>NC_143551.1:4208125-4853750 GCF_054136105.1 Typopeltis vanoorti | reverse complement strand
TTCGGTTTCTGTTTCAGTTAGGGTGGCCAACTTTTGAACATGAAAATAAGGGAGATTGGGTCACGACAAATTTTAAAGAAATTTGAATCCCGCATTAATTGATAGGATGGTTTATATTTAAAATACACACGCAGCAATTTAAATTACAGCACATCAAAATGTTTAATATGACCTTAAACATTTATACTTACATACAATTAAAATCTTCTTAGATTAAACTTTTATATTTATCAACAGATGCTGCAGCAGCTTTGATTTTGTCTCCTCGTGCGAACTGCAAAAGCTCTTTACAATCATAATCAAAATGGATCACCACCATTAGTTCTAATTTAATTAACTCGAAGCTCCTTTGATTTCTCCGATCTGTCCATTTATTGTTCGTCATTCTCTCAGTTACGTTTACACAATTAGCTTTGTGAAACGTTGGATGCACGGGTTTTAGCCACGAGTACGGTTCTTCCCATTTCTTCAGATAAACACACAAATATTTACATTTCTTTTGGGTTGCCTTTTGACATTATTACTTGCCGTTTCACCGTCACTATCCATCACGAAAATATACTACGGCACTCGATGTTCAAGGATGCTGAAAATACTTTGAGAATGAATGCAGACACAACGGCTGGTAAGAACGCGGGACAGGAAACAGACAAACAAAATCCGGAAGTGAATGTCGAAAATCGCTACCAACGATTTGATTATTCCGAATGGGTATCGATTATTAAAATGGCGCCAAAGAAACGCAACTATGTAACATCTTTGCCGGAACACCCACGTGTATTCGTTGGCCGGAACAGAATGGATCGATTAGAATTTTCCAAACTATCGATACGAGTGGCAAATTGTATTTGGCGGTTATAAAATATGCGTTGAAAAATTACCGACAGCGATTGATTATGAAAAATACGGGAGTGTTTTGAGATCGATACGGGAACCGGGATGATCCAAAAAAATCAGCTAAAATACGGGAGTTCCGAGTTTTACATGAGAAGAATGTAAAGAAGGGCATTTTATTATTTTATGAGGCGTCTGAAAGTAATTATAAACATCTCTCTCTCTCTCTCTCTCTCTCTCTCTCTCTCTCTCTCTCTCTCTCTCTCTCTCTCTCTCTCTCTCTCTGTGTGTGTGTGTGTGTGTGTGTGTGTGTGTGTGTGTGTGTGTGTGTGTGTGTGTGTGTGTGTGTGTGTGTGTGTGTGTGTGTGTGTGTGTGTGTGTGTGTGTGATCTTGCAGATAAAGATTTTTTTTTTTCTCACGATTTCATCTTTGCAGAAAGTGTCTGTCACGGGATGTCTTCAGCGGATTTGTTCCAATCGTTCCATTCATTCATTCGTTTCCATGATGAATAAGATGATGTAAAAGAGATCAAGGAGACTACAATACGACAATTATCCCGTCAGCTTTTCTTCCGTGCATCCCCTGCTTTACTACAACAGTTCTAGTTGAGTTTATCTTGTGGCGATGCCCTTCGATGCACAATAAACCACGCGACATGAATGACCCCCACCCCCCGCCATCACCAGCGGCATTACGCACCACTGACTGCGTGTCAACGATAAACAAGGACGTGTGGGAAAGCCATCGATCAAACGATCTCCCTCCTCTCTTATCTCCGCGATCAACCGAAGGTGAATCGAGCCTCGTTGATAAAGCAGGTCGCAGACAATGAGAGGAAGTCGCGTCCAAAAAGAAGAGAGCGAATACTATCAGTCCTCACTTCGCTAAACTTGCTAATCATACGAAAAGCCATTCACTGAACTAAAAGTATAAAATGCGACAAGGGTGCGTGCGTCCGTATAAAGGTCAAAAGAAAGAAAACAAATAATCCAAATATAAAGCGAATACTTTGAGATCGACGGTGGGAATTAATGAAATATTTTGGGTATTTGCAGATTAGGTTGAATTTTGAGAATCTGAGTAATCTGTCGCGAGAAGTCAATAAAGATGCGCTTTATAAATACGAAACTCAGAAAGGAAAAACTTGAGTTTGAATCTGTTTTCGTGTGCAATCGGCGCGTGTGGTGGCTTCTCAATAATATCTGTGATGATGAGTGAAATCCATTCTTTTATAATCTGGAGAGGGTTCCTGCGATTGCGATCTCTGAGAGAAAGGTTTCACTTGAAGAACTTTGATCTAAGTTGGGGATGTTGCACCTAAATGCTACTTTAGAGGAAGAAAGCATCGCTGCATAAACCATTGCAAAAGGCGTGCGCAGTGAGGATAATGAGTGTGACAGTTAAGCTTCAGAACTGCGGCCACGTTTGTGAAAGTCTTCAAGGGGTTACAGTTTTTTTCACGGTTCGATACGCTTTCAATCGCATCATCCACGTAGGACAGATTTTAAAAAAAAAGTGCATTTAATTAAAAGGTGAGAACAAAAAAAAAGTAAGTTGTTTACATCCATCTTGCAGTGAATCGGAAACGCTGAACAAGAGGTCATCAGGAGAGAGAAAGCGAGTCGATTTTGGTGATGAATTGATGCCATTCGCGCTTCTGCTGGTTTGGAGAAAAGGAGAGGAACTGAAAAAGTGCCTCTGAAATCAACCACTTCATGTGATAATAAAGACCTGACGTGCGGAGAGACGAGGGAGGGGGGGATTTTTTGATGCAACATCTCGAAGGTTGAAACAGAATCCCGAGAAGCTGGTGAGAAGCAAATCTGAAATTTATGGAAATGAGAAAGTAACGGAGGCAAATGTTATTCCAAGAAGGAATCTGAATATTGACAGATGGGGGGGTATCGTTATTAGAGGGAGGTGAACATAACTCATTTTTGTGAGACACGAGGCAGGAGTCCGTTTTGGTGGCATGGAAGTGGACTAAATTGTCACCACTCCAACGAAAGAGGAGGTCCGAAGGCATTCTTGATATGTTTTCGGCAACTGGGACGAGCGCTGCAGAGTGGGTTGTTAAGTCAGAAGGGGGACTTGGATTATGGAATGGGGCTTGAAAAAAAGAGGGAGAATAATTCGTTGTAGTCGATGGATTGAGTGGTGGAGACAGAGAGTTGTATAGTAGGTGCACTCCCTCGACGAGTCCTTGGACTCCCTGGAGGTGTCATATAATAATTTATTTTTTTTATTACATTACATGCATTTGTTACAGTTATTACATACATTACATGCATTTGTTTACATATAATACATACATTACATACTTTGGTTTACATGTGACATGTACATTTCATGCATTTGATTACATATGATACAGCTTGGTTGAGAACTAATTTCTTTGCTTTCATCCTCGAAGATTACATGTAAGCTTATCTGAGGATGACACCAGTTGGTTATTATTATTTGGTTTGTTCGCTGTGATGGGAAGCTACGAAATCTATGATTGAGAAATTCGCACGCGCACACACACCCACCCACCCACACACACACACACCCACACACCCACCCACACACACACACACACACACACACACACACACACACACACACACACACACACACACACACACACACATACTATAACTTGGAATGTCTTGATGCATCGTTGAACTGGTAGCCTGAACGAATGTATATTGTGTTTCATTAAGTTTGTATGGGATTTATGGTGCGTGTTTCTTGTTCGTAGTATGTCCTTAGAGCTCTTTTCAGGCTATTGTAGTTTGTAAGGTTTCTGTATTCAAAAGGTAATTTGTTTATCATGTCTGGGATGTAGAAGTTTCGCGTGGCCTTTCCGTAGTGATTATTGTATTTTTATGTGATATAATTAGTAGTCTGAGTTCTTGTTATACGGTATGTATTTCTAACTGTCCTGTAGTTGGCATCAAAATAATATTTTAGCATAGCTGCATAGTTACATAAGTGTTTTGCTGTAAGTATTTTGTGTTCTACCATTGCAATGTTTATAAAGTCGTTATTGTCTCTTTGTTCCCAAAAGATTAGTTTTGTCATTTTGTACTATAACGAGATTAATCTATTTAATTTGTAGGGTGAACCGAAAGCATACATTGTTCTTAGTGTATTTTGGAATAGTGTTTTGTATATTAGTGTTTTTAGTAATGTGGGAACTATGTCTTTTAACCTGTACAGTTTGCCAGTTATTGTTCGGAGTTTGTGGTGTAGATAGTTTATGTGGCTATTCCACTTCAAATCTGCATCGAAGTAAATTCCAAGGTATCGTATTGTTTCAACCTGAGTGATTGTAGTGGTTTTACTGTTCTATGTGCTTTTTATGTTGGAAAGTGGATGTTGGATGGTTATATATTTGTTATCAACTGGTCGAGTCAGTGGATTTCTGAATATCATTAATTTTGTCTTTTCTGAGTTTAGGTGTATGCAGTTTTTCGTGAGCCAGTCTGTGATCAGATTTATGTCATGTTGCATATTTGTTTGGGCTATGTTTGTGTTATTATGGATGGATATTATTCCTGTATCGTCTGCGTATTGGAATATCTTAACTTTGAGTGGTAGCTGATTAATATCGTGCGTGTAAATGTTGAATAGAGTTGGGGAGAGTACAGCTCTGTGTGGCACTCCACAGGTTACTGGTAGCTCTGTGCTTCGGATTGACCCGATACGTGTGATATGCTTTCTATTTTGGAGGTAGTTTGTAAACCACCTTTGAAGAGACCCGTCTATTCCAACATGCTTCAGCTTTTCTAACAAGGTTTGATGTGTAAGTGTATCGAATGCTTTAGTTAGATCAATAAAGACTACCATGGCAATTTTGTTTTTGTCTAACGCGGTATTAATTACGTCTGTAAAGTCTTCCAAGAGAGATGTTGTTCCCTTATTTTTCTGAAAACCATATTGTGTTTTGGGGATAATATGAAAGATTTCAGTGTATGCTGTGAGTTTCTTCAGTATGATCCGCTCCATAATTTGATTGATAATTGGTAATGTTGCTATGGGTCTGTAATTGCTGATTAAATTTCTTTTTCCTTGTTTGTATATGGGTGTAATTATGGCGGTCTTTAGCATACTTGGTATCTGTCCTGTTTTAAATATTTTATTTATTAATTTTAGTGGGATAGAACTTAAACTAGTTGCATGTTGCTTTATATCTTTAGGTCTTATACCATCTATTCCTGGGCCTTTGTTTGGTTTGATTTGATGTATTGCTGAGAGAAGTTCTGCTTCTTTTATAGTTGGGAACCATAATGTCTGTTTTGATTGTGGTCCAAGTGGAGGGTCTCGTTTTGTGATTGGGGGAATATTTCTGTGTAGTTCTTGGATGGAGTCTGCAAAGTATTGGTTAAAGTCATTTGCTAGTTGTTGGGTAGGTTTTGCGTCTTTCATGAAGCTGTGTTTTATGGTTTCGGATGCGGTGGTGTTGGGAATAAAGTCTAGCATCTCATTGATCAGATGCCAGGTTTGTTTCATGTTGTTTTTTGCGGAGGTTAGTTTGTCTCTGTAGTAGCTTCTTTTTGCCTTTCTGATTTGTGTTGTACGGCGATTCCTTATTATCTTATGTGCAGTTTTTAAAGATGCGTTATTTGGATATCGCTTTAATTCTTTTCATAAAGCGTCCTTTCTGTGTATTTCTAGGATTAAGTTTTGTGTTATCCAAGGATTTTGGGTTGTTTTTGAGCGAATTCTGACTTTCTTTGCAGCTTTCTTATATATTTCCTCTAGTGTGAGTCTAATGTTGTTGTATAAGATATCTGCTGAATCTAATGCCAGGTGTTCCTAGTTGGTTTTTTTTATTTGGTGGTTGACTACTTCTTCGTCTATTTCTAAAAGAAACATCTTAAGAATAAAAAAAGTGACGAAACGAAAATAAATAAATAAATAAACTTCCTGACCAATCTTGAACAACTGGGTGAGAGGATGGTATCCTCACTGGGCAATAAACCAGCTTTAAGCTCGAGTTTCAGCATGACGTGGGAGGTGGCGAAGATTTCTTTTTTTTTTTCCTTCTTTTTTTTAAGAAGTTCGACGTTTGGATCGCAGAACAGAATTGCCGGATAATTGAACCCTTCGTCCACCAACACTGCTAATGTGGAACGAGCTTAGGAAATGACTTTTCGTGTGTGTAAGATTCACGGAAAAGTTTAAGCTAAGTGTAGATACACACACACACACACACACACACACACACACACACACACACACACACACACACACACACACACACACACACACACCTTCGAGTTTAAACTCCCTGAAGTTTAAACTCCAAGTATGCATCAATGACTCCCGCAGTGAAGTACTCATTTTGTTACAAAGACTGCATAATGCAATTTACTCGAGCATGTGCTTATTTTGAGAAAGTGGCAAAAAAATCTCGAAAGATCTCATTTCTGTTTCCTCACTCTCTCTATTTTTGCATTTTCACGAAATCTCGGACTTTCCGAAACCCATTTTTCTCTTTTCTCGTTCCCTTCCTGACGTTTGTGTCCACGCTCGAACAAAGGGTGCGAAAAGTAAAACAAAAGCAGTTTGTTTTTCCTTTTTTCTCCATTGAGCAACACCATTAATGGTACAACAGCTGTGCGGTTCCTTCCTTCCTTCCCGTACTTATATTTGCTTTCGCTCTTTGCTGACCACACACACCACTGAGCTTCAGCACCTTTCAAAAACAAAGATTAAAAAAGCGAGCCATTTTCCATGAACAACACGTGTTTAGTTTTCTTTCTGCTGATTCCTTAATGCAGGCGAGAATTGAGAAAGATGATATCAATTGACATTTTTCTTGAATATCTAGAGGTTATAGCTTATGAGAACTACTCTACAAGAAAGGCTGTTCCAGATGATAGAAGTAGATTGAACACAAGAAGAAGAGCAGAAGCAGGTTCGATGAGTTTGCAGATGCACTGAAAACGAATGTTGAACATTCGGTGCTCGTGTTTTAAAAGACCCAAGAAAAAGTGGAGGATGGGGGTTGCCAGCTCAGAGCAGCAGCAGCAGCAGTGCCCACATGCGTCCTTGTACAAGAGACCCACAACTGGAAAAAGTGCTTATGGAGGCTGAAATGATGGAGAGATCATCTGCAAGCCCAATTGTTCTCCTCTGGACAGCATCGAGAATTTTTAGAGAATTTTTTGGTCCACAATCCCAAAATGTGAACAGTGTCCCAAGGAGAGGAGGATTTGGGATTTGCATACAGTTAGTAGCTGCTTAAGTAGAAGAGAATCCTTTTTTGTTTCTGGAAAATCTGTTGACGTTTACACCTGCAGAGGCTTGAGATAAATGTAAGTACAAACTGAAAGATCTGATACTTTCCAGTGATTTGTGTATTAGTGAGGATAAGGGAGGGTGAGAGCTGAAATCCAAAAGTGCGTTTTAGTAGCATTCAAGGTGACGAGCTCATCCCATTGAAGGACGATATGGGGATCGCAATTTAAGACCAGATTGAAGGGTCCAGTTAAAGGGAGTGGCAGGTAGACCAAAGGTTAACAATTTGCTTAGCAGGCTTCGATCCCATACAGGATCAATGATATAATCACATAATCACAAGAAAGATATTTATTTAACCAAATCTTTCGGTCTGGAAATAGCAGACCATCATCATGACGATGGTCTGCTATTTCCAGACCGAAAGATTTGGTTAAATAAATATCTTTCTTGTGATTACGTGATTATATCATTCAGTCTTATGTCGCAAGTATCCTTGAAACAACAAATACACGATCAGAATCTCTGGAAATGTCAAGAGCGACAGCACAAGTTTCTCCGAACCTTTCCACGGCAAGTGGTGAATGTTGTCGGCTGAGAAGTAAGCCGTCAATCTCGATGGGGGAATCCATGCGTCGATTAAATGATGAGCCTCTGTTTTCGAGAGAAGACAATTCTGGTTGAAAACAGAATTAGCCTCTCTCCCACTCAGTCACTTGTGTGATATTTAAATAGTTTAAGATTATTGAAGAAGAGCACTGCAGGCTTTTGAATGGAACTACCTTCAGTGAAGTCTTAAGAAAGAAAAACACAAAGAGGAGGATCCTTTTGAGGCCAAATACGCCATCGAATCACTCTCGGGCAATTTTTTGTTGTTACTCAGCGAATGACGGTGATAAATCGAATTAATTATTAAAACGAATTCAAATAAATTAAACCAAGGGATATAACAAAGAATTTCAATGTTTGCTCAAAAGTGTTCTTTAAATTCAACAGCGATTTAATCAATTCAAAAAAAAAAATGAATGTTTATTCTTAAACACCATCCCAGTTTCATAATAATGCTGTTTGCGTGACATAACAACGCGCTGCTTCCTCGTGCAATGCAGGAAGCTAATTTCGACCTTATGAAACAAGTTTTACAGTGAGGGTTTAAATTCCATCCGGCTTGACTTGGGCCTTAAGCCAAGCAAGGCTCATCTTGGCTTGTGATCCAAGGCCGACTTGTGCACCGATTGAAGATAGCACGTGTCCTTTACCAGACGAACTCGTTTCTTTTAAGCAAAAGGCGACATTTTTACCTACAGCAGTGTCATCTTCCTCTTTATCCGTCCAGCTGATTGATGCCGATGTGCATTAATTAGCATTTGTAGTCCAGGCAGCTTCCTCAACTAGTAATTCGGGTTAAAACAGGGACTTCGAATTATGTAGGAAATATTTATATTACAGAAAGTATTACACGGGAAATGCTCCCACTCTATTATGATGGGAAACGATGTTAGCCCTGCACGAGCTGGACAATGGACAGTTTTCTTGAGTGGGATCGGATGCCCTATTGTATTTGTAGCAGAAACTTTACAATTTACAGCAATGGGAACGTCTGGTCAAGAAATTCCTCGCCATCCTTGGTCCATTCACAGAATGTCATCCTTTTATTGCTAAACTGCTGATGAGGGAATTGTTCCAACGAATGGATCCTTAGACGTTCGTTTGCAGTATAGTTACAAAGCAGAAGAATTATGGGAGGGAAGCAGGATTTAATGAGAAGAAAATGTAGGGGGGGAGGTATTTTAACATTTTCTTTTTTTTAAAACTCCTGACAACTAATTTTGATTTTAAAAAATAAAAAATTAAAACGTGTATTTAAAGAGCGAGGAGAGGTCTCTAAATTGTCTTCAGACAAATTCTGTTTCTTACAGCCGAGGTGGGTGGGAGGGGGGGGGATTCTTGCAAACAGAGAGAGACCTGGAAAATAACTGTGTGGGTATTTCGAGAATAATTACGCACTTTCGCGTGTGCACCTGAATGATAAGCCAACTGGAAAGTATTACTGGTCCGAGACATTGGAAATTGAAAAGAGCTCTCCTTCAGCCACCAAAAGCACCTTCTGGGATTCGTTTCATTCAAGCTTCTTTCTTACTTTGACGAGAAGCATCCACTGGCTCAAGACAGTGAAACAAATTTGTAAATATAAGAAGTTGTGTTAAGAGATTAACAGATGCCAATTCCGTAGTGAAATTTCTCACGTATGTGCACAAGAAGTTAAAAGACACACACACACACACACACACACACACACACACACACACACACACACACACACACACACGCAGAGAGAGAGAGAGAGATGATAATAATTACAATATTTTGACACATCGTGCAGCATACAAGGTTACCCGTGTTGTGCAAATCCTGCAGGGTGGTCACCAACTTATTCTCGAGCAAGGAGATGGCCAAGACAACTTTGTAAATCCCCTAGTAAGGGTCCTATGCTAGCTGTGCGCGAGATGATCTTTCCCATTTATTTTAGGTTGATCGAAGTGACTGAGCGCCACCAAACTGCAGATCGAAGCAAAAGAGAAACAAAAGCGACGATGAGACGTCTCGAATTTCCTGAAATTTCCTGAAGCTCCTGATGATTAACAGGAAACAGCAACGCGTTCGTGGGGAAAAAAGGGAAAGCCTTTGATTCCCACCTATGGGCTGAGCGTTAATAGTTTTACTAATTAAAATTTATAACATTGGAGCATTTATTATATATACCTGGATGTTTTTATTGCAGTTCTCCACAATATTTAGTGGGAACTTGAGAATTGAATGGGGGATTGGTGAAGGACCAACAAATGAACAAAATAACAAACAACAAAAGACTATTAAATGGCAGAAATTAGTCGTAAAAAAGAAACACAGAAAATAATGAATCAAAAAATATACATTTTAAAAGGCGATGAATTAAAAATTAACTGAAGCGCAGCTCCGTGAACGACAACGTGCTCGCCATTTCGTTGGATTCGTGGTCCTCAAGGGACGCTCTACTAACAGCATTTTCATTTGTTAACAAGGGCTTTTTATCAAACAATTACCCACAATTAGAACGAGTTAAACTCTTAGAACTTTAAATATTTGTTGTATGTACGTGGCTGTCTTTCATTGGTTGACTGCATCGAAATACAAAAAGCGCTTTTCGAACAGAACAGCCTTTCTTTTACGAGCAGCGAACACTCGCTTAGCCAGAACTGACGGACTCTTTGAAGCGTTTGAGATATTCTTTTAATGTTTCGTGTAAATCTTCCTGAAGATGTCGTCAGCCAATGAAAGACAACGAGACACGTAGAAGAAATATTTAGTTTAAAAATCTTAAAGTTTAACCCTTCTAATTGCGTGTTTGCTATTTTCAGTTGGCAAAAGCGATTGTTTCTAGTAACAAAAATATCACGCGCTATCCGGAGTTTACTTCCCGCTCGAACTGCTTACACAGTGCGAGACACACACTGACCTGAAATCTACTGCGTACAAAATAAGATATACTTCGGTCATTTGACGGGCTAACAAACAACGAAGGCAAAATGGCGCAGAACAGTGTCGCCCTCATTATATATACCTGGATATTTTTATCAGTTCTCTACAACATTTAGTGCAGAACTTGAGAATTAGAGGAAGTCGGAGAAAAATATTGGACGCTGGTGTTTGAATCTTCTTCTTATTTTTGCGATAAGAAGGAAAAAAATTCCACTTTTTTCCGTCTCTTTTACTTTTCTTGACGATTGCCCGAATCTCAAGTGAAACTAAATTCATTTTAATCAGCAATGGTTTGGAGCTCATCTAATGTATCTAATCGGATCCACTGAGTCGATTAAGGTCAATAAAAGCCCTAACGAAATCAAGGGAAATCATTTATGGCAGGTGATGGGGGGAAGTGAGCTGTAAGCCCAAACCATCATTAACTAAGCGCATAATTTAATCTTGCTGAACTGCAGCAACGCATCAAAAAATTGTTGACATCCTTGTCAATAAGGTTGAAGGTTAGTTGGTTTATAGTTTACTGCCTCAAAAATAAGGTTGAAGGTTGGGATGATACGTCTCCGTCGGTGTTAAGCAGATATTTAACCAATCCACTGAACAATGCCTTTACGAGGGTTCGGCGCAGTGGAGAACAACAGACCGGTGAGAATGTTAAAGTAATGAAAAAGTTAATTATATGAATTGCATCCAAATTCTCGACCAGAGTCGCTTTTTATTTTCAGCAAGGCTTTTCGTTCTAGCGTTCCGCATAAGATATGGCATGCACGGACACGTTTTACCGACATCTCTGACTAAGAAGGGTTATTGATGATCACCTAGTTAAGAATGAGAAAGGAATGGGTTAAAAAAGAGCGTGCGAAAGTAGTGTTTAGAAGGAAGGCTTCAAAATGCTACCTTCGCAGGAGCGAGCACCCCCCCCCCCCCCAAAGTTCGGAGGTCAGAGCCTCAGTTGTTAAACATATTAATAAACGATTGACTTTGAAATATTAAGAGCAACATCTTTACTGATGAGGATGTGAAGTTGGGTGGAGCAACCATTCATTCAGAAAGCCGTTCTGCGTTGCTGAGCAGTCAGCACATCCCAGAAGCAGTGCCTTCAATTCCGCCACAAACATGGGCGTTCATGGGTGCGTTTACCTGATAGAAGAACGCAATTACTCGGCGTGAGACCATTCTGCATACTGGAGGCGGAAATGGCTTGGGAAAAAAAAACATTCCGTGTTTCTTGCGTGTGATTCACACAAATGTATAAGCCGTCAGTTCTTTGAGGTTTTAAAATAAATTAGAAGAGCGAACAAAAAACGAGGTTGAAAATTGAGTGGAATTGAAATTTAAATCAATAATGTTAATTAATCCTATTAATTAATGGGTTTGCATATTTGTGTTGTAGTTCAGGCATAACGGCGGTCAAACCACTAGCGTTGCTCAGCAGGATTGATTAAAATAAGCTTCACTTGTACGAGAAAGAAAGTCGTCGTCAGAAAAGTCTCTGGCCAGACCAAGATAGGATTATCGCCCTCAGCCTTGCTGACCAAGGATTTTGATGACTGGCAAAGAAATCGAGGGATTTCAGAGAAGCTCGACCAAGTGTGTGTCGCGGGATGCGGAGAGAGAGAGAGAGATGGTGCAGACGGATGACATCAGAGTCGGTTGCTTAGTTGTAACGTAGTGAAACTATATAACAGAAGACGAGGTAGTAAGAAAGGAACAGTAAGAAATGAACTCCGTATAAAATCTTAGTTCATTTTCGTGATAGTTGAAAATGGGGAAAAGCCTTCAACCGCGAGTTACAGAAGCGGCGAACTCGACGAAAGAAACAAACAGCGATTATGAATGAAGCGGGGATTAATTAAAATGCATAATGACCTCGTAACTTAGCAGAAGTGAATATGTCCGTTTATTGCGCATGAAAACTGTTTAAAAATTATAAAATATACACAATATTTGTAGAAAGTGAAAAAATAAAAGGGGGAGGTTCTCAATTTTTCTAATTACGAAACTAAAGTTATAGGTGCTAGAAATGGCTCAAGTTAACAAGTTAATTTGAGCCATTTCGAGCACAAGAAGACACTGGTTGGTTCGGTTTATTTCCGTTAAATGTGAAACAAAAATACAAAAAACACCCGCAGTTGCCCACCCACATCGCTTTCTGAAAGGTCAGGCTACGAGGGGATGTGCTGCAAAGTTGTGATAATCACCACGAAGGAAATGAGGTTGAACCATTACGGATTATAACTTACATATTAATCTACGTATTCCCCACAAAGTGTTACTGTCTTGTTACAACACTGCTGCATCCTTTGCGCTCCTCTGAGGAAAAAAAAGTCCTTCCTTGTTGCACCAACCAGTCCTCAGCTGCAGATAGGACTGCATCATCTGTGGTAAATTTTGTTCCCTCAAAGTATTTCTTTAAATGTGGAAATCGGAAATAGTCAGATAGGTCCAGGTCTGGCAACTAGGGTGGATGAGGCAGACATTGAAAGCCCAAGTTGTCTGTTGGGTTTCATGAGCAGTGTGAGCAGGTGCGTTGTCCTACAAAAGCAACACGCCTCTGCTCAGTTTCCGCGTGGTGCTTTTCCTTCAGTGCCTTCTTCAGTGCCTCAAGAGCTGTTGAATAAACTGCTGCTATAACAGCTTCACCTTTTTTGAAGTGTGTGGTAAGGATTACATCATCTATATCCCAAAAGACAATGGCAAGAACTTTCTCTGCAGAGTTTCCGGTTCGGAACTTCCGCCGTGGAGAACTTTTGTGTCTCCACTCAGTTGACTCTTGTTTGTCTCTGGGTCACAGCAATGAAGCCATGTTTCATCAACAGTCACAATACGAGCCAAAAAATGTGCACCCGATTTCTCAAAGATGACCTAAAAATCCCTTCAGATGATGACACACGTTCTCTCTCTTTTGATCGGCATTGAAACATTTGGGGACCCCCTTCGCTGAAAGCTCTGCGTGTCCAGATATCAGCGAAATAACCCCCCAAAATAAATGACCCAGCTGGCAACTATTGAATATGCTGGGGCACAGTACCCTAAAGTTTCACACGAAGTTTGGTGAATCTTCGTCGCCGAGTTTTTTTGCAGCATGGAAATCTGGACGGCCCGCACCTCTCCGCAGTTCTTCAAAACCTCTGACATGCCTTCTTACATTTCTTAAAACAAAAGGAACAAATTATTAAAATTTGATGAATCATACTAATCAAGATGAATGAAGTTCTTGTGATTTCTTGTGATTATATCAGTTGCTTTAATATCATTTTTGCTCTGGGTGTTTTTTTTGAGAACTTTTCAGCCCCACCCCCGTCATTTCAAGCTTCCTATTAGCACTTTTACTCGTTATGGCGATGTGCACAACCAGATTTCCTTGTGGGAAAAAACTACTCCGTTTTCTAGATGAACTTTCATGGAATATTTTGTAACACGTAGGACAGGACGATTTGTGTATGGTTATAATTAGTTATGATGATTATCCGCTGTCATTAATAAGTCTGCAATATGTTAATGATGATAACTCCAATTCGCTCAAATTTCTGTTACTTTATCCGCAGTTTTTCCGTGTTTAATCGCACTTCAATGATCGAAATAAAAGAATCGCCTTCCTTCTTCTGCAGAAGCCAGGAATCTGATTCCTTACACGTTCGATTAGTTTGCCTCTTTTTTTTTTTGCTTGACTAAAATCGCGACTTTTTATGTAGAAAAACCCCCTTCGTTCCCGCGCAGAAGAGGGGCCACCTCAAATACAACCGAAAAGCACTTACAAGGAATTCAACTCCAGCTCAAGAAGGGCTTCAAACCGAAGTTTTTCCAAGCGAAGGATCAACCAGGCTGCTTGACGAAGAGGACGAGAGTGTGAAGGAATGTTTAATGGAGTGACAAATCCAGTTTGATGATGAGTATTGCTTGGCCACAATGGAAGTGACTTGTTCAGCTGCCATTCGATTGTTTTTTTTTTTTTTTTTTTTTAGTTCTGAGTCAATCACTCTCACTCCGGCAGCGATGTTTCCTTCTCCGCGGGTTTTCTAGTTTCTTCGGGCGTCACGTACATTATATATATATATATATATATATACGATTAATAACTAGAAAGATTCACTAGTTTTTTGTTGTTCATACTTTTGGCAGAGTATGAACAACAGAACCATCCAGACACTTCTTCTGCCCTCTTGAGGCCCTTGGATGATGGCAGAAGAGAGCTCGCTGGCACGAAGAAATGAACAACGTCAACGTTACCAGATCAAGTCGCATGGCTTGGTCGCTGATCCGTCAACAGGGAGGCGTCAACAGCAAAAACAGGATTAAAGAAAAGTAAACCCTAACAGTATTACAAACATCCAGTCCAGTAACTACAGAGGAAATTGATTCGGCATTCAAACTAACTAAAACAGGTGACCGCTCCTGGTGCTGACTTTCTTAATCACCTTTGCCCAAAAGCAAAATTTGTCTAATTTCTTCTCCGCAGTAATAAACGATGAACGGCTCTGGCATGAATTGATTTGCCAGATTGATTCATTGTTCATCAACACCTTTGGCATGAATCAAAGATAATAGCCCTGCCAAAACCCAGTAAGTCAACTGATGACCCTAATAACTACTGCCCTATAACATTAATAAATTTAATAATAAATTTAGTTTAATCCTTTATCCAAGTGTAAACAAACAAAGTTTGCGCCTGAAAATATCTTCAGGACTGAGGTACGGTAGTGCAACACCAGACAACTCCGAGCAAAGGTGGACCAAGTTCTCATCACTCCTTGTCTCAGTATCTCCCATAATGCAAAGCACATCTCCTTGCAGACATGTATACTGCTATGCATTGAGGGAAGGACCACTACCCAGACCGGTTTCAACCTTTATTGAGGTCTCGTCAGTAGGAGGCAGACCCAAACATGGAGATACTAAGGCAGAAGCAATACGAGAGATCATATTTACCTATAGGAGTTGGCAACAGGTGAACCACCTTATTATTGAATTACTCGGATTTAGAGAAAGATGTTGGAAGTTTATTTTGCACTTGGTTAGACTACAAAATATTAAGGCTGGATTTAGGCCTGGCAGAAGCTTCTGCGACCAGGTCCCAGCTCTTACAACCCGTACAGAAGCTCGATACCAAAAGGATTTAAAAACGCATACTGCCTTCACATATACTTAACAGCAAACATCAGCTTATGACGCCGTAATTTTTTTTTTTATGATTGAGCCCATACACAGGAGGTTGATTGGTCAACCTCTAGTACATTAGTACCGTGTATGGGTTGGAAAGGAGGAATTTGTTTACATTTGATTTGAACGACTTTAAATTGTATTCCTTGGGAAACACAGCAGGTGGGAGACTGTTCCACAGTGCAGCAGTTGCAGGGATGAAGGAAGAGGAAAAGAAACTTGTTCTGCTTGTTTCTAGGTGTACTGTGAAGGATGTTGTGCAGCAGCTGCACGTGTTCCAATGAGCTTTGTACTGAGCGAAGGAATTATTGATGTTATTTCTTTTGAGCATTTCCCATGGAAATATTTGTAGAATATACATCCTGCAGAGGCCAAACGTCTGTGTGAAAGTGGAGGAAAGAGAGAGAGAGGGTAAGGGATGGATCGTTGATAAGTCTAATTACTCTCCTCTGCATTGAGTCGAGCATTTTGACAGAGCTTTTAGGGGCCCTCACCCCATATGTGGGAGCAGTATTCAATAGCTGGGCGGATTTGCGATTTGTATAATGTTAGTAGCTGTTCAGAGGTGAAGTAACGTCTTGAGCGGAAGAGAAATCCTAGTTTTTTTGAGGCTGAGGATGAAATGTTTGAGATATGTTTGTGCCAGGAGAGGGTTGATGTGAGGGTGATTCCGAGGAGCAAGATCTCAGGCTGTCTGGAAATGAGGGTATCGTCGAAAAGGATACTGGGAAAAAGTTGTTATTTTTTATGGGAAATAGTAGAGAACTGGGATTTATTGGCGTTGAAATTTATTAGGTTATCCGAACCCCATTGTAGGATGGCTTGGGGTGAGTTCTGAAGGGTAAGGCTTATCAAATGCAAGCGAGGAGTGTAGTGTGCTGTCGTCCGAAAAACTGTGTATTAGGTTGGAGGTCAATTGCAGTAGGTCATTGATATATAGAAGGAAGAGGGTTGGTGAGAGGACAGAACCTTGTGGGACCGCAACATTATTTGAATGGTGAGAGGATAGGGAGCCGCCCACCATCACACACAGAGTACGTCCAGTCAGAAAGCTGGCAATCCAACAACAGAAGTCCTGGGTCAGACCGAATGATGAAAAATTGCTTAGTAGGCCTTTGTGCCAGACCCAGTCTAAGGCTTTGGAGCTATCTAGTGCAACCACTTGAGATTCGCCAAGCCTCTCCATAGCATTTGTCCAGAGATGGGTGACGTATGTGAGTAGATCTCCTGTTGATCGGCAGTGGCGGAATCCATACTGGGGGTCATTTATTTGGTGAGTGTCTTCAAGATAGTGTAGGAGTTGGGAATTGGTGATTTCTTCCATTACTTTTTGACAGGACTGAGGTAAGCGAGATAGGACGGTAACTGGATGGCAGTGACTTGTCACCCTTCTTGGGAATGGGCTGAATATAGGCCAGTTTCCAGTTTGTGGGATAGATTCCAGTGGAGTAGGAGAGTATATATAGGTGACATAGGATAGGGGTCAGTTCTGGAGCACAAACGTTTAGAACAATTGGGGGAATGCCATCAGGGCCAGGAGACTTTTTTGTGTCTAATTTGGACAGTATTTTTCTGATCTCATCCTGGCAAAAGGATATAGGGGGCATTGTATGTTGGGTGTTTGGAATGGTTGGGGGACATTTACCATAATCAGTTATGCATGCATTTGAAGAAAGTATAAAGTCAGAAGATTGGCTTTTTCTGTAGGTGATGATGCAGTAGAGCCATCTGGGTATGATAGGGGTGGGAATAGTGTTGGACAGAAGTTATGGCCAATTGCTTTGGCGAGAGACCAAAAGGCTCAGCTGCCGTTTGGACAGGCTGCTAGTTTCCTGCTTTTTGCTCTTTCGAACTCTGTTTTGGAATCGTTGATTGTTTTTTTGCAACTATTACGGTCTTCGGTGTAAGCTTTGAGGGAGGATGAGGTTCTTGATTTCAGCCAGTTGTGGTATGTCTGGTGTTTCATCTCTACAGCCTTGGCACATCTTTTGGAGAACCAGGGTTTCATTAGGGAATAGCAGTTCAGAGTGCTGTGTGGGATGTATGTATTCATGCTGGTGAGGATTACTTTGGTAATAAGCTAGGTGCATATGTTTGGGTTGGAAGGCCGAAGGCAATAGTCCAACCATGGGAATGCGACATAGAAGTTGCGGAAGCTATCCCACTTGGCGCTGTTATAATGACCAAAACCAGGGGACTCACTTCTTGCACTATGCATTTGGAGGGGTCATTGGTGAGGAAGAGATCTAGAGTGTTTGGGGAGTGGTTTGGGTTATCTGGTATTCTGGTTGGCATCTGGACTAGTTGTGTAAGGTCGTTGGTGATGGCAAATGTTTCTGCATCTCTGCCTGCAAGATCTGTATAACTGGAGGAGGAAAGCCAGCTAGTGTTTTGGACGTTAAAATCTCCTAGAAGGATGATTTCGCTGTTGGGGAAGTGGGATTGGAGAAAGTCGATTTTTAGGGAAAGGAAATTAAAGAGCTCAGGGTGGTTGGTTGTGTTGGGGGAGCGAGAGAGACAGAAGATGAATTGGACTGAGTGGGGAAGAGATATTTTCAACCAAAGAAGGTCAAAGTTGGGTGATTCTAGGTTGGGTGGCAGGCATCAAGATGCTTCATACAACAAGCATCAAGATGCTTGTTGTATGAAGTCATTGTATGAAGCATTGTATGAAGTTGTTGAAGAGTGATTAGTTTGGAAGGTTGAGATAAGTGGTGCTGGGGAAAGGTGAGATTTGAGTTTCTGCCAGGAAGAGTAGGTGGGGTTTGGTGGACTGTAGGCGGTAGTGGACACTATTCAGGTTGGAGTTTAGGCCACGGATGTTGGTGAAGTGGATGTGTAGGGTTTTGTGAGTCGTATGTTGGACCGCATGGGTCGTGCACATTTCCTATGCGGTGCCTGCATGCTGATCTCCATGGTAGTCGCCAGTGGCATCATTTGGTTTTGTCACCAGTTTATCATGTCTGTAGTCGATGGTCCAACTGTTGTCAGCATTTTGACATTTTTCTTCGAGTTGTCTTCGAAGCTGGCGTCTTCGTTCCCTTTGTGCAAATGATAAGTCTGATTGTGCACGCATGCGCGAATGGGGACAGGTGTCTTTGAACTTGTTAATCGCTTGTATTATTTTTGATGTGCTTGTTGGAGTGTCGCAAGTTACTATTACTAGCCGCTGAAAGTTCGTTCCGTCCTTCCTTTTATTTATAGGCCCGAAACGATTGCACCTGACGATATTCTTAGGATCGATGTTGCATTCTTCGGCTAGTTTGTTGATGTCCTCTTGTAATGATTTTCCGTTTTCCGTCGAGAAGTTCAAAATGATGGAGTTGAGTTTTTTTGTGTTTAGTCTCCATCAAGTCATTTACCGTTGAAAACGACAGTCGAAGCTAAGCTTCGACTGCACGTATTTTGGAGGTAAAAGTTTCATTTAAAGCACTGATGTGCTGTTCGTGGTTTTCGACACGTTTACCTATGTTCAGAAGTTGTTTTATCGAGGGGAGGCACAGCGATCAGAAGAACGGCTGGTTAAGTTCGATAAGAAGCTTTTGCGCAGCTTCGTCTATTTTCGCGCAGGAAGCTTGCAGCCGGTGGCAACAGAACTCGCCGAATATGGTCTTTTTTCTGTCTGTGACACCAGTTTTGCAGCTGCAGCATGTAATAAGTTTGTCTGCGGCGATCGACGGCACTGTGCTGGCGAGACACGTCATGCTCGTTCGCCGTTGGCTTTTAATGCCGCAATCTTTGCTGCGTACGGTAGGCATCGTGATCGCTTACACGTTGATTTAAAATTGGAAGGATAGCTGGTTTAATACACTATAAGTACTTACAGGTTGTACTGAAGTATTCCGCTGCTTAGCACCCGCTGTTTAGGTTTCCGTTTGATGGTTAATTACGATGAAAAATGAAAATGAAAGGTTTACTGTATAAAGCAGCCAAAGTAATCAGCTATCAAAAAACTAAAATTACTGGAATAAAGGCTCTACAATAGGGAAATAAAGGTTCACGTGAATTCACAAAAAAGCTGAATCTTTATCCTAGAGGACGGATTGCCACAAGGATCTGTCCTTGCCTCAACTTTTTATTCAACCTGTACACAAGTGATACTCCCGTCCAACAGCTAGCCGAAACTTTATCTGTGCTGATGACACAGCTGTTGTCATCCAAGACGGAACCTACCAAGGCCTTCAGGAAACACCGAGCAAAGATCTGAGCTCACTCCAAAATTACTTTGAACGCTGGAGGCGAAGTCCTGTTCCCAGTAAAAACGGTTGTTTCTGCTTTCCACCTAAATATCAACTAGGCTCATCGAAAACTAAAAATAAACTTTTGCAACAGGACTCTAATCCGTGAAAGTCACCCGTGTTAACTTGGTGTCGCACGTGACCGCACTCTAACTTACTAAACATTTGGAAATAACTAAGTTAAAGATGTCTGCCAGGAACAATCATAAACAAGCTGACAGGCACAACTTGGGATTTTAATGCCTCGATTCATAGAACGGCAGTCCTGGCTGCAGTCTTCACTGTTGCGGAACTTTGTTCACCAATTTGGAGCCGAACACGACTCTTGTAGATGCACAGCTTAACTAACAATGAGAATTTTTTCTTACGATCTACTCCTCCCCCATGGTCACCAAAGAAAGAGAAATTGAGATATCTCTTCGCTTCCAGCAGGCCACTTTTCTTGCAGATCTGCCATGTGGTTTGCGGAATTACCAGCTGATGGTCCCCAGGACTGGTGGAGAAGACTGGAATGAATTACAAACTACAACAGAGTACCCGATCACAGATCCAACAGATCCACGATGTAGATTGAATCCAGGCGAACCGCCTGGATTCAATCTACATCGAAACCTCTGAAATCAGGTGAGCAGATTTAGGACGGGACAAGGCCGCTGTGCCTAATTATTCCATCTCCGGGGAATTTCACAGCCACCCATTTGCGTGTGTGGTGCTGAGCGGAGTATCATCATATCACTGATGACCCCCCCCACACACACACCCCCGACACACACATACTCCTTCCCTGGAGGAATTTGCGTTTCCACCCAGACAGTGCCGTCGAATGGTTAACTCAACTGTCAGTCTGCATATAGTTTTGCTTAATAATTTC
Organism: Typopeltis vanoorti; assembly: GCF_054136105.1. Classification (NCBI taxonomy): domain Eukaryota; kingdom Metazoa; phylum Arthropoda; class Arachnida; order Uropygi; family Thelyphonidae; genus Typopeltis; species Typopeltis vanoorti. The sequence goes on along the minus strand of NC_143551.1, from coordinate 4,832,896 downwards.
TTCAACCCCCCCCCCATTCGCTAAATAATATGGATTGTTATCCGGAATTTTTTTCACATTTATTTTTAATAAATGGGAAAAAAGCATCTGTGAGCAGACTGATTCAAAATGGTGCTGAGGGGATGCCGCTAAAAATGGTTTTTCCTCTTCTGAATGAATCGAGAAAGTGTTTCATTTGGATCCCTTAAGCCGAAAATGAGGCTGGAAAAAAAAGAAAAAAAAAACTCTTTTTAAGAAAGAAAGGGCCAAACGGCTTCATTTCGTCGCTTTTTTTTTTTTTTTGCTGCGATTGTTGTCGATGCCTTGCGATGCACGAAAGTGGCGCTTTCCCGTGTTCCGCAGTACGCCCACCGATGAAGATAAATTGCGCAGCTGAGTTTAAACCCAAACATCCTGCGCGAGGGCTTTAAATAACCGAGCAGGAAAGAAGGCGTGCACATACACACACACACACACACGAAGTGAACTCCCCTTTAGAAGGCAAATGAGCCCTTAAAGCGGGTGCAAACAACAACAAGGAAGTGGGAGGAGGACACAAAGGACTTCGTGATGTTCGGCTCTGCAAACGGCAGGAAATTCCGAGCGCGCGCACAAAAGAGAAACGAAATAACGAAGTAATCGGCGTGGAGGTCAACAGGTGCGATACTACCTGACTTCCGTTGTTTTCCTCGCCTAAGTAACACGAGTGGGAAGGCGATCGGTCTCGCGCTGTAATCAAGGATTGATTATCTGCGTAAGGCGAAGGAAATGCAATTGAAGGAAGATGACGTGGGTTTGCTACGATCTCCCTCCCCCCCCCGCCGATCATAACGGACATGACAGCATCAATCCCACACAGAAAGGCTGAAAGGCGGAGAATTCCGAAAAAGTTTCTTCTTAAATTTTTCTCAGAATTTTGTGCGAAATGATTCGAACTTGCGACTGATGTGAACTCTCCTTTGCCCTCTCTCATCGCAGAATATCCTACTTTCTCGAATCCCCCCCCCCCGGTTAAGAGTGTGACGTCATCTAAACATGCCTTCCTGAAAGGAAGCAAGTCCCGATCTCGTTCGACCAGCTGCAGCTTGAAAATCATCTCCGACCAAAGAAACATCCTCGGGAAGCAGCGCTTCTCACTGGATGTGCGTGTAGCGGAGCGTGACAAAGCAACTGAACTAAACGACCCCGTCCAATCTGTCGAGAGAGTTCGCGAAACCTATAAAAAGAACGGACCCGCCAAACACATTTGCCCCTTTCTGACCGAAAGCGTAAGCGCCTTCGCTCTGGACTCTATCCCATCGTCCACAAATGCCTTCGACGTGTTTATCATCACAACACGGAAGGGATGCGAACACTTCGAAATCGATCGTATCGTGTGTTGCGCGAGAAAACTACTTGGTGTCATCTTTTTTTTTTTGGGTGCTTCCACATTCTCTCTCTCCGTCCTCCGTCCTCGTCTATTCTATCCAGTGCTAAATTGAATCACCCAAGTGAGTCTTACAAGAGTTTTTCAGGCTCGTCAGTCCTCTGCTGCGGCGGGGGAAATCGATCGAACTCACTTTCACCTGAAAATCCTTATGATGATTCCTTGCATAGCGGAGCGGGTTCGAACCCAGGATTTTCCGTCCAAAGGGCATCGTCAATAACGACTAAGCCACGATGACTGCGTAATTCAAAGAAAAAAAAAATTAAAACTCGCATTTGAATTGAAAATTAAAAATAGAAAACTGAAAATGGAAAAAAAATAAAAGACTTGAATTAAAACAGAAGTAATAAGAATGGGGGGGGGGGAACATTATTCAACCTAATCCATCTTCACAACATTCCGACAGAATTATGCGAAAGAAAATAACGCGGCGCATCGCAGCGAACATCGAAGCTGTGGGCATTTCTGTGCCGTCAAGGGTTTGCGAGGTAGCAAGCGTATCGCATTGAATTTGGGGGCCATCATTCCTGAGGGAGGCGTTTCATTTCCTACAGTTGTGAGCCGAGAACCCCTGTCGGCCATCGCCTCCCTAAATGGTTCTCGCAAGTTAGTCGCTGTTGCGTGAATTCGTCTCTCGGCGAAATCTCAAATGCTGGAAACGTAGCTTTCGATCAAATCGAATTTCCGACGTAATAATAATAAATAATAAATAAATATAACAATAATAATAATAAATTTGGAAAATCAAAAAATTAAACACAAAAATTCCCGAAATGTCAGGAAAATTCTGGCGATTTTTTTCTATTTTAGAAAAAATTTCAAAACTTCGTTTTTCCTTTTTCCTGAAATATCCGATTAGTTAGAAGAGAAAACTGCCGATGAGTACACATCCCTCGATTACTAAAACCTCCAACCCCTGAAAAATAGGTACCAGAGGGGGTGGGGGGGAAAATCGCTTAGCTCAGGACTTACCGAAAAAAGCGAATAGTCGAAGGTGACTGACCTGAAACAGTCAGGCGGGATTGCGTACGAAAAGGGATATCACTCTCGGGGGGGATCGAGTTCCCCGTAGTCGATGCTTTGGTTTGGACTGCGGCCAAAGTGGCTAAAATCAAGAGGCCACGGGTTCAATTGGGGCGTCTTTGCATACGGTAAAATCACACCATTAAAAAACCAGCAAACTCACTTTCGGCTCACAAAAAAAAAAAAAAAAAAACTGCGAGGAGGTCATTGTGCGTTGTGGACGGGATTCGAACGCTATGTTTCCATCTAAGGCAGAGCACGGACGGGGTTGGGTGTAAGACGGGATGTGCGGAGAACGCTCGAAATCTCTCGTTGGTTTCATTTCTGCTTTTCCTGAAACCGCCATTGGGGTCACCCCGTCCGACCCCGCTTCCCCTTTTCTTTTAACGACTGACAGTCTACTTCGCAGGTCGTTTTATCGTCGAATGGAGCCCTCGGGGAAATCCGCGCACTCCTGCTTAATGACGGACTTGGAGTCTGCACTGACAGAGTTCGCTCTGCTTATAATGAGGGGCATATGCTTGTGCGCGTGCGTTTCAAGAAGAAGAAGAAGAAAAGAAATTGGTCATTACGAATTGAGATTGTTTCTGCAGTTCGGTTTGTTTTTGCGACTCCGAAATCGAGAGTTATTTGACCGAAGTGCTAATGAAAACGGAACACGGCCTCTTTCCGCAGTTTACTTTCGAAGGGCTTAACGCCACTCCCCCCCCCCCCACAAGAAAAAACAAACAACATCAGACATCGTTATGCAAGCAGCTCGTGGTTGGCAGTTCGCCTGTCGCGAGCTCTCCTTAAAAGAGTAAAGGGAACGCCTCATTCTTAACTTCGTTAACTTCGGAAACGCCACAACGTATCCGAAGTTAACGGAGCTCAGTTGGTAGAGACGAGCCCTCTGGTTGGAAAGACCCGGGTTCAAATCTCGCCTGCGACGTGAGGAACCTTTATCAGGCGTTTTCAATGGAATGGTGAGTGGGCCGATCTCACGCAGGTTTTTCTTTTGAAAACTCGGATGTTTCGTCCCTCAGAACAAACTAGCCCGTAAACACAGTTCGGCAGACAAAAATTTCTTACCCACTAAAGGGATGCAGCAGAGGAATGGCAAGCTAGCTGCATTAAATCGTCTAAATCCTCTAATTAAGGGACTCAACCTGTCTTGGATGGACGGACGAATGTCAACAGTTACGCAGAGATTTGCACGTCCCTGTGATTTTTTCTATTCGAATACGGTTGGAACTTGAGTGCCAAATTCCAAACACAAAACTTGAATAAAGTTTCAAACGTAACAAACAATATCAATTTAAAAAATAATCATTTTATTCTTTTTTTAAAAAGTGCATTTCGTAATCCATTGTTGTAGTGACGTCATTCATTAATACAACAAATGAATTTTAGAAGCGTTTCTTAAATTACGAAAACACTTTCAGGTTGTCTGGCCTTCCATCCGTGCGATGTTTACTCATTTCTTCCCAGAATCTGATGTTGTTCTTTCTTGCCTCCATGATTTTTTCCCTTCTTGCTTAATTATGCCACTCATCCATCTCAGCCCTGCCTGATTTATCTTCCTAATCACCTGTGGTATGCTGTCTGATATCGATTCCTTCAGTTACGCTTTTTTGTTTATTTGTTTGTTAAGCACTTTACCGTAAATCAGAATATCGTAAGTAGGTCAGGAACAAACTCCAGCTTCTCCCTCAGTCTAAACTCCGGCTAGCAACAGCTGATCAAACAAAATAAAAGAAAAGAAAATACACCAACAAACTAAAATTTCATTTTGAAAAGGCGCTTTCTGTTCCCCAGTCGCCTTCGTTCTCGCGCACCCACTTAGCACTATTTTGATATCACCCAAAGGAATGGCCGATGCCACTCTGGTGCCGCTCTTCTCCTTCAGCATACACTGCTGATAAAGTAAGAGTGTTCCCCACTCTGCCAAGAGCTGCTCACTGCATTCCTTCAGGAACCTTTCATTAGAAAAATCCTGAATAGGTTTAGACACCAACAAGGCATCGGGTCGTGATGGTTCCCCTACCTGTGCTCCACAATTAACAGCTTTACATTCAAGCCATTCCAAAGAAAGGTGATAAAAGTCAGTCCACAAATGGCTGTCCAGTTTCTCTTACTTCAGTTCTCTCAAAAATCCACAATCAACAGATTTTTCACCAAGAGCTGATGAGTGACGCAGCAAAATGCATTTCGCCACTCTCCAGCCACAGATGATCTTCACTGTCCACTTGGCACTCAACGCACGGAAAGGTTTGGAGAAACTCATCACGAGTGCGCTTCCTATCTCTAAAGCATTTCACGCGCTAGGGCATCGAGGCATTGCCCTTCACGGTGCAATCAAATTCGAAGTACGAGCCAGCCTTGACCGGGAGTTTGCCAGCTATATTTCTGGCCGTGAAAACTGTATTAACTTCACTGCTGCGATACCAAAGCACATCTGATCCCATCCAGTGTCTCTCAAGAAAGACCTCACCGTCACTTTGGCTGACACGAGATATTCAAAAAAGATTATCAGATTTTTCTTGTTTCCTCCCGGCACAAACCTGGCGAATTTTCCTCTCGCCACACCATTTCTCTCCTGCACAAATGAGGACCAAGTATAAATCCTAAATCCCCTCTTTGAGTGGATTTCGGAAGAGCGTGTGCGCGTTTTGGGTGATGCATCGGAAACCCTCCTAACACGCTTTCAAATAGAAGTCCTTCCAAATAACAGACGATCCTCCGATTACGCTACCGCACACGTCGAGCATCTGCTTCAGATGATTCCACTGAACCCTCGTTGCTCCAACTGTAAGAAAACACGAGCACCTGCTGATCGATGCCCATTTACTGTCCAGCTTCAAACTTACTGAACCAATTTCTTTTATTTCATTCCGCCCATCTGCGTCTTGAAGATGGATTTCCTCACTCTCTTTCCCAAAGGGGGCTCTTAAAGAAACACATTTTTTTTTATTTATAGAGTTATCATTACATCACATCTCATTCTTTTAAATTTCTTTCTAAATGAAAATTGTAAAACAATGTTATTCTATGTACAACCCAACAGTACGAGCTCATCCGGGTTACAAGAAGTAACAATTGCACAGCAAAAGTAGCACACAAAATATTGGTAATATATTTAGAGTGTGTGTGTGTGTGTGTGTGTGTGTTACTCGTATGTAACGTGGAATAAGAACAATGCAGTTCAGTAATTCAAAAAATGATAATAGTTATTATCATTTATTATTATTATTATTATTATTATTATTATTATTATTATTATTAGGAGAGACCTCGAGGGAGGCCACATACTACGCACACCAGATATTATACTTATTCTTGAATTCATTCACACTGCTTGCACTCACAGCATCCAATGGCAGTCCATTCCAATCACGCACCACCCAATGAGAGAAAAATCCAGCCTCACCCCCTTCTTAGTGGACTTCATTCTCAGCTTCCAAGGATGCCCTCTTGTCCTTTCCCCACCCTCCGTAAATTGAAACATTCCGTCAATTGAGATCCTGTACGACCCTTTCAGTAGTTTGTAAGTCTCAATCATATCATCCCTTTCTCCTGTTTGCTTTTTTTTTCTCTTGTCTGCAGTCTACAAATTCTCAATCTGTCTTCATAATCACTATTCCACAATCCTGATATCATTTTTAACAATCTCCTTTGAACTCTCTCCAATATATCAAAATCATAACGGAAACCAGGCGACCAGACCTGCGCACAGTAGTCCAAGTGAGGTCTTATCGAGGCTTTGTAAAGAGGTAAAATAACATCCTTATCTTTACATGTGAACGCATGTTTCAGCATTGCAATTATCTTTTGAGTTGTATTCGCAATCTATTCCAAATGAGTCCTAAACTTCAACTTCCTATCTATTAACACGCCAAGATCTCTAGCCTAATCCCACCAATATAATACGACATTGGGTATCTAATCATTCCGATGTGAACGACTTTACATTTACTGACAATAAACTGACATCCATTTCCCATCCCCACAATTCCAGCCGATTTAAATCATTCTGAAAAGACTGCATATCTGCAGCATTCCTGACTACCTTACCGATCTTTGCATCATCAGCAAATATCTGTATGTCACTTGCCAGATCCTTCCCAATATCATTAGTGTAGAGATTGAATAACAGTGGACCAAGCACTGATCTTTGTGGTACACCACTTTATTATTATTATTATTATTATTATTATTATTATTATTATTATTATTATTATTATTATTATTAATCTTTGTAATGGTTATGGGCAGTACTACCCTTACATCACGTCCAGACATGATATAGGCCTAAGCCTTCACAAGTGTTTTACCCTATGCAATTATAGTAGTCATTCTCTGGTGGCAACGCCATATCCACCAGTGTGCCCTGTAGGGTCCTCAAGGAAAGAACCTTTATATCCTTCTTCTTAAGTCCAAGCTGTTTTAAGTCCTTCTAACTATCTGCACTCCATACGCCATGTAAAGAGATGGTGGCGGTGTTAAACCTCGGAGTTGCCCCATGCTCCTCCCGTATCTTACTAACTAGATCTTGGTTATTCTTGTAATAGTTTACTTTATTATTATGGCTATAGGCTAGTGGGCGCCCTGTTCCCACCACCTGGACATCAACTACCCAAACGTCAATACCTCTTTTAATCACTAAGTCTGACTTATGCAAGATCGCGGAGGTCCTATAATGTGGTTCCATCGCAGTCTCCCAACCTTTGTTCTTAAAGCGGTTGTTCACAATGGAGACCATGGCGTCATGCCTCCGGACGCGGACCCCATGGTGCAGAAGCAACACTGGGCTATATGAGACAATGTCTCACTGTACTGGCAGCCAGCCCTACTCAATCGAGCTGTGCGGGCTCGAGTGGGCAGGGCATTGGTTGCCGTCCTGATAAGGTCAATATACTCGAACCCAGGGAGGAGTCTGGTGCCATTCCTTACCCAATCATGCTGGGGAGGCACCAGATATGACTCTTTTAAAGGAGCACCATCTACAGAAGAGTTCAGCAGAGATACCCATCTCTTGTGTTCTGCGGGTGCTGACTCAATTAAGGTACCTTGAAAATGGGGTCAGCCTTTAGCCCGCCTAAAGCCTTCTTGTATTAATGGGTTATAGAAAGCCTTTCTGCAGATGGAAGAAGAAGATAGTTCTAACTTCGCGATTCTGGACAGCCGCAGGCGTGGGATAAGACATCTAAATGATGGAACCCCTAGCCCGCCGTCACCCTCGCATGAAAATATGCAGTAGGGGTGTCAGGCGGCAGTCGGAACCATGATCTCACAGCTGAACGGATAGTCCTGTCCATTCGGGACAGTACCGAGATATATGTCCTACCAAGCACCAAATTGTGGTAAAAGCGAGGTAGGAGATAGTGGGAAAGGAGGAACAGTCCTTGCTGGGGCTTGAGAGGAGCTGTCCTCAAAGAAGCGATCCCAGCTTCTAGGATAGAAGGGTCAGAACACCTTCCCTTTGGGGTGAACATGATACCGAGGTATCTCCCCTCTTCCAGGATGGTCAAAGCAGCAACGGCCTCCCGTGCAGGGAAAACTCTATAATCTCGACCTTAAGCTTTTTGTCACGAACAGAGGGGACAAGAGCTAAAGAGCAGGACTTCTCTACATTAATAAAAGGCTTCGAATAGAGAAAAAGTCAACTGCCTGTCAACGAGTTCCTACAAGCCTATGTTAGTAGAGGCTACGAGAATAAGATCGTCCATAAAGGTCATAGCATTAAAGGAAGAAGCGCCTAGAGAGTAGCCTATATGGCTAGGAAGAGAATGAAGAACCTCATCTATGATGCAGTTAAAGAAAAGGAGAGATAGAGGATCACCCTGGCGAACATCCCGCACTGCGGGAATAGAAGTCGCACGAGACCGTGTTATACCTTGCAGACTCAGATCCTTTGTATACCACATTTTGATATCTGTCAGTTAGTCATCCTCTTATCCATGCTAATAAGAGGGTTATACTAATTTGGGTTATATTAATTGTATAACGAAACCCATTTTTCCCAATTTATGCAGTAGTCCGCCATGCTGTATTCTGTCAAAAGTCTTAGCAAAATCCAGAAATATCATAGTGTATCCATTCCCATTGTCCAGGTTAATGGTAACATTGTTATAGAATGTGATCAAGTTGTTAAAACATGTCCTCTTCTTAGTAAACACATGTTACTCTTACAAAAGTAGAGATTCGCTGTCAACCCATTTCTGAATGCGAGCCCTAACCAATTTTTCAAAATCTTCACCACCACTCCTGAGATACTAATTGGTCGATAGTTGGATACATCGGTCTTTGCACCACCCTTGTGCAATGGAATTACCATACATTTCCATTCCCGTGGAATCTTCCCTGATCTGAGACTCATATTAAACAGCCTGGTCAAAAGAATGGCCAGTTCAGCTGAACACTCTTTTAGCACACGTGCTGATATTCCATCAGTCCTTATTGCTGAATTTCTTATTCAATTTGTGCAACAGCTCTAATACCTCTTTCTCATACACTTGCATTTTTTCATCCAGTGAAGAGGTAGCAGTGAGCTCAATGTTGCGAACATCAGGTTGATAGCGTTTAACGAAATGGGCACTCATTAACTGAACAACCTCTTCTGCATCTGTAACCTTCACGCCATTTAGAAGAGTTATTCTTTGATATTCATTCTTTCTTTTACTTGCAGCATATCGATAGAATTCTTATGGGTTGGCTTTAGCACGCAGAGCGAGTTTCTCTTCATCTTCATAATCAGACTTTGCTTTCCGTACAACAGTTCTGAGTATTCTAGCCTGCTGCTTATAACGTTCATAACGGACGTCATCCTTATGCAAACGGTATTCCTTCCACATCGTCCTTTTCTTCATTCAAGTGTACTTTAAATGCTTCCCATGCTCTGTCGACATTCTTTATATACTGTCGATATACATAGAATAATATATATATATATATATATATATGTGTGTGTGTGTGTGTGTGTGTGTGTGCGTGTAATATATATATGTGTAATATATATATATATATATATATATTACACATACGTACATTGACCGTGCGGTTAGCCTAATGGCTTTGCACCTCGCAACCATATTCCTGGGGAAGGAGTGTCCCAGGTTCGACTCCCGTTGTAGACGTGAGGAATTTGAGGATCTTCCTCAGGCATAGCCAAGTTAGCCGGTCTTGGGCGCGGTCAGTAGGGTTTTTTCCGCCAGTTTATCTGGCGTTTTTCATCCCGCAAGTAGGCAAACCGGCCCCGTGAACATACGCTTTTACAGTCAAAAAGATATCCCCCCCCCCCCACACACACACACAGCGGCAGACCAGGCGACGGGTCGGTTGGGAGTAGTACTAACAAGAAGTCGCATCTAAATAACACGCGGACCCTGCATAGGAAGCGGGAATAACGCGTAGAAGAAGAAGAAGACACATATGTACATTACGCGAATATTTTGTATTGGTTTATTTCTCTTCATTAATTATTTCTATACAGTTATTCTAAACAAGTTTTCAATATTCTTTTAAAAATTTGTTTAATCAGATTTCTGTTCATTTTGTTTTCCTTTCGTATTAAGAGCGGCAAGACGTTGATGAGGTTTGGAGCCAAATACGAGTAGATAGTTTATTATTTCTTTTCTCGCTTTAGTGGCAAAATATTTTAAGCCCGCTTTTCTGCAGAAGTATCTTTTCTAATACTTACGTACTGGTTATCAGTCTTTAGGAAAAGTAGCATCCTGTAAATACTTAGTTGTCTAAGTCGAAGGATATTTAATACGGTATATTTTGCGTTCAATGTAGTCTCTCTATATTTAATGTTGGTTAAAATACGTATTAATTTATACTGGAAACAGATTGATGGTGTCAGGGTGGTGTGTTATGTTCCTCCCCAGCTTAGTACACCCTACTGTATAATAGTTAGTATCCAGGCGAAATATAATGTTCTTAACTTGTCAGAGTTAAAGAATATTTTTAAAAAGAATACTCGAGACAGTATAAATCTTACTTTGTTGAATACTTCTGTAAGATGTGGTTTCCAGCTTGAGTTGCTGTCACTTTTTAACCTTAGGCACGTTACAGAATTCATATTTTCTGTCTCCATAAAGTTACAATTTTGGTTACTTTTACAGATCCAGCGATGTACGAATAAATGGATGAAAAAACTGATTTTTCTGTTAGGTGTACTTTTGAGTTTAAAAATTATAAATTTTGTTTTTCGAGTCGAGATTGAGTTGTTCACATGAAACCAATTTGTCACAAGTTGCGAATCTGTGTTCACTCACCACATTTTGCATTTCATTTACAGAATTTGCAGCGAATATCGATGCGGTATCATCTGCAAAGGTGTTTAATTAACTCGATCAATGCAGGTCGCAGAAGCCGTTGATGTAAATTATAAATAGTACTGCGCAAGCACCGAACCTCGGGGGAACACCACATTTTACCTGAACGAAATTGCTATAACTTTTGTTGATTTTTACTGCTCGTGATCCAGACGTTAATTAACTCTTAAACCAGTCACGTGCACAGCCTCCAATTTCCATATTCTCCAGGGGGGGGGTTAATTTTTATTTTTAATAAAATATCTTGGGGTACTGTGTCAAAAGCTTTTTGCAGGTTTAAAAAGACTGCTGAACTTAGTTTGCGTTGGTCTTTGCGGTGAATAAATCAAGTGGGTGAAGTTCGTGCTCAGTGTTTAGTTTCTGTTTGACCCCACACTGGTTCTTAGAGAAGAAGTGGTTTTTTCTATAAAACAAAAGTTACAAATTTACTATATTTTACTAATTTCTCTAATATTTTGGAGAAAACGGGGAGAGTGGCCTGTAATTTTCGAGATCATCCTTTTTGATATATGTTGGTATTACCACAGCTTTCTTAAATTGTGTTGGAACTCCCCCCCCCCCCCCTCATCAGCGATGGATTGAAGATAGTCAGCAAAAGAGCCATCCTGGCACTCCCGCACAATTCCGACATTAATACTATCCGTGGCCGGGAACGGAAGAGTTTTTACGTTTCCTCATAATATTTTTTATTTCATCCTCAGGAGTAAGAAAAAAGGACTTGAACTCTCGTTTCTCTCAAGTCCGCAATTTACGGACGGATTATTAGGACTATTTACAAGTTTTTCAGGGGCGGTGACGAAGCAATTATTAAATCTGTCCGCTAACATTCTTGCACTCTCTAACTCTATATGACGTCATGACTAAGTCTTGGAAGTGTTGGTTCTCGAATATTTCGCCCAAACTCGTTTAAGAATTTCCATTCTTTTTTAACATTTCAAAAATTCGTTACGGAAATACTCGTTTTTTCCTTCTTTCAATTTTTGACTTGGTTCCTTTAATATCTGACGCTATTTTCATAGTATTCATTGTGAGGGGGGGGGATGTTCTTTATACATCTTATCGCTGAAGTTTATACATTTGTTCATGTGTTGCGTTATCCATGGCATAGAACTGTTACAAACAACAGCGTGCAGTTGAAGAAGGGACCACAAGATGGTACCACTTGTCTCTCGTACTCGGTCTCTTCCCCGGATGCGAACTAAATATCGAACTAAAAAACTAAATATCGTTCATAGTGTTGGACGAACTATCACGATTGTCTGGGTGAAGACTGGCCTCCCACTAATCTTCAAAAACCCACGACTCCCTTTGGGAAATAAAAGCCATTAACGGATTTTTTTACTTTTACTTTTGTAATTTCTTCGGTTTTAAAAGACCGTCTGCAGATTTTGTGTTCGATCAGCAGAATTCGTGTCGGGTATTATTTCGTGCATAAATCGCCGTAATAAGAGAGCGCCCCCTCGTCGTTTTCGATTGTTTGCTTAAATGGCTGCGTTTGAACAGTTCTAGCAGTCGATCTCATTTCGTTTCGAAATCTATTTGGGGGATTTTTATAATTTGTTTTTTTTCCGTCGGTCTCAAAATCACTTCAATCACGTGATGCGGCAATTCTCCCGTTTATCTCGTCTTGTGGACAGTTTGCAAATGGTAAAAGGTTTTCGTGAGATTGCATCTCTCTCTCTCTCTCTCTCTCACACACACACACACACGCACAACGCACCGTGAATGTTCCGCTAATATAATTATGAATTAAGCGGAAGGGTGTTGGTGGTTAATCTCATCGCGAAAAATAACGAACAAAACTGGTCGCCTCGCAACAATCATCGCGTCATTTAATGCGCTTTAAACTCTCCGCACGCGCGACATACGAGTGTATGCACGCACTGAAATCAATTCGAGTATTTCTTACGTCTGCGTTTTAATAAAGAGTGCAATTCGGATTGCTTTCAAATAAGCTCGGATTCCATTTGGGGTTAATTTATTACAACGGAACTTAATTCGTTAGGAATGATTAAGTTCCGTTGATTACATTTTTATATTCCTTTCTGATGTGGATGCAAGCATTTTTTGATTGACTAATCACACGTGCACAGTTTTGATGCGCTATTACGTGTTTTATATGAAATCAAACCCCTCTTTCTGAAACGGGGCGTCCGAAGTGATTCACCAAAAGCAAAAGCAAAATTCATCGCATTCGCTAAGTTCCCGCTATGCATGGAGACGCTCTGGCTCCGAGCCAAAAAGCGAGTTTGCCTCGAAGAGCGTTTTCTGAGAAAGTCAAAAGCCCTGACGGCTTCGTGTCATTGATAAACGGTCGAGCGTTTCTTGCTGTTTTTGTAGCGTTTGTCAAGCGGCTAACGGGACAAACAACTCACTTCCTGGGATGGTCGAGGTCGGTCGGATGCCGAGAAACAGCCATGAAAGAGAAGATATGAAAAGGCAAATTGCCGCTGATTGAAAGCAAAGGCAATCTTTTCAGCGGACAATCTTCGGCCTTCACGGACGTTGGCGTTGAGATGCCAAATCGCTCTCGGGTCCTGCTGCATCCCGCGTGTCTATCGCAAGCCGCTTATCTATCGCGGAAAGAAGTCGTGCTTGCCTCGGTCCCCTGAGGAGGAGGAGGGTCGTTGGTTCGGACGGCGATTCAATAAAACGGTGTCACTCCTGATACGAGCGGTTTGCGCCCCTCCCGAGAAAATAAGACGTTACTTTTAAGCGAGTAATCTGCTCGTGGAGGCACGAAACCAGCGAACCACGAAAGGATTGTTTCCTTATGTTGCAGCGAACCTCCCTGGCCGAAATCGCGGCTTTTCTCTGTCAAACGGCGTTTTCGAAAAGCGAAATAAAATTTCGAATGTTTTTCGCACTCGTGATCTCCGTCTGATTCGATGGAGCTTCGCTTCTCTCGCCCCGTGCTTTTAATATGAGCGTGTCAGCTGAGAGACTCGTAGCGAAGAATAGGGAAACACTCCCCCCCCCCACATCCCGGGAATAGTTCGTTAGCAATCCTTCGAATGTTTTATTATTCCCGTGATGCAGCATTCGCTTTCGGTGACATCCCCCGACTCGGTGATTTTTTTTTTTTAAGCGCCTTCTTTTACTGCGATTATTAATTAAAGAGTAAAACGCCCGAAGACTTGGCTGCTACGAGGGCAGCCGTGCTACCACTCGATATTAGTTATGCTAATCGTTCTGTAGCCCGAGGTGGGGTCGATATCATGCGGATCGGCATGTCGGTGTGTGCTTCATTAATAACTGTTAACCTAATATCGCACACACCCTGTTTTGTCGTATTGTGAGAATGCACGAACATATATCCTCACTCGCTAGACGTGTGTCCAGTTTTTCAGTGGGTGGCCTACTACTTCGGAATTAATGAGCTTCAAAACTAAGAATGTCGAGGTGTTTATGACCTGATATCGGTCTGCTGCAGACGTGGCGCTCCAAGAAAATATTTCTTCCTTCAACATGTTCGAGCTTGGAGATAAGCAAGACTCCAATAATTATACAAACAGCGAAACATCGATTTTCATCCCCTGTTCATGATCTTTTGAGGGTCTTCTCAGCATCGTGGTTAGCTTCGGCCCCTCCACTCATTTCGACGGCAGACTATTCAGTCCCCTGAAGTGCAGTCTCCCTAAACGGAGTGCTCCCACCACCCGTCTTACTTCGCCTTGTCCGTGTGTCAGCTGGGGCCCGATGAATTCTGCTGCTATCTACATGCCACACGATCGACGAATTTGCATGCTACGATTTGCTTTTCCTGTTCGTAATCAATCAATTCCTGTGCGATGCAGCAGCACGTACACCGCCAGTGTTCCGAAAGTTGAAAGGCTCCAGTTCTTCTGCTCTCGTTATTATTGACATTGCACGATTAATATCGCATTTGTCTTGAGAACTGACAGAGCGAATGAAGATTCCTTAAATAAAATCCATTCTATTTCTAAACGCAAAGCAAATATTTCGGAACTCCCCTCTCTCCGCGCAGGTAAATGACGCCAGTTTCATAAATCGGGTAAATTAAACAAAAAGGCATTTATCTCCGTAGCATTAAAAGCACAAAAAGACACTTGAGGAAAAACTTAAAATAGACGCATATTTTCTGGTAATATTTCACACCTAAAACAATAAAAATAAATAAAACTCGCTAACGCCTTTGGTAAAATTGCTTATAATGACCTCTTGCGGCAGTTTTCATAAATAAAAGCAGACGAATGATAACATAAACCTAGACAGTCGTATTTTTTTATTATGTTTGTTTGGGGGGAGGGGCTTGAATATAATATGAATATACAGTCTATGCGTGATGTTCCGCGACAAGAAGCAAGCCAGGTGTTAAATGCGTGAACTCCATTTCAAATCTGCGACTTCGTTCACTGTGATTCGCTGTTTTGGCTCTGAGGATTGAAAGGACCTTCTGCTGATTCCATTCGACGTTTTATACAATGGAAACATTCACAGAATTGCAATCTCACTAATCGTTTAAAAGGCCTTAAATTAGCGAAATAAAAAAAAAATACTTCAGAAAAAATGTTTTCAAAAATTGTTGGATACGCGTTGCTGCAAGGCCACTCGCTAAAATAACGGACAGTTTAACGGAAAGCTCACTTAAATAATAAAATAAAGGAGGAAAGAATAAATCATTGTATTACTTTTTTATGTCATTTATTTATTTGTTTTATTATTATTTTTTTTTTTTACATAAATGGAGTCGTTCTTTAGGAGAGCAAATTATCCCCGTTGCTCGACGCAAGGCTTTCTCTGTTCAAGGACTTAGCTCGAGCTCATCAAGTGTGGCGATTCATTTTAAATTCTTATTCTTAGTAAGCGGCGGTGTAAACAATTGTGCAAAAGCAAGCACACTCGTTTTCTCTTCATGTGTTAAGATCTTTGATAAGCATTCTCAGATTCGTGAAAATGTGTGTGTGTGTGTGTGTGACATTCTCTACTGGGTGATACAGTAATCCCTCGATTAGTGCACCCCCGATTAGTGCGTTTTCGATTAGTGCGTCATTTTTTTTCGATACCCAAATTCGAATAGTGCGCCAATCTTAAAAATAAATGTTACAGATTTAAAAAATTTTCTATCTGTATATTTTTATGGCTAACTATTTCAAAAAATCACCAGGATGAAATAATTTTGATACCGATTTAAAACATTTTACAAAGTTATTTTTAATTGCATACTACACTACTTCCATGTACAGACTATGTTCCAAATTTTTACCGCCAAAATTTATGTCGCTTGCTATAGTACGCCCACAGATTCGAAACCCTTCGGCACTTCTGCGCATGTCACAAAAAGGAGAATCCATTCCGATAATAGGGTAATCAATCTGACTTCTGGGATGAGTTATTTATTATTACACGTCGGAAAATTAACTTCTCTTTGATGATCATTGTAGTTTTTAAAGTGGTTTTGCTTGTATAACAGTTGGAAAATTTTATCTATAGAGCACGTGATTTCGCGTGTTGGCGACCAATTCGTACGTCCTTCATTTCTTTCTTCCTTTCAATGATAACGTCCAAGAGTTAATTAAATCTCATTCTGAAGAATTGAGTGCTTCCGACCTGCTAAATTTAGATGCACAGCGGGAAGATCCCGAAGAATAGGAAGAAAATTTAACCACTGATAGTCAGCCAAAAGAGATTTCGCAGAAATAATTTTAAATTTTTTTTCGTACAATCGAAGTTTTTAAGCAGCAATGCTTAGAGACCGACCCTGGAGAAGAGAGAACCAGTAAACTTTAAAGAAGAGGCAATAGGGCCATACCGGCGGTTGTATGAAAAAAAGAAACAGAATGCCCGCCGAACTACGTTAGCTCAATTCTTTGTTAAGAAGCAGAATAATAAATTTAAATTCCGAATATGTTTTATTGTCTTTCAGCTTCATGGTTTTCTTTTAACTAGACCCTGAGACACACCCTAATTCGTTTATAAAAACATGAAAGTTCAAAAAAAAAATTTGATGAACGAATTATACATTTTCCCATAGGTTTTTCCCATTTTCCTATATTCGATTAGTGCGTTTTCGATTAATGCGCGTGTTTTAAAGAACGCATTAGGCGCACTAATCGAGGGGTTGCTGTATTGGCAAACCTATAATTCATTTGGTCTTGTGAGTACAAAATGGGTTATAGGTATATTATATAATAATAATAATCTGCGTCATGGACAGATCCTTAACGCCTACGACCTGCTACAATCCTGATTTTGTGAACAAAATTTTAGAAGAAGGTGGTTAGCTTGTGCGTAAACATGTCTGCAAAGTGTGTCCTCCTCTGCCTGGTCTTCCTGTTTTGTGGGATAAAAACCTCAGTGTTTAATGAGGACAAACCTTTCTAACTCCGTACGAGACCGGCAAACTCAAACAGATGGGAAACACCCTTTCTACAGGATTCATCCCGCCGTACAAAATGAGCCATCATAAAAATATGATCGTTCAAAAGTGTTTGCAACTGAATTTTCATGCGATGCACGTCAAAGCAAATTTTTTCCTCGTGGAGAAAAAGGCCGTGGACAGGATACGATGCACTCGCCTCGTGGCTTAGGCGCCTCTAAATTTGAAAAAAACTCCCCGCATTCTTTCATCGTTGTCATGTTTCGAACCAATGACTTTCCTGCAGAGCGTCGTGCACATCGTCGCCCTCACACCACCGACCCAAGTCGAACAGAAGATCAGCAGGAATCCGAGCAAAATACGAAAGTTGTGATAATTCCCTCGAAAGAGGCACAAGACCAACTATTTGGTGACAGTTTTCCTGGTTCCGTTGCCCTCTTTCATTGAGAGGGGTCCCTCCCGGTAGCACAATTTTAAAAATCGCTTTTCTTTAAGTTTCTGTGTTCCCAAAATTAAGGAGGGACTTTTTTTTTTCTTGGTACTTTCATGCGGATGGTAATTACAAGACTCTGATGAATGCGCACAATTTCTCTTCTGACACGCATCCTGAATTAAATTCCTCGAATTCATCGATTAGTTTTCGCAAACACTCCTCCATCAGAAGGGAAAGGAGGGAAATCGGTTACAGACGCGACAGCAGGGATTTTTCGAGTAATTGGAAAGGTCACGAAGAAATAGGAAAACATGACCGTTCTTGTTATGGACGTAAATAGCAGAGCACGAAACGACACCAGGCGGACGGACGGAAATGTGTGGAGAAAAGAGCAAAGATGATATTGTTATTATTATTATTAAGTACCTGCTGGATTTCTATTCAAGACGTGACGTTAGTCATCACTAACATCATATTTCAGCATAAAGAAAAGCACAAATTCGCATAAAGAGAAAAGAAAAGGACAAATGAAAGACTGTCTTGTTGACATCTTCGCTTTGTTCAGGAGACACGAAAGAGTATATTTGGGATCTGAGATTGGAAGTGATCACCATTCACCGTCGAGCAGACAAAAATGAAAAGAAAAGTTTCAAAAAGAATTACAGACGAGCAATCTTTAGAGGCAAACTGTCGACTCAAACAGAAACATGATTCAAGAAAAAATGAGTTTGAAAAGAAGAAGCGAACATTAAGGACGACAAGCTAGAATCCGAAGGAGGCGTGTGTTGTCGGCAAAGACAGAAAAGTCAAAACTTCTTACACTGAAGAAGTTTAACGAGGCTACTCGAGGAAAAGAAGAAATTGTGTGGAAATTTCATAGCTGAGGGGTCAACAAATACCCGGAGAGAATACCAAGAAAAGTGTACGGCAGCTAAATGTACATAAAACTAGATAAAAGACGTTATGCGAATATAGAAGGCAAATAACTTGAAGATCAGAAAATGTAAATATAAAGAAAACGAATCCTCTAAAGTCCTTCTTCTTTGTTAGAGGAAGTAGGCCGAGCTCTAATTAACTTTATGAAGACATTCAAAAACCAATTTCCTTCCTTTGACCCTCGTCTTTTTCCGTGCCAAAGATCGATTAACTCTGAAAACTGCAGAAGAAAGACCTAGGAAAGAACCCTCTACGGCAACTAGAATCAAACCTAAAATGGACTTTCTTCAAGCAGTTTACTCCTGTTGAAGCAAATGCAATTCAGCTAAGACTACGCCACCATCGAGAAAACTGCTCTGGAGGTGATGGAAAAAGCTTAGCTGCAAAGGAAAGGGGGATTCAAAACGAATCGCAAGGTATTCTGGGTGTCAGGAGGATTTACTTCGAAAATGTGTTCAATGTCAAAACAGCGGCAAAATATAAAAAATGAATGGAACAATACAAGGTTTACAGGGGCTGTCCTATACACCACGAGTCCCTCTTCTCCGCTAGAGGGACTCGTGGTGTGTAGTGTTTGTTGAGATCTCCTGATAAAATAAGTGTTATTTTAAGTTATCACTGACAATTTTGCATGAATATTACGTAGTTTTGTTTGCTTTTCGTATCTTAGTGTGTCTGTTTGTATGTTTTTAGTGCTATTTCAATTATTAATTTGATAAGATGCGATAGAAGCGTGCACATGGCTCCAGTAAGAAGGAAAATGGTGGCTAGTACTAATGGTTCGCCATCTTTGTTCAATAATTGTAACATAAAGGAGATTATTCAATGTACTATTTGCGAGATGTATGCTTTGCAGAGAGCAGTTGGAATCTGGTTAGATGATGATAGTGGAGTGAATGAGTCCAGAAATTGTAAGGAGAATGAGGAATTAGAGTGTGTTTCAGGTCGTGAGTGTGATATTTTTGTTGAATGTCTGAATGTAGAAAATAATGATATGATAAGAAATTGCAAGTTGTACCAGAGAGCTGTGAGGGTGGTGTTGAAAGGAAGAAGGAATGTAATAATACAGAGCAAATGAATGGTTTAACAGATAAGAAAAAATATGAGATAGATGTAATGAGTGAGATCGCACGGTTGAGTGGAGCGATATATAAGGAAAAGCGGCAGCTGGAGTGTATACTGAGTGTACCGCTAACAAAAAAACAAAATCGTACCAACCTGGTGCGACCATCAAGGACGTAGTGAGTCTATTTGTGGCAGGTACGAATGATTTGAAAGTAGATAAAATGGAAATGACAGAGGACCTGAAGGAATTGTTTGAGGTAGCAAAAGAGAAGAGTAAGAGAGTTAGGATGATTAGTCTTTTTCTGCGGTATGAGAGTGAAGAGTTTACAAGGAGGGCCATAATTTCTAATGACTTTATGCGTGGGTTATGCAGGATGAGTGGTGTGGAATTTGTGGACATGTGGAGTGAGTTCGATGGGCGAAAGGATCTATATAAGATGGATGGTTTGCATTTGAATGGATTCGGTGTCAGGAGACT
Source organism: Typopeltis vanoorti (assembly GCF_054136105.1). Taxonomy (NCBI): domain Eukaryota; kingdom Metazoa; phylum Arthropoda; class Arachnida; order Uropygi; family Thelyphonidae; genus Typopeltis; species Typopeltis vanoorti. The sequence continues at coordinate 4,812,898 of NC_143551.1, read as the reverse complement.
TGAAAAAGTGTTGTTGAATGAAGTGGATGTGCAGAATCAGGGAAACTAGATTTATTAAGGGGGAAGTAGATATGCAGACCTTAGGGAGGAAGTTGAGTGAATGAATGAGTATAATATGCCTAAGAGAATAAGGACAACAAATCAGAATGGGATAGTTAGTATAAGGCATCAAGGTAGGGTTGGGGCTAATGGGGGTCTTAAATTCATGTACACTAATACTAGGAGTATTAGGAACAAGAAGGAAGAGTTTTTGGCCATGGTTGGCACTTCCAGACCACAGGTTATAGGTATTAGTGAAACGTGGCTGACTGTAGATGATATAACTAGTGGGATTGAATGTGATGGGTATAGTGTGTTCAGGAATGACAGAGAGAAAAAAATGGGGGGAGGAGTATTGTTGATGATAGCTGATGAGCTGCAGCCAAGGAGAATAGAAGTTGAATTGCAGGATAGAGAAAATACCACATTTGAGGCCATTTGATGTGAGATTGAGTCTAGAAGAACAAAATATACAATTGGGTGATGCTATAGACTAGGTGATGGATTAAATGGTGGAGATAGTATGCACAAGCAAATAGAAGAAATGAGTGGAAGGGGGGTAATTATTATGGGAGATTTCAACTATGGTAGCATTGATTGGAGGGAGGAGAGGACACATGGGAGGAAGGAATTGGATTTTATGCGGTTAGTAAGGGATAACTATCTGCAACAGCATGTAATGGAAAATACTAGTGGTCAGAGAGTGCTTGACCTCCAGATCCTCAGATTGCATCTGAGGATTTGGATGTAACGAATATGACCACATTGCCACGAATTGGTGAGAGTGATCACAGGGTCTTGATTTGGGAGGTGGCTAAATGTGTGGAATTTACAATTAAGACAGGGTACATGTGGAATTATCTGGCTAGTAAGTATGACAAGCTTAGGAGTTTGATTGGTTCAGTGCCATGGCATGTAAAACTGCAAGCGCTGGATGTTGATAGTGCATGGGAGGTGGTTAAGAACTGTTTCCAGGAGGCAATGGCTGACTGTATACCAAGAGTCCGAATAATAAATCAAGTAGTGGTTAAATGGATGAATAACACCATTAAGCTTGAGCTGGATAAAAGAAACAACTATGGAAGGAATTTAAGAGAAAGGTGACCTGCAGGCACACAAACAGTATAAAGCACAGGCCCGAAGGGTAACAAGTGTGTTAAGAAAAGCAAAAGCGGATTATGAAAGAACATTAGCCATGCAGGCTAAAGAGAATCCCAAACAGTTTATTCGATATGTGGCAAGTAAAAGAAAATATGTATACAGCAGAATGATTTTCAGGAATGCTGATGGTAGGAAGGTAACTGAATCAGTTGATATAGTGGAATTACTGAGTGAGCACTTTGCAAGAGTATGTCATCCAGGTGGTGACATTGCAGAAATGGAAGAACCAACAGCTTATACGGGAATTGTGGTGAATGAAGTGGAGGTGAGTAGTCTATTACAAAACCTCAATGTCAATTCATCTACGGGATTGGATGGTATACTAGCTCGTCTCGTATGAGAAGCGGCTAAAGAACTGTCAGTGCCTTTGACCATTTTGTTTAATTTGAGTCTCGGGTCTGGGTCAGTCCCGATGGCATAGGAAGAGAGGAAAACAGTTCCACTGCATAAAGGAGGTTCCAAGATTGCTGTTGAAAATTACCGGTCGATCAGCATATCAGGAATTTTTGCCGATGTCTTGGAGAATATAGTCAGAGGAAAATACAAGATCGGATAGATGAAAATGGGATACTGTATGGAGGACAGCATGATTTTGTGAAGGGTAGATCATGCCTCAGTAACTTGTTCACGTTCTATAACACAGTGATCGCTGAACTGGATAAGGGTAAAGGGTTTACAGTGATCCTACTGGGCCTTGCTAAAGCCTTTGATAGGATACCACATGGAATTCTAATCAGTAAATTGCAGGGGGATGGATATAGGGTTGGTGAGATGGATAGGAGGGTGGTTGACGGAGAGATATCAGAGAGTGGTTTATTCAGGAGTACAGTCCAAAAGACGGCCTGTGACTAGCGGTGTGCCGCAGGGTTCTGTTCTTGGACCACTACTGTTTAATTTGTTCATTAACGATATAGGAAAGGATCTGGGAGGAACTGTGCATCTGTTTGCGGATGATGCAAAGTTAGGTAGATCAATAGTGAATGCTCAGGATGTCAAAATTTTGCAGGATGATTTGGATAGTTTGGAGGACTGGGCTTAGGAGAATGGTAGTCAATTTAATGTGGAAAAATGTAAGGTTTTGCATTTTGGGGTGAAAAGATTAGTAGCAGTATACCACATTGGTGGAACTGTACTCCAGGAGATTGAAGAGGCCAGGGATTTGGGAGTGTTGGTGGATAGGGAGTTGAAGTTTAAGGGACACATTGCAAAAGTGGCAAAATCAGCTCATCAAATCACTTGTTTGCTGAAAAACACTTTAACGATACAAACAGATGATTATTGTTTCTCTGTATCGAGCCTTGATAAGACCTGATCTAGACTACTGTGCCCAGATATGGGCGGCAGGGTTTCTTCTCGATGGGGAGGATGTGGAGAGGATCCAGAGACGAGTGACCAAGATAATAGCAGGACTATGGAATGAACCTTGTGAGAACAGGTTGAAGATTTGTGGGCTGCAGAAATTGGTTGATAGGCGGAAAAGGGGTGATATGATTGAGACATTCAAATTACTGAAGGGTTTGTATAAGATTAATTTAGAATATATTTTTGAAAATAGGACTGGTAGTGGGAGGACTAGGGGCCATCCATGGAAGCTTGGTAAGAGTGATTAGCAAGTGTGTTATAGCTAGGTTTTTTACTTGAAGAGTGGTAAATGAGTGGAATAAGCTTCCAGAATCTGTTGTGGGTGCCATGACTGTAAATGAGTTCAAGGTGAAGTATGATAGGTACTGTGTGAATGTTGAATAGTTGTTCTTGACATGATGTTGGGCCTCCCTCGATGAGTCTAAGGACTCCTTGGAGCTGCCCGTAGTAATGATAATAAGTCAGAGGGCCTGGTGAAAAGGTCGAATTTCATATGATGTAGTAGAGCTCACATACCCAGCTGTAAAAAGAGAAATAAAACTTAATAACAGAATTACTCTAAAAAGTGTTGCAGACAAGATTTTTGGAAGCATACTTGAGAAGAGGCTGTAACAAAATTTGGAAGAAAAACGTGAAGAACAAGCTGGGTTGAAACCAAACAGAGGTTATCAAGATTTTCACATGGTAATATAACTGTTTGTAAATAGAGTGGGTTTTACTGTCGATTTTCTTGAGTTTACGGGACAAACAACCCACTTGCCCGTGCCAGAGAGCGATTAACTCGAGAACCGATTGAATAAAGGCTTAGAAAAAGTTCTTCTAGTCGGCAACAAGAATTGAACTCAGGTCTTTCTTCGGGAGGACTAGTTCTATGAATGCATTTCTAACCCATGGCGTTTGCCATGGGTCAGGGACCACATAGTGGCGACATTTCTTTGCCGTCGCTTCACCGGATGCCACTTAAACTGAGTGATAGTCTTGGGCTAGCTATCACTGATTGGCTGCTGGTGGAGATTGAACTTCTCCCTCAGTCTCCAAAAGTTGACAGGGCTAAAACGGTCTCACCTACTCCCTATATAAGGAAATAAAACGCAACAGCGTATTTAAATTTAAAATAAAAAGGTGTTAAGAGATAGTTGATGTTGCAGTTATATGTTCACAATACGAGTGATCATCAGGACTTTAATTATTCACACACTGATTAGATAGCAGAGAAAACACACAATAAGAATGGAGGAGAATTTTCAGAGCTTTTGCGAGAAACACTTCTCGAGAAGTATGCGAAAGTATTACCTCGAGTCAAAGTGTTACATTTGATCACAGCGTCAGAAAAAATCTCAGTTGAGAATGTGAATCGTTTTGTCACCAGTTGGTGACAGTGATCGTGTCGTACTGTTCTGGGAAGTAACTGAGTACATAAGGATGCCCCAATTAGGAAATGTGGAGGTTATGACCAATGGAGTAGAATAGTTGGTTTGGTTTCATGATCAGTTGCTGCATGGGAAATACATCAGCAGCGCACAGGAATCTTCGAAAAGGCGAAATGAAGAACAAATAGGATCAGAATGCAATGAATCTGCAATTTTCTTAAGAAAGAGATTCCACAAGAAGAGGATGATGTGAAAGAAATAACGTGGGAATGACAGCAAGACACGTTATGAAATATATAAAATATTTCATTTACTTGTAGCATAACAGTAAGATTATTATGCATAATAATCTTACTGTTATGCTACAAGTAAATGAAAGTATGACTATGGTAGAATACCTTTACTTTAGACAGTATCTTTGTGTCAGAAGCAGATGATACTGTTCAAATGAATGCTCACTTCGCTACGACCTATCAACCTGATGAATGTGACTTAGCGCACAATGCATTCCATGAAGCTATAGCGGCGCTTGACAAAGAAGTACTAGAGCTGTTTCATAACCTGGGTAAGAATTCGGCAATAAAGGAACAGGTTGTATAATTTGAGAGTCAGCTCAGGAAATATCCCACAAGAATAGAAAACGTATATGATAGCCCCGTTGTACAAGAATGATGCAAAACATGTCTGTCAACTCATCAGTATCTCTGAAATGGTGGTGATTTTAGAGAAGTTGATAAGAACTTGCATATGGAAATGGATTGAAAAATAATCTACACTTTATAAAGAACAGCACGAATCCTCTAAACGAAGGATACGTCTAAGCGATTTGCAAATCTTTTATAACAAAGTTACAGCTGAGTGGAATTTTGTGAAGGCGTGTGATAGGATATCACAGGAAAAGCTGTTACATACAAGTAAACTGGGAACATTGAATTCGAAGATGAAGTACCAACTTAATAAGAAAGTAGCTAACTAGGTGATCAGTCTTTGGACCATTGTTGTTTAATCTGTTCACTGAGAGGGACCTAACGGGGGATATTCGATTGTTTGCTGATAACGCAAAACATAGACAGGACAGTCAGGGATTCTACTGATGCACATAAAGAAGAATTTGAATACGCTCGAAGTGTGGGTAATAAATGGTTATCAGTTCAATGTTAGTAAATATAAAGTTATGTACTTTGGTGAGATGAGATCTCCATTAGCTCAATTATATCGGTTGTATTTTGATTGGAAAAACTGATGAGAGTATGGATTTTTGAGTTGTGTTGGATATGAAGTTAAAGGTCAAAAGTCACGTAGCAGAGGATAACTGCGATGCTGAAAAGAACGATAACAGTCGAACATTACATTGAGCAACGTGCAGTCTATATTTAAATTGTATAGTTTGATTTCAAGGATATGCGGGAAGATGGTTTTATCAGGCAGATGCAATACAAGGATGCGCACAAAATCTCCATTGTCATTCATCCTCTACATGTCACTTTCATGAAGGAAACTGGTATCAAACCTCCGATCAAAATTGGACATGTTTATCTCAGCACTTTACGTTGATCACGCTATACGAAAAATTGGGGGAGTGAACGTACGGTGTTAATGGCAGAACCATATTAAAAAATTAAGATATTATGTGGAAACTGACAATGTTAGCAAAGCATAAATTTTCCGGCCTGGTTTCCTGAGTGGTGAGCGTATCGACTCTCCAACAAACAGGACTGTGATCCAATCCTGCTGTGAAACATCGATGTTTGTGAATGCCTTAAATCCGGAGATGAAATTCATCGCCCAGTGGAAGAACCTCTTATTAGAGGCCTGATCAGAGACATCGGACCTCTAATAAGGAGTCTCCTTATTAGACAAAGTTCCATATTTGATCTCAAAAGCAGGGTTCCACATTATGTAAAAATATATAAATAATTAATAAAAATAGAAAAAAAAAATCCTTAACCCACCCGCGATTCTACTGCACTGAAATCATACAGTAGAATCGCTCGAGAGCAGTTTACAACTGCTCTTGAGTGGAGAGCAGTTGTAAGATGTAAGATGTTGTAAGTTGTAAGAACAGTGGAGTGGAGAGCAGTTGTAAACAGCAGTTTACAACTGCTCCACTCCACTTCCACACGAGAGCAGTCCTTCCACTTCCATAATAAAATAAATAGAAGAGAGAAAGAAAGAAAGAGAAAACTAGTACAGGTCGGCAGGATTTCTTAAATAAAGTGAATAACTGCAATCGCAAATTTGGCATGAAAATGAGCAATAAGAAGATAAAACTATGAAAAGAGGCAGAAACGCAGAAACAATAGTTTAAGCAAAGCTAGTATCGTGAGGAGTAAACTGAATAAATCTCTACGGAATAACAGAGAAATTAGCCGAAACAATAAACTACCAATTTACAAAGCAGGAAAATCAGGCGTGATTTAGAGTAAAATTTTCAATACGATGTTAGTGACAATGCAAACTGTTAATGTACGAGCATGTATGTAAAAGTATATCATAGAGCTGTGCAGCATATCAGAGTAGTGTAAATACCCCTTTCGGAATTTCACGTCGATGAATGATACAAATAAATTCAGAAAGGTTTAGCAGATATTGCTGACAAAAAAAAAAAAAAAAAAAAAAAATCTGCAGTTTGGCATGCTTGAAGATCTGTTTTGTGTATATTAGAAAAGAAAAAAGAAAATTTTTGTTAAATTTGGAATTTTTGTAGAAGGAATCTCATACGAAGCCATGATGAAATGAACTGCGATTGTAGATTAACCCACGGCAACTTTTCTTTCAAACTCCTTTATTTAGAAGCCTCATAATAAGTGTATACTAGTTATTTTCAGCAATTATTTCATTGTTAAAAATTGGATACTAAATTACCTATTAAAATTTAACACCGCAATAATTTTTTATTTTAAAATAGCAGAAAAAACGGTAGTTGCTGACAGAATGTGGTGGGGTGAGGGGGGGGGGATTATTAACTCTGTCTCAACCAAAACATTGTTATCCTATGATTATGTGACCAAACGTACAGCATTATGCTGTATTGTACGGCATTTACCGGTCCTGTACAGCAGCAGTATGTGTACAGTGTTTAAAATATTTTATTCACCTTAAGAGAAAGAGTGAACTACGAACATACTTACATTAGTTTTATTCTGAGGAACTTTTTCATTTTTCAAGCCAAACTTTTATTTTAAAGTTCGACAAAATTATCCTCGTCAATCAACGTAATCTAAATTTATATAATACCAACGTTTTATGTTTTATGTAAATTTATATAATTTACATAGTGTATGTTTAATGCATGTAATTTGTATTCTGGTTTGTAAAAATATTACCTATTTTTACTGTGCAATTCACAACCATCTGTAACAAATTGTAATTGGGCTAATGCCCGTAATAAACATTATTATTATTATTATTATTATTATTATTATTATTATTATCATCATAAAACAAAGTTTAGATATGATATCTGTTGCTTTTTAATTTCATTCATAAAATAAACAGTTACGGGTGACAGCAAAAGCTGTATTTTCCCTTTTTAAATAATAAACGTAATTTAAGTTATTGTTAGTTTGAGGTCTTTCGGTACCTCACTCATGTCGATACAAAATCGATTGTGGAGCAAAGGAAACCACAAAACGATATATATCGACCTTGCTTATAGTAATGGTAATTTAAAGAATGATATTTTGTTGTATGTTTCTAAATCAAAGTTTTACCTGTAGACATAGTATTACAATTGTTGTTTTTGATATCATAGATCCCAGGTATTCGCAGAAGTGATACTTTTCTACATCTTTTTTTATATGTTTAAAAATTGGAAAGTTTATAATTATTTTAAAATATTTATTTTTTTTAATAATCAGGTTTAAACCATGTCAGTAAAAAGAAAACGAAAGGATTGCAAACTGACAGATAATTTGAAAAAAGAGTACCCGTTTATTAAGGAGTATGAACAGCGGGGATATGTTTCATGTACAATCTGTTTGGGAAATTTTTCTGTGACCTCTGGAGGAAAGCGAGATATCACAAGCCATTTAGCTTCTGATAAGCATTAAAAAGCTCTACAGGCTGCTTCATTTGTAAAGATTACCAGTTTTCTCGTTCAAACTGAATTTGGGATGAAAGAAAGAGAATTAGTGATTGCAGAGGCTGTGTTTTCTTTCCATATCATACATTATATCACAATCAAACTTTTAGATCCATGGACTGTTTTCATGGATTATTCGACAACAAATTCATATGTGCAAGGACAAAAGCAGACGCTATCATCAAGAATGTACTAGCACATGCATTCAAAGAGCTTGGTAAGGAATTACAAAATATAAACTTTATATCTGTGTTTTCTGATGCATCAAACCATAATGATGTAAAACTTTTTCCTTTCCTACTATCATTCGTTATTTTGATTCAAAAAGTGGTGTGAAGAATAAGTTATTGATTTTGTGTCCCTACCTGGGGAAACTGCAGAGCTTATCAGCAATTCTATCTTAACTGTTCTTGAAAAAAACAATTTATCTAAGAAGGTTGTTGCATATTGTGCTGATAATGCAAATATCAATTTTGGTAGTGTAGCCAGAAAGGTATTAACAATATAAACTTCTGTTCAATATAGTTGAACAGAAGTTTACATCAAAGTATTATTGGAGTAAGTTGTGCAGCTCATACAGTTCACAATGCCATTTAAACTACTGCTGATCTTTTGCCACTAGACATAGAGTCTGTTAACAAAAAATTATAGCCATTTTTACATTTACATTGTCAGAGTAGAATCTTTGAAAGAGCTCTGTGAAGAAGCAGAAGTTGAATAGCACAAAATACTAGGCTAGAGTAAAGCTAGTTTCTAGCTTTAATGCCTATGATTGAGAGGATTCTGAAATTATATTATCCACTGAAGTTATATTTCTTATTTTTTTTATATTACTTTATTTCCAAGAATAATTGAACTCTTTTTCAATGATAATACCTCTCAGTTGTGGTGAACATTTCTTCATAGTCAGGCATCAGCCTTTGAAGCAGTAGTCAGAAACACTGAAGGAAATGATTGCACAATAATGGAAGTCTCAGAGGAACTTGACATGATAAAAGCAAAATACAGAGAACGTCTCGAATCAAACTATGTTCTCATTTGCATAAGAAGAGATTTAAGAATTTTAGATGATGGAAGCATAAAAAAGTATTTATTTCTCATGTTAAAACTTTTTACAGTAACTGTTTAGAATATTTGGACATGTGGACATGTATCATCCCAGTTCCTGGAAATTAAGATTTAAATAGGTGAACCTTAAAAGTAGGATATCATGGCATGATTTTGAGGCATCGTTGGAGTATATAGATTCTAATTTTGGAAAAAATCATGGAATATATGAAAATAACCTTTCTGATGAGGTTTTTTGTTCAAAAAAGTATATAACTGATTAAAAAATTGAAGAATGAAAGGAGAAAAAAACTCCTACAGGAGACAGATGGGTTGAGATATTTGCGTTTTTTTGAGAAACAAAACGTGCCTTATGGTAATATAAAAAAAAAAGACAGTGGAATTTGTTCTTTGCTTACTTGGAACAAATGCTGTTACAGAAAGAGTATTTTCCGTTGTGAATAAATTATGGACTGCAGAGAAAACAAAACTTGAGAGAATAAAAGCCATTCTTATTGTGAAATATAATATGGTTGATTCCTGTGAAGATTTTATGGGTTTTATCAGAGAATGACGAATTATTGAAAAGAATTCATTCTTCCGAAAAATATGTTTAAATTGTTCATTTGGAGAGTTTTAATATATAGAGAAATGCTACTAAATTTGTGTAAATTAAATGGCCTATTTGTTGCCAATACGATGTTTTATCATACGGAAAGCCATAAATACATCTAGACTTCAGCCAACGCAGAAATCAAGAACTGCAAACACTAAGAGATGTATAAGATATGAATAATCAGACTAATAAGAGATGTGAAAGCTCAATTCAAAATGTGAAACCCTCAAGTAAATAGATATGAATACAGACCATGAACTCACAATAAATCCAAAATAAACATGAAATTTGCTAAGAAGGATATGGCCCCGAAGTAAAACTAACAGGCATCAAAGCAGAAAAATCCAACATGCAAGCATTAATATGGAAAATTAGAGAAACTCAGAGTAATAAGAGAAAACGGAAAATTACAGGAATCGAGGTAAAAAAAAAAAAAAAAAGAATTGCTGGCGCAGCAGCAAGTATTCTGGGTCATCACTGCAAAAAGTTTAACAATGAATGGATGAATTGAGATATTTTGAAACTAGTATAGAAAAGGGAATCTGTTGTCCCCCCCCCCCAGATAACTTGTTTTTCAATGAAAAACAAGTTATCTGGGGGGGACAACACAGAAAATTATTATTATTATTATTATTATTATAACGGTTTCTCCATGGAGTCAAAAGACTCATCGCGGTAAACCCTATATTGATACACTAACCATTATTTACATAATACCTATCATACTTCTCCTTAAATTCATTCACAGACGAAGCCTTCGCAACCACCTCTGGCAACGCATTCCACCCATTACAACCCTCAAAGCAAACAATCTAGTCCTAACACCCTTGTTAACCACACTCTTACATAATCTCCAGGGATGGCCCCTCGTTCTCTCCCTTCCTGCACTGGTCTTAAAAATGTCATCAGTATAAATCCTGTAAAATCCCTTTAATAATTTATATGCTTCTATCATATCTCCTCTCCTATGTCTATCAGCTAATTTTTTGGAGCACCCAGATCTTCAATCTGTCCTCGTGGGGAACATCCCACAGACCTGCAACAATCTTTGTGACTCGCCTCTGAATCCTCTCCACCATTTCTTCATCACCAAGAAATCCAGGTGACCAGATCTGTGCACAATAGTCCAAATGCGGTGTTATTAATGCCTTATAAAGTGGAACAATAACTTCCTTATCTCTGCTTGTTAGCAGATTGTTCTTCAACAATCATTTAATTTGATGTGATCTTTTCGCAATCTTTGCAATATGCCCTTTAAACTTAAGTTCTCTGTCCACAATAACTCCCAAGTCCCTTGCCTCGTCAACTTCTTGCAATTAAGTTCCATCAATATAGCAAACAGCAAGTGATCTCACCCTCCCGAAATGCATCGCATTACACTTAGCCACGTTAAACTGACAGCTTAGTCCATACCGTCAGCTTATTTGTCATCCTGCAAGATATATACATCATCTGAATTGACTATCGCTCTTCCTAATTTTGCATCATCAGCAAATAAGTGGATATGTCCTTTCAAAGTATTCCCAATATCATTGATGTACAAATTAAACAATAGAGGACCAAGCACTGAGCCCCGAGTACACCACTAGTCACCTGCCTTCTCCTGGACTCAGCTTCTCCATAAACCACTCTTTAATATCCATCCACCAGCCACCCTTTAATCCAAATCACCAGCTTCGAATCCATACCCATTTGCTCTAATTCATACAATAGTTCCGTGTGGAATCCTGTCAAATGTCTTTGCAAAGTCCAGCAGTATCACTGAGTAAGGATTTCCTTTATCCAACTCCACTGTTACTTTATCATAGAAAGTAAGCAAGTTACTGAGGCAAGACCTACCCTTCACAAAACCATGTTGCCACTTATAAAGTATCTTATTGCCATCCACCCAGTCCTGAATTCTAATTTTTACCAATTTCTCCAAAACCTTAACCACCACCACTCCAGATATACTGATTGGTCTATAATTTGCAACCTCTGTCTTGGAGCTTCCCTTATGCAGTGGAATTATTTACCCCTCTTTCCACTCTATTGGTACGTTACCAGAAATGAGGCTTAAATTAAACAGCCTGGTTAGAGGTGGTGCTAATTCTTTTGCACATTCTCATAACACATGGGCCGATATGCCATCTAACCAATGGCAGTGTTAGCATTAAGGTTCTGTAATATATTAAGCACCTCTATTTCGTCTATCTCTAGACTCTCATCAGTCAATGAAACATTCGACACTGCAATATCACAACCAAGATGGTACTTTTTCAAAATGATCACTAAGCAACTCAACTATTTGATTTACTTCTGTAATTTCCCTACCATCGACACTTTTTAAAGTAATCTTTCCATGGTTATTCTTCCTTTTACTTGCCACGTAGCGAAAGAACTACTTAGGGTTTCTTTTGGATTCATCAGCTAGCTTCCTCTCATAATCAGCTTTGGCTTTCTTTACCATAGAGGTTACTCTCTTTGCTTGTACCTTGTAGTGCTCATGGGAACGCTCATCCCCTTTTTCTTTATACTTCCTCCACAACTTTTCTTTATCTGCAACTCCTGCTTAATAATATTATTCATTCATCTTATCCCTACTTGATTTCTCCTTCTGACTCTGGGAATACGGCCTGATACAGCTTTCTTTAAAAACTCCTTGACAATCTCCCACTCACAATCAACATCACTCCCCTTCAAATTCTCATGCCATAGCACTGCTGAAAGCTGCCTTCTCAGCTTCTCATAATCACCAGCCTTGTCATTCCACATATACCTTATCTCCTCCAACTCCTCTAAGATGTCCCTATCAACTATACTTTGCTTCCCGAATTTTAAAACCTTACACGGTATCGAATAGAACCTTGTCCAGCTGGGCAGAAGCGTTGTAGTATTTATGTTGACAATACAAGAAACTATAACTTGATGTTTGACATATCCCGATTAAAACAAATTATTAGCCAAACGACCAGAGGACTAGAAAGAGTCTAGAAACGTTTCAAGAAACTTAGAAAGGATAAAAAAATAAACAGAACAAAGTTCACGAAATCAATGAAGTTGGTAAGAACAGGCACGTCAATTAGAATATAAGAAAAAAGTAGTAATGCAGTAGGCCGATGCGATTAGGAAATCTGCGCTCACCGCAGGAGTCACTATTTCGAGTTTCCGGGGGAGTGGGGAGTAGATGGGAGAAATATAATAAACAGAAAAGTAAAAGAAATGGTAGTGCTCATTGGAAATAATGATTTACGTAGTGACAAATACAGTATAAGAGGTTACGAAAGAATTGCTGGAAGAAGGGAGGGGGAAAAAATGAGTAAAATTTGTTTGTTGATTTGCTACCGAGATACCATAATTCCAAGTTAAGGAGAGCTATGATAACAAATGATTCGATTCCCACGCAGTGAAGAAATGGATTGCGAGTTTTTGGATGTATGGAGTGCGTTTGTGGTAGAAAAGACTTGCATATAAGAGAGAGAGAGACTACCTGCATTTGAATGGATTTGGCATCATGAGAAAAAATTGCTTATTGAGGTGAGACCTAATGCAGTTAAGGAAACTAGATCATTATGGAGGAAACGATTCAAGTACAGCTACAGTAAGCACACATGATAATGTGAATGTCATTGACCATGGTTATGAATCTGTCGAAAGCTGTATGCTTTGTGTTCGTTGTTTTTCAGCAAGTCTGGAGATGGAATGACAAATTTGGATAAGACTATAGATGTAAGCATAAGAAAACGCCAGGTGGTAACTTACACCCGCTGTCCCAAAAGAAACCGAACATTTCGAAAATAGAATTAACTAGTGGCGCCACCTGTTGTCAAAAGCGACAACAAAAAAGTATTTCAGCTTTCTTTTCTCAATTTTTTCTAGCACCTGCCAATTTGACTGCCTTTAAGAATGTCAGGCAACCTTCATTAGTGTTGTCAACTGTTTATGACACTTCTTTCATTAGAAGCCGAGTTATACTGCCAAGATTGACAGCGTGTTTTGACGAAGGGTCGGTCGTCACGATATTCATGCAGTACGCGACGAATTCTCGCTATCAATCGCTTCAAAACTTCGAGATAAAACTCACCATTGACCGTTTGGCTGGCGGAACGAATTCTTTGTGGATGCCCTTGGAATCGTAGAAACAAATCAGCATTGTCTTTACTTCTGACTTCTCCAAGCAACTTTTTTTCGGATGCCCCTCTTCTGGTGGTCTCCACTCAGCACTCTGTTTCGGGCTCATCTCAAAACACGTTTCGTCACCAGTAACGATCGTTTCAAGGAAGTTTGAGTCCTTACGAGCGGTTTTAATGAGGTCCTTGCAGTGTTCAATTCGATACATTTTTTGGTCGTCGGTCAACCTGTGGGGTACAAATCGCGAATTCAATTTACAAAGGCCCAAACTCTCGGTCAAAATGTTATGCACAGCGGATTTTGAAATCCCCAATTCATCTTCAATCAATCTCACGGACGATTTCGGGTTTTCTTTGGATGTTAACTTCGCTGAGTCCAGTTTTTGGACGGCCCGGCTTTTCGTCGTTATGCTTTTTGAAGCATTTGATGCGTTTCGGTAAAACTTTTACCAAGTTTAACACAAAAGTCAATCGCAGCTCTCTGTTTGAAACTCATTTTCCGACCGTTCGTCAACACACTGTCAATCTTAACACTATAACTCGGCTTCTAATGAAACAAATGTCATCAACAGTTGACACAACACTAATGAAGGTTGCCGCTTTCGACAACAAAAAGATACAACAGGTCGCGCCACTAGTTTTTTCGATTTTCGAAAAGTTCGGTTTCTTTTGAACATAGGGTGTATCTACATCTACATGGCATACATGTAACTGGGATCAAGTGCAAAGGGTATAGTATTTTTAGGAAAGACAAAAGAGATAGAGGGAGATTACCAATGATACCTGATGAAATAAATGAGTCATTCGAGTAGAATGTCATCCATCCACCAGATGAAGTATGGTCACTCTTGTGTTTGGTAATGTTCCACACCGGTCAACGGCAGTGTCGTATGCTCTCTTGAGACAACTCTGTGAAGATCAATCACTCGACACATCTATCTATATCACTGAAGGTCTATCCCCTCTTTTTCCAAGATCACCTTTTATTATTGGCTTGAGAAAGCCTCCTTCCATCCCTTCAGTGTGTCGAAAGTATTTCAGCTTTCTTTTGTCAATTTTTTCTAGCACTTGCTAATTTGACTGCCTTTAAGCATATGTCAGCAGTGTTCTGTAACACATCTCAATAGCAACTATCCTTTTCCTATCAGACTTCTTTAGGTTCCAGTTCTCACATCCATAAGTCGCTGTTGAAAAACAGCTGCATCCAAAATCCTCAACTTTGTTCTTGTGGAGATATATCCATCCTTCCAAATTTTAGACAGGTCTCTGTTGTTTTAGCCATTCCTAGTCTTCTCCTGATGTCTTCTAAACAGCAATTCTACACATTAATAATGGATCCCAGGTACAAACTTGCTGACTTCAGTTCTCCATTAAGGTGCATGTTTCTCAGGAGCTTCCCTATCTATATTTCCTTTCAGAAGTATAATCTTTGTCTTGTTAGGATTAAGTCAAGGACTAGGGATGAATCTCCCTATTTTACTATTTCTTTTCATCTTATGCAGTGGGAGTCTCCCTTCTCTCCGAGTTATTTGCCTCCTTGTAGGCTACAGTCAAACCCCACCTGGTCAACATGGAATGAATTGGGATCGAAGTCCTGCCCTCATTGCAACTTTTCTTTGCACAAATTCCAGTTTCTATGATTATGGAATGTAGTACAAGAATAGATTGAGAGTGTATGGGCTGCAGACACTGGTAGACAGGAGAAAGAGAAGTGATATATCAGTTGACTTTTTTCATTATATATAAACCACAGAGCAATTACAATCAACATGATTTTGATAATCAAAATTATCTTGTAATATATATGATGTAGTCAAATAAAGGAGTAGCCAAATGACAAGTATTCCACAGGGCTCAGTACACGAGCTACTGTTACATTAATGAGCGAATGATTTCAATGGCATCCAGTTGTTTTGCAATGATAAACTGAGAGTTCAACAGTTTATAAAGGTGACAAAGTTTAGAAAGGATGATTTAAACATACTGGCAGTTTGACCAAATGATAATGATTACCATTTCAATGTCACAAAGTGTGAGGTTATCTACTTTGGGATGGGAAGAGTACAGTCATTGTGGTTGTCTTGTTCTTGCTAATCATGTGGAAACTACCATAGGATGATCCCTCATTTGTAAAGAACTGTCATTTATTGAAAAAATTGTAAAAAATATTTTACACAATAAGAACTATCAATACAACTCAGAGGATAACTGGAATGTTGAAATAAAGGAATTCATTTTGCCTCTTTACAACTAACTGGACTACTATGCAAAGATTTTATCTGCTGGGTTCCAAGGGTATAAATAAGTTGTAAGCTGAAAAGCTTACAATATTGGATTTATGAGGACAGATTGAGAGTATATGGACTGCAAACAGTAGTAGACAAAAAGAAGAGAGATAATGTGATAGAAGTTTATAAACTTCTAAAAGGTTTTTATATCAATTTAATCAAATTTTTCATTAATGGAAGGCAGGAAAGGGACAAGGTAGCATCCATAGAAGTTAAGGTTGTGTGCAGTTAATGTTACTGAATGAGTTTAAGGAGAATGACAGGCATTGAGTGAATGAGAAGTGTGAGCCACCGACAATGAGTCTTCAGACTCTTGAGTAAATGCTCATATAATAATAATATACATTATAATATTTAACGTAGTAGTTAAATTCTATTAAAAAATGGACTTCCCCGAGCATACTGGATTTTGTTGTGACAAACATATTAAAACATAAGCTTGGTATTGTTCAATGACATGAAATATATATACATACATATACAGGGTGGTTCAAAATTCCACGTACAAACTTTGAGGGGAGTTAGAGAACATCAAAAATCAACCATATTCACATAGGAAAGCATGACCTGAAATGCCACCGGAAGGTACTAACAGAAGGTTACAAAAATAACACAAGGCAGTAAGTAGTGTAAAAAACTTTATTAGGCATAACTGAACAGTTCAATAGTAGTTGGATACATAATATGGTAAACGAAGTGCATGTCTGCCATCTCAGCATTCATAAAACGACGCATGTTCTTCGTACGACTTTGAAAGCTTGAACGAGAAAGCCCCAATTGCTCACCTGGAGCACTGGCGAACAGCGCCATCAATCACTTTCAGGTGGTGTTTCTGATCATGCTTTCCTATGTGAATATGGTTGATTTTGATGTTCTCTACTTCCTCTCAAAGTTTGTACGTGGAATTTTAAACCACCCTGTGTGTCTGTGTGTGTGTATATATATATATATATATAAATATGTTAAAGATACCAAGTAAAATATTTATATTTATATTTATATAAATATTTATATTTATACCCAAGGTAAAAATAATTCCTACATTTATATATATATATATATATATATATATATACACACACACACACAGTAAAATGAATAAAACAGCCAAAATACAAGTACTTGCATAATTTGCTTTATTTACAATAAGTAAGAGAATAAAAAACTTTTTATTATTCTGTTAAAAATTGCCTGTGGAAAAAAAAAAAAATTCCAGCATATTAGCATTCCATTATTCAATTATGCCCTTGTAAAACTATTTATTCTGCTGTTACCCTAAAGTTTTTAAGAAAGTAGACCAGGTGAAAATGAAAGTGAATCATTGGTGACATCCTAGCTAACTTGTGATTCATTATTAGAAAATGATCATCTAGTTGTTTATTATTTTCTCTTTACTGTTGCCAAAAATTTTCACTCCAATAACTCTGAACAAATTCCAGACTTCTGATTCTAGTTTCCTATTTTAGTTAAGCTCTTTTCAATTTTTTTGCCTTTAATACTTTACTAATCAGAGAATATAACAAAGATCTGTATTTAAGTTTTATATATCTGGAAAAAGCATATGAACAAAGTGCCAAGAGAGAAGCTATTCAAAACACTACAGTTGTATGGTGTCAGTGAGGCATTATATCAAGCAATATTTAGTCTTTATATGAGTTGTAAGTCAGCAGTTAGAATTGAAGTACAGGAAGATGGTTTAATGTTAAATCTGGTGTCAGACAAGGATGTACATTATCCCCCTCTGTTATTCATTATCTATATGGATCCATTATGAAGTCGTGTTAAACCTGATATCAAAATTGGATTAATGTCAGATCTTTGCTTTATGCAGACAAGTCTATACATCTAAATAAATCAGCTCCAAGCCTGCAAGATTCCCTGACTAAATTGAATAACTGTTGTAATAGATATGGTATGAAGGTTAGCAATAACAAGACAAAGACAATGAAAATAGGCAGAAGCAGTGAAAATATCAACTGCATCGTGAATGGAGAACCCTATAGAACAAGTAAAACATTTCAACTGCTTAGGCACGATTTTTAGTGAAGATCGTAAATTAATTATGAAAACAGACAACAGAATCAACAAAGCTGGTATGGTAGGAAGTCAACTGAATAAATTTATATGGAATAAGAGAGAAATTAGTCAATTAGCTGTATACAAGAACGTGTTCAAACCAATTTTAACTTAGGGATCTGAGAGCTGGGTTAAAAGTAAAACATTTGACCAAATACTAGAGATGTAGATATGAGAGTCCTGAAAAAGATGAGGGGCATGAACATATGGCATCAATGGCAATATCATATTAAAAGCAAGGATACTAGGAAAGAACTTGACATTGTTATCATCCAGGAAGATGTTAGCAGAGCTAATCTCAGGTGGTATGGTCACTTAAACAGAATGGGAGAGAAAAGATAGCAAAACAAATGTTCTCTGACAGTCTGGCAGGAAAAAGACCCAGAGGAAGACCAAGATATAGGTGGACTGATATAGTAAAAAACCTTAGAAGAAATATAAGATCTGACACTGTTGGAGTCTTGACAGGTAACAGATTGATTTGGAGAAAAATTGTAGATAGGAAGTTAGTAATGATGCAAATATTTCATATAATATTGTCGTATCCTGTACACCCCTTGAAGGTACTACATGTCAGGCATTTAATGATGATGATACTTTACTAATCAACAGATACTGAAGTACAAATATAATACCTTTCTTAACCTTGGCTTCTGAAATTCTTGTAAATCTTGTAATTAAGTATTGTTGATAATGGGGATCCTTTTTATCCAGTGCTTTAGCCCACCCATGATACTAATATACTAGAGGGAGTTTTACAGCTTATGTAGGTTGGAAGTCGCATTTAAAAAAATAGAGCTGTCACGTAAACCAGTTTAATATGCAATGATGGTAGAAATATTTTCTTCAGGTCAACAAAGGGCATACATGTTCTCTCTCTTCTTGGTGCAAAATTATCTTTTTGATGGGCCCACATTTGATATACTCCATCATTGTCATACTATCCAAATAAGCAAAAAAAAAAAAATCAGCAATAGAAAAAAATAAAATTATTTTAAAATCCCTACAAATATTCCATCACAACGAACTGCATTTAAGGGTCTTATAATTTCCATCACAATGAACTGCATTTAAGCTTATTTTGGAAGAGATGAAAACTAGGAATTTCTCTTCAGTTTCTTAGCATGATTGCCTGTGGTCACTATATTCACCAATCAACAGGTTTGAATTCTAGTGTGAGAGCATAGATGTCTTTAGTACGGGATATAAATTTCAATCCCTAGCGTGAGACCATCATCTCATTTATTGAAGGTCTGAAATTGCTTCAAACATTCTCTTTGGTCTCTGGAGCAGGATTTCTGGATTATGTAGAAAATAAATTTAAAAAATTTAACAAATCTCTCAGCCTACTCATGATACTAATGTATTATAGGTTTACAACATTTTTTAGCATGGTCAAATAAAAAATTATATATTATATATATATATATAATTTTATATAAACACACATAATATATATACACACAGTTAGATAGGGCTAAAAAACGGCCTCGCCTACTCCCTATATACGGGAATAAAAAGGCATTAGCTGATTTTTTTTTATACACACACACACAGTTGTTTCTAGTTAATTGGGCCACACAGGAAAAAGTATAATTTGGCCAGATTAAGAGACTGCTATAATTAAAACAAAGTTGCAAATCAAGAGTTTAAAAGATAAGTACATAAAACAAAATACAAGGCTAGACAAGTTTTCCCTGTATTGCATAGCAAAATTATTCACTTATAATAAACTTAAACTATCAACTTTAATTAAAGTAAAATATTTGCTAAAAACAATTTCATTTATTAAACATGCATGCAGTTCTTAGCAGTTAATGGCATAGGAATTGATTGAGCAGAACCTGTCAGATTTATTTATTTATTTTTTAACTGCAAATGAACAAAATCAGCACCGATATGGCATTGCATTCATGCATAAAATGGTCATAATCCAGTAATAAATTTTCTGGTGTTCTGGGTAGTCACTTGTTCAAATTTGGGAGCATCATCCTCAAAATCTTCATTTTCATTATGGTATTGAGGATAGCAGTCAATAGATGCAAACACTTCATAGTTTCTGATATGGTTCACATCTAATACATCATATTCACTTGGCCATATCCAGCATATCCATGACTGAATACTTAAAACCACTGTGAACAAAACAATTTTGAATGGTCTTGTTGCTTACTTCTCACAAGCAATAAACTGTATTGCTTATTATTATTATTAACATTTGACCTCCATGGAGTCAGAGACTCATCGTGGGAGGTACCTACTATTGCACACAATGCTCATCCAACGTTGCTTTAAACCGATTCAATTCCTGTCTACACCCACAACACACTCAGGCATTCCACTCACCAACCGCTCTCCATGCAAAGCACCTACTCCTCACTCTTCTGCTCACACCCTCCTTAAACAGTTTCCAGCGATAGCCTCTTGTTTTACCTCCCCTTCCTCTTCATGAGACTCTGCAACTCACATTCTCTCAATCTGTCCTCGTACTTTACATTCCAAAAACCACTGACCAACTTTGTAAATCTTCTCTGGACCCTTTCCAACATATCCTCGTCACCATGAAAACCAAGCGACCAATTCTGTGCACAATAATCCACATGAGGCCTGATCAAGGCCTTATACAATGGCATCATAACCTCTCTATTTCTGCATATCAGGGTCCTCATCACATTGCCATTATCCGATGTGACGTCTTCACAACTTGTGCAATGCGGCCCCTGAATTCCAGGTCCTTTTCACCATCACTCCTAGTTCTCTCATCTCCTCTACTTCCGTTAAAGTTTACTTTCACTTCAACATCTTTGCATTCTTTCACTACCCCAGTTTCTCTAGCTTTTATTTCCATTTTTCGTAATAACTTTCGCTTCCACATCCTTACATTCTTTCATTCCTCAGTTTCTCTAACCTTCATTTCATTTCCTTTCTTTCATGTACACCATCTATCATTTCAGTCAGTTTCGCATTCTTTTCATTGTGGTCCAACAATATACATACCACACTTCCAACAAATCCATACTTTCTCGTCTCTCATTCATTCTCTCTCTCTCTTTCTCCACAAACACATCTCTTACACTCCATCATGCATACAATATTGCATTCATGACATTATAAAAGATTAGCTTTCATGCTGAACTCCTCAGCAACTCTTTTTTCTTGATTTCTGTTGTAATTCCATGTCCCAACTCATAAGCCAATTCTTAAAAAATTCAGATATTCAGGCCAGTTTAGTATAGTTTACAGTAATAAACTCGTAAACTACATTCCACTCCTTTTAAAAGTATTGGAATGTAGTAACCCTTTTTGAACAGCATAACACTCTTACATGATTATTGCTTTCACATATCCAAACAGTGCAGTGTGTTTACAACAAAGCAAACCATCACTGTGGTACAACAAAATAGCTCTGTTTCATTGGTATTGTAGGCGTCATCAGCACTAAATATTTTTGAATTAAGATTATGTAATTTTTCTAACACTCCATATCACAGAAGTTACTGCCTGGCCAAAATAAACAGTATTTTGTTCCAAACAAATGAAACAAATTCTTGTTATATTCTATTTTGTTCTTCCAGAGTTGTCCCAATAAAACGGCTGCTCAGATTAACCAAAATCTACTGCATATTTTATATATATATATATAAACAAAGATTCATTCTTATATATATCTACTCTATATATATAAAAAGATAAACTTAAATTTGAAACGTTTTTTGTCTTACCGGCCCAGAACTCAGGGGTTTGGGTGCCATAGGCACTGGGGAAGGGGGGGGGGAGCACCACTGGTATGCATGTATGTGTGTGTGTGTATATATATATATATACATTATATATTTATAATGTATATATAGAAACAAAGATTCATTCCTTAAGTTATCTTCTAGTAGTACCATGATATCTCTGTGATGGTGCTTTTAAAGAGCGATTCACTGGTTTCATGGAGGTTTGGATACAATATCAAATGCTTACTTTTTTGTAGGAAATCAAAATATATTAGCTAAATGGAAGTAACAGTCAGTTACTTCTGTTTAGCTAATGTGTTTTGGTCTTCAAATCACTGGCACAAAGAAAATTATAGATGGCCTTTTCCCTTAATCTAGCAAGTCAAATTAACTTTAGAAAGATTAACTAAGATATGCAGCAACAGTGAAGAACAAAATGTTATTATTATCCTGGTCTCCTATTTCACATCCAAAGTAATGAAAATACACAGGCCTTACTGAGTGATGCTGTGCCATTGCTTAACATTTGTGATGAATGACAAAAGTAGTCCATGCTGTGAAGATTCTCCTTAGATAATTCTGACCACAACCTTGTTCTTATCTCTTCCCCTACTGAGCAATACCCAACACAGCCATTCCCAACTAAGAGTTGTCTGGCATTATAAGAATGGTGGAATGACCTGTGAGATTTCTATGCCTCACTGCCTTGGTCAGATTATTGGCCTTCTGACCTAAGCACATACACTGAAAGCATCCCTGAAGTAATCCTCTCCAGAATGGAAACATATATTCCCCATTCCTCACTAAGTTCCCATCCAATAAGTAAGCCTAGGTTCTCCCAAAGATGTGCTAAGGCTGTACAAATAAAGAACAAAGCATACCACAACTGGTTATCATCAAGAACTCTGCCTTCTCACACTGCTTATACCAAAGCCCAAACCAGCTGCAAGAAAATCAATGCATCAAAAACCAATTTCCAAAGAAATCAATTTGCATCCAGTCAAAAGCGACATCATTCCAAATGTTGCTGCTCATTTTGGTCTCTTGCAAAAGCAGTTGGCCACAATATTTGCACAACACTGCTCCCACACTACTGCATCCAAATCACTCTATTGCATCGTCACCCACAGAAAAACTTCATACCATGCATCATACTTTTCCTCAAATGCCTGAATAGATGATTTTGGCAAACATCCCCCAATCACTCCAAACACCCAATACTCAAAGCCTCCACCCTACCTTTTGCCAAAAAGTGATTGGAAAAATTCTGAATAAATTAGATGCCAAAAAGTCCCCTAGTCCTGACAACATTCCTCCAGTTGCCCTGAAGATTAACCAGAGCTGACTCCTATTCTCTGTATAAGCTATTCCTAAAAAGGATGACAAATCTTTACCATCAATCTCCCTCACTTCAGTTCTCTCCAAAGTAAAAAAAATAATTTTTTGAAATACAAAACTAATAAATGACCAGCATGGATTCTCCCAATGCCATTCAACAGGGGATCTGTTCATCTATGTGACCCATCTCTGGATAAGTACCATGGAAAAGTCTGGCAAATCTCAAGTGGTTGCACTTGATATCTCCAAGCCTTTCAACAGGGTCTGGTACAAGGGCCTATTAAGTAAGCACCCATCATTCAGCCTGTCCCATGACTTCTGTAACTGAGTTGCCAATTTTCTCACTGTATGCACATTGCATATGATGATGTCTTTCTTTCATATATTAATGACCCACTCCAGTTGACCATCAATCCAATAAAGTTTTGCCAATGACAGTACACTATATTCCTCCTCCTCACTTGACAAACCTTGCAATGAACAAACCACCAAACCCACAGAGCAACAACCTCTGCAAACCTAAATTCTGATCTCCAAACTATTCTGGGCATTGGATAACTTTGTTAATTTCAATGTCTGCAAAACGCAATTCTGCCTTATTTTCCACATAAAAGATCCATATTCTCCCAGCCTTACCTTTGACAACATCCAAATCTCTAAGTAAGATGATGTCTCACTTTGGGATTACCTTGACATCAAGACTCTCTTCTGGAATAAATACATTACAGCCATTGCATCCTTAGCATCCATGAAATTAGAATTGCTCTTTCACTCAAGACATTACTTTATCTCTGAACAGCTATTAACCCTGCAAATCACAAATTTGCCCATCCATCGAATACTGCTGTTCATACATCTCAAACATCTGGGGCAGTGTCCCAAGAGCTCTCTAAAAATTCTCAACACAATAAAGAAGAGGACAATCAGACTGATAAATTACTCACCACTTACAAATTCACTCCAGCTACTCTTTCACAGGAATTGAGTATCTTCTGCACGCATCTTGTTGGATCGTGAATGAGGCCTGTCATTCACGATTACTAGACAGACTTTCATTCAGGATCCAACAAGAACAGAGCCTAAACCAAAAGATACCTGTACTGCTGGTGCAAATTGTACTATAAATAAAAAGAAGGGGGGGGGGGGGGTAAAGTGTATCATGTAAATATTAAATGCGTGCATATCAGTTTACCCAAAGAGGGAAAAACACTGTAGGTTATGCTGTATGTGATATGTCAAGGAAAAGAGATATATGAATTTGCAGTAAGGCGACATATTTGACAACCAACCGAAAAATAGGCTGTGTGAAACACTGCATACTTCAGTGGTGACTAAGAGCCCTGAGGCCATGACCTTGGCAAACTCATTGGTGATCCTTACAAGCAAGGTTCGCAAAAAGAGACGAACATGGACAATTCTCTGGGAGGAGCTCTCATGCAACGTCATCAAAACGACTGTGACTGAAAGCTGCAGTACAATAGGAGTAGGTGGTCGAAAAAAAAAAAGCAGGAGAGTGGGGGGAACGTGAAGCAGGAAGGAGGGAAAAGAAAGAAATGTGATCGAAGCATGGAGGACAGGAAGCGTTGGCCGTAGAACAAAGGTGTACCAGTGCAGACGGTCGGATGAAGTCCGACGAAAACCTCTAAGTGCAGACCGATGAAGAAGCTGGACCAAGTGGAACCTCAGCCATGATGTCCTTCTAGAAGGGTTCATAAGTCCTGGAGATGCATGCCGAAAAATTCCCACCGACAGCAAAGATCCAGTGCGCGTTGATCCAAAAGGGAGAGTGCTCCACAAAGTAAGTAAAGTCCAACCAGGGTTTGCACGTGACTTACACGTGGTGACGAAGTGTGACTATATGCTGCATCAAATGGTAATGTAAAACTTTGCTATAGCTAAAATATGTTAAATGTTGAAGGGGGAAGCAGCTAAGACCTTTCATTAGCAAAGGAAGCCGAGACCACATGTCGATATTGGAACTTATAGAGACCTTGGACTGGTAGTCCGAAGGTCCATGTCATGTGATCTTCACATTGTGCATATATATGTGTCATTTTAACGATCTCTCCAGAGATCCATTTTCAGATACTTAATAATATATGCTTATATCCATAACATTCTTAGAAAATAGCAATCTTGTCCTGTTTGAAATTGTCATGTATTACCATGTAGAGCGTTTAAATTTTGAAATAACATTTAACTGATTAAATAATTTATGTTCTATGTATCCTAATCTTGTAAAAATTAAACTTTGTGTTTCTTGTTAAATCCTGGTCACTGAATTGTGTTTGAGAACGACATTGCCACTCACCAACACACGAACTGCGATAAAAGGGGAAGAGTATCTAAACAAATTAAGTAAGGCTAGGAGAGAGCACAACTGCAAAATCCCTGAAACCGTATACCGTTCTACCTGACTTAAGTCAAGTAAGATAAACGTCGGATTCAGGAAGGGACCACGACATTCAAGGGGTGACTCTAACTGGCGCAGAACAAAGAAATTTGTTAAGAGTCCATGATCAGAGGGAGCTTTGGATTCCAGGTCACAGGAAAGCATGCTAATAGGCCATATATAAGGCTTAGAACAAATATTCTGCAAAGTGGCGACGTAACAATCTCCTATAAATATTTCCATGGTAAATGTTCATCAGAACTGACAACAATAATTTCCCTTGCCCCCCCTTTCTCTCTCCCCCCTCTACCAAATCCATTGAAACACATGAAGTTGCTATTTAACATCCCCTTGACAGTCAACTCCATACTAAGAGATCAGGTTTCTCTTTCTCCTTCATTCCTACTGCTGCTGTACTCTGGAACAGCCTCGCTGCTCGTGTGTTTTCCAAGGAATACGATGCACAGGCCTTTAAATCTAACATGAACAAGTTCCTCCTTTCTCAAAACTCTTTTAAAACAAATGCTGTTTCATAGCCTTTAATTTTTAATTGTAACAAAAAAATAAAGAAATAAGTAATTCAAAGATGTCAAAGTGCTATAAGAATTAACAGAATAAATTTGTGTTACAGTATTCCTTGACATTGATCTAAACTGTGGACTCCAAAAGGAAATAAATAGGAGAGTTCAACTTGCCTGGAGTACATTCAGAAAACTGAAAAGCATTTTTCAAAACAATGATGTCCCACTCTGTTTTAAAAGGAAGGCATTTAAATAGCGTATACTTCCAGTCATCTCATATGGTTATGAAACTTGGTTACTAACAAAAGCACTGGCAAATAAATTAACAACTCAAAGAAAAATGGAGAGGTTGATGCTAGGCATCACATTAAAAGATAAGAAGCAAAACACCTGGATAAGAAACCAGACTCACATCACTGACATCATTCTTCACCATAAGCGACTAAAATGGAAATGGGCTGGACATCTATCCAGAAGACAAAATGAGCGATGGACCACCATACTAAACGAAATGGATTCCAAAAGAAGGGAAACAAGACCGAGGACGTCCTAAAAGGAGGTGGAGTGATGAATTGTCAAATTTTGTTGGGGGAAATTGGTCAACCATTGCCAAGAACAGAGAAAGGTGGAAAGAACTGGAGGAGGCCTTCGTCCAGCAGTGGACAGAAAATGGCTGAAAAGAAGATGACGATTCCTTGACATAAGACAAGTCCAAATCCCAACTCCATTCATTTTCAAACGACTGCATATTTCTGAGGTCAACAGATATCTGTATATATATATCTATATAATTTTTTATAATATATAATATGAGACTGTATATATATTACTAAAGAATCAGGAAAAAAATGCAATTAAATAAACTGGTTTTAAAACCAGTTTATTCAATTACACACAAATCAAACACAAAACAAACTGTAGAGAGAACTCCAAGATCAACTGCAATGAAATAATAAATGTAATTTCAATTTTATTCTAAGTAACTCACATACAGAGTCATGTGTATGAGTTTAGATTTATCTGAATTATGTATAATTATTTTAACACAATACATACTGCATTTCATTTTGTATAAAAGATCAATAATAGTCCCAAATAATCTGCAGACATTTTAAGAACACTTTGAAAATAAGATTACTCAAATGCACAGTATGACTATATTGTGAACCTGAGCACTATTATTTGTTCCTTATAGTCAGTTATTAATTTTTCTGATTTTACAATGCCTAGTCAAACAAAATTAAATAAACTTTTGTTTATGCAGTTAAAATCATTTATATTCAAAAAGTGGTAAAGAATTATCTTTCTCTTGACAAACTTTAATGTCATGTGAATGAAAAATCTGAAATCTAAAAGAAAATATTTCAATTACTGTACCCAAGTAGCACAAATTAAAAGTATACAATACTGTTACAAATTTCTATTTCTGATAAGAAAGCTATTTTAAATTTTTAGCAATAATGACCATTATAAGCAGAAATAATACATCAAAAAACATTTCCATAACTCTAAGCAATCAAAAGATGGTTAATAAAAAATTTTCAATCAAGTCGGATACATGAATGTCAAACAATAGCAGCTTTCAAAAATGATTTTTCAAAAGATGATTTTTTTCTTCTGCAAACCGGGTCTTTTCTCACGAATTTTTTTGTCTGGTCTGGTTAAAAGATCAGAATTATATTCCCTGGTTATTGTTTAATCCTTTTCAAAATAATTAACAAACAAAATGCCTTTATCATCCCAAAACACCAATGCCATGACCTTTCCTGCTGATGGAACCTACTTTGTCTTCTTTGATGCTGAAAAACTGGCTTCTGTCCACTGTTTTGACTGCTCTTTGGATTCTGGTGTGTAACGGTGAATCCAAATCTCATCCACAGTAATTCAGACCATCCTCATATATATATATACCAACTACCTACCAATAACTGTCTGGACACTTTAGCAATTAGAATTGATACCAGCAGGCAAACCCTAATATCAGGTATGTCCATTTTTGGCTTGATCATCTCCTTTTTCCCTTTGAGGGAGGCTTTCCACTAATGTGCAGCAGACATTAGTGGAAAATTAGGATGTGCTGCTCTGGACCTCAATCATCACTCCAATTCATCCCACAAGTGTTCGATGGAGTTGAGGTCAGGACTCTGTGCAGGTCAGGGCAGTTGTTTAACACCCATCTCTTCATATCATTCCATAACAGCTGCAGCTTTGTGGCATGGGACATTTTCGTCTTGATAGTAACATGGATCCATTCCATAAAAACTCCACATTGTAGGCAGCACCTGATTATCCACAATTATCAAGATACTGACTGCATTCATGGAACCACAGACAACGACCAGTGGTCCCACTCCAAACCATCTGAATGCACCCCACACCATTACTCCTCCACTACCAAACTTTACTGTGGGTACAACACACTGTAGTAACAAAGCCAGCCATCAGTCTGAAGACAGGTGAACCTTGATTCATTATTCCAGAATACCATTTTCCACTGGTCAATTGCCCAGTTAACACACTCTTTGCACCAGACAAGACAAGCTGCCTTGTTCATTGTTGTGATGTTCAGCTGGTGTGCCACTACTCTTCTGTGGTAACCCCCGTAAATGGAGTTCTTTTTGTGCAGTATTAGTGCTCACCATAGTGATGCTGGTGCTCTGGAACTCATCACAGATGGTTTGTGACGACTGTAGCCGGTTTTTGCATGCCACCCATTTTAACACCCTCCTGTCCCTATCAGTCATTTTCAGCAGCTGTCCTGAGTGTTTTCCTACACTAGTGATGCTAGAATGTCTCTGTTTGTTGATCACATCACCTACCGTCAATTTTGGATGTATTTTACATATCAGAAATTTGATGATGATGATGAAAAGTAACATGAGTGTATAGTGAAACTGAATAATTTGCAATAACATTCAGTGGGGCTTAATATGTTCGAGCATTTGTCAGTGGTACACTGATCAGTGTGACACTGGTAAATGAAGTATTGAAGATGATCAGGATGCCTGAATTTTTTAGATTAAGAAATTTTTTACCATGTTAAACCACCCCATATATTTGCAAGCCACAAAAATTCAAAAAGCCAGTAACCCATTCATCCTACAAACTGCAAACTCACTAACCTCCCCACATATACACAACAGATAATTACCTCCTTTATTAAAAATTCTACTCACCTCTAAACTTTAATAAAAACAAATTTAATCTAAAAAATTCAGAGATCATGATCAACTTTGAAAATTTTCATAGAATACCTAGAAAAACAAACACTAAATGCCAATATATGCAGACAGAAACAAAAATGATAACATACATTATCCTTTTCTGTTTCTAGAAAAGCTACACACACATTGGAAGGTACTTACATAAGCAGCTACACTACAGTACAGCATCTACAAAAACTGGTGAATCTGCTTGGAGTAAAAAGGGAAGACGTCTTGCACGCCCACAGAGTACCCACCAGCAGAAAAACAGACATCAAGCCAGTTGTTATCCAACTAGAAAGCAAGAATATTAAAAATAAATGGATGACGGAGGTAAGAAAACTCAAGATTACAGCTCAACAATTTGATGAACACTTAAAACCAGTGCCCTTTTATATAAACGAAAACCTGACCAAAGTTAATAAGCAACTTCTTTGAAGTAAAACAAAAGAAAGCAGGTGGTGCAGTCAAGTATGTATGGGTAAAAGATGGTAAACTATTCATGAGAAAGAACAACACAAACACATTCAAAGAGGGGAGTAAATCTAAACGTTACCTATGAATAACTGGAACAATGAAGACCTAAATGGATTTAAGATTCCACATCAGAATAGCTTAGATTCTGATGCAACTGTAAACTGTAAAATATAATCTAAGCTCCATAAAAAAAAAAATTTTGATACTACTACAAACTCATCAAAGAATTTCAACATAATCATGGTCAATAAGGTGAAATTTTGATAATTTAATGTTACTTTTCACACGAATCATATATAGATATACTAGTCAGAGTGTAGTATTGTCTTAAGTGAAATATGGATCAAACAACTTGTGGTTGAGCATTATTCTCTCACAAATTACGACATGTATTATGATTCTCACGACTATAATCGATCAGGTGGATTAATTCTATATGCTAGCAAAAAGATTTATAAATTTCATAGGGTGGAATCAAAAATGCAAAGCACCGAAACTGTAATGATTTACAACATAGCAAGAATATACTGTACTTATATTTGTATATACTGTAAAAACTCAATGTTACGAAAATTAATAAAAGCTCTAGTAAGTACATCGATTTTTACTGTAGGAACACACCTTAAAAACCTTGTATATAATGTATCTATGTTTTGTATGATATCCTTGGCTGACAACACAACATTAATATACACCGAAATGACCCTTGAAGATCTAAAAAATCAGATTAATCTTGATGTTTAAACTCTTCGTATAAAGATCAAAATAAGCCCAAAAGGAATTAACTTTCTCATTGTTTATGAGCAGAAGTAGGATGTTTGAAACCAAGGGCAGTGTCTGTAAGTCGGCAGTTCCTTTTGAAACGTATTTACGAGTCCTGTAGCAGGTGACCTTCAAGGTCAGTATTGAAAAGGGACGGCTTCCATCAGTCGATAAGTCCCGTAGGCCATGTAGCCGGATTAAGGATATCAAAGGGGAAGAATAGGATTTGTCGGCAAAAGTTCGAGAACCGCCAGTCACATGCTGTTGTACAGGGTTCTCGTAACTACGCGCAAGACATGTAAGGGGATATTTGGGGTCCAATAAACTTAAACCAAAGTGCAGGGGTATTGAGAATATAAGGCTTGGAATTTTGTTGAGAAGGGCTTCCTGTTTTCATCTTGCGTGATCTGTCCACAAGAGGTCGAGAAGGAGAGGTGTCGATTAGTTCCCGAGGGGAGAGATGGGAGTCCGCCCACGAAGGGAGAAGAAAAGGAAAAGAAACAAGGAGGGAAGGCGTATGCAAGACAGTCAGAGACCCACGTGAGTCTGAATGTTAATTATTTTATGTTTGTGATTTAAGAGAATTCCCCTCAAGGAACTGCTGAACTATTTAATATAGAAAAATAGTGGTTTAAGGTATATGAAATGCTCATAGATTTGTGAAAAAATTATTGAGTTTAATGTGAGCGTAGTTAATTTCCCTAAGAACAATTGGGCTAATTAAGATCTCCTTTGTTTAATGTGTGTTAATTAATTGCTTATTATCACATCATAGAGCTGTTTTAATCAAAGGGAATGAAATATGCCAATGTGATTAATTATCAGTCAATTAACTAAATCTTTAAGATGAGAATCTAAGAGTCATAATGTGTGTGTGGTTCATGGTTGATAACTAATTATGATTGTTAATGCGCAGCTAGAAATTTCTTGTTCTGTGTGAATGATATTTAGTATTTGTGATATTATGCATTATCTGAGATTTTAATTAGAGAAGAAAATAAGAGAATTCACTAAGTAATGTGTGTTAATTTAATTGTTTATTATCACATCATAGAGCTGTTCTAAACAAAAGGGTATGAAATATGCCAGTGTGATTATCAGTCAATTAACTAAGTCTTTAAGATGAGAATCTGAGAGTCATATAATGTGTGTGAGGCGCATGGTTGATGACTAATTACGATTGTTAATGCACACCTAGAAATTTCTTGTCCTGTATGAATAATATTTAGTATTTGTATAGAATGTATTAGCTGAGATTTAATTAGAAAAAAAAATAAGAGAGTTCAAGTATTACATTTGAGTAATTATTCAAGATTAATGAATTTCTTGTATGAATGAAGTTTTGAATTCATGTATTGTATGGTAACTATTAGATATCAGTAATTAAATTTTGTTTATATATTAGTACATAATGGTTTGGTCTCATTTTCTTGTCTTTTGCAATGCACTGATTCAAAAATAAAAATCGAACCTAAGCGGGAAATGTTGATATAAATAGTAGGTGAGAAAAGGGCTAGGACTGCAAAGCAAATTGTTACCTTGAGGATGTTAAAGAGATTTTGTTGTGAAAGATTTAGTAATCTGCTGGAAGTACTAAATTTCTTGCACCATATTGAGGCATGGATGGCGCATTCATAAATCTAAATAAATATTTCTATTGCTCTCGGGTAGGAGTATAGAATACAGAAGGTAGGCATCTAGAGTATAAAAAGGGGAACGTATAAAATTAAGTGACGATATATTACACTGTCCCAGCATCACCTGGATAATAACAGAAACAAGAAACAAGTAACTAATGAAGAAAAGAGAAATAACACCCCCCCCACCTTTTACAATATCATGCACACGATGGCCCAGTTGATATCTTTCTATCAAAGCTAAATAATGTCCTAAAAACCTTAAAACACAACAATGTCATAGTAGTGGGGGATATAAAAATTTGGACCTCTATAAAAATAATAGTAAAACTGAAGAATATAAAAATATAATATGTACACATGGGTTTTTTACATCGATGGCAATACAAGAGAAGCAAACAACTCAGCAAGTTGTTTGATCACATATTCATAAGAAACAGAATGGCCTATGAGGGATCTTCTGCAATCTACTTTAGCAAAATAACAGACCACTATTCGACACTGTTGAATCTATCCTTAGCTAATAGATTTGACATGAGCTGTGCAGGTAGTTATAAAATATTCGAAATGGGCACCAATTATAATAAATTTGAGAATTACATAAAACATTATCAATTGCCTCAAACCGACATATTAGACACAAATCAGCTATATGAGGAATTTATCAAAAGGATTAAATATGCAGACAGCAAATCACAATATCATAAAGTTACTATCAAAAAGTATGTTCACACACACTGGATAACAGATATGAACTAAAAAATATGATAAGGACAAAAGAGAAGCTCTACCATAAGCATTGGAAAAATCCCTACAATTTAATTATTTTGCTACAAAAATTTTGCCAAACACCTAAAGGAAAAAATAAAGCAGGCAAAAGAACATTATTTCTAATCTAAATTTCTTTCTTGTATGAATGATAAAAGAAAAGAATGGAGGTTGGTTAATATGATAATAGGTAACACAAAGCAAAAAACGTGAATTCCCAGAGGGCAATTACGTTGCTGATGTACTTCACAAAATGAACGACTAAACAATGGTAGTTGTGATTTTGCTCTGGACAAAGTATGTGAGTCACCTTCCATGGATTAAGGATTCCATGTATCTACATGCAGTAAGCGAAAATGAGGTAAAGAGTGTAGTAATTGGATTAAAAAAAGGGAAAAAAATGGGATGCGACAATACAAATGTCAAAAATCTAAACATTATCATTAAACACGAATTACAGTTCTTTACAAATATCATTAATAAATCCTTCGAACGCAGTAAATTTAGAGAACACTTAAAGACTGCTTCAGTTGTACTGCTATTTAAAGGAGGTAACAGAAATGAAATCAAAAATTACAGACCAATATCTATACTATCCACAATCCAAAAAGGTTACTGAAATCCTAATAAAAAAACACTTAAATAGCTATTTAAATACCATATTCTTTTAAGCAACTAATCAATATGGGTTTAGATCTGAATACAATACTGAAAAAGCACTACTGGAGTTTCATAAAATGGTCTGTAGTGGAATAAATAAAGGAATGCACACATCAGCCATTTTTCTTGATATATCTAAGGCATTCGACTGTGTTCATCATGACCTATTGGTACTAAAAATGTCCAAATACAACATTAGAGGAATTACTAATGACTGTTTCAGATCCTATCTGAATAATAGAAAACAATATAACAGCTATGGTACATTTAAAAGCGCAACAAAATAATAAAATATGGAGTCCCACAAGGGTCGGTACTAGGACCCATCCTATTTTTAATATACGTTAATGATCTATGTAAATACAAACTTTTTGGCAAAATGATATCCTTCGCTGACGACACGGCATTAATATACACCATTTAGAGGAATTACTAATGACTGTTTCAGATCCTATCTGAATAATAGAAAACAATATACTAGCTAAAGTATATTTAAAGAGCAACAAAAATAACTAAATACGGAGTCCCACAAGGGTCGGTACTAGGACCCATCCTATTTTTAATATATGTTAATGATCTTGCAAAATACAAAGTTTTTAGCAAAATGATATCCTTCGCTGACAACACAACATTAATATACACCGAAATGACCCTTGAAGATCTAAAAAATCAGATTAATCTTGATATTAAAACTAACTAAATGGTTTAACATTAATGGACTTAAAATTAATACCGATAAAACGAGATACATGTTAACAAATAAGCTAAACCACAATATAACCATAAAATGGCACGAAAGGAAATGTAGTGACATCCTAAATTTTAACTATAGCTTAATCAAAAAAACAAAATCATTCGAGTATTTGGGCCTCCGTATCAATAGCAATCTGAAATGGAACTCCCACACCACTTTCTTAACAAATAAGTTTAGATTCATAATTAACAGAATATATTATGTTAAAAAATTTGTAAATGCAGCATTCTTAAGATGCTTATACTATCCCTGGGTAAATTCTTCACTGCAATATGACATCACCTGTTGGGGTGGAGATTATTACAAAAATCTGCTTCCGATAATACGAATACAAAAGAGAATAATTAGAACCATAACCACTACTGATTTCGCACATTCAACCAACAATCCGTTTGTCATTCATAACATTCTACCACTAAAGAAACTATATCTCTATGGTTGTCTATTATATGTAAAAAGGAATACTGAAAGTTTCTTGGTATATAATGTAGACTATGGATGACGCTGCAGCTGGAACATGCTGCTAGTACCCAAGGCAAACAAAAAAATTTTCATAAATCCTTCGAATACCTAGCAACAAGCAGCTACAATAAATTTCCAAATGAAATAACATTTATATCCTCAGCATATGCATTCAGAAAAAGATTGAAAGACTACCTCATGGGACTAAACAATGTTAACAATTACTTTAAACGTATAGTATAAGAGATCATTATAACTCACATATCATATCCAATTAAGGTACCAATATACTAACTTTCGTTCACTTAGGAGACTAATATATTAACATATACATCAAATCAAACCATGTATAGTGAGCCCTCATAGATACGGTCACTGGACTCACAGTGATGACTGTTTCGAGTTAATTTAATTCTCTAGTAACCAGTATGTCTACGACCCTTGGTTACACATAAATATGAGGGTGACCTGAAAAGTTCTCGGCCTCAACCATACAAGACAACTCTATTGGCAAGATTTTTTTTCTAAGTTGGTAAATCTGTCATAAGCATCCATGTGAAATTACAAGTCATTCTATCAAGCAGTTTGTTTTATACAGCTATTGAAGAAAACGTGTTGTCTCTATCCCTTGAAATCGATAAAATTGAGTATTGTGTGGTTATAAAATTCTTTGTAAAACAAGGTTTAACACCAAAACAAATTCATTCGAAGTTCATTAAAGTTTATGGACACTCTTCTCCTTTGTTTTCGACAATTCAGAAATGAACTGCCGAGTTTAAATGTAGCCATACCAGCCTATTCACGTGAAGGATGTCCAAAAAGTGTAACAACACTAGAAATCTTTGATCAAGTGCACAATATGGTATTGGATGACAAGGAAGTCAAAGTGCATGAAACTGCTGAGACTACAGGCATTTCAAAAGAACAAGTGGGATATAGGGATGCTTAAGGGTCAAAGCTGTATAACTGAGAGGAGACCTCCACATAGCCTTTAAAGGAATGCAGAGAACCGACCAGGGCTTCTGACCTAATGTCTAATCCTCACCTTCTCGTGGTGCACCCTGTTGGGTATCTACTTTGATACTGAACGAAAGAGGATGGGCTGGCAATTTTGGGATTTATCCGACCAAATTGTATTCTTATTGGTTAAACCAAAATAAAAAATGATGGTACAACATGACAAAATTTCATTCCGGCTGGGGCTCGCCCGGTTAAACAAGGCCCCCATTGTTTTCGCCAGGGAACCAGGGCGAACAGCAAAAAGTCAGCTACTGGAACAAATCTGAAAACAAACCCCAACTCAACATCACCAGAGTTAAAGATCGGTACTATCAATATAAGAAGCCTGAATGGCAAAGAAATGGAGCTAGCTGAGGAATTAGATAAGTACCAGATCAACATAATAGGGGTGACTGAAACAAAAAAGACCAAAACTGGTGAGATCTTTCTGAGCAATAAATACAAAATGTTATATTCAGGCAATGACAATCAAGGAAAAGAAGGAGTAGCCATAGTATTCAACACAAAATACGAGGCTAATTTTCTTGAATGGCAGTCAGTCTCAAGTAGAGTAATGTGGGCAAATATGAGAATGGGGAACTGGACAATGAGACTTATTTGTGCCTATGGTCCCACAGAAGGTTCTACTAAGGTAGAAGTGGAGGAATTTTTTGACGCTTTAGAAAAAGCAACTGACACAATGAAAAAGGAAAAGTTGGTCCTTGTTGGGGATCTAAATAGCAGAGTAGGAAATAATTGCCAGACATAGAAAAATATTTTGGGAAAATTTGGAGAAAAGAGCAAAGCTAATAATAATGGCAAATATCTGTTGGATTTCTGCTCAGGACAGGGACTGGTTATTACTAACACAATGTTCCAACATAAAAATGTGCACAAATTCACATGGAGAGAAGAGGCTAGGAATAAGAAAAGTCTCATTGACTATGTTATTGTTGATAGTGATGTTTTCTCCCTGGTGCAGGACACCAGAGTGTACAGAGGATTTGAAACTGGAAGTGATCACTATTTAGTCTTGAGCAGGATAAAATTGAATTTCATATTGAAAAGAATAACATGTAAGAAAGTTTTAAAGCGAATAAAAGTTGAGCAGCTCTCAGATGTGAACTGTAGACTAAAATACAGAAAGATTATTGAAGAAAAAATGAAAGAGTTTGAGAACAGGAATTAAACCTTGGAGATTCAGTGGCAAACTCTGAAGAAAACATTGATTGATTCTGCCAGAGAGGCATGTGGTGAGGTTGTGTGCAAGGATAAAAAAATCAGAACTCCCTGGTGGACACAGGAAGTTAAAGAGGCAGTGAAGGAAAAGAAGAAAGCATATTAAAAGTTCCTGGCAAATAAGTCAGCTTTTACTCTTACAGAATACAGAGACAAATGTAAGAAAGCTAAACAGTGTGTAAAACTAGCTAAACAAAAAGTCATGGGAGGACTTTGGCAAGAATATAGAAAATAAATATCAAGAAGGTGGCAAAATATTCTGGAGGTTGTTGAAGAAGCTTACGAATGGAGGAAAGAGTGCTGTAAAAGGAATTAGAGATGATAAAGGTGACATGAAAACAGGAGAAAAAGATATCCTTGAAGTATGAAGTAATTACTTGGAAAAACTGCTAAATGAAACAAGCAGTGATGACAGCACAGTGATAAAAAACACTGACCAGGCATGCAGTCAGGAATACATATCCATACTTGAAGTAGAAAAAGCCATCAAAGGCTTGAAATGTAGAAAGGCAGCAGGAGTAGATAAAATCGACCAGAAATGCTGAAGTATGGTGGTATAAAAGTCTTACAGTGGCTGCACTGCATAGTTCGGAAAACCTGGACAGAAGGACGAATTCCCGATGATTGGAGTAGAGCTCTCATAGTACCCATATATAAAAAGGGAAATAAAACTGAATGTGAAAATTACAGAGGTATTTCCCTACTGAGTGTTCCTGGCAAGATCTATGCAAGTATACTTGAGAAACGATTGAGAAGAATTATGGAAGAAAACCTTGGTGAAGAACAAGCTGGATTCAGGCCAAATAGAGGCTGTCATGATCAGATCTTCACTTTACGAAAAATAGACGAGAAAGCATGGGAATATAACAAAGATCTGTATTTAAGTTTTGTCGATTTGGAAAAGGCATATGACAAGGTGCCAAGAGAGAAGCTATTCAATACGCTGCAGTTATATGGTGTCAATGGGGCATTATATCAAGCAATACTTAGTCTTTATTTGAGTTGTAAGTCAGCAGTTAGAATTGAAGGAAGTACAGGAAGATGGTTTAATGTTAAATCTGGTGTGAGACAAGGATGTACATTATCCCCTCTGTTATTCATTACCAATATGGATCACATTATGAAGTAAAGTGGTATTAAACCTGATATCAAAATTGGAGATGTTAATGTGAGCTCTTTGCTTTATGCGGATGATGTTATACTTCTAAATAAATCCGCTACAAGTCTGCAAGATTCTCTGACTAAATTGAATAGCTGTTGTAATAGATATGGTATGAAGGTCAGCAATAAAAAGACAAAGACAATGAAAATAGGCAGAATCATTGAAAATGTCAACTGTGTTGTGAATGGAGAACCTGTGGAACAAGTAAAACATTTCAGCTACTTTGGCACAATTTTTACTGAAGAAGGCAAATTAAATATAGAAATAGACAACAGAATCAGCAAAGCTGGTATGGTGGGAAGTCAATTTAATAAATTCATATGGAATAAGAGAGAAATTAGTCGGAACACTAAATTAGCTGTATACAAGACAGTGTTCAAACCAATTTTAACTTATGGATCTGAGAGCTGAGTCAGAAGTAAAACACTTGACCAAAGACTAGAGACCGCAGATATGAGAATCCTGAGAAAGATCAGAGGCGTGAACAGATGACATCAATGGCAATATCATATTAAAAATGAGGATATTAGGAAAGAACTTGACATTGTCAGCATCCAGGAATGTGTTAGCAGAGTTAATCTCAGGTGGTATGGTCACTTAAATAGAATGGGAGAGGAAAGATTAGCAAAACAAGTGTTCTCTGCCAGGTTGGCAAGAAAACGACCCAGAGGAAGACCAAGATATAGGTGGATTGATACGGTACAAAGTGCCTTAGACGATAGAAATATAAGATCTGATAATGTTGGAGTCTTGACAAGTAACAGACTGATTTGGAGGAAAATTGTAGATAGGAAGTTAGTAATGATGTAATTTTTTTCATGTAGTACTGTCATATCCTGTACACCCCTTGAGGGTACATGGCAGGAATTTGATGATGATGATGATGTGGGATATATTTAGCATGAAGAATTACAAATGAAAAAGCTTTACGCAAGATGAGTGCCACGCTTGCTAACAGCAGATCAAACCGCACTCGCGTGAAAATCTCTGAACAGTGCTTGGAGTATTTTTAACAAGAATAAAACTGATTTGGGGTGTAGATTATTACTATGGATGAGGCTTGGATTCACCGTTACACACCAGAATCCAAACAGCAGTCAAAACAGTGGACAGTTTTTCAGCATCAAAGAAGACAAAGTAGGTTCCATCAGCAGGAAAGGTCATGGCATTGGTGTTTTGGGATGCTAAAGGCATTTTGTTTATTAATTATCTTGAAAAGGATAAAACAATAACCAGGGAATATAATTCCAATCTTTTAACCTGACCAGATGAAAAAATTTGTGAGAAAAGACTCACTTTGCAAAAGAAAAAAATCATCTTTCATCAGGGCATTAATGTCCAGATGAAAGATGATTAATGTCCTATCATGCCTACAAAGGTGTTTTGGCAATGGGAAAATTAAGGGATCTGCACTATGAATTGTTGGAACATCCACCCTATTCTCCAGATTTAGCTCCCTCTGATTTCTGT
Source organism: Typopeltis vanoorti (assembly GCF_054136105.1). Classification (NCBI taxonomy): domain Eukaryota; kingdom Metazoa; phylum Arthropoda; class Arachnida; order Uropygi; family Thelyphonidae; genus Typopeltis; species Typopeltis vanoorti. The sequence goes on along the minus strand of NC_143551.1, from coordinate 4,773,180 downwards.
TTCTTTCCAAAACTAAAAATCTTCCTCGCTGGTCAGTGTTTATCTTCGAATCAAAAGGTGATTGCAGCTGTAGAGGGGTATTTCACAGATCTTACCGAGAACCACAGCAACAGGATAATGGTGCTGGAATTAATGTATTAGTCTTAAGGGAGATTATGTTGAAAAATAAAAATAATTTTGAAATTATAAATTCGTTTTTTCATTGTTGGACCGAGTACTTCTCAGACCACCGTCATACATAATCCACTGCTCTTGCAACTTATGTTATCATGATCAGACTGGTTGTTCTGCACCAATTCGTCTCGAAGAACATGATGATTACATTTCACTTAAAGAATGCAACACACCTGGTTTAGAAAGCCCTGTATTATCTACAAAACACAGAATTCAGTGGAACAAAACCAGAGTGTTACACGAGTTATTTTCTTCTAAAAGACTACATAGAAAGCTGTAAAGCACACATTCACAACCCAAATCTCAAAAAAATTATTGCCTAAAACTTTCTTAAGTTTTAGACAACTGTTCCTTAATTTAATTAATTTATTGTTTATATTTAAAACTAATTTATTAACTCAATTATTTTACTGTAATTTATTATGTATAACCATTAATCCAGATGGAGCTATCTCCTGCAGCTGATCGTGCACATAATAACATGCACAAATTAGTGTTCCCTTTTTTTTTTTCCCTATAATTGTATTGACAATGGCTATGACACTTAGCCATTACAAATAAAAACATTTAAATCAACATAAGTGATTCTATTTATTAATGGAATCCTCTTACGTTTCAATTTTTAGAACAATATTACATAGGTAAATGGACATTATACGGAGTAAATACATAATGTATATTTAAATTGTAAGTCAACAGTTAGAACTGAAGAAAGTACAGGAGGGTAGTTTGTCAAATCAGGTGTAAGACAATGGTACACAATCACCATTCTTATTCATCAATACAGATCACTTTATGAAATGAAGTGGCATTAAACCCAATATCAGAATTGGAGATATCAAACTTAGTTCTGGACTGCTTAAAGGTCAAAGCTATATAACTGAGAGGAGACCTCCACATAGTCTTCAAAGGTATGCGGAGAACCGACTAGGGCTTCTGACTCAATGTCTAATCCTCACCTTCTCGTGGTGCACCCTGTTAGGTATCTACCTGGATACTGAACAGACGAGGATGGGCTGACAATTTCGAATTTAGTCGACCAAATTCTATTTTTATTGGATTAAACCAAAATTTCAAATGATGGTACAATATGACAGAATTTCATGCTGGTGGGGCGTCACCCGGTTAAACAAGGCCCCACGTTGTTTTCACCAGGGAACAAAGGCAAACAGCAAAAAGTCAGCTACTGGAACAACTCCTAAAACTTACCCCAACTCAACATCACCAGAGATCAAGATCGGTACTATCAACATAAGAAGCCTGAATGGCAAAGAAATGGAGCTAGCTGACGAATGACGACATAATAGGGGTAACTGAAAGAAAAAAGACAAAATTCAGACAATCAAGGAAAAGAAGCAGTAGCCATACCAACACTAAATACGAGGCTAATCTACTTGAATGCCAGGCAGTCTCAAGTAGAGTGATGTGGGCAAATATGAGAATGGGGAACTGGACAATGAGACTTATTTGTGCCTATGGTCCCACAGAAGGTTCTACTAAGGTAGAAGTGGAGGAAATTTTTGATGCTTTAGAAAAAGCAACTGACACAATGAAAAATGAAAAGTTGGTCCTTGTTGGGGATCTAAATAGCAGAGTAGGAAATGATTGTGAGACATAAAAATATTTTGGGAAAATTTGGAGAAAAGAGCAAAGCTAATAATAATGGCAAATATCTATTGGATTTCTGCTCAGGACATGGACTGGTTATTACTAACACAATGTTCCAACATACAAATGTGCACAAATTCACATGGAGAGAAGAGTCAAGGAATAAGAAAAGTCTCATTGACTATGTTATTGTTGATAGTGATGTTTTCCCACTGGTGCAGGACACCAGAGTGTACAGAGGATTTGAAATTGAAAGTGATCACCATTTAGTCTTGAGCAGGATAAAATTGAATTTCATATTCAGAATTCATGTTCACAATTCAAATTCAGAATTCAGAGCATGTACGAAAGTTTTAAAGTGAATAAAAGTTGAGCAGCTCTCAGATGTGAACTGTAGACTAAAATACACAAATATTATTCAAGAAAAAATGAAAGAGTTTGAGAGCAGGAACCAAACCTTGAAGATTCAGTGGCAAGCCCTGAAGAAAACAATGTTTGATTCAGCCAGAGAGGCACATGGTGAGGTTGTCTGCAAGAATAGAAAAATCAGAACTCCATGGTGAACACATTTAGTTAAAGAGGCAGAGAAGGAAAAGAAGAAAGCATATCAAAAGTTTCTGGCAAATAAATCAGCTTGTGCTCTTAGAGAATACAGAGACAAATGTAAGAAAGCTAAACACTGTGTATAACTGGCTAAACAAAAGTCATGGAAGGACTTCGGCAAGAACACTGAAAAGAAATATCAAGAAAGTGGCAAGATATTCTGGAGGTTGTTGAAGAAAACTCAGAAATGGAGGAAAAAGTGCTGTAAAAGGAATTAGAGATGATAAAGGTGACATGAAAACAGGAGAAAAAGATATCCTTGAAGTATGGAGTAATTACTCTGAAAAACTGCTAATTGAAACAAGCAGTGATGACAGCACAGTGGTAAAAAACACTGACCGGGCATGAATACATATCCATACTTGAAGTAGAAAAAGCCATCAAAAGCCTGAAATGTGGAAAGGCAGCAGGAGTAGATGATATTCGACCAGAAATGCTCAAGTATGGAGGTATAAAAGTCGTACAGCGGCTGCTCTGCATAATTTAGAAGGCCTGGACAGAGGAACGAATTCCAGATAATTGGAGTAGAGCTCTCATAGTACCCATATATAAAAAGGGAAATAAAACTGAATGTGAGAATTACAGAGGTATTTCCCTACTGAGTGTTCCTGGCAAGATTTATGCAAGTATACTTGAGAAACGGTTGAGGATTGTGGAAGAAAAGGTGGTGAAGAACAAGCTGGATTCAGGCCAAATAGAGGTTGTCAGGATCAGATTTTCACTTTATGACAGATAGTTGAGAAATCATCGGAATATAACACAGATCAATATTTAAGTTTTGTAGATCTGGAAAATGCATATGACAAGGTGCCATGAGAGAAACTATTCAAAATGCTAGTTATATGGTGTTAATGGGATATTACATCAATCAACACTTAGTCTCTATTTGAATTGTAAGTTAGTAGTTACAATTGAAGGAAATACAGAAAGATGGTTTAATGGTAAATCTGGGGTCAGACAAGGATGTACATTATCCCCTCTCTTATTCATTATCTATATGGATCACATTATGAAGGAAAGTGGTATTAAACCTGATATCAAAATTGGAGGTGTTAATCTCAGCTCTTTGCTTTATGTGGATGATGATGTTATACTTCTAAATAAATCCCCTACAAGTCTGCAAGATTCTCTGACTAAATTGAATAACTGTTGTAATAAACATGGTATGAAGGTCAGCATTAAAAAGACAAAGACAATGAAAATAGGCAGAAACATTGAAAATATTAACTGCATTGTGAATGGAGAACTTATAGAACAATAAAACATTTCATCTACTTAGGCATGATTTTTAGTGAAGATGGCAAGTTAAATATGGAAATAGAGACAACAGAATCAACAAATCTGGTATGGTAAGAAGTCAACTGAATAAATTTATATGGAATAAGAGAGAAATTAGCCAAAACACTAAATTAACTGTATACAAGACAGTGTTTAAACCAATTTTAACTTATGGATCTGAGAGCAGGGTCAAGTGTTTTACTTTTAACCCTGAGAGCAGGGTTAAAAGTAAAACACTTGACCAAAGACTGCAGATATGAGAGTCCTGAGAAAGATTAGAGACATGAACAGATGGCATCAATGGCAATATCGTATTAAAAAAGAGGATATTAGGAAAGAACTTGACATTGTCAGCATCCAGGAATGCATTAGCAGAGCTAATATCAGGTGGTATGGTCACTAAGCAGAATGGGAGAGGAAAGATTAGCAAAAACAAGTGTTCTGCAAGGAAAAAGACCCAGAGGAAGAGGAAGATATAGGTGGATTGATACAGTAAAAAGTGCCTTAGAAGACAGAAATATAAGACCTGATAATATTGGAGTCTTGACATTTAACAGACTGATTTGGAGGAAAATTGTAGATAGGAAGTTAGTAATGATGTAAATTTTTCATGTAGTACTATCATATCTTGTACACCCACCCCCCAAGGGTATATATCAGGAATTTGATGATGACGATGAAACTTAATTCTTTGTTTTATGCAGATTATGATGCACTCCTAAACAAATCTAATGCAACTCAACAGGACTAAACTGAATAACAGCTGTAACAAATTTTGCATAATGATTAGTAATAAACCATAACGGGTAATTGGCTTTAAATCCATGGTAGGAGGAAGAAGATTAGCAGTAAAAAGAAAAAAAACTATGAGAACAGGAGACTGCATTCTTTTACAGAACAAAATAAAAAAAAGTATCAGCTATTTAGATACAATTTCTATGAGGATGGCAAATTAAATATGAAAACCTGAAAAAGCAGAATTGGCAATGTTCGAGCCAATTGAGATCATGTTCTTAATACCCTACACCAAACTGATTAGAAAGGAGCCAAATTTAAAGAAGCCTGTGAAATTCTGATCCATCAATCTAGTCACTGATCACTCACTATGTGTCATGGTGGATAGTTTCCTCTCCACAGATTTTCCAAGTAATACAGAAGTACCACAGGGTTTTGTTCTTTCACCCTCTCTCTTCCTCTGGTACCTAGTCTAGAAATAAATACTGTTACAACTTGAACAGCACAAACAGTTAATCAATAAATGATTTATAGCTTTCAGCACATACAAGCCATGCTGTGCATATAGCAACACTCAATGTTCAAAATGTCCCCCTTTTACCTTCATGCACACCCAAACTCTGTGAGGTCACACATATAGATGGCAGCACGCACAACATCCATTTGTTTTGGAGTGCATCATCATCTGCATAAAACAAAGAACTAAGTTCGATATCTCCAATTATGATATTGGGTTTAATGACACTTCATTTCATAAAGTGATCTGTATTGATGAATAAGAATGGTGATTGTGTACCCTTGTCTTACACCTGATTTGACAAACTACCTTCCTGTACTTACTTTAATTCTAACTGTTGACTTACAATTTAAATATGCATTATGTATTTACTCTGTATAATATCCATTTACCTATGTAATATTGTTCTAAAAATTGAAACATAGGAGAATTCCATTATTAAATTGAATCACAATAGAAATGATGCCACTACTCGCTTCAAATCCACTTCAGGCTGGTAGTCCTGGAGTGTTGTTTCTTGCATGCTACTCTCTCAAGCTCCAACCACAATTTAAAGTCCAACAATTCATATGGTGATATGTGGTCAGGCACACTCGCCTTGCCTTGTGTGCAGGAGCCGAGTCCTGTTGGAAGGTCCACTGCCTACCATGAAACAAGGTATTGTTCATGGGCCATATCATACATTCCAGCACAGTGTCTTGATATACTTTGGAAGAGGTTATTATAACCCCTTTCTTGCAGAAATGAAACTTGGATACCCCCCCCCAAAAAAAAAACACCAAACCATCGCACGCAGGGTGATGAACTCTCTGAATCCTGGGGTCTATGTGACCATCCGAGACACATACCTGATTGTTTTTGGCATTTCGTTGAATGACTCTTCAATGGAGAAAATCTTCTCATCTATGAAGAGAATATCTCTGTGTCTGTGTACCGCCGGAAAAGCGCCTTTGATTTTATCACCCTCTGCTGCATAAGTTGTGATGTTAGGAAGTGTCCAGCAGAATGACAATAGGCTCTCACTCCCAAGGTCATCAGTTAGTAACGTGATATCATTCTCTGTGAAACATTCATTTCTCTTCACGTCACTTTCTGCATTGTCACAGGATTACAGTGGAGCATGCCTTAACAGTCCTCACAGGATGTTGCATCATAATGCAGCATGGTCAACCCATTCTTTGGTGGTCAGTTATGTCTTCTATATTGTTATAATGTTTAATAGTCCAATACACAAACATCCTACTGATCCCAAGTGTTTTTAACATGTTGAAAATAACAGGTGGCTGCATTCCAGGATGTTGCATCATAATGCAGCATGGTCAACCCATTCTTTGGTGGTCAGTTATGTCTTCTATATTGTTATAATGTTTAATAGTCCAATACACAAACATCCTACTGATCCCAAGTGTTTTTAACATGTTGAAAATAACAGGTGGCTGCATTCCAGGATGTTGCATCATAATGCAGCATGGTCAACCCATTCTTTGGTGGTCAGTTATGTCTTCTATATTGTTATAATGTTTAATAGTCCAATACACAAACATCCTACTGATCCCAAGTGTTTTTAACATGTTGAAAATAACAGGTGGCTGCATTCCAACCTTGCAAAGTGCTATTACAGTCACATGTTTCTCAAAATCTCCCCACTGCATGTTAACCCATACAGACAGACAACTCTCTCTCAACTAATAAACACACAAATGTTGGCTGCCCCCAGTGCCACTAACAGAACCGGGCTCATGCAATTCTATGGGCAGAGCAGAGATATGCAGAAGTTGTAACAATATTTATGACAAGACCATATATAAATGAACTGCTCTCACAGACTTCCAATCCCATCCATTGTTTTACCAATGATAGTACACTCCATTTCTCCTCCTCATTTGACAAACCTTGTAGTGCTCAAGTATTAGATCCTCAAGATCCACCACCTCTAGTGGTCTGAACTCTGATCTACTAGCTATATCCCAATGGGCAAGGACAACTTTGTAGACTTCAATGCAATCAAAACTCAGTCCTATCTGATCTCTTGCAAGAAAGAGCTCACATCCCTTACCTTCATAATACTGAGATATCCAGACATGATCAGATTTCACTTCTTGGATACCAGCACCTCCGATCTTTCCTGGCAACCATATTTAACTATAGTTTCTGCAGCCGCCAAAAAAACTTGGTGTACTTTTTCTTACAAGACACTACTTCATGCCTTCACAACTGCTAACTCTATACAAATCCCAAATCTTTCCAGCTACAGAATATTGCTCCCATATTTGGGGTGGTGCATCAAAATCCTTTCTAAGATTGCATGATTCTATCCAGAAGAGGGCAATGCAGCTAATTAATGATCCATCTCTCACAGACATTCAGTTTCTGCCTTGTGCCTCTTCTACAGATACTTTCATGGACAGTGTTTTGCTGAACTGGCCATTATTATTCCTCTACTCTCCTCCAAAATCATTAGAACAAGAGCGACTGCTAACCAACGCCCTTTTACAGTTTATCTTGAAACTCAATGAACCAACTTCACTGCATCCTCTTTCATTCCATCTACTTATGATCTTTGGAACAGTCTTCTCCACTTTGCCTTCTCCAAAGATTACAACCTTCAACTGTTCAAGCAAAATGTGAACAGATTCCTCCTGTCTTCTATTCCTCTTGCCAACACATGGCATCAATGTGTTATAGGTCTTGTGGCCTTTCGTGTGTGAATCAAATACATAAAAAGCAATAATGGTGGCATTAAAATCACAAAAATTTAGATAACACACATTCAGCCCACTTAAGTTCTTCAGTTCTCCAGCAAACTGAACTACTTCAGGACTCAAAGCAATAATATCAGTGCTTATTGGCTAGCCACCATCTTCTGTTGTAATATATGTGAATAATTATGTGAGAGCTTGTTGCTCTTCTAGCTTAATATATTTCTTAATGATTTGTAACCAAATAAATAACAGGACTAGTTTTGATGTAATAAGGGTTTTTTTTTCTCCAGAGGGCAGACCAGTATTGTTAATGGCTGACTAAATTACTATGACTTTAGCATACTATGTAGATTCTAATGTAGCTTGTTTCTTTATACATATGTGTATACTCCAGATGATGACCTTGATATGAAGGTCAAAACAATGGGCGATTATTTTGGTTTACATTAAACTGAAGTTTTACTATAACACAGTAGTTGTTTCCATGATTTTTTAATAATGAAAGCTGAATAGATTTATATTCAATAAGAGAAAAATTAGCCAAAACACTAACCTAGCATTATGCAAGATGGTGTTCAAAACAATTTTAACTTATGCATCTGACAAACCTGGGTTAGAAATAAAATAGGTGATCAAAGAACAGCAGTGGTATACTTACTTAAACAGAATGGAAGAGAAAAGGTTAGCAACAAGGTGTTTGATCCTAAGATGACAAGAAAAAGAATCAGAAAAAGTCCAAAATTTAGACTGATTGATGCAGTCAGAAGTACCCTAGAAGACAAAAAAAAAAAAAAAAGGATCACATAATTCTTGGAGTGCTGACAAGTGATAGTAATTTGCATGATAATTCCTGACAGGAATTAGGAAACTGAAGATATTTTTTTTAAGTGAAAAATGTAACTAGAGATTAAACTTTCCAAAACTGCCTTACCACTCCATCCCATTATAAAGCAGACAAAATATAAGATTTACTACACATATGAATGCTACTTTCATTTCACAAAATTATAGACAATACCACATGCAGGAATTAAGGAGTTTAATTTAATATAAACCTAACAGAAACTAAACCTAATTAGGTTTGGTTTCTTTTAATTTAAAGTTACTTCAGCATAGCAGTAATAATTTTGCCATAATAAATGCTGATTATAGTGTAACTATGAAGGAATAGATATGAATACGACTGTTTTTTATAGTAATCATCTAATACCTTAGAATCATCTGTTCCAAAGACCTCAATTTATTCAGGAATGACAATATATCAGATATGGTGTAGAAGCCAACCATGCCAGCATTTATTAACCCATGCAAGGACTAGTAAACTGAGATTTTGGTTATTTGAGTGTTCAAAGTCAGATATCTGGGAGAAGACCTCCACATCGACTTTCATGAGTGCAGAGAACCGAATGGAGCTTTTGATCTAATGTCCAATCCTCACCTTCATGTGGTATGCCCTGATAGTAGGTATCTACTGAGTACTGAACAAACAAGGATGAGCTGGCAATTTGGGACTAAGCTGACCAAATTGTACTTTTTATTCATTTAAACCACAAATGCATACGATGGTATAACATGATGAGATTTCATCTGTTGGGGTGTTACCCAGTTAAACAATCTCCCCCCTCTCCTCCCCCAGTTTTTACGTCAGGTAACCAGGGCAAACAGTGAAAGTACACTGGAACAAGGAAAAGCTCCAACTCAACATCTAGAAGAAGAATAAACCCAACATCAGAAGAACTGAAAATAGGAACCAATAATATAAGGAGTGTTAACGGAAAGGAAACTGAACTTGCAGAAGAATTGGAAAAGTATCACATGGACATAATTCTCATTACTGAGACAAAGACAGGTGATATTACTAAATAATAAGAATAGGATACCATTTTCAGGCAATAATGATCAAGGAAAGGAAGGAGCAGCAATAGCATTCAACACTGAACATAAAGATAAACTTCTTGATTGGAAAGAAGTTTCAAGTAGAGTTATGTGGGCAAACTTCAAAATGGAGAAATGAACAACGAAACTTATTTTCATTGTCCTGTTCAAATAACTCAAAAAAACTGGAGTTTTTTTAGTTATCTGAACAGGCAGCTGACAAAGAAAATGGAAAAAGTAGTCCTTGTTGGAGACCTGAACAGCAGAGTAGAAAATAAATCTCAAATTTGGAGAAAAGGGCAAAGCTAATAATATTAATGGTAGGTATGTGATGGACTGCTGCTCAGAGCACAGACTGTCATTACTAACACCATGTTTCAACACAAAGATGTGCACAAATTCACATGGAGAGAAGACATAAGAAAAGCCTCATTGACTATGCCATTGTTGATAGTGATATCATAAAGCTGATTCAGGATGCAAAGAGCATACTGAGGATTCAAAATTGGCAGTGACCATTACTTAGTACTGAGTAGGATAAAAATGGATATCATACTGAAAAGAACAGTATGTAAGAAAGTTTTAAAAAGAATTAAAGTTGAACAGATTTTAGAGATAAATTGCAAACTCAACTATGCAAACATTGAAGAAAATTTGCAGCACTTTGAAAACAAGAAACAAACCTTGGTGTCTCAGTAGCAAAATCTGAAGAAGATTCAGCTAAGGAGATATGTGGTGAAAGTGTCTGCAAGGAGAGAAAAATAAGAACACCATGGTGGACTCAAGAAGTTAAACAAGCAGTCCTGGAAAAGAAGAAAGCATACCAAAAGCATACCATACAGAGAAAAACGTAAGAGAAATCAAAGCTGTTTGTAAAAGTAGCTAAACAAAATCATGGGAAGACTTTGGTAAGAATATAGAAAATAAATATTAGGACGCTAGCAAAATGTTGTGGAGGATATTGAAGAAGCTTAGAAATGGAGGAAAGAGCACTGTAAAAGGAATCAAAGATTATATAACACTGACATGAAAACTGAAGTTAAGGATATCCTAGATGTCTTTAGTAATTACTTTGAAACACCGTTAAATGAACCAAACAGTGACAGAACTATACGAGAAAATTTTCAGGACGAATGCAAACAGGAATACATATCAATACTCGAGGTAGAAAAAACTGCCAAAAACTTGAAATGTGGAAAGCTAGAGTAGATGATATTTGAACAGAAATGCTTAAATATGGAGGTATAAAAGTTTTGCATTACATAAAAGTGTAATTCACAGAGCCTGGAGAGAAGGTCGAATTCCCAGTGATTGGAGTAGAGCTCTCATAATACCCATCTATACAAAAAAGGGGATAAAATTGAATGTGAGAATTACAGAGGAATATCTCTACTAAGTGTTCCAGGAAAGATTTATGCAAGCTTACTTGAAAAGGGGTTGAGAAAGATTGTGGAAGAGAAACTTGGAGAACAAGAAGCTGGGTTCAGGTCAAATAGAGCTTGTCAAGATCAGATTTTCACTTTAAGACAAATTGTTGAGAAATCGTGGGAATGTGACAAGGATCTGTACTTAAGTTTTGTAAATCTAGAAAAGGCATACAAGGTGCCAGAGAAAAGCTTTTCAGAATACCACAGTTATATGGGGTGAATGGAACATTATACAGAGCAATACATAGTCTATGTTTAAGTTGTCAGTCAGCAGTTAGAATTGAAGGAAATACAGGAAGATGGTTTGATGTAAACGTAGGAGTAAGAAAGGATGCACATTATCTCCACTCTTACTCATAATCTATATGGATCACATTATGAAAGAAAGTGGCATTAGGCCTGATATCAGAATTGGAGATGTCAAACTTTGTTCTTTCCTTTATGCAGATGATACTGTACTCCAAAACACGTCTAGTGCAAGTCTCCAGGATTCTTTAAATTGAATAACAGCTGTAACAAGTTTGGCATGAAAATAAGCAATAAAGAGACCAAAACTATGAAAATAGGCAAGAACATAAACTTCAGCTGCATTTTGAATGGAGATTCTATAGAAGAAGTAAAATATTTCAGCTATTTAGGCACATGTTTTAGTGAAAGTGGCAGGTTAAATCTGGAAACAGACAACAGAATAAGCAAAACTGTATAGTGGGTAGCCAGCTGAATAAATTTATATGCAATAAGAGAGAAATTAGCCAAAACACTCAACTAGCAGTATAAAAACAGTGTTCAAACAATTTTAAGCTATATATCTGAGAGTCGGGTTAAATATAAAGCACTTGATCAAAGACTAGGGGAGTGAACCAATAGCATCAGTGCCAGAATATGATTCTGTTAGCATTCAAGAATGTGTAAGCAGAGCTAATCTAAGGTGGTATGGTAACTTAAATAGAATGGGCAAAAAAAAAAGGTACAGGTTAGCAAAACAGATGTTTGATACCAAAATGGAAGAAAAGAGACTCAGAGGAAGAGCAAGGTCTAAGTGGATTGATTTAGTCAGAACTGCTTTAGAAGAATGAAATGTTAGATATGACAATATGTGAGTGCTTACAAGTAATAGACTAATTTGGAGGAAAATTGTGGATAGGAGATTACTAATAATGTACACATAATCATGTAGTGCTGTCATTGTAACCTGAACTCCTTGGGGTTTTATATATATCAGGAAATTGATGATGATGATGATGAGTGCTGGATAACTGATGGATCACTGTATGTGAAGAATTAAAAAATGAACAAAGAAAGAAAAATAATGTAAACAATGAAAATGAGTAGCAATTTTCATGAAGTATAAGAATTAGCAAAATTTGACTAATTCATTAAACCAGCATTTTTTTTTTTTTGCAGTAGCAGCAAACTTAAGAACTACCTTAAAAATGTCTTTACAAGGGCAGTAACACTGATTTTTAAAAGCTTTCATTGTACACCTCAAAATTAATGGCATTATACTGACAGTGCTAAAAAATCATAAATACAAAATAAAACCATTTCCAATTGTTTGTTTCTCAACAACATAATAGGCCTGGTTTTAGTTTGTTCGCAGAAATCTAGCTGCTGTAGTACAAAACAAATCTTGTTGAATGGAACATGCATGCAAAACTGAAATGATCAATTTTTTGCTAATACACATACATATATACTACAGATACAGAAGTAGGAATAAGTCCAAAAAATATAATCTTCTACACAATACAGCTTGATATCTTTGATTTGTCCATCATGAAATTTCTACACAGGAAAAATGTTTAAGGATATATAATTGAATCTGCATTATATTCTAACTCTTAAGAAGTATGTGCAAGTCAGAAACAAAAATGAAAATTTTCATTATGTTTTGCTGGTCCTTTTTTTTTTTTCTATATTGATTCATTATTATATAACTGTTCTGCATTTGGCTGAAAATCTACCCTGTTCATAATAAAGGAGTTTACAGTAGCAATATAACTTGTACTCTCAACATTGACAATAGATGGACTTAATTTTTAAGACAGAAGATAAAGGAAAAACAGTATAAATATTGGTTTATTACTGACTTGATATTTAATTGGTATTTATTGAGCATTGCTTTGCTAATTATCACAGAAATTCTCCAAATGTAAGGGACTGCTACTGTTTTGGGATACCTGTTAATCTATTTATTAATAGGTATGTGAGTGGGGAAGAGATTTTTTGGAATAGCTCCAACTCTGTTTGCAGTATTTTTATGATGCCACACATTTATCCAGATAGTATGGTGTGAATTAATATTTAGATAACTTTTGATAGGTGTGAGTTTTCTGTAGATAGCATATTATCTACAGAAATATGACATCTGGATCCATATGGGAGGTCCAGAATATCTAAATTCTACAGTATCTAGAAAGAATAAATGTTGACTGTTTTCAATTTCTACACTAAATTGTATTACAGCCTGTTTAAGTAAGCAAAAAACATCTTGCATGTCAGAGTTATAAGACAAAACAGCAAACATATCATCAAGGTAGAGCATTGCTATGAACTCTGCTGCTTGCAAACTCTTTTATGGAGACATCTGAAGAAAAAGCATTATGTACCTGCCTTCATTAATTATATATCTGTCACATTATGCCATTCTGTATATCAGTCATTATGTCTTTGGTCATTATGTATATAACTTCCTGAAGATCTAATAATATGAGGCTATGAATATAGTAGCAGCAACACTGTCAGGAAACATAGTACCATATTTTTCAGACCATAAGATGCACCTTTTTACATAGAGAAATTTAATTGGGGTGCGTCTTATGGTTCGAAGGCAAGTGATACTGGGTAAGTCTTGTATTCCCACATTTTCTATGCAAGCCAAACACGTGTCTCGCTGCATATGTGGGAATCCCCTATTTACATATGAAAACTTTACCGGCATCAATAGTAGTTAGTGGGCAAGCATATGTGGTTTTGAACAGATGAGATGATTCTTAAGTCTTTTAAAAAATGCGGCATAAGTAAAGCGATGAATGGTACTGAAGATGACTTAGTTTTTGAAGAGAATGATAACAACAGTTCAAACAATAATACAAAAAGTGACAGTAACGAGACGAGTGAAGATTAACTGAATGCTGCTGGTACAACAAGTTGTGGTAATAATAAATGAAATTTAAGGTTTGTGAATATTTTTATATAATATATTTTTTCTTAAAATTGTCTCATAAAGTTGGGGGGGGGGGTCATTATAGTCCAGTGCTTATCATCCGAAAAATAGTAACTCAAATGTTACTCTCGACAGAAAGAGGTGCTAGTTGTATGTACTGTACATGCACACAAGGCAACAGCATATTCTAACAAGCGTCCTTATGTGGAGAAATGATTAAAGTCAACATCTCAGTGTTCAATGTTCTAAGATAGTTCACAAGATTAGAACAACAATCCTGGATCAAGGTCCAGGTTGCATGAAGTAAAACTGCAAGCAACTGTTATTGTGGCCTTAGGGAAGCCTTTAGCAACAGTGCCCTACCACACCCTGTCACAAGATGGGTCAGCACATTTCGTATGGGGCAAGATCACCAGGATGATGATCACCATATAGGACAACCTACTATTTCAGGACTTCTTCACAGTTGATCAGCAATGGATGGTACAACAGGCCCAGGAAACTGGAATAAACCAATGAAGTGTTTGGCACATCCTAAAAGAGGATTCATATATGCACAAAAATTTCAACTTGTTGGGTTCCACATCACTTGACTGAAATGCCAAACTGGCACAGGTATGCAGTTGCTGGCCTCCATCTGAAACGATACAAAAATGAAGGGGATGCATTCATGAATCGTGTCATAGCCATTGAATGTGCAATTCAGGATCACCCAGTCTAAAAAAACTTGAAAAAACTTTGCCAAGAATCCAGGAAAATTAGAGTCATCCTGATAGTCAAGATGTTCAAGGTGTCATTCTTCATCATGCTGTTCCCCAGGGACAAACTGTTAACACACAGACTATTGATGATTTCTGGAGAACCATTTGCATCTAGCTTTGAGGAGAAAGTGACCATAGGTTCTCCACCATGTTTGTTGCACATCAATGCATGATGTCATATATCACAATTGGTGATAGAGATGTTGGACATGTAGCAACAGGAAGTATTGGAACATCCTCCATATCCCCTGGATACAAATCCTTGGGACTTCGACTTGTTCCCCAAAATGAAAGAATCCCTCAGAGGTCTATGGTTTCATGACGTGCAAAAGGTTCTTTGAGCAGTAGGTCACACTATCATTAATATCAACAAACAACACCCAGCTGATGGTATCCAATCGCTCCCACAAATTTGGAAACAGATGAAGAACATGGCAGAAAATTATGTTGAAGGGATGTAATTGTATACACTTGATAAATAAACTATTTTAGATTTTGTGCACACAGGTTGCCACTACTTTATTTACAACCATTGTAATAATATCAATTCTTGCATTTAAAAAATAACTTAAATTCAGAAAAGCAGATCATGTATAATTCAGAAGGTCCGAATTCCAGATGAGTGAAGCAGAGCTGTCATAGTACCCTGATATAAAAAAGAGAAATGAAACTGAATGGGAGAATTACAGGAATTTCCCTGCTGAGAGTTCAGGTAAAATTTATGGAAACATATTTGAGAAGATGCTAAGAAATATTGTAAAAGAGACTCTGGGAAGGGCAAGCTGAGTTCAAGGGGTTGCTAGAATCAGATTCTACAGCATATATATATAATTATTATATGGTGTAAATAAAACATTATACAGAGCAGTATGTAGTTTATACATATGGTGCAAGTCAGCTGTACAGGATTTTATGGATTTATAGGTTTGATATAAAATCAGGTATAAGACAATATAACCTATTGATTGTTATTCATCTTCTAGGTTGATCATGTTATGAAAGAAAGTAGTAATAAACTTGATATTAAAAGTGGAAATATTCAACTCAGCTCATTTTATGCAGATGTTATATTCCTAAATAAATCCAGTACATGTATTTTACGGCAGTTATTCTAAATAGAATAACTGCCGTAAAAAGTTTGGTATGAAAATCAACAATAAAAAAGATGAAAATTAAAAAATTGTCAAATGAAATGTTAAATGCATTCTGAAGGAGAAACTTAAAGAACGAGTAAAATATTGCAGCCATTTAGGTACAATTAAAATTGAGTCAACATCATATTCTTTATATGTGCCCTAAAGGTAAAGTACAGGCATTATAATATTAATTGAAACTTTTCATGTTAGAGCTAAAAATAAATCTAAAACCACTGTTTTTGTCTTGCTGGTATAAAAATTTTTGGAAATCTTTTGAAATGAATTTTATAAATAAACTTACTTCCTCCATAGACCAGATGGCAATGTCCTTTGGCTGAAAAGCCCTAAGTTCAAATCCCTTCTTAGGATACAACGAACCTTTATGAGGACTTAAACTGAAGGTGAGTTAGCTAGTTTCTTATAGATATGGGGGAGTTTTCCACTCCTAGGAACTCTTTCTTCATCCTGAAAAACAGGCAAACTGACCAAAGAATACATGCAATTGATAGCCATAGTGTGGTCATGTCAACAAAAATCTAAGATCTTTTAAACTGAAATATATATTGATTTTTAATTGACCAGTGATTTATAAACATACACCAAGTTTTGCCAATGGAGCTGTTTGGCTTCTTCAGGACTTCTAATGGTAAGTGTAAACTCAAAGTGGCTAGGCTAGTGCAGAGAAATTGGAGTAACACTATCGTATATAAATTAAAAATTGAAACAGACAAGTAACATTACACGCATGGAGCATGTTGTATTAGTCACTGTTGTGTGAGCACGCTCTATAGTTTTGAGCAAAATGAAATTCTGGCAAACTGAGCAATCTTATTAAGGTTTTCCATATGTCAGCAATTATCATTCCCTGGTTTTTATTAAGATCTTCTCTAGAACAGAGGACTAATACAGCTTCCTTGAAGTTTCTACAATGGAAGTCTTCTTCTAGATAAGGCATGGAACTCCTATCCCAAATGGTGTGGTTTGTAATCGCAAAATGATGAGCTAGTCCTGAATTGTCTGTTCTGTTGTTATTAATGTCTCCTACATGTTCTTTTTTTCGGATTTCGAGGCTTCTCGACGTCTGCCCTATATAGTTTAAACCACAAGAGCATGGGATGTTGTACACTCCAGCATGTTTGAAGAAAGCATTAATGTCTTTTGGTGATCTTAAAACGTGACAGACAGTCTTGACAGGTTTGAACACAACTCTGATGTTGAAAGGGCTCAGAAGTTTTGTGATCTTTTTCGATACTGTACCTGCATAAGGAATAACTATGGATGATTTGTATTGAGCGATGGTAGATTGTTGTTGTGGAGGGTTGCTATGAAGAATTTTGTTCATTAAATTCCTTGACTCTCAGGGGACCCTGTAACCCCTAGAGAGCGCGTCTCCTGGGTGGCGGATAGGGGAGCCCACCATGTGTGTGTACATGCGCGTGCGTGTGTGTGTATATATATATATGGTGGGGTGGTCCGAATATACTGAATAAGGACTCGTGGACCAACAGGGCCATAAGGGGCAATCATCTTGATTGTAAGGGAAGCGGCACTCCCATGGACCACTAGCTGGATCTATCCTCTGCTTCTTCTACTTTGAGGAAGACCGACTTACTTTAATCTTTCCTATAAGGCCTTATCAGCCAACTCTTCTTACTTTATGACCCTTGTGCTATTAGAGTACTCGAGGGCCATGGGGTCTTTTCATTTCTGGCCTTACACTATGTCCTCTCTATAAACCTTACTATATTTCTTCTATAATCTACCCTTTCCCCTTCAATATACTCTATTCCTCCTATGGGTTTAAATTTGGAAGAAGGCGAGTTCAGAAGCCTTAAGGTAGCAGCCCTACCACTGAACTATTCCATCGTCAGGCTAGTCCCCTACCATGGAGAACATAACCATACTTGTAAGCTGACAGAAAAAGATAATCGGATTGAATCTATGGGAAACGACCCTGGAATGGAAAAGGGAAAACGAAAATGGAAACGACAAAATATAATACACATAGCAAACTGGAATGTAAGAGGAATAGCATATAAAAAAATAGAATTAGACCAGTTATTAAATGAAAGAAATTTTAAAATAGCAGTAATCACTGAAACAAAAAATAAATTAAAAGGAACTATGAGAACTGAAAATTTTAATGTGATATACAGCGGAGTCGAGAGACCAAAGAGCACAAGCAGGAGTCATGATTTGGATTCATAACTCCCTTTCAAAACAGTTAAAACATTATAAATTATGGAATGAAAGAATAATAGAAGCTAGAATAAAAATAGATAGAGGCTATTTAACAATAATTGGTTTATATGCCCCAGAAGAAGGAAGAGAACAGGATAATATTGATTTTTATAATCAGCTACAAAACATATATAATAAAATAAATAAAAATGATTACATAATTTTAGCAGGAGACTTAAATGCAAGAATTGGAAACACGAAAATTAATAATAATATAGGAATACATGGAGAACACACTCTAAACAGAAATGGTAAAAAATTGATTGACTTTGTAGTTTATAATAACCTAAAAATAATGAATTCCTTCTATAAACATAAAGACATACATAAATATACTTGGGCAGCAAGAGGATGGAAATCAATATTAGATTACTTCATATTAAATGAAAAGACATCAAAATTTTCACTAGATGTTAGAGTTCACAGAGGATATGAAATAAGCAGTGACCACTTCCTTGTTAAAATAAAATTAAGATTACCACCTAAATGGCTACAAGTAACAAGAACAGAAAGAAAAATTGAAACATTTGTTTATAAAACTAGACTATTGAATGACACAAATGTACAATGGCTATATGAACAAAGAATTAACCAGTATCTAGATAAAATAAAACAAAATGAAGAAATAGAAATAGAATGGCTTAATATAAAAATGATACTAAATACAGCAGCAAATGAAAGCTTAGGAAAGACCAAAAAATTCAATAAAAGAAAAAAACTGAAGATCTGGGATGATACAATCAAAGAAATAATCAAAAAGAAAAAAGAAGCCTATCACAAATTAAGCAGTAAAAGATTAGAAGATGAAATAGAATATAAAAGAATAAGAGCCATAGGTAAAAGAGAAGTCAGAAAAAGACATAGAGAATCATGGAATAAATTTGTTTCTAATTTAGAACATGATTTATATAAAATAACACCCAATGTATATAAGATTTTGAAACACCTAAATGCAGATACCAAAGAAAACATAAAATTAAACACTGAATTGAAATTAGAATTTCTAAATTACTACACAGAACTGTGGACAGACAAATATTTTAAAAAAGACAACTGGCAAACAATCAACGAAAATGAAAAGGAAATAACTGAAGAAGAATTAGAAATCAGCCTGAAAGGAACAAGAAACGGAAAATCACCTGGAGAAGAAAAGCTAGGTTCAGAACTATATAAATACGCAGGAACAAGATTCAAAGGAAGACTCCTATTATTTTTAAATAAAATTTACTCAACTGGTATCCCCCCAATAGTAATGGAAGAAAGCAATTGTGATTCCTATCTTTAAGAAAGGTAATAGAGATGACCATAAAAACTATAGAGGTATCAGTATACTAAATTCATGTTACAAAATATATAGCAGAATCTTAAATAGCAAACTAATGAAATATTCCGAAAACTTTATTCTAGAGGTACAAAATGGATTTAGAAAAGGACAATCATGTATAGACCCAGCCTTCTGCCTAAAATTAATAATAGAGAAAAGAAGAGAATATAATTTAGAAACACATATTGCATTTATTGACTTTGAAAAAGCATTTCACAAAGTTAAAAGAAACATATTATTTAACATATTAAAAGAAAGACAAATACCAAATAATATCCTAAAAGCTGTCACAAGTATATATGAAAATAATTAAATATAAATAAGATTAAATCACGAGCTATCATATACAAGAGAGATAAACCAAGGGGTCCGACAGGGATGTCCCCTCTCAGCAACTCTTTTTAATATCTACTTAAATGAAATAATAAAATGCAGTAAAAATTTACATCAAGGAATTAAACTTTCACCTACAGTTAACTTAAACACTCTCCTCTTTGCAGACGACCAAATAATAATTACAAATTCTGAAGATAACTTACAGAAAGCTATTTTAAATCTAAATGAGATATCCAAAGATTATGGTATGATAATATCAATGGAAAAATCAAAAACTATGGCCTTTAAAGGACAAGATCCAGCAAGAATTGAAACAGTAATAGATAACAAGATCTTAGAACAGGTGAATTCATTTAACTACCTAGGATGTATGATCACTTATGAAAATGAAAAAGATATAAACATAAAAATTGCAAAATATTTAAAAATAACAGGAGTAATTAACTCTATATTTAAACCAAACCAGGCTAAAAGTATACAATACATTAGCCCTACCGGTCTTAATGTATGGAAGCGAAATCTGGACAATAAAACAAAAAGACAAAGATTAACAACAGCAGAAATGAAGTTTATGAGAAAAACTGCAAAGTATACCCTATTTGATCACAAAAGAAACGAAGATATTATGAAAGAATTAAACCAAGAACCAGTAATTGAAAAAATTAAAAAATATAAACATAGATGGATGGAACACGTTCAAAGAATGAAAACAAAGATTACCAAAACAAGCCTTAAAGTACAAGCCATTAGGAAAAAGAAAACCAGGACGTCCTCTTAAACTATTCAACGATGACTTCTAAGGCCGCAACAGGCCATACTAGGTAAATCTTTGATACGTATGATGATGATGATAAATTCCTTGAATAGCCATTGTTTATTAATGTCTCCGATATATGAGTAAGTTCATTATAGAGTTCTTTTTCTTCTGAGATGACGTTGGTGGCTCTATTTTTGAGCATATGTATTATGCTGAGCTTCTGGGAAATATAGCGAGTTGATTTGAAATGAATGTAGCATCCAGTGTGTGTTAGTTTGTGGTAGACTGTTAGCTTAATTTATCCATCTGCTAGTTTCTTGATTAGGGTATCCAGAAATGGTAGTTGATTATCTTTTTCCAGTTCCAAAGTGAATTGTATTTTTTGATGGAAAGAATTAATTTTTCTTAAAAAGTAAAAAAGAGCTGTTTTTGTGTCCCTCCAAATTATGAAGACACAATCTACATACCTCCACCACACTAAAGGCTTTGGGTCTAATTTTGAAAGGATGTCTGTTTCTAGCTTTTCCATGAACAGATCTACATAGGGCAGTGAAAGGGGGACTTCCCATAGTTAAGCCATTTAGTTGTTCATATATCATGTCATTCCATTTAAAATAAATAGATTTGAGGCAATGACGAAAAAAGTGAGCCATATCTTTAGGTAAGAGATTGTATAGGATCCTGATAACTTCTGCTGGGACGTTGGTAAATAAAGACACCACGTCTAATCTAGCGAGAATGTCTGTCTTTAAGATTGAGATACTTTTTTAATTTTTCAATAAAGTGCTTTGATTTCTTAATGTAAGTATCCGGTTTTCTGATATGTCCTTTTAGGAGGCTGAAGAGGTATTTTGACAATAAATATGTGGGAGAATTTCTTCCGTCAATGATCGGGCATAGCAAAACTATTCAGGACTAGACCATCATTTCGAGTTTACAAACCACACCATTGATTGGGATAGGAGCTCCATGCCTTATCTAGAAGAAGACTTCCATTGTAGAAACTTCAAGGAAGTCATAATAGTCCTCCATTCTGGAGAAAATCTTAACAGAAACCAGGGAATGATAATAGCTGACATATGGAAAACCTTAATAAGATTGCTCAGTTTGCCAGAATTTCATTACGCTCAAAAAAATAGCACATGCTCACACAACAGTGACTAATACAACATGCTCCATGCATGTAACATTACTTGTCTGTTTCAATTATTAATTTATACAATGGTGTTACTCCAATTTCTCTGTACTAGCCACTTTGAGTTTACTCTTACCATTAGAGGCCCTGAAAAAGCCAAACAGCTCCGCTGCCAAAACTTGTTGGTGTTGTATGTTTATAAATCACTGGTCAATTAAAAATCAATATATATTTCAGTTTAAATTATCTAATCGAGTGACCAAATAACAATGAAATCTAAGATCATTAGCTTTACAGGAAGTCATTTGGTCATGCAGTTCACTGGGCCTAACATGTTCAAGGGATGACAAAATTACAAAGTTTATAGCAAAGTAATAAGGAAAACTTAATTGTGGTTGATAGTCAACCATAATTAATTATTGAATTATGTTTAATTGGTGCATAGCATATTTGATAACTTTAGCTACTTGGTGTTGTTTTATACCACAGTAAAAACATATTTAGACTGCTTATAAAAATATAAAACTACTATTTTGAAGAAAGAGCCTACAAAGTGCATCATGTGATTTACTAAGTATTTCAGCTGAGAAGAAGAGAATATAATTTGATAGTTTCTTATTTTTTTGTTTCAAGCTAAGTAAAGGCAGAATTCACCTTTACTTTAGTTTGTTTTGCTGTTGAAACTTGTTTCGACAATATACTGTGACATTAAAACCTTTTTAACCAGCTTGTAACGTTTATGCAATTGAGACAAGTTTTTTTTTTTTTTAATTCTTATTTGCCTTTCCTTGGTTAAAGAAAAAAAAAATTATTTAAAAATACAATTAAAGCCATTAGGAAAAAGAAAACCAGGACGTCCTCTTAAACGATTCAACGATGACTTCTAAGGCCAGAATAGGCCATGTTAGGCCTAAATCCTTGATACGTATGATGATGATGATGACATAAAAATTAATTTTATTGAAAGCCAGAGTCATAAATTTATTTAACCAAACAAAGACATATAAGAGCTAAAATACTTGTTTAAATCGCAAGCCCCTATGCTGTCTGTACACACTCTCTTACTCCACTGGTATATATCCCAAAGCCTGGAAACTGGTCTATATTCAACTCATTCCTAAAAAGGGTGAATCACAGCCATCTAACTACTGCCCTATCTCACTCACTTCAGTCCTATCTATAGTGATGGAGAAAACTCCTAATCTACCTTGAAGGTACCCAGCTATTAAGCGACTACCAGTACGGATTCAGTTGAAGCCAATCAACAGGAGATCTACTCTCATACATCACCCATCACTGGACAAATGCCATGGAGAAATTCAGCAAATCCCAAGTAGTTGCACTTGATATCTCTAAAGCCTTTGATTGGGTCTGGCACCAAGGCTTACTAAGCAAACTCCCATCATTTGGACTGTCTCAAGACGTCTGCAGATGGATTGCCAGCTTCCTGTCTGGACGAACACTATGTGATGGAAGATGGCTCCTTATCCTCTCACCATCCAACTAATGCTGGGATCCCACAAGGTTCAGTTCTCTCACCGACCCTCTTCCTTCTATATATCAATGACCTACTTCAGTAGATAACCTTGTCAACTTCAACGCTAGTACAACCAAGTTCTGTCTTATTTCTCACAAAAAAAAAAAGCATTTACCCCCAGCATTGTTTTTGATAATACTCAAATTCCCAGGCAAGATGAGATTTCTCTTCTCGGAATTACCCTGACATCAAGCCTCTCCTGGCATAAACACATCACAACCATTGGATCCTCAGCTTCCAGAAAACTAGATTTTCTCTTTCACTCAACACGCTATTTCACTTCTAAACAGCTGTTAACATTATACAAATCACAAATCCACCCAGCTATCGAATACTGCTCTCACATTTGGAGTGGGGTCCCCAAAAGTTCCCTCAAAATGCTTGACTCAATACAGAGGAGAGCAATTAGATAAATGATCTAATTGCTCTAACTGATAAATGATCCATCTCTCACCAACTTGCTCCCCTCACTTTCAACATAGATGCTTGGTCTCTGCAATTTGTATATTCTATAAATATTTCCATGGGAAATGTTCATCTGAAACGGCATCAATAAACCCCAACTCTGTACTAAGTCCATTGGAACACATACAGCTGCTGCCCAACATCCTTTCACAGTGCATCTTGAAACCCATAGAACAAGTTTCTTTTCCTCCTCCTTCATCCCTGCTACTGCAGAACAGTCTTCACCCTGATGTATTTCCCAAGGAATACAACATACAGACTTTTAAATCAAATGTAAACAAGTTTCTCCTTTCCCAAACCACTACCCATATAGGGTACTAACGTGCTATAGGTTGACCAGCCAACCTCTCGTATATGGGGCCAACATAAAAAAAAAAAAAAAAAAAGGCTGGTTAAAAAGGTTCTAATGTCACATAGTATATTCTTGAAGCAAGTTTCAGTAGCAAAACAAACTGAAGTAAAGGCAGATTCTGCCTTTACTTAGCTTAAAACAAAAAAATTACTAAATCATTAGTCAAATTTTTTCCACAACATAGTCGACTCTCACAATAGCAAAAATCACTACAACAACTGATGCCCACAAACTATTCCTTATAACCAGTCCTATAGTTTCTATGATTTTGCTATAGTGAAAGTTGACTGTATGATGAAATTAACTCACTTTTTAAATTAAATGACTATTGTTTCTTTTGTTGTATTTTATCATAACTCAAAATTTTTAACACATTTAATATGCATTTATATACCATACTCTACATATGTAATGCAACAGGTGGGTCACTATTCATAAATTCTTGCATTTGGTGAGAAGCTAATTTTGTTTTATTCTGTATGAGTGTGGCTATGGCCCAACATATTTGAGATGTTTCATCATTATCCATCAACCACCACCTGCTAAAATAAAAATTTATTTTTCATAAATGTGAACATAATTACACTGTACTGTCATAGTGTACACCTCCTGATTACACACATAAGGAAATGAAAACGAATATTTCACTGAAAAGTGATGCCACAGATCATAACACATTGCTTGTCTTTTCCCACAATGTTAAAAAAAGTTTGTCTTCCTGACAACTTCAAATTTTACTGGCCTTGCAGAGACAACAGCAAAGCAAATGAATACAAAATCCTGCAGGAACCAATAATGGTCAACACTAGCTAAGCTTACAATGTTTTAATTACTAATACAGTCAACTCTATAGCAAACACCACTACTGAAAATGTCTCAAACAAATATTCATAAGTACCAATGATGTGCTAAAATAAATTGACTATAGCTCATCCACTATAAGAAACTATTCCAGTAGTCCCTAAAAGTTTGTTATATAGTGAGAGCTGACTAATATGTAAAAGTATGGTATCATAATGTAAAAATGAATTTGTACTGAAATATTAATATTTCAACAATCTAAAGTAACAATATTACATATTGTTACTTTAGAATTCAATTAATTTAGAATTTCAATTAAAACAGAGCATTTAGAATGCCAAAAAAAATGTCACTCTGAAAGTGAAAAAAAAAAAAAATGGACAGAATTATTTTTTTTAAATACTGGAAAAGATGTGAAAGCAAAACTTAAAATTTGTGTGATGTACTATGAACCACCTTATTGGAATTATAGTTCATTGATTCATATTAGAATCATAATTTACAGCTGAATTGTTAAAAATTCCCTTTTCTAAAAATCAACATTATAGTTTTCTCATTTCCATTGCAATATATATAAAAAAAAAATTATGTGCAATGATATGTATGACATTTAATCAGCCCTCATTTCATTGGGACAAATGATCAGATGGGGAAAATGTTTAGATGTAAAGTAAAACTCCAAAAGGTTAGCTGCAATTTTGAAGCAGCTGCTTAGCTGACAAATTCCCTCTGAAATTAGAGCAGCACCAAAGATACCACTAATTATTGAAAGTGGTATCAGTAAGTTGCTGATTCTTGATTTCAGCTGCAAATTGCATTCATAGTATTTCAAGTCACACTACTATGTTCAACTAAAATTATAATTAAAGAAAGAAAAATCCAATCACTATAGTGCAAATTTTATGGAAAACAAAACAAAAGTTCAACATATTACTTACAAAATAAAAACTGGAAATAGCAAGAAATTGTAAGAAACAGAGCATTTATTAAGTATAAATAACACTAAGTAACAGCTTCAAGTTCAGTCACAAGATATAATTCATTTTTTGGAATGATGAAAACAGTCTGCTTTACCAAGTTCATTCTATGAGGGTATGTGATCATAATTCTGTATAATTTAAGATGAAAGTTAACTGCACAAAATGAAATTGAGTAATATTTTTATTTATCTACATCCATCCATAGTTTTATGAAAAAATTTGATATTGCAGATTTTTTTTCTTCTTTTAGCTTTTTTTTTATTTCTCCTCCGTTATTTTTGACGAAAATCAGAAAATACTCGATTTCTGTATGAACGTTTGTATAAATTATTATCCATTAAAGTGAAACAGATGATTTTTATATGTTTTGACTTCAAAATTAATTCTGAATTAGAGTAGCACAAACATTTATTGTCACAACCCTGCTACTGCCATCAACTAGAAATGGTAAAATTGCATTTTAAACTGGACCACATCCGAAACAATCAACTACATAATGATTCTAATTGAGCTTAATTCTAAAATGTAAGGTTTTTTTTTTTTTTTTTTTTTTTACAATCCATATATTATAAAACAAAATAATGATTCTGTGAGAAGAAATGCCTACCAGCAGACTATAATAACAGACAATGATATTCAGCTTTCTTGTTTGCAGCATTAACCAATTAAAAAGGTGTTCTGAGATAAAGTAAAGATAGGCATATACTTTGGGAGTGTGACTAAATATAAATGGCATTTGTACATATTTATTGGTTTTTACTAACAGAATTTTCAAAATATCAAATTACAGACAAATTAGTTGTTTTTTTTTTAAATTTTAATTACAAAAGCATTATGTGATTGCATACCACTGTAGATTACAAATCTTGCTGTCTTGATATGAATCTAAGCTTTTTATAATAAAAAATCTTAAAATATCTTTCTTTAAGAGAGCACAGCAAACTATTTTCTAGAGTAATAATAACAAAAAAAAATAAATAAATATAAAAAAATTGGTTAAGTCGTGAACACAAGAAAAAAAAGTACACCACAAAATACATGACATTACATAATACAAAATAATATTAGTAAATGTAAAGGAAAAAATAAAACATCACATTAGCTTTTTTTGTTCCCCTACTATCAATAAATGTATGTCCAGAATTAACAGGCTTTTACAAAAATATCCACTATTGTTGCTTGAAACTGATATCCTGTAGTGCCAATGCAAATGATTTCCATGTCCAAAGATGGTGTGGTTTGTTTTTCATGTGGCTATTGTCTCCAGATCTTTGGTAATAGTATGATAATTGCTCAAAAATGTTACTTAGGCTGGAAGTTTCAAAGTTTTACCCTTGATAACTACAAGGAAAAAAAAAAAAAAAAATTATGCAAACAAACATGAAGTTAATTATTCTGTTAATACAATTAAAAGGTACTACTATTATTCAATAACAAAAATATCATGTGTGCAAACTGCTATATGAAGATGAAGACAAAAGATTATGAAACAATTGCAAGAAAAAAAATTATTGGACTCTCAGAGATGATGCCATACTTTAACCGGTAGTGAAAAGAGACGTAATATCAGTAAAAGTATGGCAAATACTTTAACTAATAGTACATCTCTTTATTTTGCTTGTTACCATATTTTTCGATAGATAACGTGCACCCCCCCCCCAACATTTTCATATAGATAACGTGCATGCGCCAACTAGCGGTAGAGTTAGGAAGTACAGACAGAGAACGGAAGAATTCTTTAAAAACACATGCGTTGCTAGTAGCAGTGGTCGACATGAAGACAGAAGTATTTCTCGGAGAAAATCCTACACAGCACAGTTCAAATTTGAAGTGCTAGAAGCAGCAAAGGAAAAAGGAATCGTGAAACTGGAAGATTGTTCAGTGTTGGAGAAAGCAGTATTCGTGAATGGCGAAAGGCTGAAACAGTTCTGAAATGTTTACATATGAGGAAACGTGCTATGAAGTTTAGAAGGTGCTTGTGGCCAACCATAGGAAAAAAACTGTTTGATTGGGTTGTTAGTGAAAGAGCTAAAGGTACGAGAATATCTACTGTCCGAGTGTTGCAGGAATCAAAAAGAATTGCGCAAAACGATAATATAAAGGATTTCAAGGCATAGCCTACTGATAAATTCAAAAACTCAAGATGGGTTTTTGAATTTATGAAGAGAAACAATTTGAGTGTGTGCTCCTCCACTAGTGTTGGACAAAATTTGCCGTGTGACTGGGAAGTGAAAGTAGCTAAATTTTGTTTGTTTCTGGGAGAAAACTTGTGTGGGGTTGATGATTGTCACTTTGGAAATATGGATGAGGTTCCCATAAGTTTTGACATGCCTAGTTCTAGGACTGTGAATCTGAAGGGAGCAAAAGAGGTTTCAGTTGCTACAACAGGACACGAAAGGTCTAACTTTACTGTGGTTCTCTGCGTAACTGCAGATGGTTCCAAACTGCCACCGATGGTGATTTTCAAAAGAAAGACTATTCCAAAAGGTTGTGATTCCAAAGATATTATTGTTACTACTAATGATGAAGGCTGGATAAATTCTGAGGTTATGAAATTTTGGTTGGAGAACGTGTGGCAAAAGAGAAAAATGGCATTTTTCAACCCAAAATCTTTGTTAGTGTTGGATTTGTGTAGGGCACCCATGACAGCAGAAGTTAAAATAATTGTAAGTATTCCAAATTGGCCGTCATTTCAGGTGGTTTAACAAAAAACTCCAACCCCTTGATCTTGCAGTAAATAAACCATTCAAAGACAATTTGTGGGCTAAGTGGGAAGACTGGATGATGAATGGCATCCATGAATATAACAAAACAGGGCAGATGAAAAGAACGTCATACAAAGATAGTTACACTGCTGTAAGTGAAAACTGTGTTAGAAATGGTTTCATTAAAGCACAAGGGAATGCAGTGGTGTCCGGTGACAATGATTATGAAGCTGAAAAAATACCAAACGAAATTTTTAATGCAATTGATTGTTTCGATATTGAGTCTGATGAAGAATTTTTTGGATTTGAAGTGTAATGTTCAATAAATATTAAGTAATACTTTACCTTAGTTTTGTTATTACATTTGATTTACCTCTCATACCTTTGAAATGTATACCGCGCATGTTCATTTTTAACGATTTTAGACTTTTTTGCATAGATAATGTGTGTTATCTATCGAAAAATACAGTATATTAATATGATGCATGAGAAACTGTAGAAAATATAGTACACTGGCACAATGTGCAGAAAGGAAAAGAACCTATAGATATTCTTGAAATGGAGGTTTTAATTCTTGGCAAACTGTGAGGAGGGCTGTTCCAGAGAAGAGAGGCAGATAAATAAATAAATAAATATTAATTTATATTACAATAATAAAAAAGTATGACAGGAAAAATAGACATATGAGTGTGAACATGAACAAAATGAAGGATAGAGTGCTGTATGGAGACTCACTAGTACGAGGTGTGATAGTAGAGGATTTGACAAAATCGTACCAACCTGGTGTGACCATAAAGGATGTAACTGCGTCTATTAGAGAGCAAAAGGAACGGGTGAAAAAATGATTGTTGTGGCAAGTACGAATGATTTGAAAGGAGACAAAATGGAAATGATAGAAGACCTGAATGAATTGTTTGAGGTAGCAAAAGAAAAGAGTGAGAGAGTTAGAATGATTAGTCTTTTGCCACAGTATGACAGTGAAATGTTTAAAAGGAGGGCCATAATTGCGAATGACTTTATGCGTGGATTATGTATGATGAGTGGCGTGGAATTTGTGGACGTGTGGAGTGAGTTCGATGGGCGAAAGGATTTATATAAGATGGATGGCTTGCATTTGAATGGTTACTGTGTAAGAAGACTTGAGAAAGTGTTGCTGAATGTGGTGGATGTGTAAATTCAGGGAAACTAGATTTATTAAGGGGGGGAGTAGATATACAGTCCTTAGGGAGGCAGTTGAATGTAAGAATCAATATAATATGCCCGAGCAAATAAGGACAACAAATCAGAGTGGGATAGTTAATATAAGGCATCAAGGTAGGGTTGGGGCTAACGGGGGTTTTAAATTCATGTACACTAATGCTAGGAGTATTAGGAACGAGAAGGAAGAGTTTTTGGCCATGGTCGGCACTTCCAGACCACAGATTATTAGTATTAGTGAAACATGGCTGACTGTAGATGATATAGCTAGTGGGATTGAATGTGATGGGTATAGTGTGTTCAGGAATGACAGGGAGAATAAAATGGGGGGAGGAGTATTGTTGATGATAGCTGATGAGCTGCAGCCAAGGAGATTAGAAGTTGAATTGCAGGATAGAGAAAAGAGCACATTTGAGGCCATTTGGTGTGAGATTGTGGCTAGCAGAACTAAATATACAATTGGATGCTACTATAGACCAGGTGATGGAAAAGATGGAGGTGACAGTATGCACAAGCAAATAGAAGAAATGAGTGGAAGGAGGGTGATTATTATGGGAGATTTCAACTATGGTCGCATTGATTGGAGTGAGGAGAGGACACACGGGAGGAAGGAACTGGATTTTATGCGGTTATTAAGGGATAACTATCTGCGACAAAGAGTGCTTGACCTAGTAATTACATCTGAGGATTTGGCTTTAACAAATATGACCACATTGCCACCAATCGGTGAGAGTGATCATAGGGTCTTGACTTGGGAGGTGGCTAAAGGTGTAGAATTTTCAATTAAGACAGGGTATATGTGGAATTATTGGGCTGGAAAGTATGACAAGCTAAGGAGTTTGATTGGTTCAGTGCCATGGCATGTACAACTGCAAGGACTAGAAGTCGATAGTGCATGGGAGGTAGTTAAGAAGTGTTTGCATGAAGCAATGGCTGACTGTATACCTAGAGTCCGAATAATAAATCAACTAGGGGTTAAATGGATGAATAACACCATTAAGCTTGGGCTGGATAAAAGAAACAACTATGGAGGGAATTTAAGGAGAAAGGTGAGCGGCAGGCACACGAACGGTATAAAGCGCAGGCCAGAAGGGTAACGAGTGTGGTAAGAAAAGCAAAAAAGGATTACGAAAGAACATTGGCCATGCAGGCTAAAGAGAATCCTAAACAGTTTTTTAGATATATAGCAAGTAAAAGGAAAAATATACATGGCAGAATGATTTTAAAGAATGCCGATGGTAGGGAGGTAACTGAATCAGTTGAGATAGTTTAGTTACTGAGTGAGCACTTTGCAAGAATATATCATCCAGGTGGTGACATTGCAGAAACGATTAAACCAGTAGATTATACGGGAATCGTGGTGAATGAAGTGGAGGTCAGTAGTCTATTGCATAACCTCAATGTCAATACATCTGTGGGATTGGATGGTATACCAGCTCGTGTTGTACGAGAAGCAGCTAAAGAATTGTCGGTACCCTTGACCATTTTGTTTAATTTGAGTCTCGTGTCTGGGTTAGTCCCGAGGGGGTGGAAAGAGGGGAAAATAGTTCCACTGCATAAAGGTGGTTCCAAGACTGCTGTTGTAAATTACCGACTGATTAGCATATCAGGAATCATTGTCAAGGTCTTAGAGAAATTAGTCAAGAAAATAATACAGGATTGGATAGATGAAAATGGGATATTGTATGGGGGGACAACATGGTTTTGTGAAAGGTAGATCATGCCTCAGTAACTTGCTCACATTTTATAACACAGTGACGGCTGAACTGGACAGGGGTAATGGGTTTACAGTAATACTACTGGACCTTTTTCAAGGATAGTGAGGGAGCTTGCTTCACCTTTGCTTCAAGTTGTCTTGGTGTTGTACTACTAAGTGGTCATTTACACTTGGATTCGCTGATAGTTTTTCGGTATATATGAAACTCATAGATTCGTAGTTCTCGATCTTAGAGTTTTGCTTACTGGCAGTTGAACAACAAGGGATTTGTATCCCCTTAATTATTATTAAGGATGCCAGAAAAATAGCCGTTTGGCTTTCAATTTAGTGTTCAAACCAGTTTTAACTTATGGATCTGAGAGCTGGGTCAGAGGTAAAACACTTGACCAAAGACTAGAGACTGCTGATATGAGAGTCCTGAGAAAGATTAGAGGCATGAACAGATGGCATCAATGCCAATATCATACTAAAAACGAGGATATTAGAAAAGAACTTAACATTGTCAGCATCCAGAAATTCGTTAGCAGAGCTAATCTCAGGTGGTATGGTCACTTAAACAGAATGGACGAATAAAGATTAGCAAAACAAGTGTTCTCTGCTAGGTTGGCAGGAAAACGACCCAGAAGACCAAGATATAGGTGGATTGATACTGTACAAAGTCCCTTAGACGATAGACATATAAGATCTGATAATGTTGGAGTCTTGACAAGTAACAGACGGATTTGGAGGAAAATTGTAGATAGGAAGTTAGTAATGATGTAAATTTTTCATGTAGTACTATCATATCCTGTACACCCCTTGAGGGTACATGGCAAGAATTTAATGATGATGATGATGATGATGAAAAATTTTTTCTAGGGATGCTGTAAATAATTCAAGTGAAATGGCATCTTCATGTCTAACTCACATTTTTATAGTTAATTTGTTATCTGTTCTTGATTTTATAGATGTAGCTGAATTTTTATATATATTGCTAAATAATCAATGTAAGTTATTCTAATTTCTTGATTTTTTAAATGCTTTTAAAATAGCTAATGCTGAGAGTGAATCAAATGCCAATAACTGCCAGACCTAAGGGTTTTTGGTATTCATTTGTCTTTTCAATTATTTGTCTTATTACATATCATGCCATTAGAATAGTGACATAATTTTCTCTGAATCCCACTTCTTCTGAAGGGTAGCAAAAATATAGTTTGTTTTGTATTCAGTTGCTATTGATTTTTGTAAACAATTATGTACCTTGTTGAAAGGAGACTGATAGGGTGGTAATTTTTAATATCATCTCTGTTTCCCTTTTAAATAACTATAATAAGGATAGCATTATTCCAACTCATCGGTATGCGTTTTCTGTCTTACGCATGTTGTATAAATTTTACTTAACATAGTCATGAATGGTGCACTACCTGCTTTCAGAACTCCTATTGGAAACATCTTCACCAATGCATACTGAACTTCTTTTTTTCTTTGATAATTAAGATAAGGACATTAGGACATTAATAATTAACATTAGAATTAACAGGATGAAAAACAGAAGAAAGGCTTAATATGCTTAATAATTCCTATATTTCATATGCACAGTAAAATTCTGTCAATTTGTGACTAATGACCAAAGTCATCATCATCAATTTCCTGATATGTACCATCAAAGGGTATTCAGATTATATTGACAGCACTACATGATTAGGTTTACATTATTATTAATGTCCTATCAACAATTTTCCTCCAAATCAATCTATTACTTGTGAGCACTCCAGTATTGTCACATCTAACAGTCCGTGCTTCTAAGGCACTTCTGACTGAATCAATCCACCTAGACATTAGTCTTCCTCTAGGTCTCTTTCCTGCCATCTCAGCATCAAACACCTCTTTTGCTAATTTTCTTCACCTATTCTATTTAAATGGCTATACCACCTTAGAGTAGCTCTGCTGACTTATTCTTGAATAATAATAATATCAAGTTCCTTTCTAATACCTTCATTTTTAATATGATTCTGCCATCAAGTGCTTTATTTCTAACCCAACTCTCAGATATATAACTTAATATTGGTTTGAACACTGCCTTATATACTGCTAGTTGGGTGTTTCAGCTAATTGCTCTCTTATTCCATATAAATTTATTCAGCTGGCTACCACTATACAGCTTTGATTATTCTGTTGTCTGTTTCCAGATTTAACCTGCCATCTTCACTAAAACATGTGCCTAAATAGCTGAAATATTTTACTTGTTCTATAGGATGTCCATTCAGAATGCAGCTGAAGTTTTCTATGATCCTGCCTTTTTCCATAGTTTTGGTCATTTTATTACTGATTTTCATGCCAAATTTGTTACAGATGTTATTCAATTTAGTTAATGAATCCCGGAAACTTGCACTAGATGTGTTCAGGAGTACATACATCATCTGACATTTCCAATTCTAATGTCAGGCCTAATGCCACTTTCTTTCATAATGTGATCCATATAAATGATGAATAAGAGTGGAGATAATGTGCATCCTTTCTTACTCCTGATTTTACATCAAACCATCTTCCTGTATTTCCTTCAATTCTAACTGTTGACACAACTTAAACATAGACTATATATTGCTCTATATAATGTTCCATTCACCCCATATAATTGTAGTATTTTGAAAAGCTTTTCTCTGAGCACCTTGTATGCCTTTTCCAGATTTACAAAACTTAAGTACATATCCTTGTCATATTCCTACAATTTGTCGTAAAGTGAAAATCTGATCTTGACAACCTCTATTTGCCCTGGATCCAGCTCATTCTTCTCCAAGTTTCTCTCCCACAATCTTTCTCAGCCTGTTTTACAGTATGCTTGCATAAATCTTACTTGGAACACTTAGTAGAGAAATTCCTCTGTAATTCTCACATTCAGTTTTATTCCCCTTTTTTTATAGAGAAGATACAAGAAGACACATAGGGTACTATGAGAGCTCTACTCAAATTATTGAAAATTAGACTTACTGACCAGGCCCCTCTGAATTATTCAGTATAGTCACTTCAAAACTTTTATACCTCTATACTTGGTATATGGAAGTAGATGATATTCAAACAGCATTTCTATTTGAATATCGTTTACTCCAACTGCCTTTCCATATTTCAAGTTTGGACAGCTTTTTCTACCTCAAGTATTGATATGTACTCTTCTCTGCATTCGTCCTGAAAATTTTCTACTACTGTTCTGCCACTGTTTGGTTCGTTTAAGGGTCTTTCAAAGTAAGGTTGGTTGATTGGTAGAGCCTCTGCTACTAATGGCTCATGCAAAAACTTAAGCTTGTTTGAGTGCGGTTAGTAGTTGGAAGGGGTTCAATCGTTTGATGCTGTTGGCACACTCTCCCTCGATGAGTCTTTGGACTCCCTGGAGGTGTCAAATAATAATAATAATTACTCCAGACATCTAGGATATCCTTATCTTCAGTTTTCATGTCACCTTTATCATCTTTGATTCCTTTTACAGTACTCTTTCCTTCATTTCTATGCTTCCTCTATAGCCTCCAAAACATTTCGCCATCTTCCAGATATTTTCCATATTCTTGCCAAAGTCTTCCCACGACTTTTGTTTAGCTACTTTTACACACAGTTTGGCTCTCTTGCATTTGTTTCATTTTTCTTTAATAATGCTTGTATAGTCAAGTCTATAATTTACAAATAAAAGGGGCTCAACTTTAGTTCCTTTTAAAACTTTCTTACATACTGTTCTTTTTAATGAGATATCCATTTTTATCCTACTTAGTACTAAGCAACGGCCACTTCCAATTTCAAATTGGAAAGAAATTTTTCTTATTTCTTGTGTCTTCTCTCTATGAACTTGTGCAAATCTTTATGTTGAAACATGGTGTTAGTAATGACTAGTCCATGTCCTGAGCAGAAGTCCAATAAATACTTGCCATTATTATTAGCTTTGCCCTTTTCTCTAAATTTTCCTAAAGTGTTCCTATATGCCTGGTGGGATTCATTTCCTACTCTGTGTTCAGATCTCCAACAAAGACCACTTTTTCCATTTTCTTTATGTCAGATGCCTGTTCCAATGATTAAAAATATTTCTCAACTTCTTCCTGCCCCAAAGTCCCAAAATTCTAAGCTAAATGAAATTTAGCTATTAGCAAGCTATTCACTATAACAAACTATTTCTACAGTCCTTATGAGTTTACTATAGTGAGTCTGCTGCAATACAATTAATAATCTAAAAATTGAAGACTATGTTTAAAATGAAGATTGTGAGTGAAGGAACAGCATAACTCCTTTATAATAAGAAATGCAAAAATCAAAGTAACATTGAAATATTAATAGTCTGTATTTCAGGCATAAAGAAAAGCATTATTGCATTCTTTAAAAAAAAAAAAAAAGTTAGGCAGCTTTTAGAGGTGAATGCAGACTCAACTGCACATTATTCAAGAAAAAATGAAAGAGGAATTTGAACAAGAACCAATGAATCGATAACATGATGATGCAAAAAAGAGTAATCATAATGGGGACTTTAATTATCCAAACACTGATTGTGTAGCAATGAAATCTAATAAGAAGAATGAAACTGAATTTATTGTGCTGTTGCAATACAGCTTTTTCAAATAGCATGTGACAGAAGGAAATCAAGGTCAAAGAGCGTTAGATTTGATTATAGTGTCAGAGGCCATTTCAGCCCAAGACATAACTATTCGTGACAATGATTTTGTGGTACCCACTTGAGAAGTGGTTTAGTTTATGAATCTTCTACTCAGAATAGATTATATGCTGAAATGCAGGAAATTATGACTAACTCAAGAGTAAATGGAGTTCAGCACAATGGTATTGGTTGCTGGATGGGAAGAATACTGACAGTGAATGATAATTATTTAAAAAATACTTAAATGATGAATGTGTTCAGTGAGTTTGAAGAATATATAGGGGAGGACCCAAATGGATGTTTGACACTTCCTACTTCTACAAATCTCAAGCAAGAGATCCATAAGAAAAGGATGATGTGAAGGAATACTGTGTGCATAAGGATGATGTCTCTTTACATTTTACCTTTTTATAAGGCCTTGATAAGACTTCATTTGGACTATTATGTGCAGGTCTAGTCTCCTGGTTTCCATTGCAATTCTGATACAGTGGAGAGAGTGAAATGAGCGTGTTAAAAATGATAAGCAGTAAGCCAGAAGAGTCACAACTGTTGTATGGAAAGCTAAGTCTGAGTATAAAAAGAAACTGCTCTGCAAGCTAAAGATAAACTCAAAAAATTCTATTAATATGCTGCAAATAAAAAAGAAGAAAGAATATGAAAGAATAACTGTACTGAATACAGATGGTGTGAGGGTGACAAATGCAGAAGAGGTTGTTCAACTAATGAGTGCCCATTTTGCTAAAAACTATCAACCTGGTGTATGCAACATTAAGCTCATGGCTACCTCTTCGCTGGATGAATAAACACAGGTGTATAAGGAGGAGGTATTAGAGCTGTTGCACAAACTGGATAAGAATTCAGCAATAGGGAGTGATGGGATATCAGCATTGGCGCTAAACGAGTGTTCAGATGAACTGGCCATTCCTTTAACCAGGCTATATAATTTGAGTCTTGGAACAGGGAAGATTACACAGGAGTGGAAATAATGTATGGTAATCCCATTGCACAAGGCTGGTGCAAAGACCGATTTACCCAACTATTGACCAATCAGTAGCTCAGGAGTGGTGGTGAAAATTTTGGAAAAGTTGGTCAGGGGCTTACATTCAGAAATGGGTTGACAGTGAATCTCTACTTTGCAATGAGCAACATGGGTTTACTAAGGGAAGGTCATGTTTTAGCAACTTGCTCACATTCTATGACAATGTTACCATTGAACTAGACAAGGGGGGAACGGATACAGCATGATACTTTTGGATTTTGTTAAGGCTTTTGACAGAATATAGCATGGTAGACTGTTGCATAAATTGAAGAATATTGGTTTTGGGTTATAGAATATTAGCATGGATAAGAGGAATGCTGACTGTCAGATATCAAAAAGTGATATACAAAGGATGAGAGTTTGCAAGATTTAAGGTGATCAGTGATGTACTACTATATGGATCAGTCCTTGGTTAACTGTTATTCAATCTCTACATTAATGACATCAGGAAGGATAAGGATTTGACAGGCAACATTCAGCTATTTGCTGATGATGCAAAGGTAGGTAGGAAAATCAGGAATGTGGTTGATATGCAGTACTTGCAGTATGATTTAAACAGACTGGAATTGGGGAAATGGAAAACTGGATGTCAGTTCAATGTCAGTAAATGTAAAGTCATGTACTTTGGAGTGATTAGATATTCAAATGTCGTATTATATTGGTGGAATTTTGCTAGAAGAAAATGACCTGGCTAGATAGGAAGTTGAAGTTCAGGGACCATGTACAGGGATTGCAACTACAACTCAAAAGATAATTGCAATGCTGAAGTGAACTTTGACATTTAATGATAGGGAGGTCATTCTGCATCTTAACAAGGCCTTTATAAGACCTCGCTTGGACTACTGTGTGGCTCAGGTCTGATCTCCTGGTTTCCATTGTGATTCTGACATAATGGAGAGAGTGAAAGGAGAGTGTTAAAAATGATATCAGGATTGTGGAATACTGATTAATGAAGACAGAATTTGAATTCGTGGACTGCAGACGCTAGCGAAGAGGAGCAAGAGTTCTGATATAATTGAGAATTATAAACTTCTGAAAGGGTAGGGTCATACAGGTTTTGAGTTGGAATTTTCCATTTCATGGAGGGTGGGAAGGACAAGAGGACATCCTTTGAAGCTGAGAATGAATGATGCTTAGAAGAGGGTGAGATTTTTCTCTCATAGAGTGGTGCATGATTGGAATTGACTGCCATTGGATATTGTGTGTCCAAGCAGTCTGAATGAATTCAAGAATAAGTATAATAGCTGGTGCGTGTAGTATGTGACATTCCTCAATGAGTCCCTGCCTCCCTGAAGGTCTCTCAATAATAATAACAACAACAACAATATTGTTATACCCTGATAAGTTAAGAATGTTAAATTTCCATTTATCATGGTATAACGAGCAAAGAAGTAAAAACCCTGGAAAATAATTAAGTAAACATGCTTGTTTCTAAGTAGGTATCATTGTGAAATTTAGAAAATATTGAATACATTAATTTAAGAAGAAAGAGATAATTAATCAGCTCAAAGGGGATTTTATAATAAAAAAAAAGGGAATTTAGATAAATATGTATGAAGCATAGTTGCCAGAGATAAAGTGTAAATTAAGAGATTATGGTTTTGTGTTGATATTAAATTCAATGTAAGAATAACTTGTAAAAGAAAAATAAAAATGAGCTCAAAGTTCGGGGGGGGAAAGCAGTCTGTTGCCCCAAGCGGTCGTGTGCTTGGCACGTGGAGTAAACAAGCAGGAGAGAACGGACATCATGAGGTCATGTGACAAGAAATCGAGGTGCCGGATGAACAGCAAAGTTTTGTTTTTTTTCCGATAGGGTGAACATATAAAAGGGTTAGGAACCCCCTGACGCACTCTCTTGGTTTTTTTTTCATCGTGTGGAGTTCTCGGATTTCCTCAAGTAGTGAAGGTTAGCCTGGTGCTGGTTCGGGGATGGCCGAACAATACCTCTAGACTAGGACGATGTTACCGCAGGTAACCCTGTCCTAGATTCCCGGAAAGTAATGGCAGACCATGCCGTTAAAAAGTCAGCAGAAGCATGAGCCCGATATCTAGGCTGGTAATTACTATGAAGAGGTTAATCCGGGATAGATTGAGGGGAAACAAAGAATTGTCCTAATGAAACAGAAGATGGACTGAAACAGATGCAGAAAATTAGAGATACCACCGAGTGGAGATAAGTAAAGTTTGTTATTTATATGAATGTAATCTGAGTGTGTGATGATATGGGTCCTTTGTTAGTGAAGGATTTAGATACAATTAGAGATCAGGACTATAGCATGTGTGTTTTATGGGAAGTCATGAGTGAAAAGTAATTAAGTGAATCTGAAAATTTGTATGTTGAAGAATGCTTAAAGTTACCAGTTGTTAGTGTGGAAATTAATTAACGGAATTTAGTAGCAATTTAGATGTTAAAGAATTATTAACTTGTGTGAATTATCTGAAGAAAATTGTGTTTTATGGGAAGTCATGAGTGAAAAGTAATTAAGTGAATCTGAATATTTGTATGTTGAAGAATGCTCAAAGTTACCAGTTGTTAGTGTAGAAATTAATTAATGGAATTTAGTAGTGATCTAGATGTTAAAGAATTATTAACTTGTGTGTGAATTACTTTAGGAATATTATGTTCATACCTGATGAAGTTTAGCTATTTAATTGATTTAGATTAGAACGTGTCTATTTAGAGTGATGATTGTTCATGTATGTAAACTGTAATTTTAGAAGCTAATAAACCTTGCTTGAAATTAAATAAATATGAGTGTGTATAGAATTCGATGCACCGCTTGTGAAACTTATTACGGATCTGAGCGGGAATTTAATTGAGTAAGGTTAAGGCTACGATTGCAACCCTAGGTCACATGAGTATATCTTCTAACTTACTTCTTGATTGAGTTATTATCTTTAATCTAATAATTCCAAGTGGCGCAGTCTAAAATTACAAATTTCTTGGGGTTTTAAGAGAGGTAACGTTTGAGGACTCTAGTCACATGAAGTTTGGCTCTACATTGAGACTATTTCTTTGTGTGATAGAGATACCACGTGACCCACGTAAAAGAGACATCACTTTTAACAGCTTGATATAGAGATATAAGAATTTATAAGAAAGGGGACACAACAATATGCAGAATGTGCCATTAAAATAAAAAAAATTAGCTAAAAAAATCAAATAATTTGTCTAAATCAGAATACTTTTGTCAGTATGGATAAATAATCTTCATCATCATCAAATTCCTGCCATGTACCCTCAAAGGGTGTACAGGATATGACAGTACTACATGAAAAAATTACACCATTACTAACTTCCTATCTACAATTTTCCTCCAAATCAGTCTGTTACTTGTCAAGACTCCAACATTATCAGATCTTATATTTCTATCGTCTAAGGCACTTTGTACCGTATCAATCCACCTATATCTTGGTCTTCCTCTGGGTCGTTTTCCTGCCAACCTGGCAGAGAACACTTGTTTTGCTAATCTTTCCTCTCCCATTCTATTTAAGTGACCATACCACCTGAGATTAGCTCTGCTAACGCATTCCTGGATGCTGACAATGTCAAGTTCTTTCCTAATATCCTCATTTTTAATATGATATTTCCATTGATGCCATCTGTTCACACCTCTAATCTTTCTCAGGACTCTTATATCTGCGGTCTCTAGTCTTTGGTCAAGTGTTTTACTTCTGACCCAGCTCTCAGATCCATAAGTTAAAACTGGTTTGAACACTGTCTTGTATACAGCTAATTTAGTGTTCTGACTAATTTCTCTCTTATTCCATATGAATTTATTCAATTGACTTCCCACCATACCAGCTTTGCTGATTCTGTTGTCTATTTCTATATTTAATTTACCATCTTCAGTAAAATTGTGCCTAAGTAACTGAAATGTTTTACTTGTTCCACAGGTTCTCCATTCACAACACAGTTGACATTTTCAATGATTCTGCCTATTTTCATTGTCTTTGTCTTTTTATTGCTGACCTTCATACCATATCTATTACAACAGCTATTCAATTTAGTCAGAGAATCTTGCAGACTTGTGGATTTATTTAGAAGTATAACATCATCCGCATAAAGCAAAGAGCTGACATTAACATCTCCAATTTTGATATCAGGTTTAATACCACTTTCCTTCATAATGTGATCCATATAGATAATGAATAACAGAGGGGATAATGTACATCCTTGTCTCACACCAGATTTAACATTAAACCATCTTCCTGTACTTCCTTCAATTCTAACTGCTGACTTACAACTCAAATAAAGACTAAATATTGCTTGATATAATGCCCTATTGACACCATATAACTGCAGCGTATTGAATAGCTTCTCTCTTGGCACCTTGTCATATGCCTTTTCCAAATCGACAAAACTTAAATACAGATCTTTGTTATATTCCCATGCTTTCTCGACTATTTGTCATAAAGTGAAGATCTGATCCTGACAGCCCCTCTATTTGGCCTGAATCCAGCTTGTTCTTCACCAAGCTTTTCTTCCACAATTCTTCTCAACCGTTTCTCAAGTATACTTGCATAGATCTTGCCAGGAACACTCAGTAGGGAAATACCTCTGTAATTCTCACATTCAGTTTTATTTCCCTTTTTATATATGGGTACTATGAGAGCTCTACTCCAGTTCGAGGGTGAAAGAGATTTTTTCATGGCACTTGTTTAGGTGGTCTAAAAATAAATAGAGGTTATTGACGCCGTCTTCCCAGATGAGGAAAATATCATCAATATAGCGGTACCAGACTTTTGGTTTAAAGTGAAAGGAGTTAATAGCTTTTCCTTCAAATTTGTTGAGAAATATATCCGCAAGAATCGGAGAGAGTGGGCTTCCCATAGCCAGACCTGAGTTTTGTAAGTAGATCTTGTTATCATATTTGAAGTATCCTGACTTTATGCAATGGGAGAGAAGAGCAAAGAGTTTTTTTGATAATTTGTTCTTGAGAAGATCGAGGACTTCTTGAGCAGGAACATTTGTAAAGAGAGAAACAATATCAAAACTGGCCATTAAATCTGTTTTTTTAAGTTTGATGTCCTTGATTTTAGAAACAAAATCTGCAGAGTTTTTAATATGTGAAGAAGAAATTCCAGAAAGATTTCTTAGAAAACTCGCTAGAAATTTGGAGAGATTATAAGTGGGAGAGTGTATGCCCTCAACTATAGGTCTGAGTGGGCAGTTATTTTTGTGAATCTTGGCGAGACCATACAATCGTGCTGAGAGCATTAAAATCTCAATTTTTAGAAAGCCTACTCATACTGACAGATACCTTCATGCTTCCTCTCATCATTATCCCCCACAAAAATGTGGTATTATTTCCACTTTAGCCCACCGAGCCAAATCATTACTTACAGAAGAAACAGAAATTGAAAATGAACTCTGTTTTCTTAAAAAAACATTTATTAACAATGGTTTCTCTCCAAAGAAAATTGACAAATTTCTTTCCCCCAGGCACTCAACTACTTCTGAAGATCCTTCTTCCCCAAGAGTCTTCATCTCCTTGCCTTACATCAGCTCTCTTTCACCAAAACTGGCAAAGATTCTCAAGAAATTCAACTTCAAAACGTGCTTCACTACGCTTCCAAAACTTCGTTCATTACTTTGCAAACATAAACAGAAACATCTTCCTACTCAGTTTCCAGGAGTATACAAGATTTTGTGTGATTGCAGAAAGCCATACTATGGACAGACTGCTAAATCCATCCTTCTGCGTTTGGATGAACACCGTAGAGATATCTCCTATAACAGGACTAGAGCTGGCGCTCTCTCTAGCCACATTCTCTTTTCAGCTAACTCAGACGAAGGCCGCCAGCACATTGTAAACTGGACTCAAACTGCTAACATCCATGTGTGCTACGATGAACTCGAAAGAAAGATTGTTGAATCTAGGAAAATTTCTCTAGATTCCTCTCATATCAACAACAGCCTGAGTTACAATCTCTCTGACGTACACGTCGCTTCTGTTCAGTACTGGCGCACTCGCGACAGCGCGTAGTATTCGTTTGTTTGGAACTCATACTTGCATTTTTTTCAAACACGCTACTGTTTTTTATACTTGTTCTGTTAGTACAATTTTAAGTCTCTGTAATTTTTTTATATGCTTCTTTGATTATGATACCTGAGGATGTTCATGTAACGAAACTAGTAAACTAGTAGTATCTTGATAAATATATCTTGTCATCTTTTCTCTCGGTAATAGTCATTAAACCTTTTTTATAATATTCCAACCGAGTAAAAATGAATTTCGAAAATATATATATATATATATATATTTTTTTTTTAATTAATTTTTTTTATTTTATTTTTATTTATTTATTCACTAGAGGTCAGGCTAGGAAAAAGGATTTATTAACTACGTAGATTTAGTTTACAGGTATACAGGGCATGAGCATGTTGCTTGGTTCCTTACAAAGTTGTATTCTTCCGATGATGACCTCGATATAGGGGTCTAAATGTCAAGTTTTATTTTATTAGTAATTAATAAAATAATCTGTTCAACATGTGTGTTTTTGTGTCCCTAAATTTAAATTAGAACTATCCAACTATGTTAATCCAGAAATTTGGGATATTTCAAACAGCAGGATCACAGACGACTTGGCCAGAACACCTATTACTGAAAAGCAAGGAAAAACTAATAAAGAAGTTTGAGAACTACAATCAGGACGCTATAATGAAACGAACCGCCAATCACCTGCAAACAAAGCTAGGAGAAACCAACCACCACTGAACCACAGCTTGATTATCAACCAATCAAAACTACAATCTCACCCAAGGTGAACTCTCACTACTGGAGAAAGATCTAAACTACACCATTACGCCAAGGTCAGTAAACAAACTTGATATCATTTATCAT
The DNA here is from genome assembly GCF_054136105.1 of Typopeltis vanoorti. Classification (NCBI taxonomy): domain Eukaryota; kingdom Metazoa; phylum Arthropoda; class Arachnida; order Uropygi; family Thelyphonidae; genus Typopeltis; species Typopeltis vanoorti. The sequence goes on along the minus strand of NC_143551.1, from coordinate 4,729,158 downwards.
ATCGACAGAGGTTTAAGATCCCTCCCTGCCAATCTAGCTGATAAAATAGGCATGGAAACATCCTGTATTCTAAATTCAAACAAAAAACTAAGCAGCAACGTAAACAAAACGGAAAAACAGGCCCTTAAATCCGTAAAAAATAACTAGGACATTATTATCACAAAAGCAGATAAAGGTAAAGGGAATGCCGCTGTCGTTTTAGACCGGACAACCTACATAGAGAAAATGAACCACTTGGTATCAGACCACAACATCTGCAAAATGGTAAACTACAACCCAACGAAACATATCAAAAAGAAAACAACTAAATTAATTAAATCCGTTAACACATGACCAGAAGAAACAACAAAAAAAACTAATACCTCGTTATGCCCGTGTGCCCAGAATTTATGGCCTGCCAAATCTACACAAAACGGACGCACCACTATGTCCGATTGTCGAAGGAATCGACAGCCCAAATTACCACTTAGCCAAAAAATTAGTGGCCACGCTCAAGGAATTGGTAAGTCAGTCCCCTTCCTACATAAAAAATGTAGGTAGGGGACTGACTTACTATATAAAAAATGCAAAAAAGTGTTTGGCAAGAGTTTCTGGTCTTGTCAGGATCTTCTCTTCCACATATAAAACTGATTCTGGGCAATGATTTCTTAATGAGATACAACTTTAAGTGTGATTATGCGAGGAAAGAAGTATATCTCCTTGGAAGAAGGCAAAACATAAGCAAAGGAATTCAGTCAGAATTGCAAAATAACAGATGCAACTCATCAAGAATCCAAGCTTTCAAGGGGAGCCCTAAAACCCAGATTGGTAAATCTAAAGGTGAGCCAGCAGGTGACTACTCAAGCATGAAGGAGCACACTTTGTCAGCAGAGACAAGCCCGCATGTGAATCAGGTATCCTTGGTAGCACATACTTCACAAGGAAATTCAATTGGTACCGGGAACCTAGAAGTAGACACAGTTAAGCCTAATGTGCCAAGAGTAAATCACGGTAGAGCTAGGAAGCAGAAACGGAGGAAAGTGAGAGAACCTAGTCCCCATCCTAATAAAGAACTTAGCAGGACTAGTTGCCTTCCATTCACAAGGCAATTCTTTGGCAAACAGGACACCTCTAAAGGGTTGAAATAAAAATCGTAGTAAGTGAGAAAGAGCAATCCAAGGAGACTGAGCAAATTAAGGCACTAAGTGAGACGCAAACTATAACAGGGGCACAAGTTATATCAGGAGTAAGAGAAACCCATAACATGAAAGTATGAGATGCCATTAAAAGAGAGACCCCCCCCCCCCCGTTTAGAACAGTAAGGAGGAACACTTGAAAGGAAGAAAAAAATTTTAGAAAATTTTTTATTGGAAGGGGAGGCCTATGTTAGATTGTGATAGAGTGGATAATTAAGTATTCCTATCTTATCACAGTCTAACATGCTTTTCCAAACAAAAGAATGAGATAAATACAATAAGTTGCCTCTAAGTGTAGAATAAGTATTATGTATATATAAATCAAGTGTGTTCTGTTAAGAAAAGGTTAAATAAGTGTATATTTTGTGCCATTCGCGAACGTGATTAATTTAGTATTGAAAATGTAAAACATTACCAGAGCTTTAGGAATTAACCTGTGTAAGAGAATTATAAAATGTAAGCACAAGTACAACAGTTGGGGGGGGGGGGGAGTCAAGTCCAAAGGTCGTAACGTGATGGAGCGACTCACACGTCCACGTACGTGCAACAAGCAGGGCAGACAATGGACGCTATGACATAGTAGTTCGCTGGACACCGAAAGGGGCGAGAAATGCCGAGAATTAGGAGGGAAATATAAGGGTCATGCGATCCTGAGCCAAGGCCTTTTCTCCCTGGATTTCCTGGTGTTCGGTTCCCGTGTGGTAGTGTGGGGCGCATGTGTCCTCGATGTCGGAGGACGGATCCGATAGGCAGCTATGGTCTTGGCAGCTGTATTCTCCGTGGAAGGAACGAAGTCTGGCAAGTCCACAGAAGGCCAGTTTCCTGTGAACCTCTGGAGCTCTAAAGAACCAAAGGCGAAGATAAGTAAACTTTATTTGTGTTTAACAGAATATGTGCCAAGTTGACATGTTATGGAAAAGGAACATTAATGATATTGGATAAGATTATATTGCTAGGACTTAAGAAGGATATTGAAATTATGTTTATTATCTGTCGTTGTGTTTAAGTTTGCCATTATATTAAGTGAAATTAAGGATATGTTTAGAGCAAAGAATTGGCATAATATTAAGGGATTGTGAAAGATATGAATGTTATCTTGTGTAGTCTGACAGAGCTACGGAGCCTTAGATTGATTGTGAAAATAGTACATAAATAACGCATTAGCAAAGGTTAATATAATTCATACTTTAGGAAGCTACTGTGTATTAATTTATATGTGTAACAGTAGTGTTTGAATTTTACATACCTTGTCTGAAACTCCCTTAAGATGGGATTTATTTTAGTGTTCTTATGTGTATCAACCTTTGAGTATAATAAACCTTGCCTTTGATTCTAACAAAGACTTTCTGTGATTTCTGGAATCGATGCACCGCTTAAAAATATTAATACGAACCTATGAGGGATATTAAAAGAGATAGTTGAAAAGAGTATGTTTTGGCCACGTCTGCAGAATTGATAGGTATCATTAAGTACTGTCCTGAGATTACCTCTTGGTTTTAATATTAAATAATCTAATAGCGCTAAGTGGCACAGCGAAACAAATAAATTTCTTGGCGTTTTAAGAGAGGTTAATCCCAGACACTCTGATACTCTGGTACTGCCTCGATCTCGAGGAAATTCCATTGTCCCTCAGAGGTACCACGTGTTACCTGATAGAGTGTATCAAGGAGATATAGTAAAAGGTTAAAGTAGTTGTATTTGAGAAGAAAGGTTACAACATAAATCGTGCAGCAGATAGGATATAAAATAGTTGTACAAAGTAAAATTAAGAAAAAAAGATAAAGAAAAGCATCGTAACATAAATGGCGCAGCCAGTAGGATAGCAATATATAAATAAGCTATACAACAAGAATAAAGAATCGATAGGATTGTAGTTAATAGAGAATAAAATTAAAGAAAAGCATCATAACACTAATAAAAACAAAAAAGATTTCAAGAATGCTATTGCCATACATTATGTTAGAGACATTTCCGAAAAAATAGAACACTACACAAATACAACCTCAAAACCCTACACTGCACCAAAACCTGGTTCGAGAGGAAATTCAAAGAAGCATGTGAAATGCCCAAACACAACCCAAATCTGAACAAAAATGATGGCCTAACCATTCCAAGAATGTGGAGGACCCATCTCCAACCTTTACAGCAATCAGAACAAGCCAAAGAAAAATCAGAATGCAAGAAGACTTGGTGAAATGTCTTCCCCCCCCCCTTAACATTCCATTGCAACTTGGACTGTACAAGACCTGAAGAACATCGTAGTATAACAATCTGAACTGTACAAATCTAGAAGAATCTTAATACATGAGGACTTTAGCAGTTTATTGTAGTTTTTTATTTATTTTATATTAATTATAATTTTTTATATATTTTTTTTTCTTTTTTTTATTTATTTTTTTTTTTTCAACTCTTATTTTATTCAATTATCGCTAAAGGTCAGGCTAAGAAAAAGATTAAATAACAGCATAGATGGGCGCAGGCAGTAGGGTTACAGCCAAAAACATATCCTCCCCCCAGTGGCAGACTAGGTGACAGGTCGGTTGGTAGTCGCATCTAAGTAACATGCGAACCCTGCATAGGAAGCAGGAATAATGCGTAGTGAAAGAAGATTTAATTTATCAATAGAGGGTGCAAGAGCATGTAGCTTGGTTCCCTATACACATGTATCCTTCTGATGATGACCTCAATACATTGGTCGAAATGTCAAATTGTTATTTTATTAATAATAAGGAAAATAATCATTTCTACAAGTGTGTTTAGTGTCCCTAAATTCAGAAATATGAATGTGAACTAATTGTTTAATACTGCCATAGTACTCTGTATACTATGACAATTGGGGGGGGGGGTTACATATCAAATATATATCATCAGATATGCACACACATACTCTTGAGGATACATATCACATATTTGATGATCCAGGCTTCGTGAATTGTGAAACAAAATAAAGAAACCATTCCCATTTCTGGGTTTTTCTTGAAATAATTCAAGAAAAACACCGTCTTTAACTCACTTTTAAGGTTGGTGCTGGATGGTACCAGAAATTCAAAGACCACCTTCCATAATGTTAAACTGAAGGGAGAAGTTGCCAAATTTCACTAACTTATTGAAGGACATAACTACATTAAGTGTTTAACTTGGATGAAATTGGTCTATAATGGAAAGATATGATCAGTCTAACATTTATTTCCATCAAAGAAAAATCCATTGAAGAAAGGAGTATGAAGGTTTCAAAACTGTTAAAGAAGCAAGCAAAGTCAAAGTTTAATTAGAGAAATGATGCTTCACTCAACTGATAATGCTAGATTAAATGATATATTCATGTAAACACAAGAAAGATATTTATTTAACCAAATATTTCGGTCTGGAAATAGCAGACCATCTTCAGTGGTATTACAAGAACAGTTTAAAAAAAAAAAAAAATACAAGCTAGAATACTAACAATAGATCATTAAAAATAGAACACAGCGCGTGATGTTATATCACTAAGTATGAAACAGAATATTTTGAAGTAAAGACATGATTTTTTTTTTTTTTTAAATATTCCGTTTCATACTTAGTGATATAACATCACGCGCCGTGTTCTATTTTTAACGATCTATTGTTAGTATTCTAGCTTGTATTTTTTTTTTTTTTTTTAAACTGTTCTTGTAATACCACTGAAGATGGTCTGCTATTTCCAGACTGAAATATTTTGTTAAATAAATATCTTTCTTGTGTTTACGTGAATATATCATTCAATCTTCTGTCACAAGTATCCTTAAAAAAGCTAATGCTAGATTAAACACTGCTCAAAACAATTAGAGGATATTGATGTTTTAGTTTCTGTGGGATAATTATAAATTTCTGCAAATAATTATAACTATTGGATACTTTAACTGGTAATTAGTTTACGGAATTAATAACGCAATAAAGTATATTAATTAAAGGTAACTTTAATGAATAACTTCTATATTTCGGCAACGTCACATTGCCATCTTCAGGAACATAAAGATATGGTATGTGCACATAGGCACTAACACAAAGCAAATGAGGAAGAAAGCGAGAAACTAATATTGTTCCTAAAGTCCTAATGGTGCCCTCTTGCGGGCTCACACACTACACTGGCAACACACCATCACACATAAAAAACTCAGCCCACTTTAAAGCCAGTATAGAAAACCTCACACTCCAACACACTGACATAATGGTCAGTTTTGACGTCTCCTCCCTATTCACTAATGTCCCACTCAAAGAAACCCTAGAGCTCATCCAAGCCAAGTTTCCTCCCGATATCTCAGCCCTATTTCAGTTCACAATGAACTCAGGCTATTTCGTTTGGCAAGGAAAGTTCTACAAACAGATAGAGGGGCCAGCCATGGGTTCACCGCTTTCCCCACCCTTGGCCAATTTCTTTATGGAGACATCTAAAGAGAAAGCCTTAAACTCCGCACCACAAAAACCCACTATTTGGCTTCGTTATGTGGATGATGTGTTTGCTATTTGGCCACATGGCTCAGACACACTCCATTCCTTCCTAACACACTTAAACAACCAACACCCCAGAGTCCAGTTCACCTTAGAAAAAGAGGAAAACAACACCCTCCCCTTCCTAGACACTTTAATCACCCGCCAGCTTGATGGATCTTTGGTTTTCTCTGTTCACAGAAAACCTACCCATACTGGCAGATACATTCACCAGCAATCCCACCCCCCCCCCCTCACAACAATATAGGGTTATAAAAACACTATATAACAGGGTAAAATTAATCAGCTCAGATGACAAGGCCCTAACTACTGAACTAAACCACATCCTCAACACTTTCTTAGCCAACGGCTATAACCCCAAAAAAATCCAAAAAATACTAAAACCAGTAAACCACAACCCCCCCCCCTCCACAATAAAGATTACACCAAGTCTATCACCATCCCCTACATCCAGGGCACCTCTGAGAAAATAACCAATATCCTCAAAAAATATGACCTTACTTCCTGTTACAGACCATATAAAAAGTTGGCATCCCTTATTCGCTCTACCAAAGACCAACCATTTCCCCTAGACCTACCTGGTGTATACCAGGTCCCTTGCAGCTGCAAATTGTCCTGCTTTGGCCAAACAGGCAGAACAACAAATATCAGGATTTCAGAACACCAAGACTACATCTGGTTTCACCAGTACAGCCGCTCTGGGCTGGCAGACCCTGCCTTAGATACCCACCATAAAATTCGTTGGAAGAAAACAAAAATAATTCATCGTAGCAAGTTTAAATACGAAAGATTATTCAAAGAATCTTCAGCAGCTCTAAAAAACGTTCTTAACCTCAACAAATTTGGGTGCATGAAACTACCCCCAAATTTGGGAGACTTACATTATGAGAACTTCAGCCCAACTGCCAAGACTACCAAATTAGTCCGCAAGAGGGCACCATTAGGACTTTAGGAACAATATTAGTTTCTTGCTTTCTTCCTCATTTGCTTTGTGTTAGTGCCTGCGTGCACATACTATATCTTTATGTTCCTGAAGATGGCAATGTGACATTGCCGAAATATAGAAGTTATTCATTAAAGTTACCTTTAATTAATATACTTTATTGCGTTATTAATTCCGTAAACTAATTACCAGTTATGTCTGACCAACGTATAAGCCTTGCTACTAGTATTGGATACTTTATACATGAATAAATATTTCTTACTTATGGATAGGGTGTAATTGATGTGATATTGTTTAAATAATCGATATTTATTACAAATTATACATTTTAGCATGAAATAATTTTAACAAGAACAGCGAAAAACGCTTTTGTTAATTTTTAATAGAGCATACGGTCTCCATTAACAGCCAAAAAGTGCTACATCTTGATTGCATGGACTGGATAAGATGATCAAACAGTTCTTGTGGGATATTTCCCCACTCTTCTATGAGAGCAATTTCAAGCTCTTGAAGCGATCATGGTGGCACCAGTCGAGCAGAAAGGTGCTTACCTTAAGCATCCCAGGCAAGTTCAATTAGATTACAATCCAAGTGAACAGCCAGGCCAGTCCATTCATTCAATACCTTCTTCCTCAAACCACTCTTGTACCAAACTTGCATGATGTAGACGAGCATTGTAATCCATAAAAATGAATTCTTGGCCATATGGACGAACTATAGGTTCCAAAATCTCATTGCGCTACCTTTGGGCTGTTAAGGAACCGTTTCTGAAAATAGAGATCAGTATGATCTTATTAAAACACTTAAGGAATAGAACAACGTAGTTAAGAATATAAATTAAATTAAACTTTAATATTTTCCGATACTTTGGCAATGTCACATTGCCATTTTCTAAAGGAACTTACAAAAAAGTTACGTGCACGTAGGCACTACAACACAGAAACTGGGAATGAAGAGATGAAGCTATTGGTCTCCTAACAGTCCTGATGGTGCCCTCTAGCGGGCTAAGTAGGTGTTCTTGGCCGTTGGGCTGAAGGTCTGCAGATGTAGGCCTCCCAAATTTGGGGCAGTCGCATACACCCAAATTTGTTGAGGTTTGGAGAATTTCTTAGGACTGAGGCTGATTCCATGAAGAGTCTTTCAAATTTGTATTTGCTACTGTGTATCACTGTAGCTTTCTTCCACCGTATTCTGTGGCGTGTATCCAGAGCATGGTCCGCAAGCCCAGAATGACTGTATTTGTGAAAACAGATGTAGTCCTTGTGTTCCGAAATTCTGATATTCGCTGTCCTGCCTGTTTGGCCAAAGTAAGACAGTTTACAACTGCAAGGGTCCTGGTAAACACCAGGTAGGTCTAGGGGAAGTGGTTGGTCTTTAGTGGAGGGAATAAGGGATGCCAATTTTCTGTAAGGTTTGTAACAGGAGGTCAGGTCATTTTTTTTAAGATTTTGGTAATCTTTTCCGAGGTGCCTCGGATGTAGGGAATGGTGATGGATTTAGAGTAATCCTTGTTGTGTGTGTGTGGGGGGGGATCTGTGGTTTGTAGGTTCTAATATTTTTTGGATTTTTTTTGGGGGGTAGCCATTGGCTGAGAAAGTGTTGAGGATGTGATTTAGTTCAGTGTTTAGGGCTAAGTCGTTTGAACAGATTAGTTTAGCCCTGTTGTATAGTGTTTTCACTACTCCATATTGTTGTGGGGGGGGGGGATTGTTGGTGAATGTATCTGCCTGTATGGGTGGGTTTTCTGTAAACTGAGAAAACCAAGGATCCATTAGGCTGGCGGGTGACTAGTGTGTCTAGGAAAGGGAGGCTGTTGTTTTCCTCTTTTTCCAGAGTGAATTTGATTCTGGGGTGTTGGTTGTTTAAGTGTGTTAAGAAGGAGAGAAGTGTTTCAGAGCCATGTGGCCAAATAGCGAACACATCATCAACGTAGCGAAGCCATATGGTTGGTTTTTTATTAAAGTTTAATTTATTAAAGTTTAATTTAATTTATATTCTTAACTACGTTGTTCTATTCCTTAAGTGTTTTAATAATGCATAACCAACGTATAAGCCTGTCTACGAGAATCAAGATCAGTATGGTCACCTATACTCATTCCAGCCCATACCATCAAACTCCCACCTTGATGTTGGGTTTTTCACGAACAAACTGTGGATTATTTCTTGTTCCACTTGCACAACATATCAAGATATGTTGTTATCTGGTTGCAGACTGAACCTGGAATCATCACTAAAAAGTACACAAACCCAATCCTTATTTCCCAATTGCGATATTCCTGTGCCCAAATTCTTCGGGCTCTTTTGTGATTTGCAGTAAGTGGAATGCAAACCATTGGTTTTCGAGCATAAAAATCTATTGCATGAAGACGATTTCGTACTGTCTGTATCGATACCAGCCTCCCTGTTCCTGTGGCAAGTTCGCTTCGAAGTTGTGTTGTGATAAATGTTCGATTTCTTCTGGCAAGTAATGACAAATACTGATCATCTCTTGGAGTTGATGATGATGGGAGACCTTGACCTTGTCTTCAGCAAACATTTCCCGTCTCCAGAAAGCAATTCCAAAGTCACGAAATTACACTTTGAGATACAAAGCATAATTTCAAGTTTTACATGCTTGAGTGACAACTTGCTGTGTTTGTACAGCTTCTAATCAACCAATGGCTCTCCAAGACATGGATTCCGGGATATCACGTTGCTCTGCCATTTTTAACAAAATAATGGGTGGTAGGTGGCACAAGTTTACAATCGAAGTGATAATTATGCACTGTGGAAGTGAGAGCAACAAGCCACGCTTTTATACCCCCACATGCTAATACGGCTAAGACACATTTCAACAAGTCTTAACATGACTTTGCATGCAGTTGCGTGTTCTATACTGTTGTATATTAAGATTATTTTAAAATAAATGTGTTACATTTGTAAATTATTTTTAAAACTTTAAAATTTACAAGAAAACCTAAATATCCCTAATTGTTTTGAGCAGTATATTTTTATAATGGATAACACATGAATAAACAATTAGAATTTATTAAACTCCAACATCATTCATTTCTTACAAGGACACTGTCAGAGAGAGAGAAAGAGAAGATCTATTAACAACATTTAAAACATGAATCCCAAGCCATAAGTCACATAGCACATGTTTACTTGCATGTATCTTGGTCAAAGCTGAGTTAACAAGATATGAACTATTAGAGTTCAAAGGAAAACAATGGATAGCTTTATAATTCAAAAACAAGGTTACAAAACTTATCCATTATTACAAAAAAAAATGCATAAAAATTTCAAGAAACAGACAAACTTAAATTTACTGGAATGAAGATTCTCTCCAGCACACTGTACATATAAAATATTATAAATATTTGGTGAAAATTCTATGAATAAAGAATAATTTACGTGAGTTAATTCCGTTATTATAATAGTTAGTAATATGTCTACTCACGGTATTTCCTTACTGAAACTTATAAAATATTATGGCCTTGTTGACAAGGACATAATAATAGATATACAAGAAAACAAAACAATGCTTAGAATATTGGAAATGATAGCCATAAAATGTGACAAAAACTAAATAAACGTCCACCAGCCATACATAAACTCTGAGAGTTGGAAGCTCCATAACATAAAAATTAGGTCACAACTCTGACCAATAGGAAATAACACAGATACACCAAAGACAGAAACACCAAGTCGGAATGACATGGCCTCCACCCCTCCCACGAGCTCTGAAGACGACAACACACTGTCAAAACGGCTCACACCCCGTTACCCCCACCCTTGACCTTATCCCATCATATCCTTCCCCTTCCCAAAAAAATTTCTATTTTCATTGTGGATAGAAAATACTCCCAAAGTATTCTCTACCCACCTTTAATATAAAAAACCCCAGGATTTTCAAAAACGTTCCCATACCCTTGCCTCACCAATAATTCTACATCTCTCTCTCTCTACCCCTACTTTTTCCAACCCCCACTTCCTTTCAATCACACTTCCTCCCTTTAACAGAAGATGAATGTATATCGCCACACAAGGGATGTCGCTGAATAAGAAGACAGCCAGCAACATCCTACAAAGCTATGTCCAAATTTTTCCTACATATTTTTCATATATCTGTCTATATAAAACATCAATAATGCCCTAAAATTTGAGTAAAAAGCCTATGACACATTATAAAAGGGGCACTCCTAAACAAAAACAGACTAAATAGCCATAAAAATAATATTGACTGAGAGGAGTAACATGGGAAGATCTGTTAAGAATTTTCCCAGAAATAATGGCTAAAACATGACAAGTTTCGTAAATCATAAGACTTACATCACCTTGGGTACTGTTAGAGAAAAGTTTTACACAACAAAAGCCTATCAATAATTAATTACATTTGAAGGGTGTTAGAGCTGGGTTTTTTACTTTTAGAGTGGTGAATGAGTGGAATAAGCTGCCTGAGTCTGTTGTGGGTGCTGTGACAGTGAATGAGTTCAAGGCAAAGTATGATAGATACTGTGTGAATGTCGAATAGTTGTGATGGACATGATGTTTAGGTCCTCCCTCGATGAGTCATCTAAGGACTCCTTGGAGTCACCAGTAATAATAATAATATCTTCACAACTATTACATAACTGTTATGTAACAGTTGTGGAGATATCAAAACATCTAATAAGTGTAATTAATTGTTAATAGGCTTTTGTTGCGTAAACATTTTCTATGCCAGTATCCCTGATGATATGTTTTGTGACCTGTCGGGTTTTAATTGCTTATTTTTATTAAATTCTTTATTTACATCATAATCTGGTCTCAAAACCAAAAACTACCCATGGAACTACTAAACCACAGAAACATAAATTTAAATATGTTTCATCATTAAATGTAAAACATAAATCCCATACAAAAAATGCAAATCTGAAATTTAAATTACAAATTCATTAAATTAAATAACCGTGTCTTTTTACATTTTTCATAAAATTCAACATAAACACAACCCATTTTATTTTTTTAAATTTCTAAATGTTACCACATAGATCTATAAGAAGCTTAATGCAGAATGCATTGCTAGGTTTATATTAAACTACATAAGCATTAATAACCTAATTCAACTGCATACCTTTTGTAATGTAAAGATAGAAAAAGTCACAGTACAGTATTGTCTGTACTACACCAGCAATGATGGCAATCAGGTCATAGAGACCTTCCATGTAGTACCTATATATCCAGTTAAGAATATAAAGTGCTCTGTATAAGCCAAGACAGAAAAGATAATGAGAAGTAATAGTTTCTGCTTCTCCAGTCTTGGACACCAGAAAAAGCTGGGGAAGGATGGCTACAGATTCTAGATATATAGAGAAGGTCCACAAAATCTATAATATATATAAATAAATATATTTAGCAATGTGAAAAATAGTACAATTTAATACAGTATTCAATGATGCAGTTTTAATACATAATCTAAATTTTAAGTAACACACACATGAACAATGAAATAGCCCTATATATAAAATAAGTGGATTTATTTAATATAAATAGCACTATGCCTTCCTGCTAACAGGTTCTGTTTATGTATCAGGTGGCAAGATACAGGGCATTTCAAAAGGGCGTACACAACTTTACAAGAGAACAGAGAATAACTCTGAAGACGTACAAACGTGAGTGAGTGTCATGATGTAGTGAAACACATCAACTTTTGGTCACATAACTTTATTACCAAATTACAACACTACATGGTGTGATACATCACATTATTTGAAAATGGTGACTTTTGATGGTGCAGAGTGAGCATGTTGTGTATTTTAGGTGCACGATCTACATGTGGCACAAGAATTTTGTGGAAACAGGTTGTTCTGCACATCATCCAAGGTCAACGGAAAGGCAGTGTGCTACTAATGCTGTTGTGGAAGAAGTTCGGGAAAGTTTCCAGAGAAGCCCTGGAAAGTCAACCAGATGGGAGTCTCATCAAATTGCAATTCCACATGTGACTGTGTGTCATGCTTTACGACAGCATCTACATTTAACGCCCTACAAATTTACTCTTGTACAACATTTAAAGAAAAATGATCAGTAGGATAGAACAAAATGAGGACTTTTTGGACACTATCATTTTCAGTGATCAGCACTTTTCACACAGGTGGGCAAGTAAACACAACTGCAGAATTTAGGGAAGCGAAAATCCACACACACCATCATAGAACATGTTCACAGTACTCCAAAGGCTAATGTTTTTTGTGTGATAAGCAAAAAGAAAGTGTATGGACCCTTCTTTTTTTTCTGAATCTACTGTTACTGGTGGTATGTATCTGGACATGCTACAAGTATACCTAATACCACAATTAGATGACAATGACTATCACACAATGGACACTTACATTTCCAGCAAGACAGAGCACCTCCTCATTACCAGACAGATGGATTGGTGTAGAGGGTCAACACATTCCCCTGACCTTACAATGTTGGGTTTTTTATTGTGGGGGCTTTGCAAAAGATTGAGTATTTATGCCACCACTATCAGCCAATTTGGATGAGCTGCATTTCATAATTACTGCCACCTTTGCTGAAGTTACGCCAGATATGCTCTGCCACGTGTGGCGGGAAATTGAGTACAGATGGGGCATCTGCAAAATTATTGGAGGCAGTCATATCAAACTTTAACTGTCGGTGTTGAAACTTCAAGTGGTACGCTACATTTACACGGTAATGAAATTTGTTCATTTATCACTATTTACTTTCTATTGTCATTCAAAATTATACCCCTTTTGAAACACCCTGTACATTTGTAAATAAATAATATCAAAAGATAGTTTTAATGTTAAACATGGCAAAGCTTTCTTCTGTATAATTTACATAAATATCAATTGTGCAAAATTTATCAGGAAAAAAACAAAAGTCAAATTCTAATCAATCAACAGAAATAAGAATAAAAAATAAATTGTTCAAAAAAATATTTACTGTAAGATAACAGTAATTTATGGTTAGGAAAAAAGTGATAATTAACTCAAGGAGTTTATCTTCATCTATGTATAGTTCAAAAGAAAAAAATAAATGGATGCTAGCTACTAGATACATGTTGAAGAAACATTTCCAGAAATCTACCTAGATTTCCAATCATTGTTAAGAGAACTCTGAAAATATAAGCTTATTTATTAAAAATTGTCATTCAGATCACCACAGCTCAGTTCATAGTTAGTATTTAGTAAAATTTCAGGGTATGATAACTGCGTGAGGTGCCAATGCATAACAGAACAAGGGTGGCATTTAGTTAAGGGAATTTAATATGAGGAATTCTGTTCGATGCATAATAAGAAGCCAAGGAGAAGGGCAATGATTACAAATGGGATAATGGCTACACTGTGCAAAAAGAGGAGTGAGAGCGGCAATGCAAAGCTGGGTAAATACAAATCTAGGCAGTAGAACTGATTGCAAGATATCAGGATCGGTGTGTGATAAATGGTGATGGAAGACGAGGATGCAGGAATGCCTATATGGGAGTAACAAAGTCAAACAATTCGAAGGATAGGATGAGGAATAGCAGGATGAAAAGGGAGACCAGGATAAAGCTATTATACTTGTACACTAATGCAAGGCATATAAAGAATAAGGGCGCAGAGTCAAGTTTCCTCTCAAAAATTACCAAGAAAAATTCATCATTTTATTTTTAAATTCCCAATTACCAGAAATATTTATTGAGAAATTCAAGATTTTTATATATTGCAATCTGAAATTCCCCATTCTCACCACTTAAAAAATAAAATAACTGGGGAATTTCCTGAGTTCACTGTAATCTCAGCCTCTTCATGTGTGATAACATAAAAAAAAATATATATATACAGTGTGAAATCAAAGTTAGAAAAATAATTACAAATATTAATATAATATAAACAATATATCTCATTTATCTTATAAGATATATACGAGGGTGGTCTGAAAAGTTCAAAGCCTAACAATGAAAAAACGAATTTATAATTTCAAACTTATTTTTATTTTTCAACATAATCTCCCTAAGACCAATATATTTATTCCAGCGATGCTCCAGCACCATTATCCCATCCCTGTGGTGGTTCTCAGTAAGATCTGCAAAATACCCCTCTGCAGCTGTAATCACCTCTTGATTCAAAGAAAAATGCTGACCAGAAAGGAAGAGTTTTAGTTTTGGGAAGAGATAGACATCAGAGGGAGCCAAATCTGGGGAATAGGGTGGATGTTCAAACAATTCATAGTGCAGATCCCTTAATTTTCCCATTGCCAAACCACCTATGTGGGTATGTGGTAGACAAATTTTTTTGTCTAGCACCTACCCACAGCAACCAGACTAGACGAACTTTTTCATCTAGTCTGGTTAAAAGATTAGAATAATATTCCCTGGTTATTGTTTTACCCTTTTCAACATAATTAATAAACAAAATACCTTTAGCTCCCAAAACACCGATGCCATGACCTTTCCTGCTGATGGAACCAACTTTGTCTTCTTTGGCATTGAACAACCGGCTTCTGTCCACTGTTTTGACTGCTGTTTGGATTCTGGTGTGGCTGCAGGTTCGAATCCCGCAGTGGGCATAGATGTTTGCGATTGGCTGTGAAAATACTAGTGGTGGTGGTGGACAATAGATGGCGTTAGTGTAGTTTATGCGATTGGTGGATGAGGTTGACGGATGGAGACGGAGAGTCGTAGAGTAGGTGCCCTCCCTCGATGAACCTATCAGGTTTAATACCACTTTCCTTCATAATGTGATCGATATAGATAATGAATAATAGAGGGGATAATGTACATCCTTGTCTGACACCAGATTTAACATTAAACCATCTTCCTGTACTTCCTTCAATTCTAACTGTGACTTACCACTCAAATAAAGACTAAGTATTGCTTGATATAATGCCCCACTGACACCATACAACTGTAGCGTATTGAATAGTTGGAACCTTGTCATATTGCTTTTCCAGCTCTACCAAGCTTAAATATTGATCTTTGTTATATTCCCATGACTTCTCAACCATTTGTCATAAGGTGAAAATCTGATCCTGACAGCCTATATTTCGCCTGAATCCTGCTTGTTCTTCACCAAGCTTCTCTTCTACAATCCTTCTCAACCGTTTCTCAAGTATACTGACCTCTCAAGTGTTCTGGGTAAGTAAATCTTACCCAGAACACTCAGTACAGAAATACCTCTGTAATTCTCACATTCAGTTTTATTTCCCTTTTTATATATGTACTATGAGAGCTCTACTCCAATCATCTGGAATTTGTCCCTCTGTCCAGGTCCTCTGAACAATGCAGTGCAGCAACTGTAAGACTTTTATACCTCCATACTTGAGCATTTCTGGTCGAATATCCTCTACTCCTGCAGCTTTTCCACATTTCAGGCTTTTGATGACTTTTTCTACTTCAAGTATGGACATGTATTCCTGATTGCATGCTTAGTGTTTTTTACCACTGTGTTATCACTGCTTGTTTCATTTAGCAATTTTTCAAAGTAATTACTCCATACATCAAGGATATCATTTTCTCCAGTTTTCATGTCACTTTTATCATCTCTAATTCCTTTTACAGCACTCTTTTCTCTATTTCTGAGCTTCGTCAACAATCTCCAAAATATCTTGGCACGTTCTTACCAAAGTCTTCCCATGACTTTTGTCTAGTTTTATACAGTTAACTAATATTTAAGGAATTGACAGCGTATACTAGAAATATAGATTAAATAAACTTTAATATATACTTTCCGATATTTCGGCGAACGTCACATTGCCATCTTCTTGGGAACTTACTAAAAGACACGTGCACACAAGTACTAATAACCTTTTAATAAAATAAAAATTAGTTATTAGTACTTGTGTGCACGTGTCTTTTAGTAAGTTCCCAAGAAGATGGCAATGTGACGTTCGCCGAAATATCGGAAAGTATATATTAAAGTTTATTTAATCTATATTTCTAGTATACGCTGTCAATTCCTTAAATATTAGTTATCATGTTTAACCAGCGTATAAGCCTCTCAACAAGAATAAGTTTTATACAGTGTTTAGCTTTCTTACATTTGTCACTGTATTCTCTCAGGGCACAAGCTGACTTATTTGCCAGGAACTTTTGATATGCTTTCTTCTTTTCCTTCACTGCCTCTTTAACTTCCCATGTCCACCATGGAGTTCTGATTTTTCTATCCTTGCAGACAACCTGACCACATGCCTCTCTGGCTGAATCAAACATTGTTTTCTTCAGAGCCTGCCACTCAATCTCCAAGGTTCAGTTCCTGTTCACAAACTCTCTCATTTTTTCTTGAAAAATGTTTGTGTATTTTAGTCTACAGTTCACATTTGAGAGCTGCTCAACTCAATATATGCACAACTGCATTATATTGAGATATTGAAATACATATTCATTTTGATGGTAAAAAAGACAATTCAATTGAAGTATTTTCATTGTTAAAATGTGCAATGAATTTATAAAAAATGACATGCATAGTGGCATAGAACCAAAAAACATAATAATCTCCACAAAAGTGTATCAAGATATCGTGCGATACAGCCCATGAACAATACCTTGGTTCACAGTAGGCAGTGGACCTTCCACCAGGACTCAGTCCCTGCACACAAAGCAAGGACCACACAACAGAGGTAGGAGGTGAATGTGCCCAACCACATATCACATCTGATTGGCTGTCTGGAAGTCCTGCTTTGAATCCATTGGACTTCAAATTGTGTTTGGAGCTTGAGAGTGTAGCCTGCAAGAAACAACCCTCCAGGATCACCAGCCTGAAGGTGGATTTGGAGTGAGCAATGGCAGTGTTTCTATTGAATGTTGTGCATGCTGCCATCAATATGTGGCCTCAGAGTTTGGGTGTGCGTGAAGGCAAAAGGGGGACATTTCAAACATAGAGTGCTGCTATATGCATGTTATACATATTATGTGCTAAAAGCTGTAAATGATTTACTGACAGATTAAAGGTAATGCGCTGTTCAAGCAGTAACAGTGTGTGTAACATGTATATATTTCAAATCGGGAACTACAAAATGAAACTGTTTACAGAATATGAAAGTGTAACTCCAAAAGTTTTATTACATATAGAATCAATACTGCAGAATGCTAAACAACTTCAACATGCACACCTTTCGTAGCATATAACCAACTGATAATCAATTTCCCTCCAAATGTTCTCCATTTGTGGTGTAACTGTTTCAATCGCAGCAACAATTCTGGTCTTAAGTTCATCGAGGCAGGTCACAGGGATCTGGTAAACAATGTTCTTCACGTATCCCCACAAAAGAAATCAAGCAGCATAATATTGGGTGAGTGCAGAGGCCATGGAATTCGTCCACCATGCCCAACATAGTGCCCAGGAAAATGCATGCCAAGAAATTCTTGGACAATAAGAGCCCAATGTGGTAGCGCTCCATCTTGCTTGAACACTACATTTGGCTAATGATCTTCCAAATGGGGGTAACAGATATTATAAATGTAGCATGTCCAGATAATTCACTGCTGTAACTGTTTTTTCCTACAAAGAAAAAGGGCCCAATTATTTCCAAATATAACAAAACACACCAGACATTCACCTTTGGACTATCTCTATCGATTACCATGAGGATTTTCTGATCCCCATATTCTGCAGTTATGACGATTTACCTTTGCTGATATTGAAAACGTTACTTCATCACCAAATATTCATCTGCAAAGGTAATTTTCATCAGCTTCAACTTTTGTCAAAATGTCTTGGGTAAATTGGAATTGGATGGTTTATCATCCAGCTACAAAGCCTGAACAATCAGTCTGTAGGAGATGAACATGGTTATGAACAATCCTCCAAACAGTTGTTTGTAGTATACCTAACTGCAAAGAAGCTCATCTAGATGATTTTTGTGGGTTTCAAAAAAATACTTCCTGGATTCAATCAACATTTTCCTGCGAAGTGCTCAGTCTTCCTGCCCCTTTTTGAGGCTGAACACTACCAGTCTCTTGAAATTGCTTTAACCAACGTCGGATAGCATTATCTGAAGGTAGATGTTTTCCATCCCGAGTTCCGAGTTCTGTAACAATGTTGCATTGTGATAATGGACTCTGTTTCGAAAAACCAAAGTACGCATATTGCTTTCTCTTGAATAGTCGCCATTTTGAAGTATGATGTCATATTATCCCCTAGACATTAATGCAGCGAGTACAGCATTGCGAAATATAACTTTTTGAGTTAAACTTTCATGTTCTGAAAGCAGTTTTATTTTGTTGTTTCCAGTATGAAAATTATAGGCCATGGAAAACCCAATAATAATTTAAAATCACCCTCTCTCTCTCTCTCTCTCTGTGTGTGTCTGTGTGTGTGTGTGTGTGTGTGTACACTAAAGGGCACTATGTCCATTTTTTCATGCATCCGAAGTAAACGGCTACTTGTCCACTTAGTGCTCTTTACCTCGACCATGATGGCACATAGCGCCCTTTCCAACTGGCTAATCCGCTTATTACACACAGGATGCTTAACATTAAAACATTGAAATATACCTAAAACTCAATTCCATAAAAAAATGGACATAGTGCCCTTTACCTCCGGTGTACAGATATACACACACGTATGTATATATACACACACACATGCATGCACTCCTTGGAAAGAAGTCAATGGATACTACCATTGTGATGAACAAACAGCCATGGCACCCACCTTAATAAGATCTAGGACCTCCTTTTGCTGTAGTGACTGCAGCAATCTTATGGGGGCATACTTTCCACATGCATACAATAGCGATCAATGGGAATTTTGGACCATTCTTCCTGTAGGCATGTAATGAGGTTCTGGACTGTTGTAAGATAGATGTCCCCCTGACCTCGTCCAACCTCCAGTTCATCCCACAGATGTCAATAGGGTTGAAATCAGGGCTATATGAAGGCCAGTCAAGTGTGGTGATGTTCATGTCTACAAACCACACAGTTACAGCAGCAGCCTTATGACAAGGTGCATTGTCTTGGTGAAAGAGAATGGTCATTTCCATAAAACGGCACTAAGTAGGAAGCATTGCATTGTCCAGAATGCTCAGATACCTCTTAGAGTTCAATGTTAGTGGCACCATAAACAGAAGTCCAAGGCCAAATCAGGCAAATACCATTACACTGCCAACTCCAAATTTCATAGCTGGGGTTACACACTCTGGTAAAAGATGTTCAATGGGCATCCATCCATCTGCTCAGAAGTGAGTGTAGTGTGATTTGTTGCTCCATCCAATTTTCCAAACTTCCATGTCCCACTGCACATGCTCTTTGCACCACTGAAGATGATGCTGCATGTTGCTTCAGGGATTTGCATATTGCAGGTCTATCATGGAAATCCATGTTGTGAGCCATGGATTTCCACGTTCCGAATGTTTTTGTGTAATTCGTGTTCCAGTCAATGCTCTGAACTCTGCATTCAATGTGCCAATTGATGAATGGTAATGTTTACTTACAATGGTGGGGAGAGCTGAAAAGTTCTGATAAACACCTAAAACATGGTTCTACCTCAATTCCTTCATGATGATTATCACAAATTTTCAACACACCATCGTATAATCCTTTATAGCACTCTACATTCACGACTGGTGAGTGTTGTGGGTCATCCACTGCAAGTAGCACTTGCAGTTGATTTTCCATCATGAGCTTCCATCTCACTATGGTATCACTGACTGTTCATCTGGGATGGCCAATTTATCAACAATTTGCCAAACAGATAGGCCTGCAACATGTCATCCTATCACAATGCCTCTTTCAAACTCCGTCAGTTCCCTTCTCGTAGCCAGACACATTTGCACTGACTTGGGAGCATTATATTCCTCCAATTTATACTAGCTACAAATACGTGACTCGTTGCATGGCACAAAGCATCTTGCTCATGGGAGAGTCCATTGAATTTTTTCCAATCAGTGTGTGTGTACACACATATATGCATATTTTTTTTTCTTGTTTACAATCATCACACCGAGTTTTTTATACTAATTAAATTTTACTTTTTTTCTATAAGCTAAAATGTGCAGTTCATTATTATAGCATTTAAAGAGAAACTGCAAACATGAAATCAATAAAATGACATTTTAGAGAATTCTCAGGAACTGTCATTTCCCATGAACAAGGTTGTGAATTTAGAAACTCTGGTGACAGAAACTGTGGCTTTGATATAGTTAATCAGTTCACAATCACTGGTATTAGTGAAATACGGTTAACAAGAACATTCTAATGGAAATAAAATGTGATGGTTATAGCATTTTTCAAAAAATGCAGGAAAGGTAAAAGAGGTGGTGGGTTATTAATGATTTGAGAAGAGTTGTATCTCTCAATGCAGATGTAGTAATGATAACAGCTTTGAGGTCATCCATTTGGTTCAAGGTTGATGCAAGCACAAATTTTAGATATTTAGTAATGTGTTGGAATTGGCCACGAATTGCTGTAGGATATTTGAAAATGTTCAGGCAGTTGTTCAGGCAGTTCAGGTGTCCTTTAAGCATGGAAAAATTGACTCGAAGCAGATTGGAGGAATTCAATTTCCTCCAGATTGACTGGAGACTGAATTCTTTGAGCTACTGAGACAATTATCTTATGCAGCATGTAGTTAAAGCAACATGCAGGACTCAAGTGTTAGATTTAATAATATCATCTCATACAGTGTTAGCAGAAAATATCAACCACGTCATGATGCTACCAACTGGGGAGAGTGATCATGTGATTTTGACAGTGGCTAGGCTGGTGCCAGCTTCACAAAACAAGAGGGCAATGTGTGCAGTGGTTTCATCACTGTGTGCAGTGAGTTGAAAAGAAGAGAAACCAGCTGTGCCTCGGACTTGTTCCATTATCAGTTACTTATGTCAATAAGTAACTGATAATGGATTGAGTCCCAGACACTGTTAGTTTCTGGAAGTCAGATGTATTCCTAAGGTTATGAGGATAAATAAAGTAGAGGTGAAATGAATAAATCATGGAATTATGCAGAAGATTCCGAGAAACAGGATGTCATGGAGAAGATATAAAGAACAAGTTATCCGGTGGCAGCAAGAGGAGTATAAGGTGTGGGCTAGGAAGGTGAGAAGTGTTGTAAGGAAAGAGAAATTGGCATATGAAATGAGATTGGCTGAAGCAAGTAAAGCAAAACCCTTGAGAATTCTACAATTACGTTAAACAGTAGAAAGAAAAGGTGAATATGGAAGACTAACTTCAATTGTTAAAGATGGAACATGAGTCACATTCAAGATATAGTGGAAATATTCAATGAGAATTTCCTTAGTATATTTCATGTGGGAGGGGATATAAGAGTAATGTTGAATAAGAATGGGAAGTGTTTAGAATATTAAATAATGTTGATGTTAAATAAGGCTGTAGGACTGGATGTGATCATCATCATCATCATAATGCTAATTACGGGTATACACCATATTGATCTGTTTCAATCTCATTATCCATCCAATATCCTTTCTTGAAGCCTACCCTGTCTTCTCTTTCCAATTGGCTTATATTTTAGTATTTGTTTAGGATATTGGGTGTTGGCCATTTGGTTTACATGTTCTATCCATTCCATTTTCGTTTATAATTGCTTAGTTTTTCTTCTATTGATTTTGTTTTTAGTTGTTTTAAAATGTCTTCGTTCCTTTTTTGGTCTAATAATGCATATTTTGCAGTTCTTCTCATAAATCTCATTTCACTTGTTTTTATTCTTTGTTTATCTTGTTTGTTTATCACCCAAATTTCACTACCGTATAATAATGTGGGCACTGCTAAAGTATTGTATATTTTCAAGCATGTTTCTTTTTGTACTATATTTGGATTGAGTGTTCTATTTATCAGGCCTATAATCTGTAAAAATTTTGAAGTTTTTAATTTTATGTCTTTTTCTCCTTCATATGATATTTCACATCCAAGATAACTTTTTAGTAATTATCTGTTCTATTATTTTATTATTAAAGTAATATATAAATTATATATTGCTCTTTGTAAATTGTCTTTCTTATCTGATATTATTACCTGATCTGGAAATAATAGCATATTTATTTTGTTATTCCGGGAAATTTCTCTACTTGTTTAAGCTATTTCACTATTAATATTTCATTAATGTAAATATTGAAAAGTGTTGGAGACAAAGGGCATCCCTGTCGTACTCCCTGGTTTATAGTTTGATTTTCAGACATTTTTCCATTTATTTTTATTTCATTATTTTTGTATATATTCAATATTGCATGTATTAAAGTATTAGGTATATTTATTCTTTGTAATATATCAAACAGTATATATCTTTTTTACTTTGTCAAATGCTTTTTCGTAATCTATAAACAAAAGACGAGTTTCTAAATTAAATTCTCTTCTTTTTTCTATAAGTAGTTTTAAACAGAAAGCTGCATCCATTGTAGAGCATCCCTTTCTAAATCCAATTTAACATTCTAATAATAGTGTTTCACTGTATATTTTCAGTTTTTCATTAAGTATTCTACTATATATTTTGTAGCATGTATTCAATAAACTAATACATCTGTAATTAGCAGATTTTGTTTTATCCTTTTTTTTAATTTTTTTTAAATATAGGTATTACTATACTTATATTCCATTCTATTGGTATTTGTCAATTTGCATATATCTTATTTAAAAATTTTAATAATCTTTGATGAAATTTTTTCCAGCAAATTTATACAGTTCGGAGTTTATCCCATCTTCTCCTGCTGATTTGCCATTTTTTATTTTATTTAGGTTGTCCTTTAATTCTTTCATTGTTATTATATCATTTAAAGTATAGTCATCCCTCAACTTATGTTCATTCGAGTTATGTCTGTGACCCCATAATGGAATAAATAACATTTTTGACTATACTTTCGAACAAGACGCAAGCGAGCATAAAGTAAAAAGGTTTTTATTTAGCAACAATGCAGTAGCAACAGCGCATTCAGCAGCAACCTCCTTGGCAGTCAGCATGTGGCTTCAATAGTTCCTCTGTTGATTTTGTGTTTAAAAAAATAGGTTATTTGTGTATTTATCCTTAAATATTTCACGATATTATGTGCAACATGGCTCCTACATACTCAACTAAGAAACCTAGTGAAGAATCACAGAAAAAGAGGCAAGCAATTGATCTTGAAACGAAATTGCAAGTTCAACGATAGTGACAAAGCAATGAAAAGATCCTATCAATGATTAGGAAAGCTACTTCCATCATGCATAGGGGACCTGAACCAAAAGCGCATATCTTAGCACTATGACCATAACTGCTAAGGCACTAAGTCTCTTCAACATGTTGAAGGAGAAAGCAGGACCAGATTAAGACTATGAATTCAATGCTTCTTCCGGTTGGTTTATGAGATTCAAGCAACATTTTGCACTGCATAATGTGAAAATGTATGGTGAATCTGCAAGGTCCGATGAGAAGGCTGCCAAGGAGTTTGTGTAAAAATTGGATAAAAATTATTATGGAGCAAAATTATTTGCCACAGCAAATATTTAATATGGATGAGACTTCCTTGTTTCAGAAAAAAAATGCTCGAGCATACAATTCATCCACAAAAACCTCTATGCCTAAAATCTAAGCCTGGTTTCAAAACTCTTAAAGACTATGTTACGATTCTGTTAGGGAACAATGTGGCTGGAAATAAACTGAAACCATTTGTGATGTGGCACAGTGAGAATCCACAAGCTTTCAAAAACATTATAAGCATACTCTTCCAGTTCATTAGCGGAGATATAAGAAGACGTGGATGACTCAAAAATTGTTTGCAGATGCCTTAATCATCCGTAATGCCAGTGAAATGGAAAATGTTATGTGAAAAAAAAAAATGCAGAATTTAAAATTTTATTAATTCTAGATAATGCTCTAGATTATCTGTCTTAAATCGGTGATCATCACCAAGTTCACGTTTCTCCTTCCAAACACTACTTCATTGATCCAACCGATGGATCAGGGAGTTCTTGTAGTGTTTACGGCTTATTATCTACGGAGAACTTTTTTACAAGCCATTTCTGTTACTGAAGGAAATGACCAGACTCTCGTGCAATTCTGGAAAGCATTCAATATTTATCATGCTATTAAAAATATTGCTGTAGTTTGGGACAAAGCAATCTCTCAATGTATAAGTGGCATCTGGAAAAAAGACATTAAAAAGGTTTGTACACGATTTTGGAAGTTTTGAAAAAAATGAACTTTGTAAATTGAGTGAAGAAATAATGGGCCTAGCAAATAATCCGAATCTCAAAGTGAATGATGACGACATAGTTCAACTCGTAGAAAGTTGACCAACGAAGAATTGGTCAAACTAGAGGAACAAATTGTTGCAGAAGGGGAAGAACGAGAAAAGGAAGAGGAAAAAGAGAAACAAGAAGAGGTAGTTAAAAAATTTACAGTGAAAGGTCATGCGAAATGTTCTCTGAACTTAGCGATGTTCTCAAAATGGCTGAAGACGTGGACCCCAATGTTGAACGCTACTTATTAGTAGAAAGGGAAGTACATGATGCATTTGCTTGCAATAAACATATTTATGATGAAAAGAAGAAGAGGAATAAGCAAAGCACATCAGACATTTTCATCAAAAAACAAAAGCTTACACCAGAAGAGCTGCAGTCTGGTCCTTCACAGGAAAGGTAATGAAGATGTGATTGTGGAGGAAAATTGGGGGATTATTCTCCTGTTTTATAGTGGCAGTAATGCACAGTACAGTTTTATAATAAGTTTTAAAAATTAAAATGACAGTATACTTATTACTGTTAAATCCCTAACTATAACTTTGTTGATTTAATGTATCAACTTACGTCCTGCCGGATGTAACGGAACCCTGATGTAAGTCGAGGGATGACTGTATTTTGAAAGTTTCTGGTGTAATTTTTTTTCATGCCAGTATTATCCGTTCAAAGATCTGTAGTAATTCAAGAATTCTTTTACATCTTTATAATTTATATTTGCAGTTTCTTTTATATCTGCATTCATGTGTTTTAGTATTTTATATGCATTGGGCAGGGCGGGATTTAGACTTGCTGAGGCTCTAAGCTATACAAAACCCAGAGGCCACCTACTGTTTTAAATTAAGCTGTAGCTTTTTTAGCTTATAAGTAAATCCAGCACTGGCATTGGGTCTTATTTTGTATATATCATTTTCTAGATATGATACAAATTTTTCCCAGCTTTCTCTGTCTCTCTTTCTGGTTTCTCTTTTGGCTATTGCTCATCTTTTTTTTAAATATTCATGTTTAAATAAATATTCCTATATTTTGTCTCAGTCACTGAGACATCTTCAGGGATTAAAAAAACTAATGTAACATATACACAAATACCACACAATAATAAGCCAACCAAGTGGGTGACTCTAAAGTTCCTATCTAGATGGCTACAACCACCCTCTATGGGTGGTTTAGGTGGCCTGGAATATAAGGTGGGATCTCTGATGATTAAAAAAAAAAGAAAAGATTAATGTTTCCCAAATCTTAGGAAGCTTAATGCAACCGTATTTATTTAGATTTGGTTGATTTCTGAAAAGCTGCTGCAGATTCTAAAAATTGTCAAAACTGAATTACTGCGCTGTGTGAATCAGGTAAGCTATAACTTAAATTACTATAGCTTATACCTGATTCGCACAGCACAGTAATTCAGTTTTGGCACTCTCGAGATAGTTCCCACTCACACTAACGCCTCATGTGCTAGACCTGCCAAGCGGACAGCGGTTCAAACTTGACTGTTGTTGTTGTTCCAAACTTGTTTATATGAGAAGTTCATTTTTTATCTTGCTAGGTTTCCAGTTTTTTGTGATATTATGTACACCTGAAAAAGTCAACATTCCGACGAAACTGGTTGTATTCTAATTAAAAAGTTTTTATCTTATCTCGGGGGTTCTAGTAAGTAAAATTCTAATATAAAAATGTCTACAATCTGAGTAAATACCCCTAATAATATCTATTTACCTTCTGATGAGGTTATTCTACAATGCATTAAGGAGCATCAGAAGATTCTGGAAAAGATTGGACTTTTCATAAACAGGTTAGTTTTCTTCAAAAGATGCAACTTCCACTCTATCATCCCCAAGTTTTTACAATTTAAGGAATCTATACGTACAAAACGCCCATAGCATCTATCTTAGAGCAAAACTTGAACTGTTAAATGAAAGGATTACAGACATAAAATATATTTTAGCTTCCGTATTCTCTAAAAAAAGATGCATTAGAAAACAGCCTAAAATCATTTTTAGACAACAGACCTTGGAATGAGGTTAAAAATATCAGCTCACACCGTGCTTCCAGATCCTAACCCATCAATAAATTGTCTCTTATTAGGAAATTTAATCGCCTTAAACAGGAACAAACTCATCCATCTTCCATTCCTTTACAGGACCTAAAAAATGTTGTCATAAACAAATCTTCACAAACCCTTCTTCAGAAGAAATAAGTGTCATGTTCCGTATGTAGAGGCTTAAAGCCGCACAGCTTTAAGCCTCTACATACGGAAGAAATAAGCGTACTTTCTAAAGGGCTCAACTTCGTCCCGTAACCTACTTCTATTCCAAAGGAACTCTTTCTCACCAAAGCAGAAAAGGCTGCTGCCTCACATCTCCCAAAACAAGCAGCGAACCTACTCAGAATAGAAGCTATTTTTACAATCAACAATAGTTGTCCGCCTCCAGATAATTTATCTCATGCTGAAAGAAAAGCTATCCACCAACTTCGTAATAACAACGACATTATTATTTTACCAGCAGACATGGGAAATGCAACAGTTGTCCTTAACAGTTCTGATTACCGCACCAAGATCAACAATTTATTAATGTCTAATACTTACTCTCTCTTACAAAGTGACCCTACGAGGGAACTTCACAACCGGAACAATAACCTTCTCAAGTCAACCTCGGAACTTTCAAGACACACCAGGTTATCTCTCCATTCTCTTCATCCCCTGATTCCCAGTTTATACAGCCCACCAAAAATCCACAAAGCAGACACACCTTTAAGACCGATAGATGAAGACTTATCACTTGCAACCTGTCAAAATACCTTGCCTCATCCTTGAAACATCTCACTGGAAATTCTTCCTCTTATATCAAGAACTCTGCAGATTTTATATCTAAGGTAAAAAATTTACAACTCAAATTGTAAATTTTTTACAACTTGAGTTGTAAAAAAAAAAAAAACAGACAGAATGGTCAGTTTTGATATTATCTCTCTCTTTACTCTCTTTACAAATGTTCCTACTGAAGAAGTCCTCAATCTCCTAAACAACAAACTCTCCAAAAATATTTTCTCCTTATTAATGCATTGTGTAAACTCTGGCTATTTCTTATTTGAAGGAAAAATCTTTAAGCAAACCAGCGGCTTAGCTATGGGCAGCCCATTGTCTATAGTGTTAGCCAACATCTTTCTTGAAGACTTCGAGATTAAGGCAATTTCTAGCGCTACACTAAAACCAAAACTGTGGCTTCGATACATAGATGACATCCTTATTATCCATGTATCAAATATGGATACGCTGAATACCCTACCAAAACTTCATTCTTCCCTGAGTCAACCCAAGCCAAAACATCACCAACTTCAGTTCCCAGGAGTATATAAAATCATCTGTAGTTGTGGGAAGCCATATTATGGGCAAATCGATAAGTCTATCTCACTACAACTCAGGGAGCATCAACATGATATCTGTTACAACAGAACCTGTGCAAGCGCCCTCTCCAGTCATGTCCTTTTCTCGACCAACTCTAATTTAGAAGAGTGTTAACTCCAGACAGACTGGAATCTTACTACAAATATCCATAAATGCCCTCATGAATTAGGAAGATGCAAAATCAAAGGAAATAGTTCTGGACCCCTCACACCAGTAATTTAAGTTATAGCTTACCTGATTCACACAGCACAGTAATTCAGTTTTGGTGCTCTCGAGATAGTTCCAACTCACTAACGCATCACGCTAGACCTGCCACACGGATGCCAGTTGAAACTTGACTGTTGTTGTTCCTAACTTGTTTATATGAGAAGTTCATTTTTTATCTTGCTAGGTTTCCAGTTTTTTGTGATAGTATGTACACCTGAAAAAGTTGGCATTCCGACAAAACCGGCTGTGTTCTAATTAAAGTTTTTATCTTATCCCGGTGGTTCTAGTCAGTAAAATTCTAGTATAAAAATGTCTACAATCCAAGTAAATACCCCTAATAATAATAATATGTATATCCATGATATATTTCAGGATAAGAGAGGAGATATTCAGTTGTTTGCTGATCAGCGGCAGAAGATACATGTTAGCTATGTTAGTCAGGCTCAAGCAGCCCCAAAAAGGGTTGGTTAGTGATTTAGGTTTATTGACATAACCCAAGAAGGAAAATCTGATCATGTTCTGATATTTCAGTATTATCAAAAAGTTAGTTGAAGTTGTGCAATTTCTTTCTTGCAATAAATTAGATAGGACTGAGTTTGTGTAGCATTTTACAAAGTTATTCTCGCTCCACTGAAGTATAGCAAGGAGATAAAGAGTTTAGAGCACTTTCTGCAAAATTATGCACCCAAATTTATCAAATGAAAAAGACTGATACGGTGTATGTGATCTGCAAAGCTATGGATAGGATTTCAAGTCAGTAAGGGCAGATCATTTATATATAGGAGGAAGCCAGTGACCCAACTGCAAAGGGTAGAAGACAAGCCATAGGATGGCAGGTTGCTGAGAAGGCATGCATGCCAAACTTTCAACAAACCTTCCCATGGCTTGAGTCCAAAGCTGGTGATATAGAATAAAAGATAGCTGTGGATCAAGAGAGATGAATCAATGGCAGAATCACATTAAAAATGAGAATGTTAGGAAGAAACCTGATATTGTCATTAATCAGGAATGAGTGAGCAGAGCTAATTCAAGTGGTATAGTTACTTAAACAAAATGGGAGAAAAGGTTAGCAAAATGGGTGTTTTTTGCCAGGATGACAGGAAAAAGACCCAGAAAACCAGGATCTAGATGAACCGATACAGTAAGAAGCACTAAGAAGGACTGAAATATAAGATCTGACAATAAACATTAAATGATAATGATGATTAAACCCTCATCTAAAGATTGACAATATTTGAGTCCTGATAGATAACAGGTTAGTTTGGAAGAAAATGGTAAATAGGAAGTTAGTAATGATGTGTTTTTCCTTGTTGTACTATAATAATATCCTGTACAACCCCTGAGGGTACATATCAGAAACTGGATGATGACTTTTCATCACATGTAATAATATCCTGTACGTCCCTTGAAGGTACTTATCATGAATGTGATGTCACTGGATACACTATGAAATGTATTTTTGTCTTTGTGTAATGTAATATTTTTCATGTTAGGCAGAGTTGCCTCATCCATGTAAACTGGCTTCTTGGAAACATAATTAATGCTCTGATATGGTAATTATCCCTATCTAAACAGTCTGTTATGGCTGTCTACTGCAAGTGTTCTCCGGCCAGTTTACCAATTTTGCAGCATGAAAAATTGGAGTTTCAGGAAGGAACAACCCTGCCACCTACAAGATCAACTAACTTACTTCCTGGATGCATTTTGCATCCTAGTTGAAATTCAAATTGAGGTCTTTACAACCCAAGGGCAATGTCAAAAGTGAGTTACAGAAGCTTTCAAAAGTGGTAATTACCTGATATTTCTTGAACAGTGATATGATGCATGCCAAATGTTATCCATTACAACACTCATTAAAATTACTGCTAGAAATTTATTTAAAAACACTTCTCCTAAAATTCTGAATTTTAGTTTGTTCCTAATACACTTGGTTTTCCTTACCTTGACATCTACATTACTAATGGAAAAGGCAAGTCAAAAATAAGAGAATTCTGGTAGAGTTTTAATATTATTGGTGATGTTATAGATAAGATTGGCACAAAGTGGGAGAATATGAGCTAGAAATTGTCAATAGCATGGAAAAATTTGTGGTTCCAAATTGTGCCTGATTTTTGAAAAATCTGAATCTGTATAATGCCAGTCATGAAGTATCTTTTGCAACTTTTGAGAATGGGTTGCCAGTTTTCTCACTGGACACACATTGCATAAGATAGATGATGGTTCCCTATCTTTAACTATGCAACTAATGCTGGGATCCCACAAGCTTCTATCCTTTCACCTACAGTTTCTTCTATACACTACTAACATGCCTCAGTTGACTATCAATACACAGTTTTGCCGACAACAATACACTACATTTCACCTTCTTGCTTGACAAACCTTGCACCAAACAAACCACCAAAATTCACAGAGCAACAACCTCTGCAAACCTAAATTCTGATCTCCAAACCACTCTTCAATGGGGTTCGGATAACTTTGTCGATTTCAATGACTGCCAAAGCAATTCTGTCTTATTTCCCACATAAAAGATCCATATTCTCCTAGCCTTACCTTTGACAGCACTCAAATCTCGAAGTAACAAGATGAGTTGTCTCTCTTTGGGATTAACCTTACATCAAGACTCTTCTGGCATAAACATATTACAACCATTGTCTCCATAAAATTAGAATCACATCTAATTAAAACTTAGAGTTGCTTTTTCGCTCAAAACATTATCTCTGAACAGCTATTAGCCCTGTATAAATCACAAATTTGCCCATCCCTCAGATACTGCTTACACATCTGGGACAGTGTCCCCAAGAGCTCCCTAAAAATTCTCGATGCAATACAGAAGAGGGCAATCAGAATGATAAATTACTCATCTCTTACCAACTCCCTCCAACCACTTTTGCACAAGCATCTAGTATCTACTACATGCATATCCTATAAATATTTCCATGGTAAATGTTCTTAAGAACTATCATCAATAATTCCCTCCATCCACCCTCTCTACCAAATCCACTGAAACACATGCAGCTACCACCCAACATCTCTTCACAGTCAAACTCCATACTCTTTGAACAAGTTTCTCTTCCTCCTCCTTCATTTCTAGTGCTGCTGTATTGTGGAACAGTCTTCCCTCCCATGTGTTTCCCAAGGGATACAATGTACAGGCCTTCAAATCCAATGTGAACAAGTTCCTTGTTTCCTAATTCTCTTGCCAAACACAGTGCTAATGTACTATAGGTTGACCTACCACCCTCTCGTGTATGGGCCCAACATAAAAAATAAAAACATGGCACTGATAGAGAGAGAGTGAGTGAGTATGTGTGTGAGTGAGAAAAAGAGAGAGGTCATCTATTAAATGGACTGTCCTCTTCTAGATGCTATCAAGAATTTTTGGGAAGATTTTCATGCACTCCCCAAATGTGCAAACAGCATTCTAAGGATGGCGAGATTTGGATTTGTATAGGGTTAGCAGCTGCACCAGTGAAAGCAGTGTGTTGAGTGGAAATGGCTACCAACTTTTTGAATGCAGAGGATGCAATGGATCTGATATTTAGCCAGGAAAGGCAAAAGGAATAAGTCAGTCAAAGAAAAGAAATGTGATCTTGGGTTTCATCAAAAGTTAAGAGGTGAAGAAGATCTTTCTTATGAGAAAGAACACAAGCTTGTGATTTGGTAGCATTAACATTGATAAGGTTTCCCTCATCCCACTGGAAAATTAATTGAATCAGTGGTTAATGAATTGGGATAAGGAAGATCTTGATGCTTGGAATGTTTCAGCATTACAAAGGTTGTCAAATGAAGAGAAGGAATGGAATTGTACTCTTAACAGAAAAACTACAGATAGGATTTGAAGTCAGTGACAGAAAGTCATTTTTATGTATAAGAGGAAGAACATAACCAAAAGTACAGATACACATGGGGGGGGGGGGGGGAGTGACCCAGCACTGTTGGAGAAATCTGGAAAATATAAGCCATTCATCACAAAATAAAGTGAACATCCTGAGAGTAAACCGATGATCCAACTGCAAAGGATAAATGCATCAAGACAAAGTGTTTGTCAGACTCAATAAAAATGACCTGAAAATTCCTGCGATTTTCTCTAAACCTTTTCATAACTTATGAACAAAAGGAAATAATTCTGGCTAGGAGATTCTTTGTGAGATAAAAGTGGCAAGATGCATAATGTCACTTATTAACTTGGTAATGATTTAGGTCTAGGCAGTAAAGGAGTTACCAAATGATGACCATTATTTCTGAAAGAACTCAGCTGAGGATGATGAGTTAATAGCTCACTTGCTGACTATCTCTTTTTTTGAAACAGGCTGGATATAGGATGGGTGTTAAATTCTTGGACACAAGCATACATTTTTTCTTTTCTTTTTTACATCAAAATTGAAAGATGTCCATAGAATCAGCATACCATATATCACATCACATACCATATATCACATCAGAATAAATCACCAGAATACTAAACAAATCCAGCTTGCTATACTTGATATAAACTGTCACCTATCCTATCAATTAAATAAAAAAATTGATCCTGCAGTCTATTCCACACCTTTTGCTAATGTAGCCCTGCATACTATTCTCAGAAAGGAGATAGCTTAAGCATACAAAGAAAAAGAATGTCAAAGACACATCAGGTATTTAGAACTTAGAGCAAAGGCCCTACTGAGCATGTAATTAACATACACAAGGTCCTGGAAGTTGATAATAAACAGATTCCTCCTAGAACATCTCCTCCACTAACTCAAGGATTGACAGCATAAGACTCAATTTTGGGAATTTCTTATAGAATTCCAATTGCCATTGCTAGCAAAACAAAAATTTCCCAGCATGTCTTATCACTCATGCACTAGCACCAAGAAACATTACCATAAATATCTTGGTGTATATCAGCCTTTGTGCATATTGCTTTCCTCTAGTGAATTCAGAATGACTTGAAAATGGCTACTGAAATAATATATTGCAGATTGGTTTGTCTACAGGACTACTGCTAACTACATTAGTAATATTGTTATATCATTGCAATACATGCAAAGAAAAATTCATTAACTATTTGCGTGAATGAAAATAAAACAATGGTAATTTGACTTCAATCATCCAGTATTGCTAATGGTATTTTATATATTAAAGTAATAATTTAGCATAGAAATCATAAAATAATATTACACAAGAATGTTTACAACTAAACTTATCCTATACAAATGTACTGTTGAAACTGCATGCACCAAGTCTAATTAATTACATACAATGAAAACCAGCTGACTCAGAAAAATATGAAAACTTAAAAAAGAAATGATTACAATATCTAAATATCAATTTAAAGGCATATAAATCCAAAGGTAATTTATAAAATACCTTCACAAAGAATTCTTTAAAAAATCTATAAAAAATATTCAAAAATGCAAAAAAAAAATCTTTTTTTTTTAACATACTTACCTCTAATAAAGTAAATTCATGATTCACAAAAAGAGCCAAAACAGCAACTGGAGCAACAAGGAACTCTATGCGAAATGTATCATGATTTCTGTTGTATGTAGCTTTGAATTTTGCAAACATTAAGTATACTGTTGCACATGATGCAGCAATGAAAACAACTTTCATAACAGAGTTATACAGAGAGACATAATTAGTCAGAAGATCCAAGTACCTTGCTGTGTATACAACAGCAAACAATATTTGACTTTTACCAGAGATACCTGGAATATAATGAATAATTAATGCTAATGGCATGTGGTAATTCAAATTATCACACATTATTAATATATTTGTGGTAGATGGCTTTGTGCGCTGTAAGTGTAGTTGGTAGTAGTGTAGTTTAAAAAATTAAATAGTAAGGAAGATGGTAAGATGGGCAGAGTTGAAGAGAGTGCACACATGTAATGAGTCCTTAGACTTCTTGGAGGTATCACATAATAATAGTAATATCTCTTCTTTTTGAATGAATTATAAATAACCAGGTTTTACTAAGATGTGTTTTTTTTTTTTTTTATTAATACTAGATGTGTTTCCTCTACGTTTCATTGTCTAACAACATCTTCAGGAGGTTTAATTTAACATAAAAAAAATAAAAATAAATAAAAATTTCCCAACAGTATTTCTATAAATTGAAAAGATTGTAAGGGGTGCTTAAGGGTCAAAGCTGTATAACTGAGAGGAGACCTCCACATGGCCTTTAAAGGAATGCGGAGAACCGATCAGGGCTTCTGACCTAATGTCCAATCCTCACCATCTCGTGGTGTACCCTGTTGGGTATCTACTTTGATACTGAACGAACGAGGATGGGCTGGCAATTTGGGATTTAGCCGACCAAATTGTATTCATATTGGTTAAACCAAAATAAAAAATGATGGTACAACATAACAAAATTTCATGCCGGCTGGGGCGTCGCCCGGGTTAAACAAGGCTCCCGTTGTTTTCGGCAGTGAACCAGGGCGAACAGCGAAAAGTCAGCTACTGGAACAAATCTGAAAACACACCCCAACTCAACATCACCAGAGTTAAAGATCGGTACTATCAATATAAGAAGCCTGAATGGCAAAGAAATGGAGCTAGCTGAGGAAACAAAAACTGGTGAGATCTTTCTGAACAATAAGTACAATTTATTATATTCAGGTAATGACAATCAAGGAAAAGAAGAAGTAGCCATAGTATTCAACACAAAATACGAGGCTAATCTTCTTGAATGGCAGCCAGTCTCAAGTAGAGAAATGTGGGCAAATATGAGAATGGGGAACTAGACAATGAGACTTATTTGTGCCTATGGTCCCACAGAAGGTTCTACTAAGGTAGAAGTGGAGGAATTTTTTGATGCTTTAGAAAAAGCAACTGACACAATGAAAAAGGAAAAATTGGTCCTTGTTGGGGATCTAAATAGCAGAGTAGGAAATGATTGTCAGACATACAAAAATATTTTGGGAAAATTTGGAGAAAAGAGCAAAGCTAATAATAATGGCAAATATCTGTTGGATTTCTGCTCAGCACATGGACTGGTTATTACTAACACCATGTTCCAACAAAAAAATGTGCACAAATTCACATGGAGAGAAGAGGCTAGGAATAAGAAAAGTCTCATTGACTATGTTATTGTTGATAGTGATGTTTTCTCCCTGGTGCAGGACACAGAGTGTACAGAGGATTTGAAATTGGAAGTGATCACTATTTAGTCTTGAGCAGGATAAAATTGAATTTCATATTGAAAGGAATAACAGGTAAGAAAGTTTTAAAGCGAATAAAAGTTGAGCAGCTCTCAGATGTGAACTGTAGACTAAAATACACAAAGATTATTGAAGAAAAAATTAAAGAGTTTGAGAACAGAAACCAAACGTTAGAGATTCAGTGGCAAGCCTTGAAGAAAACCTTGATTGATTCAGCCAGAGAGGCATGTCGTGAGGTTGTCTGCAAGGATAGAAAAATTAGAACTCCATGGTAGACACAGGAAGTTAAAGAGGCAGTGAAGGAAAAGAAGAAAGCACAGTTATCAAACGTTCCTGGCAAATAAGTCAGCCTGTGCTCTTAGAGAATACAGAGACAAATGCAAAAATGCTAAGCACTGTGTAAAACTAGCTAAACAAAAGTCATGGGAGGACTTTGGCAAGAATATAGAAAATAAATATCAAGAAGGTGGCAAAATATTCTGGAGGTTGTTGAAGAAGCTTAGGAATGGAGGAAAGAGTGCTGTAAAAGGAGTTAGAGATGATAAAGGTGACATGAAAATGGAAGAAAAAGATATCCTTGAAGTATGGAGTAATTACTGTGAAAAACTGCTAAATGAAAAGAGCAGTGATGACAGCACAGTGTTAAAAAACACTGAACAGACATGCAGTCAGGAATGCATATCCATACTTGAAGTAGAAAAAGCCATCAAAGGCTTAAAATGTGGAAAGGCAGCAGGAGTGGATGATATTCGACCAGAAATGCTGAAGTATGGTGGTATAAAAGTCTTACAGTGGCTGCACTGCATAGTTCGGAAAACCTGGACAGAAGGACGAATTCCCGATGATTGGAGTAGAGCTCTCATAGTTCCCATATATAAAAAGGGAAATAAACTGTATGTGAGAATTACAGAGGTATTTCCCTACTAAGTGTTCCTGGCAAGATCTATGCAAGTATACTTGAGAAACGATTGAGAAGAATTGTGGAAGAAAAGCTTGGTGAAGAACAAGCTGGATTCAGGCCAAATAGAGGCTGTCAGGATCAGATCTTCACTTTACGACAAATAGTCGAGAAAGCATGGGAATATAACAAAGATCTGTATTTAAGTTTTGTCGATTTGGAAAAGGCATATGACAAGGTGCCAAGCGAGAAGCTATTCAGTATGCTAAATTATATGGTGTCAATGGGGCATTATATCAAGCAATACTTAGTCTTTATTAGAGTTGTAAGTCAGCAGTTAGAATTGAAGGAAGTACAGGAAGATGGTTTAATGTTAAATCTGGTGTCAGACAAGGATGTACATTATCCCCTCTGTTATTCATTATCTATATGGATCACATTACGAAGGAAAGTGGTATTAAACATGATATCAAAATTGGAGATGTTAATGTCAGCTCTTTGCTTTATGCGGATGATGTTATACTTCTAAA
Organism: Typopeltis vanoorti; assembly: GCF_054136105.1. NCBI lineage: Eukaryota > Metazoa > Arthropoda > Arachnida > Uropygi > Thelyphonidae > Typopeltis > Typopeltis vanoorti. Next base: position 4,692,254 of record NC_143551.1, on the reverse strand, counting down.
TAAATCTGCTACAAGTCTGCAAGATTCTCTGACTAAATTGAATAACTGTTGTAATAGATATGGTATAAAGGTTAGCAATAAAAAGACAAAGACAATGAAAATAGGCAGAATCATTGAAAATGTTAACTGTGTTGTGAATGGAGAACCTGTAGAACAAGTAAAACATTTCAGCTACTTAGGCACGATTTTTAGTGAAGATGGTAAATTGAATATAGAAATAGACAACAGAATCAACAAAGCTGGTATGGTAGGAAGTCAATTGAATAAATTCATATGGAATAAGAGAGAAATTAGTCGGAACACTAAATTAGCTGTATACAAGACAGTGTTCAAACCAATTTTAACTTATGGATCTGAGAGCTGGGTCAGAAGTAAAACACTTGACCATAGACTAGAGACCGTAGATATGAGAGTCCTGAGAAAGATTAGAGGCGTGAACAGATGGCATCAATGGCAATATCATATTAAAAACGAGGATATTAGGAAAGAACTTGATGTTGTCAGTATCCAGGAATGCATTAGCAGAGCGAATCTCAGGTGGTATGGTCACTTAAATAGAATGGGAGAGAAAAGATTAGCAAAATAAGTGTTCTCTGTCAGGTTGGCAGGAAAACGACCCAGAGGAAGACCAAGATATAGGTGGATTGATACGGTACAAAGTGCCTTAGACGATAGAAATATAAGATATGATAATGTTGGAGTCTTGAAAAGTAACAGACTGATTTGGAGGAAAATTGTTGATAGGAAGTTAGTAATGATATAATTTTTTCATGTAGTACTATCATATCCTGTACACCCCTTGAGGGTACATGGCAGGAAATCGATGATGATGATGATGATAAGATTGGAATGATAGTTTAATCGCGCGTAGCATTAAACTCAACACATTTTTTAGATAAACTTTCAAACATACAAATTTCTCCATCAGAAATATTAGAATCAATAGAGATCTTTGAAAACCCATTTCTGCCAGATATCACGTCTCTTCCATCGCTGCTTCAAATCCTCATTCTTTATGTGAAAAGGAAATTTTTACATCCAAATATATGATTTGGTAATGGACTCACCTCCATCGCAACTTATACATGGAAAAATTTGAAGAATATCAGCTAAAGAACAGTCAACCTTAAAACCATATGTATGGTGGATATATGTGGATGACATCTTTATCATCTGGAAAAAAGATGTGGAAGATTTTCTATATTTTCTGAATAATCGACATCTGAAAATAAAATTCACATTCAAAGTAAAAATGAATGGAAAATTACCATTCCTAGACATCCTTGTCAACAAAAACATAACTAGAGGATTATCATTAGAAGTCTATAAAAAAGAAACCAACACAGGTAGGTACCTATGGGCAAGCTTGTTCCATCACTCTAACAAAAATTAGGTATAATCAAAACTTTAAAAAACAGAGCTTTAAATACACCTAAAAATGAAACTAAAAGAAAAAAAAACTTCAAATCATATTTAATCAGTTCCTTCAAATAGGACAAAACGGGTGTTAAAGAAACTTATTTTCTGATGAACCATCCCAAGATAACTAGGAAATTAATTACAAACCACAATATTCATGCCATATGATGGCAATGCATCAAGAAAAATAGCCCAAATATTAAAATGAGGCAACATCAGAATAGCCATCAAACCAGTTAACACCTTACAAAGCTTCCTATATTCCTCTAAAGACCATTTTATAAACATAAAAGTTCCATTTTATAAACATAATTGAGTATACAAGATTCTGTGTTCTTGTGGAAAGATTTATTATTATTATTGTATGGGCACTTCCATGGAGTCTGAAGACTAACTGTGGGAGATCCAAACTATTCACACAATCTATCATATTTCTCCTTGAACCCATTAACAGACAAAGCATTCACAAATGACTCTGGCAACCCATTCCGCTCATTCACAACTTTCCAAGCAAAAAATCTAGTCCTCACCCTACTAACCACACTTTTAATACTTCCAGGGATGACCCCTTGTTCTGGTCCCTCCAGCTAAGTGCTGAAAACATTTCCCCTGCATCAACCCTATAAAATCCTTTAAGCAACTTAAATGTTTCGATCATATCCCCTCTTTTTCTCCTGTCAACCAATTTCTGAAATCCACATACCTTTGACCTATCTTCATAGAGAACAACATTCCACAGACCACTCACCATCACTCGCGTCTGAATCTTCTCCACTGCTTCTTCATCCTCTAGAAACCCAGGAGACCAGACTTGAGCACAGTAATCCAGATGTGGATGTATCGAGACCTTATAAAGGGGAATAACAACTTTGTCATCTCTACTTGTTAATGTGTTCTTCAATAGCCAAGAAATCTTATGGGCTACCTTAGCAACTTTAGCAATATGTCCTCTAAACTTTAACTCTCTGATACCACCACCCTTAAATCTCCAGCTTCCTCTATTTCATGGCGTACAGTGCCATTAAGTGATAGCTTGTAATCTGTTTATCCCAAAATGCGTAACTTTACATTTCTCCACATTGAACTGACACTTCTGCCCACACTGACAGCCTATTTAAATCTTCCTTCAAGATCTCCATATCACCTTGATTAACTATTACTCTACCTAATTTTGAATAATCAGCAAACAACCAAATATTTCCTTTCAAGTTATTTCCTATATCATTTGTGTACAAATTAAATAGCAATGGTCCCAGCACTGAACCTTGTAGCACACCACAAGTCATCTGTTTTTGCTACGATTCTGTCCCTCCATATACCACTTTTAAATTACTGTTCAGCAGCCTTCCTCTTATCCACTTAACCAGTGTCATATCCCATTTATTCTAATTTGTATAACAGAGTTCTATGTGGTATTCTGTCAAATGCCTTTGTAAAATCCAGCAGAATCACCGTATGGCCATTTCCTTTATCCAATTCTGCTATTATTCTGTTATAAAAAGATAGTAAATTATTAAGGCGTGACTGACCCTTCACAAAGCCATGTTGCCCCTCATCCAATATCATACTTTTATCCACCCATTCTTGAACTCTTTTTGACCAACTTTTCCAGTACTTTTATCACTACATTTCAGCACTTGAGATATTGATTGGTCTATAATTTGCTACTGCAGTCTTAGAACCTCCCTTATGCAAGGGAATTATTTTGCTCTCTTTTCACTCCTTTGGAACTCTACCAGAGCTGAACTGTAATGTTGAAAAGTAATGTCTCGTAATTAGCAATGGCCTTCCTTACCATACTGGTCACCCTTCTTGCCTGTGCCTTGTACTGCTTGTGGACTTGCTGATCACCTTTTTCTTTTTCTGCAACCCTGCTTGGTGTTGCTATTCATCCATTTAACTCCTGCCTGATTTATCCTCCTGACACACAAGACCAGACAGCCTAACAATTTCATTGAGAGAGGAAGCTGACCATCTCCTTGCAGCCTTTAAACAGTCATATCCTACACAAGCATCATTACCACAGACAAGAATCTTTCTACCAAGACTGGAATCAATGAAATCAACTCCTGGCTGAGCAGGGTGACAGCATCACAATCCACTTTTCAACTTAGAAGTAACATCATTGCCCCTCCCAAAAAAGAGGAAAGGAAAAGATTTTCCTGTTGGTCATTTAGTTATTTTGATTATTTCCTGTTGGTTATTTAACAGCACAGTGTGATAATGATCATATAACTTACTTTTATGTAAATTTATAATATTTTCTTATAGTAACTGTTATTTTCAATTAAGCTGCAATATCATCCTATAATATAACTGTTATTTGCATGTAATGTGTAATATCATTTTATAATAACTGCTATTATCATATGACTTGTAATAATACCTTACTTCAACAATTAATGAGCATGTAAACTCTCTGCCTGACTGCAGAGAATCAATGCTGGTTCATCCCTGTACATAAGATTGTTATTTTTATTTTTAAAAAATAGCAAATATATATATATATATATATATATATATATATATATATATATATATATATATTTGACTATCTCCTATGCACGGCTAATGTTTCTCCTCTCCAAATCCTTATGTCATGGCAATGTTTTAAGCTGATCCCTCAGTTTGTCATAATCACCTACTTTGTAGTTAAGACACCCCCTTCTTAACATAATATTATCTTATAAATAAAAAGACAAAGATCTGTGAAAATAAGTAGGAATTTCTAGTGAAAATGGCAAACATTAAATATGGAAATAGACAACAAAACAAGCAAATCTGGTGAAATCTGGTATAGTGAGGAGCCAAATGAATAAGTTTTATATGGAATAAGAGAGAAATTAGCCAAACCATTAAACTAGACGTATATAGGATACAGGACATTGTTCAAACCAATAAACTTACGAATCTAAGAGTGGATTAAAAATAAACCAGATGTTCAAAGACTAGAGATCACAGATATAAAATTTCATTGAAAAATTAGAGGTGTGAACAGATGGAATTTGATTGTTAGCTTTCAAGAATGTATTAGCAGAGCTAACCTGAAATGGAATGGTCACTTAAACAGAATGGAAAGGAAAATAGGTATTTGATGCCAAGATGGCATGAAAAAGACCCAGAAAAATAAGACTAAGATGGTCTAGGTGCTCTAATGCAGTCAGAAATGCCTCCAAAGCCAGAAATCTAAGAGATGACAATACTGGAGTGCTAATACATAACCAATTAATTTGGATGAAAATTTTGATTGAAATTAGTAATACTATAAACTTAGTCCTGTTACAGTATTCTATACACCACAGCCCCAATGGCACTTATCACGAATATGATGATGACAACCTGTAAAAAATATAAGATGTCAATTAATATCAAGAAGTCAAAATAATGAAGATGGAAGAAAGAAGAAGCAAGAATAATGTTAAATAATCAAGTAACACACAAGTGAATATGTTTTGTCTACTTAAATTCACTGATTAGAATTCTTTTTATGTGACTCCCACCCACAAAAAGTTATAAAGCTATAGTAGGATTTTTTTTTTTTTATTAATTTTTATAATTTTTTCTATTATTTTAATTATTTTACATAAAAAACTTTACATCTGGGCATTTAGCAGCTCTTCTATGGTTAGAATGCTTCCAGAATCTGAGTTGTTTTAATAAACCTAGCAAAATTAGTTAGAAATTGAATTATATGTAGACTACATTGTGGTTAATTAGATTTAGGTTAATTTTGTCCTTAAATACAAGTTATACTGTATGGTAGAGTAGAGTAAGTCAGGAAAATTAGAACTACTTCATGAGGAAATGAAGAGATATCGGTGGGATATACTAGGATTGGCAGAGATGAGATGGACATCATCTGGAGAGATCAATGGATGCAAAGTAATATGGTCAGGACATGACACCATGCATGAAGCAGGAGTTGGCTTCCTTCTTAGCAAAAGTGCTTGAGAGGCACTGTTAGGCTACAAACCAGTTAATTAATGAATCATAGTAGCAAGATTTTGGGCAAAACCATTCAACATATTAATAGTCCAGATATATGCACCCACATCTAACAGCACAGATGAGGATATTGACTTATTCTACAAAAATCTGACAGAGACAATAGAAACAATACCAATGCAAGATGTGCTAATTATTAAAGGAGATTGGAATGCCAAAGTTGGAATAGACAATGATGGTTGGGAAAGAGTCATGGGAAAATATGGTTTTGGAGAAAGAAATGAACGAGGTGAAAAACTGTTAGAATTTGCCGTGGACCATGAGATGATGATCTGTAACACAAAATTCCAACAAAAGGAGTGTAGAAAATGGACGTGACAATCAAATGATGGGAAAACCAAAAACATTATTGATATGATTATGATTAAAAGAAGATGGATAACATCAATACAGCAATGTCGAACTTTTTAAGGAGTGGATATAGACTCGGAACAAAGTTTAGTGATTGCAAACATCAAGTTGAAATTAAAAAAGAAATATAAACTCCAACATCAGAATAGAAGAGATACAGCACGAATAAGTGAAGCAGAAATAGGAAGAATGTAAAGAATCTTTTCACTCGAATTTACGAGTGAAAAGAGTAATGAAGGCAACAGAAGATGCAGTTGAAGAAACAGTACCAGAAGAAGAGAAGATCAAGAAGAAATGGATTACACAAGAAACAATGAAATTAGTACAGGAGAAAAGAATGTTGAAGATAAGAAAGGTTACATCAGAATTAAAGATGAAAAAGGCAAAGTATTGATGAATAAAGAAAAAATTGTGCAGCGATGGACAAAATACTGCAGTGAGTTATATGAAGAAAAACGAGATTCAGATAGCATTGGGAAACTGACTGAAGAATTGAAGCAGTTTCAATTCTTCACCAGGTAATGAGCATGATATGGACATTTTAAGAGGAGAGGTAGAAAAAGCAATAGGATGGCCTAAAACACAACAAGAGTCCTGGTAACGATAACATTACTGGAGAAATGATTAAATAAGGTGGTGAAAGTATGGTTACAAAAATGCATCAACTATGTAATATGGTATGAAAAGAAGGGAAAATGCCAGAGGAGGGGGTGAAATCAATATTAGTGACATTATACAAGAAAGGAAATAAGCTTGAATGTCAAAATTATAGAACACTTGCCTTGATAAGTCACCTTGGTAAAGTGATGATGATCATATTGACAAAAAGATTGAGAACACAATTGGAAGCATACCTTGCAGACGAGCAGGGTTTAGGAAGGATAGAACTACAATTCGAGGATTTTGACAATGAGGTTAATAGCAGAGAAAGCTAAGAGAAAAAACAAAAACATATATATACTTGCTTTGTTGATTTTCAGAAAGGCATTTGACAGTATTGACAAGAAACTGACATTAGCAGTTCAGGAATCTATGGAATTGATAAAAAACTAATAGCTATATTAAAAGATTTATCAGAATGCAGTTGCAGCAGTCAGAATAGATGATGATTTGGAGAAATGGTTTAAAACAAGCAGAGGTACTAGACAGGGAGACCCAATATCACCAAGCATTTTCATCGCACATTTAGAAAGAGCAATGGACAAACTGAAGGAAGATGCCAAAAGAATATCTGTACACGGAATGAGAATTAACAATCTGAGATTTGCAGATGACATTGTTATTATTGAAGAAGACGAAAGAGAACTACAAAAAACACTGAAACTGTTAAATGAGGAAGGGAAGAGATTTAGACTTGTTATGAACTTGGAAAAAACAAAGACAATGATATTTGGTGAGAAGAACATGAAACAAAAGATACAAGTGGATGGAACTGATATAGAAAATGTAGAACAATTCACATATTTGGGAAGTAAACTGACATATGACTTGGACTGTAAAAAAGAAATAAAGATCAGGATTGCAAAGGGAAGAACAAATCTGAAGGCCATGGATAACATCTGGAAAAGTAAAGTGACAGCCTGCAAACAAAACTAAGCGTACTGGAAACATGCATCTTCAGCGGTGAACTGTATGGATCTGAAACATGGGTAATAAATAAGGAATCAAGAAAAAGAATTTTGGCATTTGAAAGAACTTGTTACAGAAGATTCTAAGAATAGGATGGGTACAGAAAATCACCAATGAAGAGCTCTATCAGAAGATACAACCAAAACAAAATCAGAATTAGAAAACTAACGCAGAAGATTATAAAACAAAAGCTGCAATTATTTGGACACATCTGTAGAATGAGTGAGGACTAGAAGATAAAGACATTTATGTTTGGTATTTTGAATGGTTTAAACAGAAGAGGTAGACCATACAGATAATGGATAGACGATATAAGAGACTGGTGTGGAACGGGTGTACAAAAACTGCGACACTGTGCACTGGACAAAGAAAGGTGGAAGAAGATAGTGAGGCAGGCATCGGACATCAATGGGCAGTGAGCCCATGGTTCGTGATGATGATGATGAGAGTAAGTTACATAGCATGGCACTGATACCAAGAAGAATAGTGCATGTCCAAAGAAAGCATCTTTGTTCAAGTAATTCATATGTGGGATTTCATGCAGTGTAATGTCTGTGAAATGTAATCTTCACAGAAAGTGAACAGATTCTGATTCAAAAGTAAGATATGGTGAGAGCATGCAAAAAAGGTTATAAAAGCATCAGAAATGCTGTTTAGATCGAGAGATTGAAGCAGTAGATCATAACATGGATATGAGTGAATATATGTGAAATGGAGCAGCGAAAGAAAGAAAGAGAGAGAGTGAATGTGTGTGTGTGTGTGTGTGTGTGTGTGTGTGTGTGTGTGTGTGTGTGTGTGTGTGTGTGTGTGTGTGTGTGTGTGTGTGTGTGTGTGTGTGTGTGTGTGTGTGTGTGTGTGTGTGTGAGTGAGTGTAACAACGACAATCAAAAGAACAGTAACATGAAATATAAAAGAATGACGAGTTGGTTGTAATGAGGGAGACAGTGCACTCACACGGAGTCCTTCACAAGAAGCATGAGCTTGAACAAATACAGAAATGTCTGTCGAATGTTAAGACTGAGAAGAAAAGGAAGAAGAGGTGCAAGAAAGGAGAAAGGAATATACGACTAAACAAGAAAGGAAAAGTAAAGAGAGAATTCTGTGCAGTGATTCCATGATAAGAGGTGTGCTTAATGAGTAACAAAACTGTGCTTCCTGGTTGCAAAGATTAACAATGTTAATGAGGCTATTAGAATGTGGAAATGCAAAATGGAAAAGTTGGTTGTTTTGGAAGAAATGAATTATTTGAAAGGAGACAAGTATGGTATGAGAAAGGACATGACAGGGTTGCTAAAAGTAGCAAAACAGAAAAGAGAGAGAGAGAGAGAGTTAATACAGTGAATCTGTTGCCATGCCATGATAGAGATGAGTTAAGAAAGAGGACCATGATAGTAAATGAGTCAATGCACAGACTATGCAAAGTGGAAAAGTCTACAAAGTTCACACACCTACAAACTCCACATCATTCCTCCAATATGCATGAGGAATGATGTGGAGTTTGTAGATGAGTGAAATGAATGACGGATGAAAGGACTTATACAAGGTGGATGGAAGGTTTGCACTTAAATGCATTTGGTGTTCAGAATTTGGAAAAATTATTGTTGAATGAAGAGAGATTGGAGGTGCAAAATCACAGAAACTAGAGCTATTTGAGTTAGTCTACAGATACCAATCAGGCATGCGAGTTTGAGAAAGTACAAAAAATGCCAAAGTTAGCATTTCTGGTAATAGAATGGAATAGTTTTTAAAAAAAAATCAGCCTCGCCTACTCCCCGTATACGGGGAATAGGCGAGGCCATTTAGCCCTATCTAACTTATTGGAATAGTTAGTATAAATAATAAAGATAGCTGTCAGCCTGGGGGGGGGGGGATATTGTGCTTTATGTACACTAATGCCAGAGGAACATGCAGAACAAGAGGGAGGAGTTTGGGGCATTTGTTAGTTCCTCTTGGCCAAATGTTATAGGTATTAGTGAGACATGGCTGACAGAAGATGATATAATTAGTGGGATAGAATGTGATGGGTATAATATTTTCAGGGATGACAGACAAAAAAGAATGGGGTGAAGGATATTGTTAATAGCTGATGAACTACAGCCCAAAAGAGTGGGAGTTCAACTGGAGGTGAAAATAGTGCATTTAAGGCCATCTATAATATAGAGGTCAACAGGAAAAACATAGAGTTGGTTGCTACTATAGACCAGAAGATTCAAAGGATGATGTGAATTTTATGCAACTGCAAATACACTCAATGAGTGGAGGGTGAGTAATTATTTGGGAGAATTCATCTATGGGAACATAAACTGGAAAGAGGAAAGAAATGAAATTTATGCAGTTACTAAGAAATAATTACCTAATACAGCATGTGATGAAGGTACCAGGAGTTTCAGAACACAGAGGATTTCTCTGTAATCAAGATGATCACTTTGCCATCAACTGATAAGAATGATCATGTGGTCTTGACCTGGAGGTAGCTAAATATGTGAAATTTTCAGTTAAAAGGGGATTCAAGGGGATTCAATTATGAGGCTCTTAAGAGCCTCATAATTCAACAAGTATATGCAATTATAAGGCTGGTATGACAACTCAAGAGACTGTTGCCATGTCATGAGAAACTGGAAGAGTTAGATGTTATTGGTGCATGGGAGATGGTAAAGGAGTATTTGAGGGAAGTGCCAGTATTTGCAAGCCTAGTTGGTGAAGTGATTAACAAACCTGCTCTCCAATCAATAGGTCAGAGGTTCAAATTCCACCATGGGCATGGATGTTGTGATCATCTTTAGGTAGATGAACTTAGTCCAGTGTGAGACCACTGCCCTGCTTACTGGAGACATGATGTGGCATGAAAAAGTTCCATGTTAGATCTCTAGAGCAGGATTTCCAGACTATGTGAAAAATAAATAAATATCTAATTATAATGAAGAGTCAAAGGCGACATTAACTTATTTAAGTTAAGGGATATTATATCCCATATTGTTTCTTAGCCGAATAAGAAACTCGAAGATTTTCATGCCGAATATAGAAACTATATAAAGTTCGGCGATTCCAAGCGTTTGCTTGCGCTTGGAATCGCTGATCTTTATATAGTTTCTATATTCGGCATGAAACTCTTCGAGTTTCTTATTCGGCTAAGAAACAATATGGGATATAATATCCCTTAACTTAAATAATAAATATATTATAAAATTATTAAAAATAAGGAGGGAAAATAATCCTTATCCCACCTATGGTAAGAATGCACTATAGGTTTATAAATAAACCTTTCATGGGTAAGAGCCACATAAAAATAAAATAGACTGCATACCAAGAGTCAGGAAGATAAATTAAGTGGAGAGTTAAATGAATGATTAGCATTATTAGGTAGGAGCTACAAAAAAAAAAAAAAAAATCTCTGAGAGAATTCAAAGAGAAAAATAATCAACAGGCACATGAGCAGTACAAAGTACATCTCAGGATAGCATGGTAAGGAAAGCAAAATCAGAGTATGAGAGGAAATTAGCACTGCAAGCCAAAGGTAATCTCAGAGTTCTCTCAGTATGAGACAAGTAAAAGAAAGATGATTATGGAGGAATAATTCTGAAGAATGCTGATGGTAAGAAGGTAAATGAATCAGATGAAATAGCTGAATTACTAAATAATCACTTTGCAAATGTATATCATCCAAGTGGAGATATTACAGTAACAGCAAAAGTTGATGTGGAAATAGAATGAACAATGGGATTAGATGGTAACTTCTTGGATATTACAAGAGGGCGCACAGGAATTGCAGAGCTTTGATGATAAAGGGAATTGGCAGTTGCTTTAACCACATTGTTTAATTTAAGTCTGAGCTTTGGGTTGGTCCCAAGGAGTAGAAAAAAGGAGAAAACAGTTCCACTGCATAAAGTAGGCTCAAACACTGAGGTAGCAAATTATCGCCCCATCAACATCTCAGGTGTGGTCAAGGTAATAGATAAGTGGGTTAAGGGGAAAAATACAGGAATAGGAAAGATGGTTTTGTGAAGGGCAGGCCATAGCTCAGTAACTTGCCTTTTATAAAACAGTGACAGCTAAGTTGGATACAAGTAAAGGATACACAGTGATATTGCTAAACTTTGCAAAGGCTTTTGACAGTATACCAGATAGAATTCTGACAAATAAATTGCAGCAAATAGGGATGGATATGAAGTTGGTGATGTGGGTACAAGGGTAGTTCATGGAGAGATACCAGACAGTTTATTCAGAAATAGTCCAGTAGAAGGCCAGTCACTGGTGGTGTGCCACAAGGATCTGTATATGGGCCACTATACATTAATGTAATACAGTAATTTATACATTTAATGATATAGGAAAATGACCTAAAGGTAAATATTCAGTGTTTGCTGATGATGCAAAACTGAGTAGAGCAATAGTCAATAAAATAAAGATGTCAAAATTTTGCAAAATGATTAAATAAGCTGGCAGTATGAGCAAAGGAGAATGGATATCAGTTTAACATAGCAAAGTGTAAAGTTATGCATATGGGGGGTGGGGAGATTAACAACTCTCTACCATACTGATGAAACTGTACTCCAAGAAATTGATAAAACCATCGATTTCAGGGTGTTAGTGTTGTTATTATTATTACTGATACTACATGGAAAAATTCCATGGAATCCTTAGATTCATCAAGTCCAGTAAAAGGCCAGTCATACCACGAATGACTGGTCTTCTGCTGAACTACTCCTGAATAAATTACTGTCTGGTATCTCTCCATCAACAACTTCATGGACGTTTATAGGTGGCCTAGGATGTGACATGGGATCTCTGATAATTAATGTTTCCCAAATTTTGGGAAGTTTTATGCAACTGTATTTATTTAAATTCGGTTGATTTCTGAGTGCCACCACAGATTCTAAAAACAGTCTTTCTTTTTTGAATTTACATGGTGATTTTTCTCCAGGAGCATGGTGATTTTTCTCCAGGAGATCCTGTGGTTTGTATCCAAAATATGGTCTGCAAGGCCAGATTACCCATAGTCGTGATTACTGATGTATGATTTGTGTTCTTGTAGACGGATAGTTGCTGATCTGCCTGCCTGTCCGAAGTAAGCCAGCTTGCAGGAACAGGGTACTCTGTATACTCCAGGCACGGTGGAACAGATAAAGTTAGTAAGTTTAAGTGGCTTAAATGCTGTGTGGAGGTTGTACTTTTCTCTAGGACTTTGCTATTTTTTCTGATGTGCCAAGGATGTAGGATATGATGATGACATTTCTGAAGTCCTTCTGAAGAGATGGCTGGGGGAGGAACTCATTATTTTTTTAATTTAATAATCGCTGTAGCCATTGGAAAGGAAGGTGTTGTGTATGTGGTTGAGTTTGGTTGAAAGGGAGTTTCCAATAAAACAAAGCTTCTAGGCTCTGTTGGTTAGAGTTTTAATAATGCCATATTGTTGAGAGGGATGGTGGTGGAAGAGTTTCTGAATGGCTACAGGAGATAAAATGATGATGTACACTGTCTTGTGTATATCATCATCAAATTCCTGCCATGCCCTCAAGGGGGTGTACAGGATATGATAGAACTACATGAAAAATTTACATCATTACTAACTTCCTATCTACAAATCAGTCTGTTACTTGTCAAGACTCCAACATTATCATATCTTATATTTCTATCATCTAAGGCACATTGTACTGTATCAATCCACCTATATCTTGGTCTTCCTCTAGGTCGTTTTCCTGCCAACCTGGCAGAGAACACTTGTTTTGCTAATCTTTCCTCTCCCATTCTATTTAAGTGACTATACCACCTGAGATTAACTCTGCTAATGCATTCCTGGATGCTGACAATGTCAAGTTCTTTCCTAATATCCTCAATTTTAATATGATAATGCCATTGATGCCATCTGTTCACGCCTCTGATCTTTCTCAGGACTCTCATATCTGTGGTCTCTAGTCTTTGGTCAAGTGTTTTACTTCTGACCCAGCTCTCAGATCCATAAGTTAAAATTGGTCTGAACACTGTCTTGTATACAGCTAATTTAGTGTTCCGACTAATTTCTCTCTTATTCCATATGAATTTATTCAATTGACTTCCTACCATACCAGCTTTCTTGATTCTGTTGTCTATTTTCATATTTAATTTACCATCTGGATAAATTGGATAAATTGGATACCAATTGGATAAATGTGGCGGTCGAGTTTAGCTAGTCTAGAAAACGTGTTTTTAAAGTTAAATATAGTGTGGCTTTTTTGTCACAAATTGTGCTGCAATTGTGCATCGGTTAGAAACAAGTGTCCTTCAGTGGTATTATTGTTTAGAACTGTGTTGTATACATTGTGTTTTCACTGCTGTTTGTTTCACTATATCAATGTATAAAGATGGCGTCCAACAAGAAACGTACGTCAGCGGCGCGCAGGACTTCTACTACTACACGAAAGGCTGGCTCAGCGTTAGATTTTTCGCAATGGATGCGTTGCGGAAACTGCTATATGTATGCACCGAAAAATGTGAAGGATCTGTGGTCGGTCTGGCAAAATGAGAAGAAGGAAAATGTCGACGTATGTGAGAAGTGTCGGGATAGGCTGGAGCGTTTAGTAATGGAAGCTGACATCGGGACCGTAGCGGAAGAACTTCGGCGGGAGTTTATGAAAATGAAAAATGACCTTCATCTTCTTCATGAGGAAGTGGAAGTGATCGGTAAGGAGATACTGGAAGTTAAACCTGAGTTTAATGTGTTAAACAGAGAAATTAGGACTATAGAGATTACTTTAGCTGAAGTAACTAGAACAGGATTACATATGGGTGAGTCTTTGGTTAATGATTCAGTAATAAATAGTATGGGAGTGATTGGGAGTCAACATAATAAAATCACAAGTGGCCTAGAAGAAATGAGATGTAGTGAGAGTAGGGGGTAAGTAATAGAGAGTTGAGTAATGAAGCTGGGAGAGTCATGCTGAATAGTGTAGAGAATGAGTCCATGAGTGTGGACTTGAATGAAGTTATGAGTGGTAAAATATATGGTGATTCTATGATTAAGGGTATGGAGAGTGGTATGCATGAGGAGTGCTTGGCTGATGGGACAATAGAAAGAGTGGCTTTAGCAATAAAGAGAGGGCATGAAACAGACAAGATGATAGTTATGGTGGGTACGAATGACCTGAGAGGTAGTATAAATCGGGTAGGAAAAGATTTAAGAACATTATTAGATATTGTGAAGAGGAAAAGTGTCAATAGGAGAATAGTGTGTGTGCTGCCTCGTTTTGACAATTACGAGTTAAGTAGACAAGCAATGATAATGAATGATATGATTGCAAGAATGTGCAGAAAAAGAGGTCTGGAGTTTGTTGATGTTTGGAGTGTGTTTGAAGGAAAAAGGCAGTTGTATGCTAGAGATGGACTGCATCTTAACATGGAAGGACATAAGCGATTGAAGAAGTTATTGTTTTCTGAACAGGTTGAAGTTATTGGGCAGGGAAACTAATATTGAAAAGGTTGAGTGTAAGAGAGAGAAACTTTAGCACTGATTGTGTATTTATTGATCCTTATAGGCAGAATAAATTGCAGAAGAGAGGGGATAAAAATCGACATAGGACTACGGTAGTTAGTGACTTATATATCAGTTCTAAAGCCGGTACAAGATCTAGAGGGAATCTGCAATTTTTGTATACCAATGCTAGAAGCATCTGAAATAAGAGAGAAGAATTTTTGGCATTAGTCAGTGAAATCTCACCAAAAGTTGTAGGCATTAGTGAAACTTGGCTGTCAGCAGAAGATGTGGTCACTGGAATTGAATATGATGGGTACAGTATTTTCAGGGAGGATAGAGAAGATAGAACAGGAGGAGGAGTACTGTTGATGATAGCTGATGTGTTGCAGCCAAAGAAAGTAGTATATCATGATGATAGACATTTGAATGAGAGTTCATTTGAGGCAGTCTGGTGCGAAATAGTGACCAACGCAACCAAATATACAGTTGGATGCTGCTATAGGCCAGGGAGTACGGGGGGGAGATATTGAATTCATGCATCAGCAACTTAGTGCAATGAGTGAAGGCTTAGTGATTATTATGGGGGATTTTAATTATGGTGATATCAATTGGAAGGAGGAAATATCACGTAGCAAAAAGGAAATGGAGTTCACACATCTTCTACGAGATAATTACTTGAAACAGCACGTAACTGAAGGGACACGTGGTGTGAGAGTGTTGGACCTGGTTATTGGTTCAGAGTTTATATGCATAAGTAAGGTGTTCTCGTTACCTCCAGTTGGTGAAAGCGATCATGTGGTATTGACTTGGGAGGTTGCAAAATCTGTGGATTTTTCTATTAAGAAGGGGTATGTACGGAACTACAGGTTAGGCAATTATAACAAGCTTCGGAGTGAGCTTGCAGCCATCCCATGGCAGAACATATTGCAAGGGAAAGATGTTAGCAGTGCTTGGGATAAAATCAGCGGGTATCTGAGGAAAGCAATATCAGATTGTGTCCCCATGGTCAGGAGGTCAAACAAGGCAGGCATTAGATGGATGAGCAGTAGTATCAAGCTTGAACTGCAAAAAAAGAAAATGTTATGGAGAATTTACAAGGAGAAGGGCGATCAGGACACCCATGAGCAGTACAAGGCTCAAGCTAGGAAGGTTACCAGCATAGTAAGAAAAGCTAAATCAGATTATGAGAAGACCTTAGCCAAAGAGATCAAGGGTAATCCCAAAGAGTTCTTCTGCTATGTGGCAAGTAAGAGGAAGAATGACTTCGGAAGGATAACCTTAGTGGGTGCTGATGGTATTGAAGTGACAAAATCAGATGTAATAGTCGAGTTACTGAGTGATCACTTCTCGAAAGTCTATCACCCAAGTGAGGATATCTCTACACCTATAGCAATACCAAATGTGAGAATTGAAGCTAAAGAATCAGAGGTATTAAATATATTGCAAAACTTAAATGCAAACACTGCAGTAGGCTTAGATGGAATATCAGCTCGGGTGTTGCGTGAATGTGCAAATGAATTGTCAACCCCTCTTACCTGGATATTTAATTTAAGTTTGAACTCTGGTATGGTCCCTAGGGAGTGGAAGTTAGGCAAAGTGGTTCCTTTGCATAAGGGTGGCTCTAAAACTGCGGTATTGAATTACAGACCAATCACCATCTCAGGAGTAGTGGTAAAAGTATTGGAAAAGTTGGTTAAAGACAAAATTCAAGAATGGGTGGATCAGGATATGATACTCTATAGAGGCCAACATGGTTTTGTTAAAGGTAGATCCTGCTTTAGCAATCTATTAACTATTCATAATAGAATAACATCTGAGTTGGACAAAGGAACTGGCTACACAGTGGTACTTCTGGATTTTGCTAAGGCTTTTGACAGGATACCCCATAGAACACTGTTACGCAAATTGGAGCAGATGGGAATGGATATTAAATTGGTGATATGGATAAGAGAATGGCTCAGGGAGAGATACCATAAGGTGGTGTATGGAGGAGCCGAGTCCAGAATGAGGCAGGTGACCAGTGGTGTGCCTCAGGGCTCTGTGCTTGGGCCAATGTTGTTTAATTTGTATATAAATGATATAGGAAATGGCTTAAAGGGAGATATTCAGTTGTTTGCTGATGATGCAAAGTTGTGTAGTGCAATAAAAAATCAAGCTGATGTTGAAAGTTTGCAGGAGGATTTAAATAAGCTGGTAAAATGGGCAAAAGAAAATGGATGTCAGTTCAATGTGGAAAAGTGTAAAGTCATGCATTTTGGGATTAAAAGATTACCAGCTGTGTACTACATCGATGGAAAGGTACTCCAAGAGATTGATGAGGCTAGGGACTTAGGGGTATTGGTAGATAGGGAGATGAAGTTCAGAGGACACATTGCTAAGGTGTCCAAGATTGCACATAGGATTACTTGGTTGTTGAGGAACACACTGACATCCAGAGATAAAGAGGTTATTATTCCCCTTTATAAAGCATTGATACTTCCACATTTGGATTACTGTGCTCAGGTCTGGTCACCTGGATTCCTTGGAGATGAGGAGGCTGTGGAGAGGGTTCAGAGAAGAGTGACCAAGTTGGTGAGTGATATAAAAAATGCTCCCTACATTGATAGATTGAGAGCTTGTGGATTGCAGAGATTGGTTGATAGGCGAAGAAGAGGGGATATGATAGAAACATTCAAATTACTAAAAGGTTTTTATAGGATTGATGCAGGGGAAATGTTTCAGCTGTGTGATAGTGATGGAAGAACAAGAGGCCATCTCTGGAAATTAAAGAACAGTGTGGTTAACAAAGGTGTCAGAACAAGGTTTTTTGCCTGAAGGGTGGTGAATGAGTGGAATTCATTGCCTGACTTAGTTGTGAGCTCTTTGTCTGTAAATGAATTCAAGAAGAGATATGACAGATATTGTTTTGCTAGTTTGGGTCTCCCGCGATGAGTCTACTGACTCCATGGAGATACCCGTAATAGTAATAATAATAATAATCTTCGCTATAAATCGTGCCTAAGTAGCTGAAATGTTTTACTTGTTCCAGAGGTTCTCCGTTCACAATGCAGTTGACATTTTCAACGATTCTGCCTATTTTCATTGTCTTCGTCTTTTTATTGCTGACCTTCATACCATATCTATTACAACAGTTATTCAATTTAGTCAGGGAATCTTGCAGACTTGTAGTGGATTTATTTAGAAGGATAACATCGTCTGCATAAAGCAAAGAGCTGATATTAACATCTCCAATTTTGATATCATGTTTAATACTACTTTCCTTCATAATATGATCCATATAAATAATGAATAACAGAGGAGATAATGTACATCCTTGTCTCACACCAGATTTAACATTAAACCATCTTCCTGTACTTCAATTCTACCTACTGACTTACAACTCAAATACAGACTAAGTATTGCTTGATATAATCAGGAGTGCACCAGTAGTGTCCAGCACCTGTGTGCAAAACTTTAGTTGGTGCCCCTATACCCAGTAGCACGCCTGTAGTGTCCGGCACCTGTGTGCAAAACTTTAGTTGGTGCCCTATCCCCCCCCCTGCCTCCAATAAAAAATTCACTTTAAAAAAATGTTTTTTTAAGTATTTCCTCCTCTTTGGCACCTTTACTATCCTGGTGCCTGTGTGCATCGCACACATTGCACATATGGCTGGCGCACTCCTGGATATAATGCCCCATTGACACCATATAACTGTAGCGTATTGAATAGCTTCTCTCTTGGCACCTTGTCATATGTCTTTGTTATATTCCCATGATTTCTCCACTATTTGTCGTAAAGTGAAGATCTGATCCTGACAGCCTCTATTTGGCCTGAATCCAGCTTGTGCTTGTTCTTCACCAAGCTTTTCTTCCACAATTCTTCTCAACCATTTCTCAAGTATACTGGCATAAATCTTACCAGGAATGCTCAGTAGGGAAATACCTCTGTAATTCTCACATTCGTTTTTATTTCCCTTTTTTATATATGGGCACTATGAGAGCTCTACTCCAATCATCAGGAATTTGCCCCTCTGTCCAGACCTTCTGAAATCTTACAGTGCAGCCACTGTAAGATTTTTATACCACCATACTTCAGCATTTCTGGTCAAATATCATCTACTCCTGCTGCCTTTCCACATTTCAAGCATTTGATGGCTTTTTCTACTTCAAGTATGGATATGCATTACTGACTGTATGCCTGTTGAGTGTTATTTACCACCGTACTATCACTGCTTGTTTCATTTAGCAATTTTTCGAAGTAATTACTCCATTCTTCAAGGATATCTTTTTCTCCCGTTTTCATGTCACCTTTGTCATTTCTAACTCCTTTTACAGCACTCTTTCCTCCATTTCTAAGCTTCAACAATATAGAATATTTTGCCACCATCTTGATATTTATTTTCTATAGAGATAAAATACTGTAATAATATTTCCAATGGCTACAGTGATTACAGAATTTAAAAAATAATCAGTTACTCCCCCGTTTCCTGGCCAACTCTTCAAGAAGGGCTTCAAAAATGCCATCACCATCCGTGGCACATAAGAAAAAAATAGCCAGGTCCTTAAAAAAGTGCAACACTCAAACAGTGTTTAAGTCCCACCGATACTTACTACCCTTATCCATTCCACCAAAGATCAGCTCCCTCCTCTCTCAGTACTTGCAGTATATCAAGTACCCTGTTCCTGCAAGCAGGCTACTTTGAACAGACAAGCAGTTCAGCACCCATCCATCTACAAGAACACAAATAATACATCTGTAATCATGACTGTGGTCAATCTGGCCTTGCAGACCATGTTTTGGATCTCCTGGAGTAAAACCACCATGCCCCACTATAGTAAATTCAAAAAAGAAAGACTGTTTTTAGAATCTGCAGCAGCACTCAGAATTCAACTGAATTTAAATAAATACGGTTGCATGAAACTTCCTAAAATTTGGGAAACATTAATTATCAGAGATCCCACGTTATCTCCTAGGTCACCTATAAACGCCCATAGAGGGTACACCACTTAGATAGGACTTTAGAATCACTCACCCGCATGTTTCACTTAGTATTGTATTTGAGCATGTTGTTATAAAAGTTATTTGTAATCCCTGAAGATGTCTCAGTGACTGAGACGAAATACTGGAAGCATTAAGATTAATTTTAATCCTTTCCCAGTGCTGATTATATTCCATTAAACCTCCAACAGGATATGTTGTCCTCACAGCACTTAAGCCTCAACACACAGATCCCATCAACAACCCTCATATCCACATCACCTAAATAAAAACCCTTCAGTAATTTGTCTCAATCATACACCCCTTTTCCACCTGTCAATCAATTTTTATAATCCACAAAACCTATCCTCATAAGGTGCACTCCATTGACTTGCAAGCATCTTGGTCACTAGCCTCTGGAGCCTCTCCACCTTCTCATTCCCAAGAAAATCCCAGTGACCAGATCTGTGCACAGTAGCCAAGATAGAGTATCACCAAGGCCCTGTAAAGAGGTATAACCTGCTTATCTCTGCTTATGTGAGCGTTAGTTTATAGGCAGTTGAAGTTTAGAAGGCATACTACAAAATTAGCTAAAACAGCTCATCAGATTACTTGGTTACTGAACACCCTGATGAAAAGAGATAAGCAGGCTATTATACCTCATTATAAGGCCTCAATAATACCCCCAGATCTGGTCACCTAGGTTTCTTGATGATGAAGGCAAGTGACCAAGATGGTGGCAGGTCTATGCAATGCACCTTAACAGCATAGGTTAAAGATTTATGGTTTACAGAAATTGACTGATAGGCAAAAAACAGTGATATGATTGAGACACAAATTACTGAAATTCTTGGAAATCAAGCAAGAGAGTGGTTAATGACCTGAGGGCAAAATTTTTCACTTGGAGAAGAGTGAATGGGTGAAATAAGTTGTCAGAGTCTCTTGTGTGCACAATGACAATGAATGAGTTCAAAGTGAAGTTTGATAGATATTGTACAAGGCATAACATTCTCACTGAGTCTACAGACTCAGTGTAATTGCCCATGTTGTAAAAATAACTGAAACCTTGCCCTAGAGACGAAACATTAAATTTTTTCATGCCCCTTAAGGGTCAGTAGTCTCACACCTGGCAATGCAATTGATCTTTAACACTATTTAAATGATACTGCAACAATTAAATACAGAATCTCAATAAGATGGATAAGGATGACTAAATTACAAACATTTTGGAAATTGTGAAAGAAGAAAATGAAAATATGGAATATATCACAGTAATTGAAAGTAAATATAAATGATTCAATCATCATCCTCAGTGCCCATTATGGAGATGAGGCATGGAACCATTAGAAAAGATGCTGAAAGAAAATTGTTAGCCTTTGAAATGTCTCCATAAAATTAATAAAACACTAGACATGTTAATCAAAATAGTAATCAAACATATTAATAACACTAGTCAGAATTCAAAACAAATGATAAATTAGATGGATTTGACAGTTATGACATACAGAGTTGACATACTATCATGGATAATATCAAACAAAAATAACTGGAAGATTGTCATATAGAATGGATCTTGAGACTTGTACATCGAGTTCTGGATAGGCACATGAAATGATCATAACACAGAGGAAGGCAATGATTAACATGGTTACAGATGTTACAAGCTTTGTGTGCAGAAGATGATAGGAGCTCTTGCACATGAAAGGAGAAGATGGTAATTCATCATCCATGAGAGGTTCGGCCTATCCCAATAAAGCAGAGAAGAAGAATCAGACATATTTATACAATTTCTGGTTTGAGTTATAGCTAAACTACTAACACTTATCAGGCCATGCAATATACATTTTGCTAGTGGTAAAAATATAAATGGCACATGGTAAAACAGAAATATGAGAGGGGGAAATAATTATTTTCGAGCTTACCAGAAATTTTTAAATATATGATTTTCTTTGCATTTTTATTTTTACATATATAATTTTCTTTGCATTTTTTCCCCCATAAGGCAAATTATGCAATTAATGAAATGTGGTTTAAATGCTCCATAAAGTTATTATTATTATTACGTGACATCCCCATGGAGTCCAAGGACTCATCAAGTTGACTACGTTCCTTGCTGTAATGCAAACGAAGAAAGCAGACATTGGAAGTTTATTTTGCAGTTAGTTAGATTATAATAAATTTAGTTTAATCCTTTATCCAAGTGTAAGCAAACAAAGTTTGCACCTGAAAATACCTTCAGGACTGAGGTCCAGTGATACAACACTAGGCAACTCGCAGCAAAGGTGGACCAAGCTCTCATCACTCCTGTCTCAGTATCTCCCATAATGCAAAGCACATCTCCTTGCGGATATGTATACTGTTATGCATTAAGGGAAAGGCCATTATCCAGACCGGTTTCGACCTTTATTGAAGTCTCGTCAGTGGGAGGCAGACCCAAATGTGGAGATACTAAGGCAGAAGCAATAGGAGAGGTCATATTCTCCATGTTTGGGTCTGCCTCCCACTGATGAGACCTCAATAAAGGTCGAAACCGGTCTGGGTAGTGGCCCTTCCCTTAATGCATAGCAGTATACATGTCCGCAAGGAGATGTGCTTTGCATTATGGGAGATACTGAGACAAGGAGTGACGAGAGCTTGGTCCACCTTTGCTGAGAGTTGCACCACTGTACCTCAGTCCTCAAGATATTTGCAGGCGCAAAATTTGTTTGCTTACACTTGGATAAAAGATTAAACTAAATTTATTAAAGCAGACGAATGTCAAATTTTGACGCTTTTTGATTCTCTCACTTTTTACCCCTTAGTAGGTTATTAATTTATTTTCAGGATTATATTTTACCAAAAATGTATCATGAATCCATGACAATAAAGAAACATTCATTATGCTAATAGTAGTACAAGTATTAGTGACTGATGGTCTAAAAACTAAGGCAAATCTAACTGTTCTCGGTGGGTTTAACTTCGTTGCTTAAAAAGATCATACTTGAGCTCATGTACTTTTATCCTTATTAAACAATTAGCATCAACCCAACTTATCACCCTTAAGCTAAATGCTGATCACCTAAAATTATAAATTTAGGATAAAAGAAATTATACGACAAAAGAGTTGGATTCAATGCATATTCCGCCGGTTGGCTTTAAAAAGCTGTCATACGCAATGTGGGGAGAAAATCAAGTGCATTTTTTTTTACGCTTTTAAAAATAACTACAACTATACCTGCGCATGATCGCGTCCTCCATACTTTAGTCAAAAGAATAATTATTGCAAAAAGATGTGAAAGATCGCCAGCCAAGCGAAAAATATTCATCTTTTACACAGTTAAATAAACATCAGAACGTGAACGCCATGCAGCCTACTGTGTACAGCAAAAAGCTCCCTCTGCAATGAACACACAGTTCATTTTAATTAAATCACAAAATAAAGTCGTGATCCGATATTCGATTCAAAATTTCAAAATTCAGCATGGAAAATCAAAATAGGAATTTTGATATAAAAAATGCCACACTAAAAAAAAAAAACTACAAATGTCTTAGAGAGCATATGATAGAAGGAAGGAGAGAATCAAGGGTTGATTATTATTATTTATTCACATAACTGATACACAGTCAAAACATGATATCATTTAAACAACAATTTCACTGGGGAGGATACAGAACAATCCAGATTCTACCCAAGAATCTAAGAATAGTCTGTCAGGTGGCGTCGTAAAATATTGACTGGACCAAGTAATGCTGTTTTTTTTTTTTTTTAGAGGTTATTTGGGATCACTTGGTTGATGTTTAATTGCTGTAAATAGTTGGACAGCTTCTTTGAAGTTGCGCTACGTGCACCAATAACTATTGGGATGACTTTGGTGTGTTTAAGACACAACTTGCCAACTTCGATTGCCAGATCTCGATATTTACTAATTTCTTCCAGTTCTTTGTTGTTATCACTTGGTACTGCGATATCGATAATCCAAACCTGTCGATGTTCGATAATTGTGATGTCAGGTCTATTGTGTTCCAAATCCAGATCAGTTTGTATTCTAAAGCCCCAGATAATTTTTGCTGTTTCGTTTATCAGTAGTCTCTATTTTATACTTCTACTAGTTACCAGAAGCAAGTAAGCCATATTTTTTGTATACATGCCAATGAATTATTTTGGCCACTTGTTCATGGCGGTATTTAGTCACTTTGGGCTATCTTGCTGCAGGCACTGATTATATGTGCTACAGTCTCATCTTTCTGATCGCATAATCTGCATTTGCTGTTATTATTGACGTTCAAAATTTTTGCTTTCATTGCATTAGTTTGTAATGCCTGTTCTTGAGCTGCTATAATAAATCATTGTTTCTTTCTTGTTGTGCACAGATTTGGTCGCCTGGTTTTCATGGTGATGAGGATATGTTGGAAAGGGTCCAGAGAAGAAAGGTAGTCAGTGGTCTTTGGAATGTGGAGTACGAGGACAGATTGAGGGAATGTAAGTTGCAGAGCCTCGTGAATAGGAGGAAGAGGGGGGGGGGCTATGATTGAGACATATAAACTGGTCAGGGGTTGTTATCAGGTAGATATGGAAAAGATTTTTCATAGAATTGGAGATGGAAGTAGAATAAGACATTATACGTGGTAATCTGTCTGTTTTCATGTTATTATTTTTCAGCCATCCTTCTTTAAAACTCTTTAAGTTGCTCAGATCAGCTCGAAGTCTGTTGACTTTTCGTTCTAACCGATTTTCCATGGTGCAGATTGTTTCATCCTCGGATATTTCTCTTACGGGTTACAATTAAGATTCACTGTAATGATATCGGCTGTGCTGTATAGGAGCTGATTTGTTTCTTGTATACTGCTTGTTGTGATGGTTTTAATCACAACATTTGCGATTATTATTATTATTATTATTATTATTATTATTATTATTATTATTATTAAGAAAAGTAAAAATGGAAAAAAAATTACCAATTTTTGTTGACCAGAGATAACAAGATATTCATAAGGAAGTCACAAACTTAAAAGTCGATACAAATTAAAAGCTCAGGAGACATAGAAAGGCTGACACTGTGAAAAAAAAGTATCCTAATTAGTCCAGAAAGAAGACCACAATAAAAATAAATGTGGATCATCAAGACAGATGCAACAACACCAGAATATATCGGCAATTTCACTTTGATCAGACCTTTCAGATCATTCATTTGACCCCCCAAACACCTACCTACTTCCAACACAGCAACCAAATCAATAAAATATACATACAGTAAACCCCTTTTTTTTTTTTTACAATTTTCAGGGGACTGATGGAAAAAGTGTAAATAGCAGGAAATGTAAAAAAACTTTTAAATAAGGCTAAAACATGACTTACTGCTAGTATGTGGGTCTACATACCAGATTTCCACAGCCGGCACTAGGGTCTTTGCCGCCCACATGCAATGTCTATCTAAGCGCCCTTGTAACGATCCAGGCGTGTGTGGTTCTTTTACGATAATAAAAATTTAAATTATTTGAAATTTCTTAAATAAATTTTGACAGAACAGCCACACGTTGTTTCGCTAAATGTAACGAACAGGGGGTGGTGACTAGGCAAGATAATCATTAAAAACCCGAATATTCAAAAAATTCTCAAAAGTCAAAGCAAATTTTGATAAAGCCACTTCACTTTAATCGTTGAATATAATGATACAGGGATTATCGCCTTCTCACCAACCCGAATCGCTAACAAAATTAAAATGAATTTTAATTAAAGTTAAAATTTATTTGAACTAAAGTTTAAAAAAGTCGTGCATTTTACTAAATTCTTAGTAAGTTGTAAAAATTTTTTTAAAATTTTTATAAATTTTAAAAAAATTTATAAAACTATCTTTTATGAAAATAAAAGAAACTCAAGATAGATGAGAAAATAAGAAAAGAATTCAGAAATAATAATTAGAACATTTTATTAATATTAATATAAATATTCAAAAAATAAAATCTTTACAGACTAACAGAAAATAAATTAAATTATTTAAATATACTTGACATTATTTTATTAAAATTTTAGAGTTCTTGATTTCATATTCACCAAATTAGAAATAATGGTCTTAACGTCTAATTCCGCACATACATCATTTTCAATAGCTAATAACGCCAAACTAACAAGCCTTTTTTGTGACATACTTGTTCTTAAGTAGGTTTTAATCAATTTCAACTTGGAAAAGGAACGTTCACGGCTCGCTACACTAACAGGTAAGGTTAATAGTATTCTTAAAGCAATTGAAAAGTTAGGGAAAGATAAATTATTGGACACAATAAAATTAAGAATATCAAAAGGGTTTTGAATAGTTAAATTATCCTTTCGAAAAATATCCCGGAAAGCACATAACTCGTCATATAGTTCTATTGCATTTACGTTTTTATTGTCGCCGTCCATCAAGAGAATCTCTAAATCGTCACAATTTTTCGTAAATCTTCGTTATTAATTTGTAGTAATCTATACAATAAATTGAAATTATCAAAATATGTTTTTAGTTGTTCAAAACGTTCAATAACGAACACATTGCAACGTCTAGAAGTGTATAAAACACATTCACTCTAAATTTATCTTCTGGCAATTGTGGCGTTTCGTCATAATGCTCGTAGTCAAATTGGCATGTCTTCTTTGGTCGTCGAACTTCCGTACCAGTTTTAAATTCTTGTTCTCCATCCACTTCTTCACTCAGTTCTTTTGCCGTTTTAGAACTTCTTTAAAATTTGTATCTGAACGATACTCTTGTAAGAATATTTTTAAGTTTTCGATAGATTCTAAAGCAAGTGTAATGTTCATATTTTTGTCTTGAAGCATTTTACTCACAGGGTTTATTCTGTTAAGTAAATCATGCCAAATTATAAGAGAACAAATAAAGTTTTGGTCTTTCATTTTAGCACATAATGTTTGTGCTTCATGCTGAGTTTCTTTGTTAAAATTTTCATTATTTGAAATTTCAAAAAGTGCATCGTAAATTTCTTCTAACTGATATCGTAGAGGGCGGATTGCATTAATTTTACTTTCCCATCGCGTTTCTGATGGCTGTTTCAATGTTAAAATTTTTGCGAACTTTAAAAGGATTGCGCAACATTTGTAAGAGAATGAAAAGAAATTATATATTTCTTGAATAATTGCAAAGAAACTAATTGTATCTGCGTATTCACTTTGGCTGCATCGTTAATGATTAAATTTAGAGTATGAGCAGCACATGGCACGTAAAACGCTCGAGGATTTTTGTTCAAAAGCCAATTTTGGAGCCCATATTTTTTCCCTTTCATATTTGCTCCATTGTCATACCCTTGACCGCGGATGTCTTCAATGGGAATATTCCATTTTTCCAGTTGTTCCACTATTGTTCCACATAGACCACGTTCTGTGGAATCTGATATATCTCCAAAGCCTAAAAAATTTTCCCTGATCTTGACAATTCCATTCTCACAGGAAACAAAGCGAATAATAATGGTCATTTGTTCTGTTTTACTTGCATACGGTGTGCAGTCTAAAATTATGGAATAATATTTAGATTTTCGAACTGATAATAAAATTGTATTCCTGATTGCGTTACTTAAAGTTTCCAATATTTCATTTTGACTGTCTTTACTCAAACAGTGTACTCTATTGTTTCGTTGTAAGGCCCTTTCAACATGATTTTCCATAACGGGATCAAGCTTCCCAAACAGTTCGACTAATTTTTAAAAATTGCCGTTATTCCTTTCATATAATGTATCAGATGATCCGCGAAAAGCTAAATTTTGGCTACCAATGAATTTTATAATTTCAATCAAGCGTTCTAAAACACTCGTCTAATGTTTCTTTTCCATTTCATACATGCTTTGAGTCTGGAAATCAATAGTAGTTTTGTTTTCTAAATTATTATCAAGTTCCTTCCATTTTAAGAAATTTTTCATGTGAGCTAAATTAGTCTCATGTCTATGCAAAGTTGTACTTACATTTCTCCAATCGTTATAACCTCCTACAAGACTACTTGATTCAGTAGTTGCGAAAAGTTTGCAACAAAAGCAAAAAACAGAATTTAAAGTTTTGGAAGAAATGAGCCATATTCTTGGCACGAGCTCGCCGTTTTTCATTTTTCTATTATAATATGTGTCGCCAAATTTACGACCATATGTATCTCTGGGATATATTATATTTTTATTTTGAACAGGCCCAATTTCAATTAAAACAACTCGTAAAATTTCATCAATATTTCCCCATTCACCTGGATCTTCTAAATTTACAGGGACTAATAATGTGTTAGTTTCGTGGTCACCTTCAACTAAATCTTCTCCTAACTGTTTTTCACTTAAATCCTGCGTTTTGTTATCTTGTTCAACAGTTGTAATAGTACTTTCATTCAAACTGGATGATGAGCACGGTTCATGAACTCTGATTTCTGATATATCGAGTTGGTTACAAGCTGCATCAGAATATTTTAATATTTTAACAAATTTATTAAGAGCCCTAGTTTGTTTCTTAATATCTGCTTCTTTCGCAGCATGACGCTTACGATTTTGTGCACCAGATAACTTTTTTTTATTTTGTGATTCCATTTCTATTTTATACCCACAAGAAATTATTACACAACACGACACAGAGATGAAACAATAGTCCGCACTGTGCTACTGTCAGTAGCCTATTGAGATGTGTACTGTGCTAACCTGTCATTACTGCGACATTGTAAAATTTTATTATTGTTTTAACTTTGTATACTTGAAATTTCTATTAATTACTTGTGATGTCTTTTTTCTTTTCTTTATACTTTATTCTCCGTTATTCTAATATAGCTATGCGCGCTTTCTCTCTCTCGGAATCTCTCTTGTTTATATTATTACGTACTATGTTTACAAGAAAGTCAAATAAAATTTATTTACATTACTATTAAATGTACACGAATTTAAACATTAGGGAGATTGCTTTCTCTATCCTTTTATAAAAACACTTTAGCAAAATTAAGAACCTTTTTTCTTCAACTTTAAGATACTTTCTTTAACACAAAACGTTATCTACTCTCAGTTTACAAATTTTACTTATTAAACTCCAAGCTTACTCGCAAAGAGGTTACCTAAATCTCTCTGTTAAGTTATCTTTACAAATATGATATCAACTTCTAACATGCTAATTGATTCTCTTAAGGACACTTCTTAACCTCATTAAACATTAAACACATAGCTTAAAAGTCTTTCTAATACAACTATAAGAGGAATTATATAAAAGTTTTGAACTTACAAAGGCTCTATCTGACAATTAGCCAGTCTTTCACTAAAAGTTTTATGCAATTATTTCATCTCAGATCTTCATCTGGAATTTTGGCTTCGGCTGGGAATGTAGTGGGACTCGTACTGTTCCGGAAAAATGTTATTCTCCCACGGCGAAAAGAAAAACTTACGAGCGAAGGTACTTCGGGAAATTTGTCTTGCCTTTTCTCCTCTATTTGGGCTCGCCGAAAATGCCTGGACGACTGTCGTTTCAAGTAGCTTGAATTGCCTCCTCTGAGAAACTGAAAATGCCACCTCCAAGAAAAATGAAACTGTTGTCAACTGTCAATCAGGATCCCTCTGGACTGGAAACTTTTCTCATCTACGGCGTTTGGGACTTCTCCTTTCGTCAATTTAAAAGCTCTGTGGCCTAGAAGTCGTTTCTCTCTAGCGACGTCTCGAACCGAGAAGCTCCTTTCTGGAAGCGGAAAACTCCTCTCTCAACCAAAGTCTGGGTTTGGGATGCTCTCTGACGATGTTTGGAACCGAGCAGCTCTGTCTCTCTTCGGCAACGTCTGGGACCGGGCAGCTTTAGCAATGTCTGGAACCGAGCTGCCTCCTCTTTGACAGCGTCTGGAACCGGGCAGCCTCTCCTGTCTCTCTGTGGATGTCTCTGGAACTGAGCCCCCCTACTTCTGCAGCAATCTCTGGATCCGTGCAGCCCCTTCTGTTTGCCTCAGTCCCTTTTTATTACACCTCCTCTGAGACCTTGCATGAAGTTTGGCAACCCCCAAAGAATCGGTATAATTCTTTCATCTTAAGTTTCAAGTTCGGCACGCCTTTGGTTCTTCTCCGCTTTCTTTTAATTGTAAGTTGCCGGCCATCGGAAAGTTGTTTGAACCTTTCTGACTGACTTAGCAGATATTTACACTTAGAGCCTGCAAGCCTTTCTCATACAAACAAATTTTAATAACAATCTTTCTAATGCCACCATGTAGATCTATTACATGCAGCTTCGGCGATATAAACATTGCCTTTGTTTTTAACACTCTAACATATTCTTATTAAAGCAGTATATTCAGTTAACTTCCAGAGTGGTATTTACAATAACATCTAAAACAAACTATACAGTGACAAACAAAGTTTATTTTTACAATATTCACATGGGACTTAACCTAAGTAAACAATCGAATGTAATGTGTTTTGGAATATTTAAGCTACAATCGAGTTTTTACAGAACCATATGACTGGTTACGTAGCAACAGATGTTTTGTACGAAAATTCGTTTCTGCGCATAAAAACCGTTCACCGTTTCACTTTAGATGCTGGAGGCAAGCATTTAGCCTGCTCTCGCTGCAAAATTGTAAACAGCCGGCAATATACAATTTTTTAAAAATTTTTATTCGGTGTATCCGGCCTTATTTATTTTAATATCGATCATTCTAAGAATTTTTTGTTTTTATGATAAAAATTTTGTTACTTAAAAATGAACTTATGACCCGTACCCCGGAACCCCTTTCGTAGCGGCGCCCGCATGCACCGAATGCCTTGCATGCCCGCTTCCGCCGGCCCTGAGTATTTATCTAACATTATTTACTTAACATTCTGTAATGAATACTTGTGGCAAACAGAAAATGTGATAGTAATACTTCAGTTATATATTTAAATTTAAAATTATATATTTAATTTATATGTTTATATAAAAAAATAAAAAAATCTTATGTAAACTGCAACATAAGTAATATTATTTAACTTGTGAGTTATTAAGTGTAAAGTATTACTATGATTATTATTAATGGTAATAATACACGCTTTTTACTCTTGTGTCAATGAGAAATTTTGCAAATGATAATGATATTACGAGTAATTATAATTTTTGCTGAAACATTTTGCAAGAAAAAGTTGCATTGTTGCCTAAAACTTTAAGAGATAATTAAGAGATAAACTATTAATATTATTATTATTTTAAAAAATATTATTATTATTATCCGAACTATATAATTGTAAATTATTGTTATTTTAAAAGATAGCAAAAAAACAATGTTATCATCATTATATGGTAATTTCATTATATGCAGCACTTCGTGCTGAACCTTGTAAAATAATATACTGAATGTTACCCAAGATGATAATTGTATATATGTAAATAATTGAGAGATAAAAAAAATTACCTCTGACTCAATCTCCATGGCCTCATAAGATTCATAACAGTAGATCCACACTAACCAGTATTCACTAGACACCTATCATATTTGCTTTAAACTCATTTACTGTCAAGGCACTCACAACTGTCTCTGGCAATCATTCCACTCATTCACCACTCTCCAAGCAAAGAATTAGTCTGCTCACTCTTAATAACGATACTCTTGCACAGCATCCAGGGGTGGCATCTAGATCTCTTTCTACTGGTCATATATTAAAGATCTCATTTGTTTGAATTTTATAGAACCCTTTAATAATTTTAAAGTCTATCATATTCCTTCTTTTGCCTATCAACAAGACTTTGCAACCCACACACCTTGAGCTATCCTCTCAGGGAACTGTACATACTCCTATACCTGTCACTAGCTTAGTCACTCACGACCTCCGAATCCCCGAGAAATCGAGATGACCAAATTGGAGCATAGTAGTCAAGATGTGGCCGAATCATAGTCTTATAAAGAGGTATAATACGCTCCATATTTTTACTTGTTAGCGTGTTCTTCAAATGCAAGAATTCCATGAGCTAATTTGACACTTTTGCAATATCGAACTTTATGAACTTCATATCTCTAGCTTGATCAATTTACTGCAATCGAATACCGTATTATAATCTTATATTTTGCAACATTATTTTGTTAACATAATCAGGAAACAAACTGAAATCATTAAATTCCCTCAAATCGTTCCATGCATCATTAATATACAAACTGAACAGAATTAGCACAGAACTCTGAAACACTCCCCAAGTTAATCGAATTCTCCTGCACTGCGCTTCACCATCAACCAACCTCTTGAGTCTGTCAATCAATCCCCTCCCCCCATCCATGCTTCCAACTTCATATCCATTCCAATATGCTCCAACTTATGCAAACGTTTTTCATGAGGTATTATTCTCTAAAATGCTTGTCCAGCGTTATCAGTATCTGTTATAAAATTTAAGAAATTACTACGCAAGACCAACCAACCTTTTACAAAGCCATACTGTGACTTGATTGTTAATCAGAAGCAAGACTGACTGATGTATATTTCTTCTTAAAGAAACACGTAAGTCAATCTTAAGCAAAAATAAACTTATATGAAATTACAAAGCAAGTGATTGTAATATGATCGAAAATAGCTTGAAGCAGTACCGTGGAAGGAAGAATTTGAAGATAAAGAGATGAACAATGCATCGAAGCTAGCTAACGAACATTTGTTAAAAGCAATGACAAATACGTTGTTATGAAATTATGGAGAAATTCTTTCATTATGAGAGAGAATAATTGCCAACAAATGACCTTTCAAGATGAAACAAGTTGTCAATTGAGCAACGTGGACAAAACAGAAGTACTATTTCATGAATACTTTATTAAGACATTTCATTTCAACAAACCAGTCCTCCTTCTCTTCCTCCTTGAATAAAGGAGGAAGAGGAGGACGACTGGAAGATTAGAAGCGAGTAAAATGAATTTGCTTAGAATCCTAGATACCCTAGATACTCTAGATACAAGGGGAAATGGGAATAGATGAGATGGGTGATGGGAGTGAATGTAGCAGAGCTTCACTAAGAAAGTGATTTTTAAATTGTTTGAGGTGTCTTTTGTTTTCTTATAATAGTGCTTCATTTTTTCAAGCTGAATGCAGATATTCTTCAGTAGTAGTTATGCTAATGTGTTGATTTGTGTTCTTACTACTTGTTTAAGCAAGAAAAAAAAACGCTACCTTCGTATGAAACCAATTAACTGTACTTTTGTTGAAAAGCCCTTACAAAGATTCTGCAAATCCTAGGCAGGATTCCAACTCAGATCTTTACAACCGAATGGTATCATCAATCCAGTTACTAATACTCAGCGAAGTTTTGCCAGGAGGCAGCCAGAGCATAGCGATAAGTCATATTTCTCCTCCCCCCCATGGAGAAAAAAACTATTCTCTCTTTGTTGGAGATATGCCTGCAAGTCATCCCTTACTGCCTTCATCTTTCAGTGAACTCCATCACAACACACTGATAAATAAAAATTATACAAATCATAATAAATAGATAAAATACAAATAAATTAAATAAATTAAAAACAATTTTCTTCCCAAATGGTAGTATACAAGTCTCTTAACCCTTATCTAAGACTAGTAGCATTCCGTCTCCATCCTCCATCAGTGCTTTTCAGAGAGGGAAAGAGCGAGAGAGAGAGAGAGAGAGAGAGAAGAGAGAGAGAGAGAGTGGTAGACAATTGCCGTCATCTCGTGGTAGCAACTACCATACTCTCGCTATTACAGATAAACAGTTCACTACAGAACTGTTATTACAGATAACAGTTCTGTAGTGTGGATTCACTACAGAACTGTTATGAAATGTTGCGTCATTAAATAGATTTTAAACTTAAAAAGTCTTCAAACAACGAGCTCAGAGAGTTGGTGTAGCCTTATCGAAACGTTTTTCTTTTTATGATGGCAGAGAGAAAATCTGCAATAGGTTGGATTCTAGTTGCAAACTAGAGTAATTTTTTCTCCACGTTTTCGGAAAGAAAGTTACCCCCAATTTCCCCAGTTAGTCAATATTTATCACAGGCAAAGAAATCTCTCTCTCTCTCTCTCTCTCTCTCTCTCTCTCTCTCTCTCTCGCTTGCTCGCTCACACTCTTCGAAACATTTGGGTTTGTAATCCATAAATTCAGAAAAATCAGCTGTAGATCTCGCACTATAACAGACAATAAAGTAAGTTTGGGTTTATAATCACGAGACTAAGACAATAAACAGTGGCACTTTCGTCCCAATGTCAAAATTATGGATAAAGAAGAAGTGAAGCCCAGCTACGTACTGATTACAAAAACAAATGTCGTGTCTATTTCCATTAGAAAAATGAAAACTGAGTTAGGGAAATGGCGTTAATCCACATCACAAAGATTACGGACATCTAAACCGAATCTATAATTTCTCATAGAACCTTAAATGGATTCTTTAAAAAGGGAGATAGAGAAGATTTGAAAAACTTCCTCCCAGCTAGCCGCTTTCCAACCCCAATACAAAATTTTCAGGAGCCTGTGTAGCTCAGTCCAAGTGGCGTTTACGCTGCACGCGCTTGATCGCCCATATCAAGTCGCCGACTAGAGGGACATTTTCTAAGCCTTTCATCGAGTGCTAAGCAAGAGATTCGTAAGAAAAGGATGATGTGGAAGGAATACCGTGTGCATATGGATGATGTGCTTTATGAAAATTATAAGCAGCAGGCTAGAATAGTCACAGCTGTTTTACTGAAAGAAAAGTCTGAGTATGAAACGAAACTGGCTCTGCATGCTAAAGACAACCCACAAGAATTCTAGCGATATGCTGCAAGTAAAAGAAAGAATGAATATGAAAGAATAACTCATCTGAATGCAGGTGGTGTGAGGGTTAGAGA
Source organism: Typopeltis vanoorti (assembly GCF_054136105.1). Lineage (NCBI taxonomy): Eukaryota > Metazoa > Arthropoda > Arachnida > Uropygi > Thelyphonidae > Typopeltis > Typopeltis vanoorti. The sequence goes on along the minus strand of NC_143551.1, from coordinate 4,657,707 downwards.
TGCAGAAGAAGTTGTTCAACTGAGTGCTCATTTTGCTAAAAGCTACCAACCTGGTGTACAAGACATTGAGCTCACTGCTACCTTTCATTAGATGAGGAAACTCATCTAATATAAGGTAGGAATGGAAATAATGTATTGGAAGATTAGGAATGGAAATAATGTATGGTGTTATGTCCCTATCTTACGATTTTTGTTTGTCTTACAAAATGCCTTCGTCTATATTCTTCTAACTTCTACTTTCAAGACATCACCAAAATTTCTACTAATATCTGAGTTATTATCCCCCGTAGTATCCCTAGTATTTGTATTTTAACTGCGCCCTTTGGGATATTTAGTTTAAGATATTTTATACATAAACAGAGAAAAGGAGCTCAAATATCTGAAAGTGTAACTATTGCAGTCGTGACACTATTTCTTGTTACTCAACATTAATTCCTTAAACTTCCCGTTTCTTAACATTAATTCCCCGCGTGATTAGGCTCGAATGTTTCTAAGCGGTGCATTGGATTAGCAAATTCAGACAACTATTTTATCATTACACATAATGTTTATTATTTCTCTAAGCATGATACATATCAATCACTGAACTAAATTACTTACACACTAAAATTTGCTTAACACAAGTAGTTGGGCTATGATTCGACAAAAGTTACTACGATCATGCCGCCACAAAATTTCATACAAAACATAAATTCACTTAACATGGACAAATTAGATTACCACACACTATTAGATTATTCAACTTCAAGTATACTAACAAAATCATTAACTACTCTAGCACATACCTATGACAATTCCGATTTTTTTACACATCACACTAGGCATTCAAATTCCTCAGGCTACTTAATTACTCAATTCACACTAATCAAACTCAATATTAACAAAACCATTTACTTCATTAACATACAACTATGTCATTAACTTTCCTTTGACAATATAGTAGGCACTCAAGATTCTTAGGACAATTAATTATTCACAAATTATCAACACTAGCTAGCTTACTTTTTACACTCTCTATCAAATTCTAAAGTCCTATTATAATTTCTCTCTAATCACTTTAACAGTTCCGTATTATGACAATGGTACCTATCACAAACAACTTCTAGTTAACATAAGACAAAATTCACAATACCTTTCTTTAGCTTCACTTACGGGCCTTTACCTTCTACTGAACGAACTTGCTTGCATAACTTCTTGCAATTCAGGGCTATATAAACTCCTGAGCCGTCGGCTGTACTATCCGAAACGAGGACATCGATGTCTTCACAGCTTCCTATGACTCTATGGCATATTTCGCTTTCTACATAGGAATACGGGAATAGCTTTCCCGCTCACCTTCGATTCCTTGTTGTGGCATGAGGATATAAGCCATATCTCTCCACTCAGGAACACCGTGAAATCCACTAGAAAACCAAACTAAAACCACCGCGACTATCCAAACGTTTCTTCTCCTCTCGCAAAAGGCAATAAGGCCTCAAGCCTCCTTGACTATCTAAACGTCTTCTCCAAAACCAAAGGAGCCTACTCTCTCCTCGAAAAAGCCGCCACAAAGGGGGGGGTTAACAACCCTTTATAGCTGCTTCCCTAACGGCGCCCTTTCTTACTTCTTTTTCCCGCCTCCTACTTGTTTTCCGTCTGTCTACCAATTGGGTAGCATTTTGCCGCCATACGTCATTTTGATCGGCAACTCGCAACGAAGTTTCTATCCGGGTATAGGCCCTAAGCGATATTCCGTCATTTCTCTTGTTAGCCTCTATCTTAACCCCTTTCAAATACCTTTCTCAGAATTCTACTTAATGCTTAATCTGTATCCTCTCACATAGCGTATTCCATGACTCATTCTTTTCCACTTATGTACTTAACTCTTTCATTCTTAATCGCATTACTATATTAATTCTTAGTTAGCTACTTATTTAATACAAATTCCTTGTTTAGTCATAATACATCTTAATACATTCTTTTCTTTTGTTATCTTAACTAAACAATAGACCTTTACAATTTACTCAATTTACACTGGATGCAAGAATATTATATTAATTAAATTATTCCTTTTATGCAGGGGTTTTTATTTATGTTATTTATTTTTCATGTTACACCATGATAACTGAGAATATTATATTCTCAAGATATCAGGTGTAACAATGGTAATTCCATTGCACAAGAGTGGTGCAAAGATCGATGTATCCAACTATCGACCACTTATTATCTCAGGAGTTTTGGTGAAGATTTTGGAAAAATTGGTAAAGGCTCAGATTCAGAAATTGGTTGACAATAAACCTCTACTTTGCAATGAGCAATGAACAACATGAGTTTACTAAGGGAAGGTCGTGTTTTAGCAACTTGCTCACCTTCTATAACAATGTTGCCATTGAACTAGACAAGGGGAATGGATACACCATGATACTTTTGGATTTTGCTGTCTTTTGACAGAATGCAGCATGGCAGACTGCTGCATGAATTGGAGAAAATGGGTTTGCAGTAGAAAGAGGGGAGATATGATTGAGACGTAAAAAAAAAAATATATATATATATAATATTCATCAAAGCTTGATTTGCTTCCTCAGTATAAAGTAAAAAGCTGGTTATATTCCACTAATTCGAGTCCTACCCAAGGGCCTATGAGTTGTGGAAAATACTTTCTGAAAATAAAAGCTGTGCCGAACAAAGCGGCCTTTTGCAGCTGCCCAATTTTTAATCAATCTAACTCGAGTGCTTCTAGATGTTTTTTCAATGTTTTAGGGATGGCGCCTAAAGCATCTATTATTATAGGAATAACTTTCGTTTTCTTTTGCCAGATTCGTTCAACTTCGACTTGCAAATCGCGATACTTTGTAATTTTTTCATTTTCTTTGTCATCAATCCGGCTATCTCCTGGTACTGATATTTCGATAAACTTAACACCCTTCTTTTCACTTTTTTCAATCACTGTGATATCGGGTGTATTACATTCCAAGCTTTTGTCAGTCTAGATTTTGAAATCCCAGAGTATTTTAGCTTTTTCATTCTCAACCACTTTCTGGTGGACTTTATGCTTCCAATAATCTTTAGACACTTTAAACCCATACTTTGTACATAAAGTCCAGTGAATTATCTTGGCTACGTTATCATGCTTTTTACAGTAGTCAATTTGTGCAATTTTGCTGCATCCACTTATAATGTGGTCTACTGTTTCTTCCTTTTCTTTGCACAATTTACATTTACTGTCGTCTTGAATATTTTGTATTTTTGCTTTCATAACGTTGGTTTTAATGGCCTGTTCTTGTGCTGCAAAAATTACCGATTCTGTTTCTTTCTTTAGTGCTCTCAACCATTGCCAGGTCAAGTTGCTGTGAGCGCTGTCCTCTATGCTGTGAAGGTATTTTCCCTGTAATGCCTTATATCTTTCAGTTCTCACTTTTACTTGTTTGGTTTTGTATTCCAATTTTGTCTCCATGTGTTTAAATAAACCCTCTTTCCTTACCTAAATTATAAATTTTTCCGCTGTTTTCTGCAGATAATCATACAAATTTCGTTTTCTTCTTCAATAACTTGCTTTACTTGTAATAATCCTCTGCCTCCTTTTTTGCGTGAGAGATAGAGCCTATCAATGTCACTGCGAGGATTGAGGGCATGGTGCATTATCATTAATTTTCGAGTTTTTCGGTCTAAGCTGGGTCCATTCAACAATGCCTGCTGAATATCTCAGAAGAGGTATCGCCCAGGTATTAATTGCTTTTATCAAATTTCCAGCATTAAACATTGACTTAAGGAGTTTTCTTAGTCGTCTTATGTATTCTGCTCTGATTCTTTCTTTGATCTTACTGTGCAAAATTTCTGATGCTTCCAAAATTCCCAAATACTTGTAGCTATCTTTGTATTTTATTGCCTTGATTATTTCACCACTGAACTATTTCGTTCAGATCTTCCAACTTTCCGCTTGTTATTCCAGTCTCTATATGAGTCTCCTTGAAAGATACCCCTTTTGATATTTACGTCTCCAATTTTTTCTCTATTCAGAACCTACGTTTTTTCCAGTTTTTCATGCTGGATTGCAAAAGGTTTTGTACGTTTTCGCTAATACCGAATAGTTCTGTGCATTTTAAAATCCAACTATGAGGCACCGAATCAAACGCTTTTTTATAATCTATCCAAGCCATATGAAGGTTGGTTTTTCTACGTTTGCAGTTTTTTAGAATCATTTTATCAATCAGCAATTGGTCTTTTGTGCCTCTTGAATTTTTGCTGTTACCTTTTTGTTCAATTGGGAAAAGAGAATTTCCTTTAAGATAGCTGCAAATTTTATTAGCTAGTATGCCTGTGAGTAGCTTAAAATTATTGGCAGGTTATTGGTCGGAAGTTTTCTGGGTTTGGACCTTTTTCTTTATCCTTTATGATCAAAAACGTTTTCCCTGCTGTGAGCCACTCTTCTTTGCTTTGTCCTTCTAAAACATCATAAAATTGGTTAGCACATCTTTCATGTAAGCCTGTTAAATATTTCAACCAGTAGCCATGTAATTCATCCTTCCCGGGTGTTGACCAATTTTTTATCTTTTTACTTGCTTTTGAATCATTTCAGTTGTTATTTTCAATTGGTCAATTTTTCGTTCTTGAGATTCGTTCGTAATTTGTTCAATCCACTTTGCCTTGTTATTGTGCTTCTCAGGATAGTCCCATAGGTTTTTTCAGAATTTAAGTGTATTTTCTTTGTCTCTGGTATTTATATTTTCTTTAAGATTGTCATTCCTGCAGCAATCAATTTTTCTTGTAAAATTGGTGCTGATTTACGCGAAAAATCGAATTTTGCTTGTACTGTTCAATGCCGTTGGTCCTAACTAACTTTTTAAGAGTGGTACCCTTAGTGAATCAGAGGTAGGTGGCCTAAGGCTATTAGTGATTCTAATACACATCAGGAGTTCGACAGTCAACTGCTGCCACCTCATAGTCCCTAATCTTAAACTGCATACTGAAATAGCATTCTAAGTCGAATTTCTTAAGTTCCCGGATTAAAAACCTATTTGTCTGTGTTAGAAAGCAACTAACTCGGGAATCTGTTGTAGAAAGGCGTAGAGAATGTTCCTCTAGTCAGCAACTAGAGGAACCTCTCAGGTGGCCTGGTACCGTAAATTCATACGTCATTTCCAACAAAATTACACGTGTCTTATATTTATATATTTTCTCTCTCACACACGATGCGTATGCCAATATCAAATTTCCGAAGGCGGCCATGTTTCATTGACTTAATTCTATATATCTAAGGGTTGTTCATCAGTTCTCCTTGATAAATACAGTTTTCGCTGACATTTTCAGATCCTAGATATTCCAACAACCTCTATAAAGCATTTTCTTCAAAATTCATTCCCACCGCTGGAAGACAATAAGTTATATGGATGGAAAATTTTAGATCTAAGATATCTCTCCCTGCTGATTCTATACAGCGTTATTTCTCAAAACATGTTTTTGTCTTGTAGCTCAAGATATGTTAGACAAATTTCTCATATTCACATAGTTAAGGAAAAGATAAGGAAAAGACAGTAACCAATGTTTGGATGAGAAATTGTGGCCGCTCCTGGATAGCTCTTCCCTTTCCCTGTTATTCATTTTTCACTTTTATCACAGATCAGACCGACACACATCCCGAAATTTTGCATGCCTCGCCTATGTGAATTAAGTTTGATGCAACTTCCCTGCTTTATGTGATTTTTGGATGATCTGAACGTTTGTTGTAGAGAATTTTTTGGAGTATTTTTTTCTGTAGATAAAAATTGTTAACAAGGTAAAAAATATGTCACTTGCGTAAAGATATATCTTTTTTCTTTACAATAAGTGACATTTTTCTCTTTTTTTTTCTTTTTTTTCTTTTTTTTAGAAACGTAGTAAATCTTTATTTGGGGGGGGGTATTTATTTTTCTTTTGTGTGTGTGACATGAAAATATTAATGTCGTAGTATAGTTGGATTAAGTAAGTGAGATGGTTTGTTTGGTGCGGTGTGCCTTCCTCCATGAGACCTTCAACTATATGGGAGTGTCGAGTAATAATAATCATAATAATTTATTTTTTTTATGTCTCAAATAAATTACATACATATAACGTAAAATTTAAGCAATAATGTTACATTTTATTTAATGTGACTAAAGAACAGATTCTAATTAATACCATTATAAGATGTATAATATGCAATTGACATAATAGCATATTTTATGTATTATTATTGTTTTCAATAATAATACCCACTTTATTATCTGTCAAATAAATTACATGTAATTACATGCATATTCCGTGTACAATTTAGACAGCAATTATAATGACCATTTAAACTGACATTATACCGACAATTTAGATAACAATACTACATATAATAAAGCCAAGAGGCTCTTTTTCCGGTGGCGTAAATTAAGTTAAGGGGATAATAAATCCCTCATTATTTTAAAGCCGGATACGAAACTCGGAGATCGAAATCTAAGAGTTTCATGCCGAAGAACGATCGGCGAGTCCAAGCGTAAGTCATCACTTTGGTAGTACAACACTAAGCCTACTCGTGTCAAAGGTGGAGCAAGCTCCGTCACTATCCTTAATATTTTCTCATAATGTAAAACGCAGCTCCTTAGAGATGTGTTACTGTTTTACATTATGAGGAGAGGTCAATGCCCAGACCAGTTTCGACCTTTATTGAGGTCTCATCAGTGAGTAAGAATGGGAGTTCATATCTTTCATCACCGATTGCCTATGGAGTCTAAAAGTTGTGCTGAGGGTCAGCAGGTAGTGAGAGGGGAAGAGAAAAAAAGGTAGAGTAGGATAGTAGTAGGTAATAAAGAGGCCTCAGTCTACCTGTTTGGCTTTTTAACCTATTAAGAGGTTTGTGGCCAACAGATCTACTGACATCATCTCCCTGCATTCGTTCTTACAGCTTTCGACTGGCAACCATCTTTTAAGATGGTTGCCAGACGAAAATAGCAAAAACAAATAAAAGAGAAAACAAAATTAATTGAACTAAAAAAACAAAAAATCAATTCTGAACTGGATCCGAGGGAAAAACTGGAATAACTTTGAATAGACAAAAAAGGACAAGTGAATTGCGAATTTGGGACCGCAAATGAACAAAAAAAAAAGTGAATTCTGAAGTAATTCTGATAAAGAGCTAGTTCGACTTTTAAGAGGAAAAACCAAGTGGATTGCAAATTTGGGGGAGAGCTCGGCCCGAGTGATGCAGCCCACAGGTGGCTGCGCGCCTCGATGTAAGCCTTCGCAGCTCGGGTTCTCGGGTCTACCACCTCCTATGTGGATTAATCATAAACCTGTGGGGACAAACGAATTGTTTGACCCGGTAATTCTTTTGGAAAAATCGGTATTGCATGTGGGGAATGTAACGGAGGTCCTGTGGAATGAAGTTGAGATAACGTAGCGGTAAGGTAATTACCGACATGGTAATTACCCATGACGTAAGAGCCTCCGTAGCACAGTCGGTATAGACGAATGCCATTTAGCCCTTTGGTCGGAGAAACCTGGGTTCCATTCCCGTCTGTGACGTGAGGAACCTTCCTCTGATCTCTTTCGACTAAAGGTGAGTTAGCCGTCTCATACGGAGGTAGGGTTTTTCGTCCCCCAGAACAGGGTAACCGGCCCCGTGAACACACACGGATTACATTCAGGAATACTTACGACCCAGCCATAGGCCTGATTCGTCAGCTATTCCAGTCCCCAGCCCGGATAAAATTAGGCGGGATTGTGATGGTGCCGTACTTCCCCGTAAAAGGGGCCTCACGGCCGCTGTATCATCCTATGAATACTACTACCGATTAAGTATATGTGTTTGTCGGAGCCCGTTTGCTTATGTGGTTGGAGAGCCACGCTCGAGGGTGTTAATATCGCCTATTAGAATAATCCTATCTGTTGTGTATTCGTTGATGTCATTTAGCCACGTTTCTAATTTTTTTAAGAAGCTGAGAGGGTTTCTATCTGAAGGCCTGTATATTGTGTTTATCATGTACGGTAGTCCCTCCCCCCCCCCCTTATCAGCGGAGGATACGTTCCGCGACATCCCGCGGATACCTAAAACTGCGGATAGTACCGAATCCTTTATATACAATGTTGTTTCCTCTACAAACCTACCTCTGATAAAGTTTAATTAAAAATGAGGCACAGTAAGAGATTAGCAACAACAACTAATGATAACATAGAACGATTATGTTAAAGATACCAAGCTATTTTAAACCTGGTTTTAATCCATTTCCCAAGTAAGCAAACAGACCAGTAAGTCTATGTTATATGTTAAATAACAGAGAACAATTAGAACAACATACTGCAATAAAAGCTATCTGAATGTGAATGGAATCTCAGCCTACGTTGATTATTATGATAATTTATTTATTAGTTTAAAAAGTCGAGAACTTTCACCTTTTTCGCTTAAAAGAAATCACTTGACGGCCTCTCTTTGGCATATCCGAATTGCCAGCATCACTACTCTTGCGCGTTGGGGCCATTGTTAAGTAAAATAAGGGTTACTTGAACACAAGCATTGCGATACCGCGAAAAGGGGATCTTATAACCGAGAACAACTCAGAACGGCAAGCCATTGGTGATTTCGCAAAGGCTGCAAGGTGCGTGTAGCTTTCTTCACCTTTGCAACGAGTTGCCCTGACGTTGGACTACCTCTGGAATCACCCGAATTGTCTATTACTAAAAGAAAGAGCCACACGGCTTCATTTCGGCGATGTAAAATTACATCGGCGAAGTGGATATTAAAGATCCAACTTTATTTCAAAGCCGAATGTTTGTAGAAGCTATAAAAATATTTTAAATTGACGCGAGAGCTTACGAAAACACAATCCTCGGCATCCCTGAGTTGCCTTAAGCTACTATGTGAAGTAGGTAGTGCAAGCTAAGACAACCCGGGGATGCTGAGGATTGTAAGCTCTGAGGTCAACTTACGAAACTTTCATACAAACATTCGGCTTTGAAATAATGTTGGATCTTTAATATTCACTTCGCGATGTAATTATAAATTGTTTATTTCTGGAATTTTCCATTTAATATCTTCGGACCGGGGTTGACCGCAGAAAACTGAAACCGTGGATTGCGAACCCGAGGATAAAGGGGGATTACGGTATTTGTGGTTGTAGTTAGTGATGATTTCCAAATGTAATGTTTCTGCATGTTCGAAAGTCGTTATGGTTTCCGCCACACTATGCTTTTCATTTACAAATGCGATGATGCTCTTCTTTGTGGGCGTTGGCAATTGTTAATATTACTCGCAGACACTTCTCAATCACACATACAAACTCCTTTCAGGATTAGAACGTCGCTATAGGCCAGGAGGTTGATGAGCAGGATTGATAGTGTTAGCTAGTATTTCCTTATGCTTCTTACGCGTGTGTGTAGTACGGTGAATTCAGAATTTGTACAAAGGTTATCTATCCAAGTATTTAAAGATTCGAATACAACACAGTTAACGTTTTCATGTTTTTTTTTTTTTTTTTTTTTTTTGGCTAGATGGGTGAAGCAAAAATGCTTTTCATATTCCCCGTTATCTGTAAAGAAAATGTATGGATAAGATAATATAGGGCTATATAGGGCTATAAGCTCTGATCATGGCAGGAGGGTGGCAGCAATAGCCGAGCCTCCGTTAAAACTTCATTGGCTAAGGTATTGTCATCCGTTACTCTCCCTGGGTACCCATTTTAGTCGCCTAGTACGACATGCATGGGCTGCGGTGGGTGGCCTTATATCTTATCCCGACGCCACCACAGAGGGTTACGTTTTCCTGCTGAACGTGTTCGGCGGGATTTATCGTATCCATATTAGTGTGAGAAAATAGTGTAAAACTTGTTACTTATAATGTAGAAAGGGGCGGGGGAGGGGTTAAGCACTACATTGGGAGACTGGTTGGATCGCAGTTACATGATATTATATGAATTTCGTTCTTTTCGCATAATAATAATATTTTTTAAATCGATCAAACTTTATTATTTATATATAATATCTATAATACAGGATGGCCATAAAATAACTTTCCCTCTTTGGAGGCATTTGTAGCTAAACCAATAAACGGAATGAGACCAAATTTTGAGACTTTCGATGGCATGCGGAGATGATTTTCGCAAAAAAACATATTTAGTACCGAAAGTCGCCGATAGGTAAAATTTTGGAGCTGGCGGAGCCGAAAACAAGCGGATAATTACAGATAAAATGGAATAATAACATTTTCGATGATGTAAGCGACGACCACGTCACTCATTCCAGCTGGATATGTGGCGCGTTACAATGATAATAATAATTAAACTAAAACAACTTGAGAGAGACAGAAATTAATGTAGTGATTGAACTCACCGGAAATAATGCTTTATTCATCAGAATCAGGGTCCCCTGGAGCACATGCACGATTTTCAATGTGCTGACCTTTCTTGTGTACAACAAATTGCATCCGGTATGCGACATGCTCTACAGCTGAGCGTAAGGAGTCGGATTGGATGTTCATAACAGCCCGTTTTATGTTCTCTTTCAAGACATGCAAGTTGGGAACGCCACCAACATACACAACGGATTTCAAATACCCCCGCAGCCAAAAGTCACATGGCTGTGAGTTCAATCACTACATTAATTTCTGCGTCTCTCGCAAGTTGTTGTTTTAGTTACTTTATTTTATAAGAAATAAAAAAACGAAGTTCTTTTTTTGGCATAAAACATTTAACTTAATGCTAATATTAAAATTGCTAAATGCAACGTAATAATATTATTATGTAAAATATTACTATTCCTATATATAGTGTAATAATCATATTATACAATATATCAATATTACTATGCATAATGTAATAATATCACTATGTAATATATGAAAATACAATGCAATAAAATATTGTAATATTATTAAAAATGTTTATAAATAATGAATTTACTTTGTATGGTTATATGAAATAATAGGAATCTAATATTTTAATTGTAAACACCGTGTATAATCCCACTTTCCTCAAAGTTTGAATTTAAAAAAATGCAACATGAACTGTTAATTAACTTATGTAACTGTGAATTATCTTGGTAATTTATCGCTGTGATAATATTGTTATTAATAATAGCAATACGTGGATGATTATTTTATACCAATTGCACTTTATGCCAATTATAAGGATTAAACTTGGTACTGTAGTAAAAGTACTAAAATGTAGTATTGTTATCTAAATTGTCGGTATAATGTCAGTTTAAATGGTCAGTATAATTGCTGTCTAAATTGTACACGGAATATGCATGTTGAAGTAATTCAACACCGATCCTTACTGATATTGCGTAGAGTTTCAGATTTTTGATGCTCGGGATTTTGTGCATCGCCATAAAGGGTTCGGATATGTGAGGCCTCCAAATCACTGTTGAAACAATTTTCCTGCGTAATGTTTCTAATTTTGTTAGGTGCCTGTTTGATGCGTTTGCGTAGACCGTTATACCGGACCTGAGTAGAGATTCGCAGATACCGTGATATAGGAGTTCTTTTATGTTAGATGGAATAATATCTCTTACTTGAAAGGGTTTTGCTGCGATGATGCGGAGTTTAGTATGCAGGTAATCTACATGTTTTGTTCATTTAAGGTGGCGATCTATGTAAGGGCGAAAGTATTTGGCAGGTTTGATTTCGGGACATTGGCAGGTATTTTGTTGTTAATGCAGCGGTACGTGTGACAGCTTTATATGTATATATATTCGTATGGAGTTTCCTCCCTTTTTCTCTCCCATCCCTATTGGGGCGAGTGAGCCCCTCATGGGGGGTTAAGTATTTATGGCTGTAGATCCGTGTGGGGCCAGTTTGCCTGCTTGCGGGATGAAAAACGTCAGATAAACTAGCGGAAAAAACCCTACCGCCCGCTCCCAAGACGGGCTAACTTGGCTATGGCTGAGGAAGATCCTCAAATTCTTCACGTCTTCGACAGGAATCGAACCTGGGACACTCCTTCCCCGATCATAGGGTTCCGAAGCGCACAGCCACTAGGCTAACCGCGCGGACAGTGCATTAGTACGTACAGGGTGTTTGGGATAAATTTGACAGTTTCGTAAGGAAAAAGAAAATCTTCTTTGTATCTATTAAATTTAATGAATTGACAAAAAAACATTACAGGCAGAGTTAATTACAATACTATCAACAAGATTTACTCAAAATAACCACCATTAGCATCGATCACAGCTTCAATTCTGCTTCGGAACCTCGAACAAGCTGATGCTACAGTCTCCCTGGGAAGGGCCGCAAAAACTATTTTAATTTTATCCATTAACTGGGCTTTTGTATTACTGGAAGTGCGATTGGTGTCTTTTTCAACTGCGCCCCATACAAAATAATCCATGGGGTTAAGGTCTGGGGAGTTTGGAGGCCAAACATTTGGACTGGTGAAGTCGTAGAAATTTTCAGACAACCATTTTTGACTTTTCCCAGAGGTGTGGCAAGGGGCCGAATCCTGCTGCCATACATACGGCCTACCATTGGCTACCCTTGTTATCCAGGGCTTGACTACAGTTAACAACTCCACGAACAAAGCCCGAATTCCAATGCCAGGGTTCTTCAACACCTGTTCCTGCAGATTTGCGAGGAATTCTGCTGTACGAACGCAATCAGATCGTCCTAGGGATCTTTCTTCTTGCTACATCCTCGTAGTCACCATTGCAAGTCTCTAGTTCATGCCTGATTGTTTTTACTGTATTCAGGGAGCATTGGGCAGCAGTCGTAATATCCTTATTTTGATGGCGGGCACGAATCATCATGATACAAGTTATTCTCTTCCATGATTCAGGTGGGTTCCAGCTATCCATCCTTTCTGACATCTTGTATATGAATGAAGAAGGGTCCAAACTTTTAAATGAAGAGAAGTGTGTGTTAATACATGTAACTTACGGAAAAATATAATTAATTATAAATATGTCAAATTTATCCCGAACACCCTGTATATGGGACAGTGTAGCGATAGTGTGCGGGGCGCATGATTATCGAATTATGTTTACTTAGCATCTGTGTTTTGGTGTTGTTCATTGCAATTGATTTTAGTAGAAGAAGTCGAGATTTCATTAAGGTTTTGTTGTGTTTTGGAAAGAGCGGTGTTGACGTCTTTATGGACTGCCAGTAGCGTGGAATCCTCTGCGTATTGATATATTTTACTTCGTGTGGCCAGGTTATGAACGTCGTTAACATGTTCATTTCCAAACACGCGATATCGCGGGATGCGAGTTCTCACCAAACGGCCGATCACGCGTTATCGCGTGGACGTCGTTAACTAAATAAAAAAATTAAAAAAAGTTGGCCACCACACGAAATTCCAATTTTCATTTTGGCAATGAAAGTGTTAATTTATATGTTGAACAGGGACGGTGATAAATAATAATAATAAATTAACTGATTATTCTAGAAACATATGATTTCAACACGAAGTATTAAAAAAGATTGCATTAACGAACCGAGGAAGGGGAGGGTGGCTTTGTCGATGTGTACTCTGTTTCGAGGTATGTTCATACTAGGAATATTGCGTCATCATCACGTGTTCTGTAATCTGATAAAGCTTCGCAATTTGTTTACATGGATTTTAAAATTATAAGTGATTTTGATTGGGATCGATCGCTTACAGTTAGATGTGCCGCGATTACAAATGCCATCGGAGGTCACAAAGGAAACGAGCAATGCTTGTTTTCCATTAGCAGCTATTTTGCTTCGAGTGACTTGAAGTGCTCTTCTGATAACAGAATCATTGCCGCGATGCTTCTGCGTCATTCGGCACACCACCAAATGGTATAAAAGATGTTTTCCCAGCCCGTTATCACTTAAGCCGATGAGTGAGATGATATCGAGCGCGATGGAAAATATTTCTGAATTTTACCGAGGATTTCGAATTTTCTGCATTCTGGATCGTGTTTGTGGGGTTTGGGTTTCAAATGAACTCGGTCCCCAATTAATGGGAGGAATAAAAGTCACCACGTGGAGCTGGCCTCTCGTGTCTCTGCTGCTGTGCAGCGTTCTCTCTTTCTTCCCCGGGGTTTATCTTCTCTCTATTTGGGACGATTCTTCGTTGACGGCATACCGCGGCGGTTACTTGGTTCTGATTGCGTCGTCAGCACTTCTCGTCGCTTTCATTTCGATGTGGATTCGGTTGCTCATGCTCACGAGAGGAAGCTCGTGTGCGCAACTGTTAAGAGATTGCTGCAGCCTCGAATGCGAATATTACGCCGCCACGCAAAAAAGCGGAGTGAAGTGGACGGCAATTACTGTGATCGCCGTGAAAGCGCTTCTCATCCTTTTGCTCTTGTTCTTGTCCGGTGTTTTGGTGTCGGCAGGTCGAATTCCTGGAGTGAACGGTTCGTCTCTTTTCACCAGTTTCCTGTTCTTCGTTTGGCTTTCCGTAATGCACGTGCCTTTAATCACCAATCAGATTTTTCTCTTTTATTTCGCCGCGTTCTTCAAGATCGCTTTCGTTTCCATCAGGTCCAAGACGAAGCTGTGTCTCGAGCCAGCGTCGGAAAAATGGAGACCTCATTTCGAACGAGAAATTCCGAGTCTGTTGCTGTTTTACCGCCGATGTTCTGTTCTGGTGGAGGAGGTCGATTCTTGCTTCACTCGCATTTCTCTTCTGGGGAATTTCGGAAGCGTTGCAGCTTTTATCGGAGTGATTTGCGTCATGAATGGATTTCCGACATTTTCCATCGTAGAGCTGCTGTGTGGCGCTGCTGTCCTTGTAATTCATCTGCTGCCATTTTGTCTCGCCTTAATGTCGCATCTGGTGAACGGAGAGGTAAGTCCTCCTCCTCTCTTTCCCTTACATCAAATTGATTTTTATTTGCAGGAAATCATGGAGTGTCATGGATTGATCGCGACGAGTCCAGGACTCCATGTAATCATAATAATACTTTTAGTTTGCGTTAAAGTATTCGAGCTGCTGGAATCTCCTTGTAGTAATGCAAAACAAGCAAAACTCCACCAATTTTTGTGATGATTCCAAACACCAAATTTCAGTGGTCCAGTTAGAGAATCTGAATAACTTGGGTGTGGAAGAAAAGACGAACAAAAACGTGCTTGATTTGAGTAACGTTTGGGAAATGCAGAGATAAGGAATGCTGCTAGTGAGTAGAGATACGTTAAAGAATGAAAGAAATAGTCCTTCGCAAAATAACACGTGAATGCAGTTGTGGAAAAGCGTCCATTTTGGAAGGGAATTATCATTTGCAATCTCATGACTTAAAACGTTAAACCTTTATCTACGTAGATCTATGCAAATGGCCCATGTGGATCTTAAAAGAAATGTCAAAATGTGCATTGCGAAAGGCAAAATTTCACGATCTGAATAATGCAACCAGAACGCAATGATATCACACAACCTTCGTTTTTTAAACCAGTGAATGACTGGGATCCGTTGGAATTAAGGCGCTGAAGCCAGTGTGTGCTATATCTGTAAATTGCGTTTGTTCTGCAGCCAGTTTGTCGGCTTTGCATGTAGGAAACCGAAGCGTCTGTGAATAAAAATCCTGCTATGACGTAAGACTAACTAAAAGCGTGCATTTCACCTTAAGAATAATAGTGTTAGATATCCTGGATCTTAGGTCGGAAAATCACGTAAATTTTAAATATAATGATTACACTGTCTTTATGGTGCCCCTGTGTTGTGAAATTTCGAAACCGCACGTCATACTTCCCTGTCTTTGAACATCAAGGGAGGTTTTGCATCACTCCAAATGTGAGAGAGAGTGGTCCAAGGTGGACGGAGTTGGAATTTGTACGCAGTTGACAGGTGAATAGCGTCTTGACTGAGAGAGGATGCCAAGGTCCTTGGAGAATGAGTAAGCTGCAGATGTGATTCGTGTCTAAAGAAATGCAAGGGTAAGGTAAATTCTCATTTTATGTCTTGAGGGGAAAAGACAGGACTGTTTTGACAGCACTGATGGTGACTAGATTTCCATCATGCTATTGAAAGATCGGTGTTTTAGGCACCGAATATGGAGTATGATATAATCAGCAAAACAGTGAATACGAAGGTTCTCAGCCTCGACCATAGATGGCTATCGGTAAGATTTTTTTTTTCTAAGTTGGTAGATCTGTCATAAGCATCCATGTGAAATTGCAAGTCATTCTATCAAATGCTTTGTTTGATAGAGCTGTCTGAAGCAAAAGTGTCGTCTGTATCCCTTGAAATGGATAAAATTGAGCATCGTGCGGTTATAAAATTCTTTGTAAAAGAAGGTTTAACGCCAAAAGAAATTCATTCGAAGTTCATAAACGTTTATGGGTACTCTTCTCCTTCGTTCCCGAGTTTAAACGTTGCCGTACCAGACTTGAAGATGATCCACGTGAAGGAAGTCCAAAAAGTGTAACAACACCAGAAATCATTGATGAAGTGCGCGATATGATATTGCATGACCAGCGAGTCAAAGTGCGTGAAATTGCAGAGACTATAAGCATTTCAAAAGAACTTGTAGGATGTATTTTGCGTGAAGAATTGCAAATGAAAAAGCTTTGCACAAGATGGGTTCCGTGCTTGCTCACAGCAGATCAAAAACGCACTCGCATGAAAATCTCTGAACAATCTTGGAGCGTTTTAACAAGAATAAAAATGATTTTGTGCGTCGATTTATTACTATGGATGCGACTTAGATTCACTGCTACACACCAGAATCCAAACAGCAGTCAAAACAGTGGACAGAAGCCGGTTGTTCAGCGCCAAAGAAGACAAAGTCGGATCCATTATCAGAAAAAGTCATGGCATCGGTGTATTGGGATGTTAAAGGCATTTTGTGTATTAATTATCTGAAAAGGGTAAAACAATAACCGGGGAATATTATTCCGATCTGTTAACCAGACTTTAACAGAATAAATAATATTCTGTTAAATACTCGCCTTCGACATTAAAAGTCACTGACGGGAGAATTTTATACTTTGCCCATTTGCCTTTTCGCATTCTATAGAATGCCTAGAAAATGTGTGAAAATCTATGCTTTTCATACTTTCGGCATTATATGCAATGCCTAATTTTACACTTTGCCAGTAACAGGTTGATAATTTGATCATAGACTTTGGTCTCCTTTATTTTTATTTGATTTTATTTATTTATTTTTTTGAATGGACTGAATTAATGCTTTGAAGGTGGATGATGTCAACCGAGCAGCATAAAATGGTATTAGAGAAGACAGATGCTAGTTCTGGAGCACATCTCTTACATATAATTCAAGAAAATATTAAAGAGATTATTCAAAAGAGAGAGAGAGAGAGATGAGCCTCTGGGACTTCCACTTCTCATTGCAATGGTGATTTGATTATTGGAATTTCGAACAACCGGATATTAAAAAGTCTTCTTGTCCTCATAGTTTCTCGAATTGTATTTTACAGATGCACTCCAGAATAGTCCTGTATAGGGTGTACCCATACGGAAGGGAATGAATGTTATGTTACGCACTTTTTTCATGTCATGGGATTACTCATCATATACTTTGCTAGTTTTTTTTGTTTTTTTTCTTTCTTTCTTTCTTTCTTCAGATTGCGAATCCCCTCATTAACTTAAAATCGACCTTGACGCATTTGGCAATGGTCACGTGTACAGTGAAAGTGTGAAGAATGAATTTGGGCACTTTCTGAGTTTATGCCTTTGCCACATTGAACGGGCTTTAATCTCTTGCGGGGAAAATAATAGATAGTAATAATAGTAAGAACGACTGGTGTATAACTTTGTGCTAGAAATTCTAGAATAAGAGCGAATGTGTGGTTGCAGTTTGGAAAATTAACGAAGTGTTTATTCGCGTTCTTGAAATTTCTCGTTGGTCGAAGAAGAAAAACTTGGAATTCCAGAGAATTTTCAGTTCGCAAACTTTTTTGTATTTTCAGGACAACAAAATCCACGAGATTCTGGCGAAAACTCCTGTCGAAGTTTTATCTTTCGAGTCTCGAGTGCAGGTAAGTCACAAAAGCCTTTTATTCTTTCTTTCATCTACTTCCTTTGTCTATTTTAAGAAGTTTAGTTTAATAATCTAAAGAACTGCTGTTTCGATTTTCTTTAAACTGTCCGAAGTTTTCTCACAGCCAGCTTAGGTTGAATCCAGTTTCTGATCTTTCTGGGATGCAAGCCACGTTTGGCTTTTTTCTTTCCTCCCGTCTGGATGCAAGAATCTTCCCTAATGAAAATTTTCTGGTTTAAAGAAGAACGTCCATTCTCGTTTAGAATGAACCAGAAAAGCTTTCCATATGCAGGTTGCTGGAAAACAGATGGAATTAGGTTTTGCTCTAATTTCAATGAAGGAACTGACTTTCGTGAATCCATGAAAGAATACATCTGGTTATTGCGACGGTTTTCAAACTGCGGGTGGTGAAATCAGCTTAGGTGGGTTACGACGATGTGTGTGTGTGTGTGTGTGTGTGTGTGTGTGTGTGTGTGTGTGTGTGTGTGTGTGTGTGTGTGTGTGTGTGTACAGGGTGGTTCAAAATTCCACGTACAAACTTTGAGGAAAAAAAGTAAAGAACATCAAATCAACCATGACCGGAAACGCCACTCGAAAGTGATAGGTGGCGCTGTTCGCCAGCACTCCAGGTGAGCAATTGGGTCTTCCTCACTGAAGCTTTCGACGTCGTTTTACGAACGCTGAGATGGCAGACATGCACCTCGTTTACCATCTACTATCGAACTGTTCAGTTACGCCTAATAAAGTTTTTTACACTACTTACTGCTTAAAAAGACAATTATATATATATATATATATGATACCAAGCAATTTTAAACCTGGTTTTACACCATTTCCCAAGTAAGCAAACAGACGAACAAGTCAAGTTTGCTCCTGCAAGTGTTGCAAGCCTAGCTGATCCTACAAGTAGTGCAAGACCAAGGCAATTCGTGGTAAAAGTAGAATAAGCTTTGATCATTAATCTTAATATTTACCCTTAATGCCAAAACACATCTCCTAGAGGAGATGTATGATGTTTTGTATTAAAGGCAAGGGGACCACTACCCAGACCGGTTTCGACCTTTATTGAGGTCTCATCAGTGGGAGCCAGGCTAGAAAAATAGAATTTAATTCAAGATTTTAGTAATTTTCTACATTTATATCTCCTCCTGAGATTTTTATTTAATAAGGTTAAAACACCTTATGGTAACTTGTTCTGGTAAAATACTTCTAAGCTCTGTATTACTAAAATCTTGGTATTGCTAGCCTGACTCCCACTGATGAGACCTCAATAAAGGTCGAAACCGGTCTGAGTAGTGGCCCCCTTGCCTTTAATGCATAACATCATACATCTTCGCAAGGGGATGTGCTTTTCATTAAGGGAAAATACTAAGGAAAGTGATCGGAACTTAACCTACCTTTACCACGAGTTGCCTTGGACTTGCACTACATGCAGGCGCAAACTACACTTATTTGTCTGTTTGCTTACTTAGGAATTGGAGTCAAAACTAGGTTTAAAATAGCTTGGTATCTTTAACATATATGTGTATATATATATATATATATTTTTTTAATAGATAATGACTCTAAACCGAGATAAAATATGAAGTTTTAATGAAAATGATACAACTAGTTTCAACCTTTTACAACCTTCTTCAGGTATCCACTAAAGGTAGAACACAGTAATAAAAATTGAAGTTACAAAAAACTGAGAATTACAGGCAAGAAATGCAATACATAATTGACACAAAAACGTTGCATTTTTCAAGTCGTTCTATCTAACGCGCTATTGTTTGTTGCATGAATGCTTGCAAGTTCTCGTGAGCTCCAGTATTGAACAACTGCAGTGTGGCTATCAGGGATGTTATAACTTAAATTGCTGTACAAATGTTCAGGATTAAGGAGGATTTCCCTGGACTCCACGATTTTCCTTTCAAACTCATCACTACAGCGAAAAATGTTTTCGGATTTATCCCAGCAAACTGAGTGCCTCTGTGGATCGTCATGAGGATTGTTTGAGAAAAGAACATGACTGGATGGCGCAGATGCATGTGATCTTTTATAGGGGATGTCTAGATTTGTCTAGAATAGATTTGTTAGTCTGTCCAAAATAAGGAATATTACAGTCGCACCACAACTTGTAAACACCTGGATATTTCAGGTTGTGATGAATAGGCTTCGGATGGCTTATAAGAGAACGGACTTTAGGCAGTGTAGTGAAAAACGTCCTGATGTTGTATTATTTTAAGGACTTGAGCCAATTTATTGGAGACTGAACTAATGTATGGGATGGAGATGCTACCTTTAAAATGAGTAGTTTCCGTAGTACACTGCCTAGGAGGATCCAGAAGAAATTTCGTAATCGTTTTTTCAGAATATCCATTTTGTTTAAAGATAAGAGAAAGTTGTTCAATTTCTTTTTGGAGCTCATCTGGTTCATTTAAAAGAGATCGTGCTCTGCGTCCTAAGGTAGAAATAGTTCTGAGCTTTTGTGGTCGAAAATGATGACATCGACAGTGCAGATATCTGTTAGCATGAGTTGGTTTTCGGTATATAGAGATTTTAAATCTATCAGGTAACCATTATCTAGGAAAGGATGGCAGTTATTTCGTTCTAGTTCGGTAGTGAATTTTATATTAAAATGCTGGTTGTTAAGATGTTGAAGAAAATCCATGAGAGATGTGTGTCCGTGACTCCATATAATGAAAATGTCGTCAACATAACGTCTCCAAAGTTTCGGCTTAAGTAAGAAGGACGATATGACTTTCGTTTCAAAATCTTCTAGGAGAATGTTTGCTAGAACCGGGGATAAAGGGTTGCCCATTGCTAGGCCTTGGTTTTATTTGTAAATGGAGTCCCTATATCTGAAGTAGCCAGCTTGAATACAATGCTTTTGTAAAGCAAATATCTTTTTAGACAATTTGTCCTTAAGTAATGTTAATACCTCCTTAGTAGGGACGTTAGTGAATAATGAGATCATGTCAAAACTTGCTATGTTATCATTTTCGCTGATGAAAATATTTCTGATATGAGAAAAGTATTCAGCAAGATGTTTAGAAAGCTTGTAAGTAGGATCATCAATTCCTTCCACAATTGGGCGAAGAGGGGTGTTTTCCTTGTGGATCTTCGGAACTCCATAAATGCGTGGTATAAGAGGGTGAAGAGAACGTAAAGAAAGGCGAATATTGTGAGGAAGTTCAAATGTAGTCTTTAACAGATTGTTTGTGCGGTTTATTAGTTCCCTTGTTGGATCATCCTGAAGAATTGAATACGCAATGTTGTCTTCAAGCAACTGAAGCATTTTATTTGGTCATCTTCAGAGTTGAGGACGAGTGTGGCACAACCTTTATCTGCAGGTAAAATATGGTGTTTTTGTTCTTTATAAGATTCTTTAAGGCCTGTCTTTCGGCAGGAGAAAGATTATCTCTTGGAGGTTTACCATTATTGATAATGAAGATGGATTCAATACGGAGAAGTTTTGCCAAATGATTAGGAATAAGTGAACTCGCTTTTTCTATTTTAGTAAGTAGAGATTCTTTAGGAATAAACTTAGGTGAGGGAGTAAAATTTAGACCTTTGCTTACAATATCTTTTTCTGCACCTGTTGAAACATGTGACGAATTGTTTACTACAACTTTGTCAGGATTAATACAGGCTTTAGTAGGAACAGATGAGTTTTGTACTCTCTTAAGAATCTCAAATTTCTTGATAACATTAAGCTTATCTTGTATCCGCGTTGCTTGCGCTTCACTGTTAAAGATCAAATCATGAAAATTATCATTATCCATAACCTCTCCAAGTTTCTGAGTTAAAGATCTTTTTACGTTGAACAAAAAAGCAACACAGCGTTTTGAATCTGAGTTTTTTTTGGCTGAGAAGATCTAACTTTGCTGTATGGTAAATTCTTTAGCGCGTTCCGTTGTTATCTTTTCTTGAAACGATATGAAATTAGAAAAAACTTGATTGAATTTACAACGTTTGAGAAAAACCAACCTGTTGACTCTCAGTCCTATTTCCTTTAATGTTTTTTTTATAATTTCTTTTGATGTCAGCTAGAGATGCCTCGTCATTTAGGCTATAGATGTATTCCTGAGCTTCTACTCGGTTGTTATGGTACATTCTAAAAATAGATATTTAATGACTTTAAACCGAGATAAAATATTAAGCTTTAATGAGAATGATACAACTAGTTTCAGCCTTTTACAGCCTTCATCAGGTATCCACTAAAGGTAGAACACAGTAATAAAAATTGAAGTTACAAAAAACTGAGAATTACAGGCAAAACTGCAAAACATAATTGACATAAGAAACGTTGTATTTTTCAAGTTGTTCTATCCAACGTGCCATTGTCTTTTGCGTGCGTGCAAGTAAATTCTCGTGAACGTCAGTATTGAACAACCGCAGCATGGCTATTAGGGATGTTGTAACTTAAATTGCAGTTCAAATGCTCAGGATTTACGGGGGATTTCCCTGGATTCCACGATTTTCCTTCTAAACTCATCACTGCAGCGAAAAATGTTTTCGGTCACTTTCCAATGTCAAAATGTCACTTTCCACCACAAAAGCTCGGAATTATTTCTACCTTAGGACACAGAGCACGATCTCTTTTAAATGAACCAGATGAGCTCCAAAAAGAAATTGAACAACTTTCTCTTATCTTTAAACAAAATGGATATTCTGAAAAAACGATTACGAAATTTCTTCTGGATCCTCCTAGGCAGTGTACTACGGAAACTACTCATTTTAAAGGTAGCATCTCCATCCCATACATTAGTTCAGTCTCCAATAAATTGGCTCAAGTCCTTAAAAAATACATCAGGACGTTTTTCACTACACTCCCTAAAGTCCGTTCTCTTATAAGCCATCCGAAGCCTATTCATCACAACCTGAAATATCCAGGTGCTTACAAGTTGTGGTGCGACTGTAATATTCCTTATTTTGGACAGACTAACAAATCTGTTGAACTACATATAGAAGAACATAAGAGAGACATCTCCTATAAAAGATCACATGCATCTGCGCCATCCAGTCATGTTCTTTTCTCAAACAATCCTCATGACGATCCACAGAGTCACTCAGTGTGCTGGGATAAATCCGAAAACATTTTTCGCTGCAGTGATGAGTCCTGCTTTCTCCTTCAACATGTTGAAGAGACTTAAGTGCCTTACCGGTTATGATCACAGTGCTAAGGGGCATGCGCTTTTGGTTCAGGTCCTCTATCTTTGATGCAAGTAGCTTTTCCATATCACCGATAGGGCCTTGTCGTTGCTTCGTCGATTTAATGGAAACAGATCCTTTCACAACCTCTACGATTTTATCGTTATTTTTCAAAATGGACCTCTCTGTAGAATGAGACCATCCGAAGTCATGTGCGATCGCATTGATGGGATTACCAGCTTCATGTTGCTTTATAACTTGCAACTTCGTTTCAAGATCAATTGCTCGCCTGGCTTTTCTGTGATTCTTCACTAGGTTTTTTGATTGTGAGTGTAGGAGCCATGTTGCACAAAACATCGCGAAATCTTTAACGATAAATACACGAATAATCCATTTGTCAAACACAAAGTCAACAGAGGAACTGTTGAAGAAGCGTGCCGACTGCCAAGGGAGATTGCCGCTGAATGCGCTGTTGCCACTGCGCATGACGCATTGTTGCTAAATAGACCTTTTTACTTTACTCTCGCTTGGGTCTTGTTAATTCCCTTATGAGATCACGGACGTAAGTCGAGAGATGACTGTATGGCAGAGGTCTACAACGCATGGCCCGCGGAGCTCTTTGCCGTATCCCCCGGCCATTTTGAAAAGATAACTTAACATTAAAATGCGATTAAATAAAAAAATAATTTCAATGAAGCCCGCGGGCCACCAAGCTACGCTGCGGTGTTTAGAATTGTAAGATGCTTTCCTGATTCACTAGGAACGCCCTGCATTTGATGCTTTACATAAAATCCTTTAAAAATAAATATTAAATAGACACGCTTCTTCAGCCATCTAGCAGCGCCAAGCGGTATTTAAGTAGAAGTACTAACGTCGCAGGTAGATGGCTGAAGCAGTAGTTCGTTCGAGTGCACTGTCTAGTGCCTTCCAGATACATCTCGAAGGTTCTCGAGACTTCGTTATTTTCATATAAATACAAGGGGATCTCTTCCACAGTTAGTCATTCATGAACAATGTGATATTGGTGTATAAGCGCACGCAGGTTCGTCGTGTCAGCCGTAGCCTATTGTGGTTTTACATTGCCAGACTTTTTCATTGGTGTGAGACATAATCAGTGGGTTTATACCTTTACACAGCCATGTTGGATGATTTTTGGGTTCGCCTTCCATCACTATGGCGTCTACGAGTAAAAAGCGTAAATCAAGTGATTCTTGTGGGGTTTTTAATGAAAAGTGGACCAATTTGTACTTGTTTGTGCGATCGACGATAAGCCAGTGCATTTAATTTGTCGGGAGTCAGTGTCAGTATCTGAAGAATACAGTATAAAACGACACTATGAGACAAAGCATGCTCCAATTTCGATCACCTTCAGGGACAGCTTTGTGTGGAAGGAAGAAGAGGGAAGAGAGAGAAGCGTGCGTCAAAGTTATGTAACAGCTGAAAAAATTGCTAACAAATCAAAAGCCTTCTTGGACGGCGAGTTTCTGAAAGACTGTCTCATCGCTGCTGGGGATATTCTGTGCCCAAATAATAAGCAAGTGTTTAATTAACAGAGTTTGTCTGGGGTAACTCCACAATGTGTCGAAGAACTTGTCAATGACATTGAAGGACCTTTAAAAAAACGGTCATCCGAATTTACGTCATATTCACTTGCTTTAAATGAGAGCACAGATGTGAATGATACAACACAACTGGCTATCTTTGTCCGTGGAATTGATCAACAATTCAATGTGACAGAAGAACTGCTAGCGCTCGTACCTGTCAAGGGAAGAACGACGACAGGCACTGATATTCTTGAAGCCGCCAAGAAAATGTTTCAGCATTTTGACATTAGCTTAACCAACTTCGAAGATGTGGTAACTGATGGTGCTCTTTCTATGGTGTGGAAGAACGAAGGGTTTGTTTCACTGCTACAGAAAGAGCCAGAACTAGAAGGAAAAGATTTCGTCCATTACCACTGTTTAATCCACCAGGAGAATTTGTGTGCAAAACTATTGGATTTGAGAATGCCATGAAAGTTATTGTGACTGTCGTCAACATTATTAGGGCAAGTGGATTGAATCATCGTCAATTTCAAGAGTTTTTGATCCAAGAGTGCGAAGAGGATCACGGCGATGTGGTTTATTCTAGTGATGTGCGTTGGTTGAGCAGAGGGAAGGTTCTTAAAAGAGTCTTTGACTTAAGGAGCGAATTACAGCAGCTCATGCAAACCAAGGGGAATCTGATTGCAGAATTTAACGATCCAAAGTGATGACAGACTTTGCCTTTGGGACCGACATCTCGTTGCATATGAATGACCTAAATACTCGGCTACAATCCAAAGATCAACTGGTGCACACTCTGTTTGATCACATCAAAGCTTTAGTGGCCAAGCTCAAACTTTGGGAGGCACAACTCGCAAAAAAAGACAACTCATTTTCAGCTTCTCGCGGAGTCTAACTGTTTGTCTCTTAATGAATACACTACAAAATTAGCCGTGTTGCGAAGTGAGTTCGATAAGAGATTTTGTGATTTTCGTAACCAACAGTCTTCTTTAGATTTATTTTCGATGCCATTCAGCATCAATCTGCCGAAATGTCAGGCTCAGTACAAATGGAGCTGTTTGAACTCCAAAACAGTTTTTCTTTGAGAGAAAAATTATTCAATGTGCCCTTGCTTACATTTTACAATGACTACGTTTCTGAGGACACATTCCCTAATCTTCGCCGGCATGCTTTGAAGATGTGCGCTTTGTTAGGAAGCGCATACTTATGTGAGCAGTTCTCCTCCAGAATGAAGCAGGTGAAGTTCAAGACAAGAACTCAGATTACGGACCAACATCTCGAGAATCTCTGCGCATAGCGACTTCCAACATTGATGCCAACATCGACAAGCTGGTCAAGGAAAAACATTGCCAAGTTGCCCATTGACATTGTAAAAAATGAATGTTTTCTTCATTAAATTATGTTTTTTCAAGTATTGATCGTATTTACTAATCATGAACCCGACTCCTGCCTACGCTCTTGAAGCTGAGTTTGTTTATTTTTGTAGGATTTTATGTAAAGTATCAAATGCACAGCGTTCCTTGTGAATCATCTTACAATTCTCAATACCGCAGTATAGCTTAGTGGCCCGGACTTCATTGAAATTTTTAATGCGGCCCGCACTGTCTGAAAGGTTGAAGACCCCTGCTGTGTAGTGTCTGTAGGACGAGAGTTGCTTATCATTAAACAAATCTGGTCGTTTTCATTTCAGATGCCCCTTCACACTAATTGCCTCTCCATCAATCTCGTCAATAGGATCTATTGTCTCCGCAATCTATTTAGTGATACAAGAAATCCGTTTTTTTTCCTTGCCTTTGTAAGATGGTGACTACTGGGGAGGGGACATTTCTCTCTTACAAGGAGAAATTCATTCTTCATTCTTCGGAAAGAATAGGCGCTGTGAGCAAAATTCCTAACTTCTGTTTTTTTTTTTTTTTTTTGTCTTCTGTATTGTATTAAAATATCAATAAAATTCATGTTTGATATTAACTATGCTACGTTTTTGATTTTACTTCATGATATATAGTAAGGGCACGTACTGTTTGGTGAAACTTCTCTCCCCAAGGCAGAGTGAGCTGACTCAAGAGGTAGCGCAATATCAGGCAACTCGTAGCAAAGGGGGATCAAGCTACAAACACCTTGCAGCCTTTCAAAAATAGTTTAGTATTTAAGCCAAGTATCTAATTTTACGCTCACAAGAACAAATACCACACCTTATCTGCTCTTATCGGATTAATATTTCCTACAGTCCAGTCAGGGCCCAAGATCTTAAATTTTTTTTCTGAAGAAGGCTACGTGTTTGAAGCTTGTTCCACCTTTGCTACGAGTATCGCAACTATTTGACTCCGTCATACCGCATGTGTGTGTGTGTGTGTGTTCAGTAATTGAAAAGGAATTATTTCTTACAAAATCTCCTTAGAAGATTTGTAAATTTGTGCTCATTTATGGGCAGTCAAAGTTCCAGTGTCACGTGATGTTAATCCTCGTGCTCAAAGAGAGACTTACACCTACTAAGTAGAAACCGATTGCCCTCTTCTGTTTCTTCAAATGAGCTTCAGAAGTTCTGCTTTCGTTTTACATCTCAAAGCGGAAATTGAGTTCTTACAGACCGGAAGCGTGTGAGATGATGATTTTATTACCGTCGCAATCCTTTCAGGCTCAACCCTTTTCTCCCCTCAAAGAGAGTTTATTTATTTCGCCTCGTTTATTTTTATAACTGATTTCATTTCTTGTATCACTAAATAGGGTGCGGAGGCGATTACACCCTCTTGACCAGAAGGTCAACGAGTTTTATGAAACAGGACGTCTCCGATTTGGAGATAAAGAACTGTAAATCCTTTGATGGGCCCTAACTTTTTGGATTATTATTTTTTTTATTATTTTTATTGTGAACATAACAATCTTATGTACAGGATTAACCGGTGTTTGGTTCTCTGCAGTCAGGCAGAGAGGTTACATGCGCGTACTCTGGTTGAGGAATGTTACATCGAAATATCAGTTATAACGTGAATTACATTTTTTTTTTTTTTTTTTTAAATAAGTGTGCGGTGGCGTAGGCAAGCACGGTTTTTCTCGCAGAAGAAATCGGAGTTCACCCGCATGTGGGTGAACATGATTTCATTTAAGACGTGTGGGAATGCCTCGAGGTCATCGCTTCAACACCCTTCGTACTAAAAAGCAGTTTCAACACGTGCCTCACCTGTGAGGAACAAGCGCGAGTTCTTCATTCGCCCCATAATTACACGAATCGCTGAAACGCGACTCTGCGTCCTTGCGAAACTAAAGTCCGTCACAGCAGTCGATGTCCGACGGTCTGTTGCTTTCTTCCCATTCGCAGCTCGCTCTGCATCGGAGAACTCCTTCCCTTGAAAGAAACGTTCTGAGCGAAGGTTAAAATGAAGCAAATTATTCGAGAACAATTCAAGAAGTGGGGGGGGGGGACAAGAGAGATGAGTCGAGATACTCGCGATCCGTAATTTTATCATAATTAATCGTTCAAAGAAACGGGGGTGGGGGGTGGGAGTCTTCGGTTTGCTTTTTAAAAATGAAATAAACAATCTTAGCGAACATTTTCTTTCGTTCCCGTAATGAGTACCGAGAGGCGGACTCGAAGCAGAATGGCTTATAAAATGACCTTTCGACTCTGAAACCGACGAAGACGAATCGCTTTAGGGGAAGAAACGCGAGCTCTTACTCTCACCTTGTGGTGTTCATCTGTTCTTTCCCAAGTTAAAAGAAGGAAAAATGGAAATGAAAGAGACAAGCGAAACATTTTACGAAGTTGCGTAACGAAAGACTTCCCCAGGAGACATTCTGGATTGATTCCATCAAGCGAGTTTTATTATCAATGCGGAAGACTCATCAACACATCCTCGCGTTACGTGCAAATAATGCACGTTGGAATCGTGAAATTGAATAAACTGTTCGTAATGAAATCCTGAACTTTAAACTCGTCTTAGCTTAGCAGAAGATGCTTCTTTTCAGCATCCTTTCCTAAGCTAAGGTTCGACTGTTTTTTCAACATAAGAAACTGTTGAGGTGTGCGATGCAAGGAATTAACTTCCTGTTGGAAGTTTCATTTCAATTTTCATTATTTTTTATGAAATGTTGTGACCTGTACGGTTATCTAGTGCAGAGGGTGGGCCAACAGCTTCTTCATTATTTATTTTACATGACCCTGCTTTAAGAGACCAGACATGGAAATTTATCTCCCTCCCACCTAAACGCGCCCCCAAACTTCCTTGCACGCGGAGGCGGCTGTTGGTTGCAGAGAGGTCCGCTATCTTCTCGGCCAAACACGCCGATTACCTGGAACAGAGATTTTTTTTTTTTTCTTTATTGCGTACGAAGATGGGAGAGTGCAAATGCAGTCGCACTTCTGCAAATCTTTTTGTCACAGGTTCACCATATTTTGGGTCCCCTCATTGCGGCTTCTTCCGCTACCCGTGGGTTCAAGACGAGTTCTTCTCTTGTGGTTCGTCCTTCTTTGATGGGCCTTTTCTTGAGTTTTGTAGCGTTACGTTCAAAACATTTGCAGCTTGAAAAATTAAAAAAAAAAAAATGGAGTGAAAGTTTGAAAAGAATTTTCCCTTGAAGTTAGTCCTGATGCTAATTATTTCTTCTCTCTCTCTCTCCTGCCAGGTGCTTCTTTTCCAGACGATGTGCTCAAGACGTAAGACGGCCTTCACCTTCTTCGTGTGGCTCAAGCAAGTCTTTCCGGCTTTACTCGGGGTAAGTTTTCTTTCAAACGCGGTTCCTGTCTCGGAAACTGTGAAATCGTTCTTGTTTCGCATTCCGAGAAATACAACTCGAGACACTTCCTAAATTTAACACTCGGGAGGTCGCAACGGTAATTTTGCAGCTAGGAAGCGGTATATCTGAGAGATACATTCATTACTAGCATGTGCTAAAATGCAAAACAAATAAAGAACACCGAAAATATAATACTTGAGGGTACAAATTAAGTGAATATTGAATCCAATATTATTTCATAGCCGAATATAGAAACTACAAGAGTTGCGTGCCGAAAATATAGAAACTAGAAGTTTCGGCGGATGCAAGCATAAGTGGTGTACTGGGCAACTCGTTGCAAAGGTGGAGCACACTCCAGAGCCCTGTCCTCAGTATTTTCTATAAATGTAAAGCACATCTCCTAGAGGACGTGTATGAAAAATAAATAAACCACCATGTATTGCAGTAATACATGGTGGTTTATTTATTTTCAGTTACAATCTAGAAATTATTGAACAAAGAATAAAAAAAAAAAAACTAAACTATACTATTATTTAAATTAAGGGGATATTAAATCCCACATTTTTTCAAAGCCGAATAAGAAACTCAAAGATCGGAATCAAGGGGTTTCATGCCGAATATAGCAAGCTATAAAAGTTTCGGCGAATTGTAGCGTAAGCTAATGCACGTAGTTCAACACTAGGGCAACTCGTTGCCAAGGTGGAGAAAGTTCTGATCACTATTCTTAGTATTTCCCATAATGTAAAACCCATCTCCTAGGAGATATATCATTTTACACATTATAGTGGAAGGTCACTACCCAGACCGGTTTCGGCCTTTATTGAGGTCTCATCAGTGACAACTCGTGTAGCAAAGTATATAAGTTCTTTTCGCTATAAGCTTAGTATTACCTGGTCTACCTACTCACTGATGAGACCTGAATAAAGGTTGAAACTGGTCTGGGTTTTGAAACCGACCTTCCACCATAATGTATAACATCATACATCTCCTAGGAGATGGGTTTTACTTTCCCCACCTTGGCAACGAGTTGCCCTAGTGTTGAACTACGTGCTTTAGCTTACGCTACAATTCGCCGAAACTTTTATAGCTTGCTATATTCCGCATGAAACCCCTTGATTCCGATCTTTGATCTTATTCGGCTTTGAAATAATGTGGGATCTAATATCCCCTTAATTTAAATAATGTTACATCGCCGAAGTGAAGCCTGTTGGCTCTTTATTTTAAGTAAACTATACTATACTGACATCGGAGCTCGGGGTACTCTCAGATAATGCAATTTACTGTAAAATATCACAAACCTTTACAAAAAAAACGTGTTCAACCAAACTGATAGCAAAAAAAAAAAAAAAACGGTGCGGAATATCACTCGTAACATACGCACTCGCAGCTAGTTGACCTTCAACCTATACAATAAAATGTCTATGTCAATTAGCAAGGATCTGTCAGATCTGCCGGGACCTCCGCAAGTCAAATATCACAAACGCGTGTTAAACCAAACTGACAGCAACAAAAGTGCGAAATAGCAATCGTAATATACTCACGCGCAGCTACTCACGACCTTCAACCTATACAACAGATAGGTTAAAGAATATTCATGGGAACAATTAGCATGCATCTGTCAGATCAGATGCGAGCGCCCGAAGTGTTTTTTAGAGTGGCAAATCTGCAAAGTGCTTCCTCTAAATAGAGTCCAATAATATCATTCTATGTGTAATATTGAGTAGAAACATCGTGCGACGAAACAGCCACACGTCGTACACATGTTTCTTTAGCCCCTCTTCCGAGGAGGTTCTTTTGCAACATTACTATTCTATCACGCAGTTGGTTAGGTATTGGAAAAAATTAATGTACGCGAAGTTGTTTCTCATTTTTATCTTAAATTTCAATCACATTTTATACTTTGTTGGTTAGGTAAAAATGATTAGTTTATGAATTTAGTGTGTAGAATATTGTGAATCCATTTACGTTTTATACTCAAATTTAGAAATGTACTTTGAAAAGTATCGAAATTTACCAAAGAGCTTAAAAAATATACAACCTCCGAGTCGGAGTTGCCTTGGTTTGTACCATCGCCACTTCAACACACAAAAGTTCTTTCCAGAAGAGCGTTCTTAACCTCCTGGTAACTCCACAAACTCAAACCCGTGCTGTCTTTGACTTGGTCAAGAAAGCTTTTCCTTGGTCTGCCTCTTCTTCTTTTCCCCCTCTATTTTGCCTTCAGTTATTCTTTTCGCAATTCCATCATGCCGAAGTATATGGTCCAAACCACCTACCCCTTCTAATATTGATAGAGTTAATTAAGAGTTCTTGTTTTGTTTATCTCTTTCAGGACTTGTTCGTTTGATTTTTTTCTGTCCATTTTATTTTGTTCATGCGACGCCAGCACCACATTTCAAAAGCCTCCAATCTTCTTACATCTTCTCTCCCTAGAATCCAGGTTTCACATCCATACAGTGCAATGCTCCATATCAATGTCTTTATTTTTTTTTTTTCAATTGTAGGTTGAGGTTTCCTGTTAAAATGCTTTTAACCTTAGAGAATTGGGATTTTGCGTTGTTTATTCTTGATCTTATGTCTTCTCTTGTTCTGCATCTTCTGTTATTAGGCTTCCTAAATATTTAAAGCTTTTCACTTGTTTTATTTGTTTCCCGCTGATGTCTATATGCTCTGTATTGATAGGGGTTTTGCCTGAAACAATGATTTTAGTCTTATCTGTGTTGATTTTCATTTTATATTTTTCAAGGTTAGTATTTAGTAATTCTAGCATTGTTTTTTTCTGCTACAAGGGCTATGTCATCAGCAAATCTCATACACATGACTTGCTCACCATTTATCTTTATGCCACTATTTATTTTATCTTTAGTTTCCTGAATGGCCTTTTCAATATATAAATTAAATAAACGTCGTGAAAGTATACATCCTTGTCATACTCCACTCCTTATATTTATTATTTTCTCCTTATCATCGATTTTAATCCGTCCATTTTGATTTTTGTAAATTTGATAAATTATTTTCCTATCCCTCAAATCTATGCCGATATTAGTTAGACAATTTAGGAGTATTTGCTGGTTTACTTCATCAAATGCTTTCTCTAAATCAAGGAAGCAAATGTAAGTAAAAAGACTAAGGTCTAATCTTCTCTCTATTATCGTTCTTAAACAGAGTATTGCCTCTCTTGTTCCTTTATTCTTTCTGAATCCGAATTGGTCTTCATCCAATAGAAAATCTATTTTTGAATAAATTCTATTTTGAATGATTTTTAGCAGAATTTTGCTAACATGTGGGATTAAAGCTATTCTTCTAAATTGGCTGCATTGGTTCACAGAAGAGCGTATGCCAAAGGTTATATTCTCAGACGGTCTCTGCTAAACATGTTTCTGTATTTAGCTATAAAATACGAATGCATCCATAATACCCTCGATTCCTTCATCTTACTTATGCCAAAATGCAGCCTTTCGGCTCTATACTTCTGGAATTATAATTTTGCTATACTCTATGGCGTCAAAATGAAAATTAAATCCGATCAAGCGCGATCGTATAAGTGAGTGCAGATAAACCTTGGGAATGAATATTCACGCAATTTATGTGTATAACATAAATAAATTTAAATTGCGTATAATTATACACAATTTAAATAAATGAACTCTATTTTTAAATTATTAATTAAAAAACCACTCAGAACGAGTTTCCTCCCTCCACCTCCCCTAAAAGAGGAAAGCAGAACGGTCATCCACTGCAAAGCTCTCCGCCAAAAGGCAGCAAGCTTAGCCCTCGTCGCGCTCAGGAGGAAACCCCACAGCTCCTCATCGTGGTTGAGTTTGCTGCGAGTTTCAGAGTCCGAACTCGCTAACCATACTACAGAAATGATCCTGTGAAGTATGATCTTAACGAACAAACTTTGGCCTGATTATTCCATGATATTTATACAATTTAAATTATGGTGTGTAAATAATTAGTATAAATATTTTCAAAATTTACTCATAAATATTAAATTTCATCCTTTATTTTAATTAAAGATTTTATTATGTTATTGTTTTATATTTAAAAATTAAATATTTTGGTCTTTTAAATTAAAAATATGGATTATAGAAATGTTTAACATTTGATGGAAAGCACTTTTATCAAAGTAATGCGTGGCGCCATCTACTGGTCTTTTCCTGCATCAATGTTATTGGAAAGAGACGAAGGTTTTGTTTTTGTTTTCGTCTTACCTGCTAGAATTATAATACGACCAGGGGCGCGCCGGCAATATATGCAATGTGTGCGACGCACACAGGCGCCAGGATAGTAAAGGCGCCAAAGATTTCAGGCGAGGAGGAAATACTTAAAAAAAATTATTCATTAATTATATCAAAATAAATTACATTTTTCTTTAAATTTTAATTATATTTTATAGATTTGTCTTAGACAAATTATTTATAATAACTTATTTGTTATCTAATCCTAGTTCTAACAAGTAGTTTAGCGTAAACAAGTAAAAACTTGAACTTGCGTGAGTTGACTGTTTACGGGATGACGGGCGTTTGAATCGTTTAATCTTGTTCCCACTCGCATTTGCTCTAAACATTATAAGAAAATCTGCTGCAGTTTTTAACTTGATTCTGTATTCTGCTGTTATCAGCAGAAAATAGGCAACCTCTTGCAATGTACCTGAATCGTCGTGAGAAAAATTTAAATCATTTGAACAATTACAAAAAATGGACAGAATTAATTACATCCTTAAAAATAAAACTTGTATTGATTATTTGCGGCAAACAGTTTGAGATAATGAAAGGAAACGTTGGTATGAAGTTATGAAAAGAATAATTTTCGTAGTACAGTTTTTAGGCGAACAAAATCTCGTGGTAAAAGTAATAAACTTGACGACAATGGCAATTTTTTAAAATGCATTTTGAGATGTTAGGAAAGTTTGATCCTTTTATATCGGAACACACGCGACGTGTAGCTAATGATCCCGACTTCAAAAACGTGCCCTCCTATTTAGGAGATAAATTCAAAATGAATTGGCATCAAATATTAAAAATAACGTTTTCATAAAGTTTTTTTTTTTTATTGATGGGAGGAGTATAGGGGCGCCAGCTAAAGTTTTGCACGCAGGCGCCAGACAGACACTACTGGCGCGCTCCTGAATACGACGGTAGTTGTTACAATGCGACGTTCATAGTGTTGTGATGCTTAGTTTTCGCATTCTTCCGTTTGCATTCAGCTAACAGTTCTGCCATTTCTGTTTCTTGCTTGCTGCCCACTTATTATCGTAGAAAAGCGACCGATTTTGATTTCTCTTTGTTTCTGTCTTATTAATTCCCCCCCCCCCCTTACAGAAATGCTGTTTACCTTATAAAATAAAATTAAAATCAAGGCTGTTACTCTTTTACGTATTTTTATATTTTATTATAATTTTAGTTTGTTTTAAACAGTTAGCATACAAATCATTCAAAGAGGAAAAAAAAGGAAAAAGAAAAATACAAAAACAAAAGAAATTTCGCTTAAAATTGTTGAAGGAGATTTATTAATAAAACAGAAGTTATCAATACGTGGCAGACAAGCGGGAGCTCTTCGCCCCACTCGACCTCATGTCTTTTCTTTCCGTAATTGTAAGTTCAAGTCGGATGTTCTTTTTCTGTTGTTCATCCAACTCTTCTGCGGTCTTCCCCTTTCGCAATATCTCGACTTCTGTTTAGCGTCCCCAAGGGGCATCTGTCTTGATATTCTCCGAAGCCTTCTTGTCGGTCCTTCTTCGCGCAGTCCACGGGACTCTCGACGGTCTCCTCCCGTCCAAATTCCGGCGCCACAAGAAGGATTTCTTCGACATTTCCGATGCCTTTCGAATGTGCATCGAATTCGACCGCAAGCTCGTGGAGGATATTTGCTTTCGGGGACGATGACGGTGGCCGAGAATTCTCGCTGGTCGATCCCATTCACGAATGGAGCTTCGTCTGACTGCGTCTCGCTTCATTCCGAACCTTCCTCCGATTCGGTTCGTGACAGCATTTTTTCCCTTTGATAACAACTGGAACCGAGAAGAAACAAAGCGAGATGATTTTTACCTTCGCCCGCCTTGCACTTTCCTCGTTGACATACCACCGCACACTCGCGTGTTCGAGTAGTCCCGATTATTATTAACGGCCGCAAAATGAACTCACGTGAACGGGTGACCCGAAGTTGCAAAATAGCGCGCGGCCCGTCTCAAAGAGAAATATTTCTGTTCTACGATCGTCTGTTCCGAATGAGCTTTGGAAAATACCGTAACCGATTCAGGCCAGTCTGCTCGATCAACCCCGCGGTAATTCAACCGCGAGTTCGTTCATTAAGGGAATTCCGAGGGACCTTCCACACAAAACAGTTCTCGATATTCCTAGCCTTTGCTTTCGTTTTACAAATTTCTTCCGCGCCGAGCATGCAAGTTCAGGCGCGGAAGTGTTGGGGGAGGGGGTGTCGATTTTCTCCACTAAGCGAGTTTCGGTGCACCCTTTGACGCAACCAGCATTTTCGACTCCTTCTTCTGCGCAGAACTCGAGCTTTTGCACTCCGTAAGTCTGATGGGAGGAGGGGGGGGGGGCTTACTCGACTTACATTTCCGAAGCTTCGGAAATGAAACCAATGAGGAGGACCGAACGGAAATGAAATTGAGAAAACGCTCGCTTCGATGACGCGCATCACTAAACCATCAGTTGGGCATCCGCAGCTCGGAAGGAGGTCCCGATGACAGTCGACGATGCCCTTTGGTTGCGAAGGTCGTCCCGTGTAGAATGCGAAGAATTTTCCGTTTCTATTTCAACTAAGGATGGGTTAGCGAAGCTCTTGTACGGAGATGGCAGCGTTTTCCTTCCACAGAAGAGGCGAACCAACTGAAAGAACGCGCCGCTTTTAATCTATCGCGTGTTAAATGACTGCGCGCAGTCGCTTCGTCGCACCCACAGAGGGTGTGGGTGCGACTCTCCTTCCCTCCGTGCCCGCACCCACACACTCTGAGATTAACGAGGGTGGCCAACGATTTCCGAAGCTTCTTACTTGAAAAGCAAACCGAGCCAAAATGGCGGCGTCGGTATTTCTGCTTGCGATTAGCAACTGCAAATGAAATCGCGTTTCATTTGATTTCCATAAGAAACCGAATCAAATTCGTTTCTCTTCGTGCAGAGTGAAGCACATGCTAAAAATGAAGTCGGTTTGAACGAATATTCGGGAAACGAACGAAGCTTCGCGTTCAGCAGTGCTGTCTTAGGCCTAACTGCTTACCTTCCGCTGAACATGACACGGGAGTTGGAAGCGGCAAAACACAGCCCACTTTCGTCTTCGCTTCATCGTCATTGTTCAGGGAGCTTACTCGATAAATAAAAGGAAAACGAAACTTGTTCGTTTCTTTGAGATTTCTTCGTTCGTACCGTTCGGTGTACACGAAATTCTTCAGACAACACGAGTACCACTCGTTGGTTATTATTACGATGATTTTAATTATTATTATTATTATTATTACGCAACGCTTCCAAAGAGTCCAATAACGCAAACGAAATTTGCCCAAATCGTTCTCAACAGGCTTCTTCACTCTCTCACTTCCTTTGACTTAAATCCATAAAAGAAAGAAAGGTTGCTGCGAAAGGGAGCTTTATCCACCTTTGCTCCGAATTGCCTGGACATGCACCGCTATAAGGTAGTACGTCTGTGGCAACTCGTATTAAAGGCGAGAGAAGCTCCACGCTTTTTTATTTTATTTTTATTTATTTATTTATTTTATTTTTATTATTTTTTTTTTCAAAATGAAATCGCGCGAAAGAAAGTAGAAAAAGTGGCTTTTATTGTTCTCTCTGAGTAATCTTGCATAAAATTCGTTCTAAAGGCTAAATATTACGACTTGCATTTTAATGGTATTAAAGGAAGCAGGAATTAGCTTAAATGTTCTTGTTAAACTCATGAATATTAATCAACAAGTGATATCCTCATCGAGCGACACCTCAAACGATGCAGCAGCAAGAATAATACTAGAATCAGCTGGTCCCATTCCTACTTCCATTATCTCGACCTTTTTTTTTTTTTAATAATCGTCTGTCATGAAATATCAACTTAGCAGAAGGAGCCGAGAGAGACTTCACTGAATAACGTACACGCCAAAACACAAACGTTTACTAAAATGTAGAGCATTGTTTTGGCATATAAAAGTAATAAATGGATAATATTAGGAATCCAGTCGTATTTTATAGCGAAATATAAAATAAACGTAAAATATTCTAAAATTTACTATGAGCGCTTATAACCGTCAGCTTAGGACTTGCAAGTTCGCACTACTCAAAAGGCAAAATTCTCCGTGAGAGCCCGCATGTAGGGATTAAATATTAGTGGATAAATTAAGTTTCAAAATTTCATAAAGTTATTTTTTATATTTGGTTATAAAATATGACTGGATCTATAATATCTTATATTATTTATTTAAATTCGTTTCGACATAAAAGACTTACGTTTCTTAAATTTAGCAGAACAGTAAATTTTAAAAAATTCATAAGAAACGTTTGCTATGAAAAGATCGTTGTCATTCGTGCTTAACACTCGGGAGGTCGAGGTAATTGTAGCGTAGGATGAGGTATATCTGAGAGACACTCATTCATTACTAGTATGTGCTAAAATGCAAAAAAAGAACAAACACCTCAAATATAATATCTGATGGTACAAATTAAGTGAATATTGAATCCAACATTATTTCATAGCTGAATTTAAAAACTACAAGAGTTTTGTGTCGAAAATATATATAGAAACTAAACGTTTTGACGGAAACAAGCATAAGTAGTGCAACTTTGAGCAACTCGTTGCAAAGGTGGAACAAACTACAGATGGCTTTCCTTAGTATTTTCTAGAAATGTAAAGCACATCTAAAAAATAATTTGTGAGTTCAACGTATCTCATCATTGGCCTGTGGAGTAAGATAGGCTGAGATTCAGCAGATAGTAGGAGAGGAAATAAAGATAGAGTGCATAGTAGTAGAGTAGATGAATGAGGCCTCAGCTGACCTGTTTTAGCTGTTGACCCCCCAGGGGTGCTTCTAAAACGGTCGTTGATTTTTCACTTTTAAAAAGGAAAAATCCTGAAAAGGAAAAAAAAGGAGAGACTAGGCAAACTTAACAAGTGTAAATAAATCTAAAGACTATGTGGAAGACAATTCTATAGAGGAATGAGTTTGCCGAGCAAACCCAGAACAGTATAACCAGGAAAAGAAGGGAGATGACCTGGCCCGGAAGACCCCGCCCTGAAAAGGGCTTGGGACCACCTCGATGTTGGCCTTCGCAGTCCGGGTTTGTTCAGGTCAACCCCAACCTGGGGACAGAAAAACTTTCAACTGTGAAAGGACTAGACCTACCTGTGGGTTAAACGCTGATCAGGAAGGAAGATCGAGATAGCGTCAACACCTACAACTTGAAGGTGTTATAGGTGCAGACACAGTCGGATTCCCCCCTGTATGATCTGGCAGATGGTTGGTGGATCACACCATCTCCTCAGGAACCGCTCTTCTCCCCGTAAGTACCTTTCCTGCTCCAGGAAGCGGCGGAGGTAGGCTGAGAGGCAGTTCTTAACACGGAGATAGATGCGATCCCCCTCGTTAAGAAGGTGTTTTTTCCTGGTTTTCCAAATGTGGTGCTTAATCACATTTATTAGGAAAATCAGGTGTTTCTTGTTTTTGGTTACTGGGGGAGGAAACTGTAGAAAGACTATTTCGGGGAATGTGAGCGCTGGGATCGCAAGCACCTCAGCCAGTCTGTGCCAAACACGCTGTGCTGGCGGGCAGTGAAAGAAGAGGTGCCCTACGGTTTCTATCGCACCGCAGACGTCGCAGAAGGGGTTGCACGGTCGCGGGTTGTAAGCTGATTTTACGAGTTTCACCGGGAGTCTGCCGTAGGCGATTCTCCAGGCTAAGTCCCGGTGAAATGGTTGCCCCCAGCTGTTTTTTATGTTGGTGAACAGCACCTCTTCGTTTGTGCCCAGATCGGGTTTTTCCCAGTCAAAGCTGTCAAAAATTTTCCAGTACAGCTTGTTTGGGCTGAGCTGAAGCACTCGAACTCCATCCGTTGCCAATTTTTTAAAAAGTTTACATATTGTGTAGTACCACTCAGGCACCGTCTCTGCACATGGTCCGGCGTGGCCAGTAATCCCGAAGTAGGGTAGGAAAAATCCTAAGAAGTATTTCATCAGATTGCCGGAAGGGTGATTTGATGCCAGTGCTTTCCGTATGGTCTGAGCAGCGTTGGTTAGGTGGCAGTATTTGAGGATTGGCAGGGCGAATCGCCCTTGTGTGGGGGGGAGATGGAGAAATGCCCTGCGCACATCGTGTTTCCTGTCAGGGATTCTCAACCTATGGTACGCGTACCACTGGTGGTATGTGAGCCTTACTGATACATCTAATATCACGAATTAAATATAGTGGTACGCCACTGGAAAAAATTGAGAACCCGTGTCCTAGAGGATATGTATGATAAAAATAAGCCTTTGGCTCTCTATTTCAGTAATACATGCTGGTTTATTTATTTTCAGTTACAATCTAGCAATTATTGAAACAAAGAAATGTAAAGAATAAAAATTTTTGTTACAAAATAAGCAAGTATCTGCCGCGACCTCCTCAGGTCAAATATCACAAATCTTTGCATAACACGTGTTAATCCAACAAAAGTGCTATTTCGCACTTTTGTTACTTTTGTTGGATTAACCTCATATTATACTCACGCGCAGCTACTCATGACCTTCAAGCTATACAATAGATAGGTTAAAGAATATTCATGTGAACAATTAGCATGTATCTGTTAGATCAGATGCGACCTCCCGAATTAATTTCGATTTTTTTAAAGATCTATTTTTGTAGTTGTGCTATAAAATATAACTGGATCCATAATATTCTCTTTATCTAAATCCAACTAATTATAAAAATCAATTTTTCTTGAATTTAATAAAACTCACAAAGAACGTTTGTTGAAGAAGGAAAACGAAATAAAATGAGAAAAAACACATTTTCATTTTCTTTAACACCCGGGATGTTATCTGAGAGACACTCATTCATTACTAGTATGTGCTAAAATGCAAAACAAATAAAGAACAAACATTGAAAATATAATACTTGAATGTATAAATTAAGTAAATATTGAATCCAACATTATTTCATAGCCGAATATAGAAACTACAAGAGTTTCGTGTCGAAAATATATATAGAAACTAAACGTTTAGAGGAAACAAGCAAAAGTAGTGCAACTTTGGGCAACTCGCTGCAAAGGTGGAACAAGCAACAGATGTCTTTTCTTAGTATTTTCCATAAGTGTAAAGCACATCTCCTAGAGGATATGTATGATAGAAATATGTATGATAAATATTGAATCCAACATTATTTCAATATCATTTCTAGAGTTTTCGTGCCGAAAATATAGAAACTAAAAGTTTCGGCAGACGTAAGCATAAGTAGTGCCATACTGGGCAACTCGTTGCGAAGGTGGGGCAAGCTCAAGAGCACTCTCCTCAGTTTTTCCATAAATGTAAAAGCACATCTCCTAGAGGACATGTATGATAAAAATAAGCCTTTGGCTCTCTATTTCAGTAATACATGATGGTTTATTTATTTTCAGTTACAATCTAGAAATTATTGAACAAAGAATAATAATAAAAACAAAAACTAAACTATACTGACATCGGAGGTCGCGGTATCTCTCAGATAACATTTACTCTCAAACATCATAAACCTTTATGTAAGATGTGTTAAACCAAACTGACAGCATCCCCGTGTGGTGGCCGGGATAAGAATAGCACCGATGTAGCTCATGCGTGTCTTAAGAGGCGACTGAAATGGGTACCCAGGGAGGGTATGGATAGCCATGAAGTTTCAACTGAGGCTCGGCTATTGCTGTTACCCTCTTGCCATGATCAGAGCTTTATAGCCCAATAACACCTTATCCTTACACTGTCCTCTACGGGGAATATGAAAAGCAATCTTGCTTCTCCCCTTTAAGCCAGTCCTTATGAGGACTTTAGTTTGAGACTGTACACTAACTGACAGTAAAAAAAAAGTGCGGAATATCACTCGTAACATGTGAATGCTACCCCGAATTGCGTAAGAATATTTATATTAAACATTTTGCGGGCATCTGTTAGATCAGATGCGACTGCCGGAGTGTTAATGACGAAGCTCCGGTGCGCTTTTGAGATACGAACCGAATGCAATTTCAGATTTGTGGAAAATCGACGTTTCCATCTTCAGCGCTCGCTTTTCTAATGAACTGATGCACGTGGGTCATTTTCGTTTTGTGTCGTTGCAGATTGCCGGAAGCGTAATCGCCATGATCAACAACCACAAGGAGTTTCTGGCCAATCTGAGGAGGCAAAACTCGACGCATCACATCCGCGAAGTAAACATGAATTAGCTCCGTTTGAAGCAAGGTTGAGCTCGCCGTAGTTTCAGCAGATCCTACTTCTTTTTATTAAGAAAGCAACGGGGAACTCGTCTTTAGAAGCAACGGCCGATCTACCAGATGCCACAAATCAATTCTCACATCGAACAGACAGACACTTTGTGGATTTGAATATCGCGGAGGCGGTGAGGATTTCGTTAGACCTGCCTCCTCCCCGGCTAATTATCAGGGGCTTGTGACGGCACATGAAGTCCCTTCCGCATCGAGGGGGCGTATGTATTTCTACAAATGTATACGGAAGGCTACTTGGAGTGTTTAGGAGCGAACGCCACTTGAACATCAGCGTCGGTGAAATGGCTTTTAATAATACAGAAAATTGAAATACAATTTCAATTTCGAATTAGAGGTGTGTGTGCGCGTGTCTTCCTTGCATCTGCAGAATTGCCGAAGAGTCCTGATGCCGCGCAAAAATCTGCGAATGAAGACGAATCCTTCTGTTTTTTGGCAAGCATTCTCGTCACATTGAATAATATATTTCCTAATTTCTATTTATTTTGAGGGTTTTTTGTCCTATTTAAATATTAATAAAATCACGTTTGATGTGAAGTTTGTTACGTTTTTCTTTGTTACTTTACTTGACGCTGTGAGAGTGCGAATTGTTTTCAGAAACTTCTTTCACAAATACAAAAATCACAAATATTTATTATCTTACTGGGGGGGGGGGGAGTAACGGCGAGGGGAGCTCTAAGCACTTTGTCGCCTTTCAGAAATCAGTTTAATATCTTTTGGCCTGAATTAGATATTAAACCGATAAAAACAGACTTTTTATTTCTCGGCCTTTTCGCTAAGATCGAAGTGCACTCATATGTTGTTGATACAGTAGTCCTCCCCTTATCTGCGATTTCAGTTATTTGCGGTCAACCCCAGTCCGAGGATATTCAACCGAAAATTCCTCTAATCTCAGACTAGTCTTTCATAGTTTTTCATCGTCTTTAATAAGGCTCTAAATGGAAGGTACGCTTACTTGCCGCCATTTTGGATCTAGGGTCGCCCACAGTCGCATTCGTTCGAATCTTGATTTTTTCGAAATGGGAGGTTGTTCTGCTCCAAATTGTATGTATGTATGTATATATATGTATCTATATATATGTGTGCGTAAACACAAATAAGTTATAAATTATCATTGACTTGCTTGCTTTTTGAAAGTTCATATTGAAATATAAGAAACATCATATAAGAAACAACTTGCATACAGTACATGTATTAGAAATACTGTACACAGGTCCCCCCCCCCGTACGTATGTATGAATGTATGTTAACATAAATTACTTATAAATTATCATTGTTTCAAAGATAACTACGAGTCATATGTCTAGTTTTGTTTTATTTTATTATTAATATTATTCCATGACACCTCCATGGAATCCCAGGACTTTCAGTTCCGTATTTTAAAGTACGGATTTAGACAATGCAGAATTTCAGAAATTAGTAACAGTATTTTATCAAAATCGCTAATTCATATAATGCAACCAATAATAAAGGACATGGGAGGTCTTTTCTTTACGAATTCACGAAAAACGAATGCTTATGAACGTTATACAGCCACTTCAACTTACTGATAAATGATACGAGCTCT
The DNA here is from genome assembly GCF_054136105.1 of Typopeltis vanoorti. Classification (NCBI taxonomy): domain Eukaryota; kingdom Metazoa; phylum Arthropoda; class Arachnida; order Uropygi; family Thelyphonidae; genus Typopeltis; species Typopeltis vanoorti. Next base: position 4,614,418 of record NC_143551.1, on the reverse strand, counting down.
AACCAGGGTCGGCCCTAGGAATTTTGTCGCCCCGTGTAGTAGCATATTTTGCCGTCCCTTCTTCCTTATTTTTCGTATAGTTTATGCCAACTTTGCCGTCCCAAAAAAACTTGCCGCCTCGTGCAAATGCACGTCTTGCACCGTCGGTAGAGCCGGCACTGGCTCTAACCGCCAAGATAGCTCCAAAATGGCGGCAAGTACGGGGGGGGGGGATCTGTGTAATAGAATAACAGTATTTCCAATACATGTACTGTATGCAAGTTCACATGATGTTTCTTATATTTCAATATGAACTTTCAAAAAGCAAGCAGGTCAATGATAATTTATAACTTATTTATGTTTACACACACACATATATAGATACATATATACATAAATACAATTTGGAGCAGAACAACCTCCCATTTCGCTAGAAATTCGAAAAACTCAAGAGCTCGAACGAATGCGACTGTAGGCGACCCTAGATCCAAAATGGCGCAAGTAAACGTACCTTCTATTTAGAGCCTTAGTCTTTAACCTGAGAGCTTACGAGAATACAACCCTCTGCATCTCCGAGTTACAGTGGCGGAAGGGGGGTCGCCTCGGGCGGCACTTTTTGGGGGATTTCACTTGAGACACAATTTTATTTGTCGACGATTCTTTTATTTATCTAAAGTAGTAATTTTTATTACTTAATTCATAATTAGTTTTTAACAACCGTACTTACACATAACAAAACCGGTACACCTTCCTGTCATACTATAATTCAAATTCTTAAAAATAAAACATTAAGTGTGGTGAGGCGATTGCTTTATTGGTTATCGCTTATACCGTGGCAGCACCTTCGTCTCAGCAGCGGGCACCGCACAGTCAGTACACATTTGCGAAAACGTTTTTTTTTTTCCTTCTAATTTTGCTAAGGCCACCAGTAATAATAATATTCCTGCGGTTCCCTATTACATTAGGGTTTTGGCTTAACCCTTTTCAAGCGTGTACATAAAAATGAACAAGCATGATTCCGTTTTTTCCCTAAAATATGCTAAAATGCCTGATTCATCATTAGTTTCTTTCTAATCTGTTACACATTTATATCATTTGGCTCGTTATCGAAACCGTCGAAAACATATTTATTATATTCTTCATGTATGATTAGTCTAGAGCAGGGGTTGGCAACCCTTGGCATGCGTGCCAAACGTGGAACGCCAACGACTTTTTTCCGGCACGCAACCCAGGACTCATCTTAAAAAATAATTAAATAAAAAAATACATTTCAAACATCTCCGCTGACTTGTATATTTTAAATTAATGTAATACAATTTTATTAAGTACAGCGATACCAAATAAAAATGCAATAATGAATTAAACTCTACCGACTGTTTCATAATAATAAGTAATAAGAAAATTCGAAACAAACATCCTATTTCCAAGCCATCGATATATCTCCGCGATATACTGATGGACGAGTCTTGTCCGTTTCAGTTGTTGCATTGAATAATGCAACAACTGAGTCAGGCATCCAGACTGAATCAGGCATCCAGACGTGGCGTGACTCCTTGACCATCATTTGATATATCTTTTCGTGTTTCGTAAAGAACGTATGCGTTTTCTAAAGTGTATTTCTATTTGGATTTTATTAAATCGTAAATCATTAAAATACGGATTGGAAGTATTTATTGTCAATTATTATGTTTAACTTATTAGATATAAAAGCAAATTTCCTTTACATTGATTTTCGGAAACTAAAGTTTTCAGTTTTTTTCGTAAAATCCCCGCATATATTGCTATTGCTATTTCCTGCGTAGAGAGCAGTTTCCTTGTGTGCATCCCACCCAAATAGCACCATCTGCTTATTTCAAGCAAAAATTAGCAGTAATTTACAAGAATAATTTGTGAGTTCAACGTATCTCATCATTGGCCTGTGGAGTAAGATAGGCTGAGATTCAGCAGATAGTAGGAGAGGAAATAAAGATAGAGTGCATAGTAGTAGAGTAGATGAATGAGGCCTCAGCTGACCTGTTTTAGCTGTTGACCCCCCAGGGGTGCTTCTAAAACGGTCGTTGATTTTTCACTTTTAAAAAGGAAAAATCCTGAAAAGGAAAAAAAAGGAGAGACTAGGCAAACTTAACAAGTGTAAATAAATCTAAAGACTATGTGGAAGACAATTCTATAGAGGAATGAGTTTGCCGAGCAAACCCAGAACAGTATAACCAGGAAAAGAAGGGAGATGACCTGGCCCGGAAGACCCCGCCCTTTGCTTTTATATCTAATTTACAAGACTTGAGATACTTAATGAAGAATCCTTCACGAGTGACTAATGAACAGACAGCCATGGTACTAGGCCAGTGAAGATATGTGCATATGATCGGTGCGGTGTTAACAAAAGATCGCGCGAGTCAAAGATGAAAGTCAGCAGACAATTTTTGAATTGAAATGCGAATTCTCTTCAACCAAATTCAATGTCTGAAAGTGCCATAACAATATTCACTCTATATTTCCTAGCTTTAACACGTTTACGAATTTTAACACTTTCCGTTTATATTTATTGCTGCCTTGCATTTGCATTTGAATTTGGGGAGGGACAGACTCCTGTAATATCTACTGCTGTCTGCACTTCTGTAAACGTAATCTTTATTTTCTTATATGTGATAACCTTATCTTCACTCTCTTCCTAATTCTTTATAGCTTTACTCTAATGCGCTTTTTCTCTCTCATCCTTTCTCACTTACTATGATTATCCACCTTCCGTATTTACTAGTCGAATACCTATAAATACTGGAAATTTATTTGTCAGACTGCGCCGCTAATATATCATTTAATTGGCATAAGACTAAATAAACTTCCGGTTAGATTTCCCTCTCTCTCTCTCTCTCTCTCACAAGCGAAGATTCTTTTTTCAATGTTTACTTTAACAGTCCTGGTTCGTAAGCAACTGAACTGCGATTTTATTGCCTTAAATTATTTCCCGCTCACAAGTCTGATTTATTTAAGAACAGTGCAGTTGTAAAATAAAAGATCAGACAGCACTCTTTTAACAAATAATTAAAACACATTTATTTACAAATTATACACGAATTAAACAATAGCGAGATCGCTTTCTCTATCCATTTATAAAATCTTTAGCATAAATTAGAAGTTTTTACTTTCACTCACAATCTTATTTACTCTCCGCTTACAAATTCAACTTATTAAACTTCCAGTTTACTTGCAAAGAGGTTAGCTAACTCCCTGTTAAGTTATCTTTACAAATTATATATCAACTTCCAACATGCCAATCGAGTCTCTTAATGACACTTCTTACGACTAATGAACAATCTCTTAAAAATGCATCTGCAACCTACTATGAGAGAGAAAATACAAAAGGTTTGAACTTACAAAAAACTCTTCATTGAACATTCAGTCGAAAGTCTTTCACTACAGTCTTATGGCATTTTTTTCATCTCAGATCTTGAGCGTCCTCAGGAATGTCTGGCTTCAGTAATATCTCGTCGGGAAAATAGCAGGCTGTGAACTGTTACTGGCAAAAGATTGTTCCCCACAGCGAAAAAGAAAAACGTCCGAGCGAAGTTGCTTCGGGTAATTTACATCGCCTTATTCTCTCTGCTTGGGCTCGCTGAAAATATTTGGACAACTGCCATCTCCAATTGCTTGAACTGCCGCATCTAAGAAACTGAAACTGCTGCCAACTCTCAACCGGGATCCCTTTCTCTGGCATCTGGAAGCCTTTCCTTCTTCAGCAACGTCTGAAAGTCCTCTCTCTCTCTCTCTCTCTCTCTGGCCTGGAAGCTCCTCTTTCAGCCGACTGGAACCAGTAAGCCCCTTATGCTTGGCTCAGTCCCTTTATATTTTGTGATCTGGGTGCCTTGCACTAAGGGTAGTAAATCCCAAAGAATTCGGCATGACTCTTTTATCTTCTTTTAAGTTTAACCCGCTCTTTGTTCTCCTCCGTGTGATCTTTTGATCGTATTTTGCCGGGCGAGGAAACTTGTCTCTAAAACAAGCAGACCTCTTTGATACTTTGCTTCTCCTTTCGGGGCCGCGGAAACGTCTCTAAACCTAGCAGCACTCTTAGATACTATCTTTAAAGGTGTTAGCACAGTAAGCAACTCTTATATACAAAACTAGTAAACAACTTTTCCTGCGCTCTTACACATAACTATATACAAAGTTCCCCTGAGAACTTTGTATATAGTTTAAATACAGTAAGTTATTTTTAAAGCTATGTGAAATGTATTATCAATATTCAGGATTATGAAGTGTTGTCTGCATGTGATTAGATTGCATGCCTACTCTTCTCTTTCATTTGCATACATGTAAGTCGGCTTATAATTGTACTAATTCTTGTGCTTAAACTTGGTTGGTATATGCAGAGTGTGATTACGATGAGATTTTCCGAGTCCAAATTATAATTTTTGTCAGTGTCTATATGTCTCTGTCCACATTTTACACCCCATAATCCGATTTTCATTAAAGTTAAAAGCTGTATGAAGAAAGCAATTGTTTAATTGCTTCCTTATATATATATATATATATATATATATATATATATATATATATATATATAAGATACCAAGTAATTTTATTTTTTTTAAATAAATATTTAATGATTTTATACCGAGATAAAATATTAAGACAGACTAACAAATCTGTTGAACTGCGTATTGAGGAGCATAAGAGAGACATCTCATATAAAAGATCACATGCATCTGCGCTATCCAGTCATGTTCTTTTCCCAAACAATCCTCATGACGATCCACAGAGTCACTCAATTTGCTGGGATAAATCCGACAACATTTTTCGCTGTAGTGATGAGTTTGAAAGGAAAATCGTGGAGTCCAGGGAAATCCTCTTAAATCCTGACCATTTGAACAGCAATTTGAGTTACAACATCCCTGATAGCCATACTGCAGTTGTTCAATACTGGAGCTCACGAGAACTTGCAAGCATTCATGCAACAAACAATAGTACGTTAGATAGAACGACTTGAAAAATACAACGTTTTTGTGACAATTATGTATTGCATTTTTTGCCTGTAATTCTCATTTTTTGTAACTTCAATTTTTATTATTGTGTTTTACCTTTAGTGGATACCTGAAGAAGGCTATATATATATATGCTCAATCCGTAAAGAACAGGAAGCAAATATATATATATATATCTGCTTCCTGTTCTTTACAGATTGAGCAGAATGCCACAACTACCAGCAAAGAATAGACATTCAAATGAAATGAAATTCAAATGTAAGACTTCTTCTGTAAAGAGACATTTTGAAACTGTTCATAAGAAATTAAGCAGTAAAAGTGAGCAAGAACAAAGAGAATTAATTTCTCGCGAACTGAGTAAGACAAAAAAAAAAAGTCCGATACTTTGATGAAATTATTTCAGGTAGGCCTAGTTCCAACTTAGTTGCTGCTAGTTTTCAGGTTTCAAAAGTTATTGTCCATCGTGGAAAAAACCACTCAGTGATAGGGAATATATTAAAGAATTGTGGCTAGAGTGCGCTCCTTTTCCTTTTTGACAATCTTTCAGAAAAGGTAAAAATTATTCAGCGCATTAAAGAATTGTCTTTCCAACTTAAGGATAGAATACTTAAGTTGGGAAGGAATACAGAGAACAATTAACAGAATAGTTGGCTTCACGTAAGTTCTTTTCTATTTGTGTTGATGAGAGCACGGACATTACATCATCAGCTAGGCTGGCAATCTTTGCTCGATTTTGTAGGGATGACGAAGTTTGCAAAGAGATTATCCTTGTAACACTACTTGAGCGTATCAGTGGGGTTGAAACATGTAAAGCGAAATATGAAATATGTGAACGAATTTTCCATTCGACAAATTGATATTTCAAAAGTGGTATCCGTTGCAACAGATGGTGCGCCCAGCATGAATTGGTAAGGAAGCAGGATTTATAATTCTCCAACAGTAACCAAGGTTGTCAATTATATTTCTGCACGTGCTTTGAATAAAAGACAATTTCAGAATCTATTGAACGAGGTGGATTCGGTGTACAAAGGACTACTAATGCACAACAATGTTCGTTGGCTAAGTCGAGATTTTGTTCAGAGACGATTTGTTGAATGCCTGGATGAGATAAATCTCTTTTTGACTAATCAAAAAAATGTCTTATAAAGAAATGTATGCCATCGTGTGGGTTTGTAAAGTAATGTTTTTGCAGATTTTTGAGAACATTTAAATGACTTGAACCTCAAACTACAGGACACGAAAAAAAACATCTGCAAATAAACTTGCAGATGTTTTCCTGGATAAATATGGATGATTTTGAAATGCAGTTGATCGATTTTTCAAAGTAGCACAATTTGGAAGCAGAAATGTTGTTGACCTCGGAGTGTTGACTTGGAAAATATTGAAAAAGAGCGCTTAGAGACGGAAGTAACAGAGAGAGCGAGAGAGAGAGAGAGAGAGAGAGAGAGAGAGAGAGAAGTGCTGAAAAAGAGGCACTAAGAACTTGGAATGCTATTCCCGAAAGAAATGTATGACATCGTCTTAAAAACCCTTGCAACAGCATTATTATATCCATTTTTGCATCTACATATTCTTGTGAATCATTGTTCTCAGTGATGAACTTTGTTAAGTCTCGTAACAAGAGTAGCCTTACAGATGAAATTAGTAGCGCATGCACATCTCTACAGGTTACAAAATATAAACCTGATATAAATGATCTGTCATTAGTGATGTAGCAGCAGCAGAAGTCTCATTGATGCTAAATAAATAAAATGTCCACCCCATATTGTTTCTTAGCCGAATAAGAAACTCAAAGAGTTTCATGCCGAATATAGAAACTACATAAAGTTCGGCGATTCCAAGCGAACACCTGGATACTGCAGCAACTGACCCTTAAGGTAGTGCAAGCTGAGGCAACTCATAGCAAAGGTGGAGCAAGCTCCGATCAATCTTTGAGTTTCTTATTCGGCTAAGAAACAATATGGGATGTAATATCCTTTAACTTAAATAAGTTGTGTCGCCGAATTGAAGCCTTTGGCTCTTCATATAATTAGAAATTTAAAATGTCCACTATTTTTCTTTCTCTAGTTTGGATTTGATGTTTTCTGCTAAAAATGGTAAAGATTAACTTCTGTTTATTATATTATGCAGGTAAAATAACAATTTATTTTATCTGTAATTTTTATGTATTATTCGTAAGGGATTAAGAAATTATACCTTTAATTTCATTTTCTTTTATTCTGCTTTAGTCAAGTAAAACGATTATGAGATTGTGCACTGCAATATATTGGGAAAAGTTGAAAAAACGTATTTCTGATTAATCTCTATTAAAAAAAAAATCAGAATTATTGTTGAGCTGATGATAAAAATTGCGTCTTTAAATTATGCTGCTTTCTATGGCAGCTAGAATTATACTTAAATGCAAATAAAAAAAATATTCCCGCTATCAACAGAGTAGAAGGACTTTTAAGTAAAAATTCCGTCACTAATTTTTACATTAATTTAATCTTACATCGCTCTTACAACATTCTTTGATTTTTACCATTGTAGTGTGAGTTTTGTTTATTTGAAAAGGTCTTTCCGATACTTAAAAGACACGAAACAATAATATTTTCCCTAAAATTTCGGTTGGCACGTGAGAAAACTTTGCATCAAAGATTTGGCGATTCTGGCTTGCACACTTAAAAAAGTGGCCCACCCCTGTCTAGAATCTAGATTTAAACAAATCTATCACGCTGCTGTGAGTTTGGAGTTTACGGCGATTAGGGAGCTGCGGAGAAAACGCCCCGCCAGTCAGATCAGTGGTGACGGTGACTAAGATTGTCAGAAATGTTATTTTGCCTTTTTTGTAGTATTTCTGATGTGTATTGAGAAGGGGGCAAACTCGGGGATCGCCAAGGGTGACAAAAGCTCTAGCTACGCCACGCCGAGTTGCCTTAGCTGCTAAGGCAATTAGTGCAAACTCATGCACCTCGGATTGTCAAGGGTTCTCGTAAGCTCTCAGGTCAACTTACGAAAGTTTCATACTTTCTACAAACATTCGGCTTTGAAATAATGTTGGATCTTTAATATTCACTTCGCCGATGTAATTTTACATCACCGAAATGAAGCCGTGTGGCTCTTTCTTTTAGTAATAGACAATACGGGTGATCCCAGAGGTAGTCCAACGCCAGGGCAACTCGCTGCAAAGATGGAGAAAGCTGCACGCACCTTGCAGCCTTTCGGAAATCAGGGATGTCTGAAATTATGCGCCATTCTGAGTAGTTTTCGGTTATCAGATCGACTATCGCGGTTTCGTAGTGCTTGTGTTCAAGTAACCCTTATTTCACTTCACAATGGCCCAAAAGTGCAAGAGTAGTGATGCTGGCAATTCGGATATGCCAAAGAGAAGCCTAAAAAAAAAAAAAACGTGTGCTGAAGTTGCTAAGATTCCATTCACATTCAGATAGCTTTTATTGCAGTATGTTGTTCTAACTGTTCTGTTTTATCATTAGTTGTTGTTGCTAATCTCTTACTGTGCCTCATTTTAAATTAAACTTTATCAGAGGTAGGTTTGTAGAGGAAACAACATTGTATATATAGGGTTCGTTACTAACCTCGGGATGTCTTGAAACGTATCCCCAGCGGATAAGGGGGGGGGGTTACTGTATTATTATTATTACCTGAAAGGACACATTGCAGAAGAGCAATCTACTGTCCTCCACATCCCCCTATAATTAATCCTCCAACTATACGCCGCTCACCGTCCCCACTACTGAATTCTGCAGCTATACACAACACAGCGGAACAACCACGACTACACGCCGCCATTTTTATCACCAATAACAATGTCATCGGCTTACTGCACCCCAAAAGATATTATCCTGACTATCGGAAGGCTGCGAAGTGCTTCGAGCTTGTTTAACCATTACTACGAGTAGCCCGCAATTGCGCTGACTCTTGAGTGTATCGTTACTCGACCTTCTGGCCAAGATCAAAGTTCGGTATATACGTACATAATGTACATATACTCGGTGGTGGCTCGTGGCTTGAAATCGTGGGGTGCTGCAACTTTCGAAATATACATACACACTCTAAGTACAGTGTATACGTGTTTGGATAAAATATCAAAATTATGGTAAAAATATTTTAAAAAAATTAAACATGAAAAAATATTGTTTATAATCGTTAAAATTATAGAATTTGGTACAATTCAAAATTACTTAAAAATAAAATCCATTATCATAATCCCAATAATGTTCTAAAATAAAAACTTTAACAAATGTTATGTCTTTAATTGTAATGTCCAAATATTTAAAGAGACGGAGTACATACGATAAGCACTATGAACACTCTACTACTGGCGCAAACTGCATATAAACAACAGTGGAACTGCGCGACGGACAGTGCCGCATTACGCTAATAGCGCATTTCACTATGACGTGCATATGTTTGCGCGCGTAGCAATACGGCACTGTGGTAAACACAGTGCTGCTAGCCTCCCTCGCCTTCCTAAGTGCTCCAAGATGGATTTTTGTTATTTTTTATACGAAATAAGAGAATTGTATAGGATTGTTGATGATAAAATTAAATATTACAAGCAAATATAAATAAATCAATAAACATATTTATATATTGAGAAAAATTGGGGTGCTGCAGTTCCGCGTAGATTTAAGTAATTTACTTTATAAATAAACTAAAATGTGAGAAAGGCTTCGTTTTCTAAGTGATTGTTGAAATGTTTTTTTTTCCCCTCGTATGTGCCCTCAAGGGGTGATACGACGATAGTACTACACGAAAAAGTTAAATCACTGCCAACTTCTTATAAACAATTTTCCTCCCAACTCATCTGTTACCTGCTAAGACTCCAACGTTATCTAATCTTCTAATCTCTCTCCTCACTACCCTATCAACCCCATCGAGATCTTTGGTTCTCCTGTCGGTCTATTTTCTATCAACCTGGCAGAGAATGGTTATTTTGCTAATCTTCCATCTCCCATTTTGTTTAACTAACCATATTAATTAAGATTCTACCTCTTCTAACACATTTCTTAATGCCAATAATGTTTTTATTTATTTATTTATTTATTTTATTTTATTTTTTTTTTATTGATTTCTCATTTTTAATATGATTCTAGTTCGCCCTCCATAATCTTTCTCAGGACTCTCATATCTACAGTCTCTCGTCTTTGGTCAAGTGTTTTACTTCTGACCCTACTCTCAGATCCATAAGTTAAAACTGGTTTGAACACTGTCTTGTATACAGCTAATTTAGTATTCTGACTAATTTCTCTCTTATTCCATATGAATTTATTCAATTGACTTCCTAAAATACTAGCTTTATTGATTCTGTTGTCGATTTCCATATTTAATTTACCATCTTCACTAAAAAGTGTGCCTAAGTAGCTGAAAATCCAAAAGAAAAAAAAAAAAATATATATATATATATATATATATATATATATATATATATATATATATATATATATATATATATATATATATATATATATATATATATATACCTAAACAGACGACGTCTTTGTCGTTTTATTGTTAATTTCCATGCCAAATTGATCAAACAGTTATTCGATTTAGTTCGGATTTTTGCAGACTTCTACTAGATTTAAACGATTCTATATTATTTTCGACCATCTAATGAATGCAAGAAAGTAACATAAACTGGGTCGTCTATTGGCCGAAGGATTTTAATAATTGAAACTAAGTAAAAAACACCAACAAGTTTCGCCAACTTAGCTGTCTGGCTTCGTCAGGGTGCACAAAAGAGATCCAAAGCAACTTAAACTGTTCGTGGAGGAATGAACAGAATACAATTTTGTATGTTTTTTACAAATACAGAAGAACGCGTGCATCAAACGCACGGGGCGTGTATGATGTCAACTGTTGTTATGCGGGAACGTTCTGTAATTAGCAGCGAAATTTAACTCTGGCCTGCTCAATGATCTAATGGGGGTCTTCCAAATATCAGCTAGAATTAAACCTTGGTTTCTATTGAGGTTGCATTTAGAATTGATCCATAAGATACTTTTCTGCGACCCCCACAACAACAACAATCTGAGGAAACACGTTACAAACCACCATCGCCATTCCTTATGCTGGGACAGTTTCTAAAAAGATTGCTACACTCCTCAAGCCACACGAAATACGAGTGACTTTTAAACCATTAAAGACCATCCGCCACTTTTTAAGATCTCCGAAAGAGAGTTATTCCATCTTCAAATACGCCGGAATCAATAACATCCGCTGTTCACGTGGATTAAATTACATTGGTAAGACCTCAAGAAGTTTGGAAATAAGAAAAAAGAGAACACGTCGGAGATGTAAACAACTACAGAGAAGACAACTCTTGGTCAGCCCTTCATTTCTCTAGGAAAAACCACGAATGGAAGAAAAGCTGCATGCCCTATTTAGAAGGAGATTTCCCTCCCGAAACAAAAGAATCTATAGCAGTCATCCGTTCTTTTCTTCTTTTATTATTTTTTTTATTATTTTTTTATTACGCGTTTTTTTATTATTTTTTTCCAAAACTTTTTTGGAAAAAAAATAAAAAAACGCGTTTTTTTATTTTTTTTCCAAAAAAGTTTTCATAAAAAACGTGTTTTTTCCTAAAAAGTTATCATAAAAAACCAGTTTTTTAAATTTTTTTTTTCCCAAAAAAGTTATCAGTATCAATTGGAGGTGACATCACTAAAAGATATCCGCAAATGATGAGCTCGCTCATCTCCACGAGGCTGAGCAGACATTTTCTGGAGGAGAGGGAGTTAGGGGAGTATTGCAGGGAAGACCTCAGTCACCACCTTTTCTTGACTACCTTTTCACTTTCACAACCTGATGCTATTTTTTTTTTCCTCCAAAGTTATCAGTATCAGTTGGAGGTAACATCACTAAAAGATATCCGCGAATGATAAGCTCGCTAATCTCCGCTAGCCTGAGCAGACATCTGCTGGAGGAGAGAGGGATGATGGGTTAGAGTATGGGATGGGGGAGCATTTAGCATCAGTTAGAAGTGACATGACTAAAAGAAATCCGACAACGGCAAAATAGCTCATCTCCCTTAGATGAGCAGACATCTTCTGGAGGATAGGGAGGGTGGGGGAGCCTTGCAGGGAAGACCACTTTCAACCTCTTGACTACCCTTTCACACCCAACACATAATGCTATTTTTTTTTTTTTTCCATCCAAACAATTTCGGACATCCGCAATGGCGAGATCGTTCATCTCATTGGTTATCAGTTTGAGGTGACCTCACTAAAAGATATCTACAAATGGGTAGCTCGCTCATCTTCCTTTGGATGAATTCGAGCCACAGAGATAAAGTTTGTACCATAATGTCACAAAGTAAGATAAACGCACATCAACATCAATCCACCAGCATGCGAAAACATATCTGTGAGTCACCTGCGCGAAAGTTTCATTTGGAAGGAACGGTCAGGGTAAAGGGTCAGGTAAATAGTACTATAAAGTAAAACAATCGAGTCGAGTGTCTTTTCAGTTACTGCAATTCGTTCGTCCAGTGCAGCTATCGTATTGTGTTGTGTTGTGGTGTTTAGGTCCAGTAAAGTAAAATAATGAGTGAACCACAAAAGTCTTTGAAATTTTCTTTCTTCAGGAAAATAGTGTAAACTAAATATTGTGAAATATTTGTAGGTAATTACAAGTTTCGATTTTTTTTTTCGTTGTAAGTACAGGGTGTTCGGGATAAATTTGACATATTTATAATTAATTATATTTTTCCGTAAGTTACATGTATTAACACACACTTCTCTTCATTTAAAAGTTTGGACCCTTCTTCATTCATATACAAGATGTCAGAAAGGATGGATAGCTGGAACCCACCTGAATCATGGAAGAGAATAACTTGTATCATGATGATTCGTGCCCGCCATCAAAATAAGGATATTACGACTGCTGCCCAATGCTCCCTGAATACAGTAAAAACAATCAGGCATGAACTAGAGACTTGCAATGGTGACTACGAGGATGTAGCAAGAAGAAAGATCCCTAGCAGACGATCTGATTGCGTTCGTACAGCAGAATTCCTCGCAAATCTGCAGGAACAGGTGTTGAAGAACCCTGGCATTGGAATTCGGGCTTTGTTCGTGGAGTTGCTAACTGTAGTCAAGCCCTGGATAACAAGGGTAGCCAATGGTAGGCCGTGTGTATGGCAGCAGGATTCGGCCCCTTGCCACACCTCTGGGAAAAGTCAAAAATGGTTGTTTGAAAATTTCTACGACTTCACCAGTCCAAATGTTTGGCCTCCAAACTCCCCAGACCTTAACCCCATGGATTATTTTGTATGGGGCGCAGTTGAAAAAGACACCAATCGCACTTCCAGTAATACAAAAGCCCAGTTAATGGATAAAATTAAAACAGTTTTTGCGGCCCTTCCCAGGGAGACTGTAGCATCAGCTTGTTCGAGGTTCCGAAGCAGAATTGAAGCTGTGATCGATGCTAATGGTGGTTATTTTGAGTAAATCTTGTTGATAGTATTGTAATTAACTCTGCCTGTAATGTTTTTTTGTCAATTCATTAAATTTAATAGATACAAAGAAGATTTTCTTTTTCCTTACGAAACTGTCAAATTTATCCCGAACACCCTGTAATATTTCAGCAAAATAAAATAAGCATTTGTAAAACTTAAATGAACAAAGATGTGTGTGTTGCTGTTGTGTTTTTCCACAGTGAAATTTTTACTCAGTTATTCAGTTTAGAATTTGATAATTAAATCCATAAGTTTATACCTTAATGCAATTCTGTTTAATTATTGTAAAAAAATCACTAATGTGAAATTAATGCAAGGACCATGGGAAACCTGATATCCTGTAATTAAGTATTTAGAAATTTGTCTAATGCTACCTATTGTCATTTTTTTTTTCTTTTTTTTTTTGAGTTATCTGTAAACATTTCGTTCGCATACTCGAAAATCCTACCTGTTAGAATTTGGTGATTTTACAGAGAGAAAGCAGATAATTTTACCCAAAACATAACTTAAACTCTTAATGGATAAAATTAAAAGTTTAGTATAGAAAAAAGGTTTATACTCTCCAGATAACACAAATACACATTTTACCTTTCCCAACACAAAGTAAGATAAAAATTTGGTTATTTTACAGAGTGCAGATAATTTAACTCATCACGTTACCAAACTCTTAAAAAAGCTTGATGTAAAAAAGAAAAGAAGGTACATTTTTCTTTTCTTTTAAGATATTTATACATGATAAAAGTTTAAAAACATATCACTGCCAGTCGAAACTTTTTTTTTTCTTTTTTTTTTTCTTTTTTCAAAACTTGACAACACATATTTGTAGTTTGGTGAATAAAGTACAAATGAACTGAAAAGTGACAATTTTGTTACTACATCTGTAGATACCTTCACCAGACTAGAAAAACAATCGTACCAAATTCAAACAATACGACTGCTAGAATTTGGTTATTTACAGAGAGACAACTGATATTTTAGTCTATCACGTTACTTAAACTCTAAAAAAGTTTATTGTAGAAAATAAAAATGATATCGTAGCATGCAGATAACAAATGAATCAACATGTATATATCAAATAATAATCGCCTTTGGAAGAGAAAAATCAAAATCATTAACAAACTTAATACCCATACCCGTTCTTCATTTAAATGATACCAAATGATGAAAACAAAATGGGTATGAATTTCCAAACTTTGAAAAGCTGATGAATTTCTTGCTTGCTGTGATCATAAATAGTTATTTGAATGTAAACATTTTATTTTTCTTGCGAGTCGAAACTTATTTCAAAACTTTACCACCCGTACATTCTAGTAATGGGGGAATTAAAAACAGAGACCATACCAAATAACGGATTTGTAGTTTTGTGAATAAAGTAAAAATGAAGTGATAAGTGACAATTTGTTACTACATCTGAAGTAGATACCTTCATCAGACTAGAAAAAACAGTCGTACCAAATTCTAACAATACGACTGTTAGAATTTGATTATTTTACAGAGACAAACAGCTGATATTTTAGCCAATCACGTTACTTAAACTCAAAAAACGTTTGTTGTAGAAAATAAAAAGGTATCGTAGCGTGCAGATAACAAGGAATCAGCATGAATGTATCAAAAAAAAAAAAAAACATTACAGCCATTGGAAGAGAAAAATCAATAACATTAACAAACTTTATAGCCAGAACCGTTCTTCATTTAAATGATACCAAATGATGAAAACAATATGGGTAGGAATTTAAAAACTTTGAGAAGGTGATGAATTTCTTGTTTGCTGTGATTCCAAAATAGTTATTTGAAGGTAAACATTTTTTTTTTCTTTACAATTTTCTTTCTTTCTTTCTGAGCTAATATTCATTTGAAATAAGAATACATAATTATTTATTTGTGTTGGAAAGAATATCTAATATAATAATTGTGTTAAAATATATAAATATCCCAACTGTGAAAAAAAAAAAGAAAAGAGTCGGGCTGAGAGGACAACAGTCAAAATACAAATTTAAGTAAGACCACAACATTTTTTTTTTTTTCTCCTTGTAAAATTTAATGCCACAAACTAACTAGTTTTTGTTATTTTATTTTATTTATTTTTTTTTTTTGACTCAGTGAGTTAAAAGTCTTATTTGTTCATGCAAGCCCTCAAATATATCAAGAAACTGTCAACTCTTGGAAGCAAAAAAAAAAAAAAAAAAAAAAAAATCGAGTATAATTTTAATAACCAGAATTTTAGTGCAGAAGATTTCACCTGAAATTACAATACTGCTAGAATTTGGTTATTTTACAGAGCCATTAGATATTTTAAACCAACACGTTACTACACACACACACACACACACACACGCACACTATTTTTCACCTAGGTACAACAAGTTGGCGACCGGATAAGAGATATCTTTAAGATACGACTTAGTGAGAAATCTACAGTGTTGGAAAATAAATTCACATTTTATTTATTCGTTAATTTTGCTCAGTTATTCTGTTAGAATATGTAATTAAACTGATTTTTAAAAGTAAAATACAGAAAATAGCCATTCAATTTGAAAAAAAAAATAAATAAATAATTTCACTTGTCAGAATTCCATACCTTAACAGCACTCGGAATTCGAAACCGGAAATAACACTTACCCTAAACAAAACAGCGCATAGAGCTTCCTACCGAGGATGGACACCCGTGGGAAAGATTAATACAGAGAACCAAACGGATACTAAAGTAAATTAAGTAATCCACTAGTTTTTCTGGTTATTTACAGAAATATCTATCAACTCCTATGTTTTGTGTGTTTTGTGGTGTGAATATATGTTAGCCACAGTAAGCTATAATGAAAAAGTGAAATGTTCTTTTCAGATTTGTGTTTGTGTTCTGTGAATACATGTTAATCAACAATTGGAATATTCAGAAAACCTACTGTAAAAGACTTAATGAGAAATATTCAGTGTTGGAAAATAAATTCCCAATTTACGGATGTGACTCATGTCATCCCCTTTGAAGAAAAGCGCTCGCTGGGGGATATTGCAATGACGAAACCTCACCATCTACGCTCCGTAATCTAAAGGACGAAGTAACTAGTTCAGGTTACAGTATTTACAGAAATTTCATTCTTTGTGGTTTTTGTGTTGTGTTGTGGATATAAAATTGAACTATTTTGGAATAATCGAATTTCGAAGAGTCATCTGGAAAGCTGTAAGTACTTTTTTAACTTAAACATAACTGATCGCATGTTGTTTGGTAAGCGTAATTCTAATACAGAATAGTTTTTTTTTTTCCATAAGAATAATCATAGGTTATATATTAGAGTATCAACATGGACACATTAGCGATTTTTTATGTCTAATGTGTGTGTGTGTGTGTTTAAGGACAGGTACTTTAAGTATATAATTAATTATTCAGAAAAGATCGAAACACGAGAGCCATCACGACTTTCTCTAAGAATTCCCACCCTTTAACAGGAAACAAATACCGCAAATGTATTGGAAAATTAGTACAACCATCTATATAAAATAAAATAATAATAATAATAAAAAAAAACCGTATGTTTGATTGACACTAGTATATAATTAATTATTCAGAAAAATCTAATCACACCCACCATCACGACATACTCTAAGAATTCCCATAGACGACAATGACGGATGTGTGCCACCCTGGGAAAATTCAAAGATATCTTATCTCAAAACATAGCCCACAATTCCATAGCCAAACCAAAATACCACACAAAGACATAACGTCACGATCCTTATCTTATCTTGATCTAGATCTTGTCAGAAGTGTCCACCAATGACAACACGATTACTTATACACTAATATATTTCCCTTTCCATTCAAAACAATAACGTCACTTATTTACAACTAACAAATGACGTCACTTATATACATCTGAAAACAACACACACCCACGACACGATTCCTTATCTTATCTTGATCTTGATCTTGTCAGAAGTGAGCACCAATCACGACACGATTTCTTATCCACTAATATCATCCTTTCCATTCAAAACAACAACGTCACTTATTTACAAATAGCAAATGACGACATTTATTTACAAATAACAAATGACGTCACTTATCTACATCTGAAAACAACACCCACCCACCTCACCATTCCTTATCTTATCTTGATCTTCATCTTGTCAGAACTGCACCACCAATCACAACACGAATCCTTATCTCTACCATCACCCATAATCCCATACGCGAACCAAAACACAAGAGCTGAAGCCAGTGACACACTTGCCCACAGGGAAATTCCAAACATTCCACACCCATGAAGCCATGCACACAATGACGTCATCAACCAATCACGTCACGATTCCTTATCTTATCTTGATCTTGATCTTGTTCAAACCGCCACCCATACTACTAACATGACTGGATAACGCAGTTGCACGTGATCTTTTATAGGAGATGTCTCTCTTATGTCCTCGATACGTTGTTCAATAGATTTGTTGGTTGTCCAAAATCAGGGATATTGCAATCGCACCATAATTTATATACACCTGGATATTTTAGGTTGTGATGAATAGGTTTTGGATGGCCGATAAGAGAACGGATTTTAGGAAGTGTGGTGAAGAACGTCCTGATGTTGTATTTTTAAAGGAGCTGAGCCAACTGTTAGAGACTGTGCTAATGTTTGGGATGGAGATGCTACCTTTAAGAGTATTATTAGTTTCTGTGGTGCACTGTCTAGGAGGATCCAGAAGAAATTTCTTAATCGTTTTTTCGGAGTATCCATTTTGTTTAAAGATAAGAGTGAGGTGATTTATTTCTTTTTGTAGTTTATCTGGTTCATACAATATATATATATATATATATATATATATATATATATTGTATAATAAATTATTTCAATATTATGTAATGGACTATTTTAAAATTTAATAAAATAATAACATTTTTATCAATAATAAGAAAATAAATAATTATTATTTTTATGGAAGAGAAGAGTTGCTAAAAAAAAATAAATTTGGAAAGTCAAAAAAGCCACTACAGAAGAAAAGTTTCGCTTGATGTTGATAAAATAAAATGAAAATAAGAAAATGCTTTAACGTAATCATTGGTCCTTTATACAAGCACTTCATTAAAATATATGAAAATGAACAAATATCATCATTATCACGTTTTTCATGGATCCCGTTCCTGCCTTAGAAGGAATCGACGACTCTGTTAGAGGACGTCCTGGTTTTCTTTTCTTTTTTTTTAATGGCTTGTAATTTAAAACTTGTTTTCTTTTTGTTTTCATTCTTTCAGCGTGCTCCATCCATGAATAGAATGTGTGTGTGTGTGTGTGTGGAGGGGGGGGGGGATGGGTATATATACCTGCACGTGTAGAAGAAGAGAGACAGAGCTGCAACACTGCATCTGTGAGATATTCGTTATTAATAATTAGTTTGTAATAAGTATGTTTCATTAATAATAATTTAACAAGTTCATCGAACAAAACTCGGTTTATTTAACAATAACTTATTAATAACTTGTTAATTAACCAAATTAACTTATTAATAATCAGATATAATACGTCTGTAGCACAGTAAAGTATGTTTCATTAATAAATAAATATTGCCCGTATCAATAATTTAATAAGTATAATTAAATATAATTTAATTAAATATGCCGTGACTGAGGTCAAAGTGAATGGAATGTCAAAGCAAGCAAAATGTATTCGTGTCAAATGTAAAAATAAAATTATGTAATAATAAAATAAATTTGGTCTGGCTACTCACTGATGAAGCCTCAAAAAAGGCTGAAACCGGTCTGGGTAGTGACCTCCCGCCATAATATAATAACAGCATACATTTCCTAGGAAATGTGTTTTTACGTTATGGAAAATACCAAGAATAGCGCTCAGAACTTTACCACCTTTGCTACGAGTTGCCCGGTATTGTACTACGTACTAGGGTCACTTGCATTAGCTCACGCTAGTGTCGCCGATACTTTATAGTTTACTATATTCGGCATGAAACTCTCTGATTCCAATCTTGGAGTTTCTTATTCGGTTTTAAAACAATGTGGGATTTAATATCCCCTTAATTGAAATAAAATTACGTTTATTAATCTTAATGTCAATGTTAATAATGTTTAATGGAGAACAATAAATAATCTTGAAGGGCATCGTTTGGTGTCAAAAATTATTGAAAAAAAGGTTAATAAGCACCCTTTAATTTTTTTATAGCCCACCAACAAAACGATCTTCTCTTTGGAAGCGAAATTAACAATCAGCGTCCGCATTTAATAATAAAACAAACTACACTAACCGTAATGAATGAATAATACACTAGCAGCCCACACGCGGCATTTTTTGCTTTGTGTGCGGGAGTGAAAACAAAATGCCAGTGGACGAAATCAACGGAAATAATAGAAATAGTATTCGTATATTAAATAGTGAAAATAGCGGACTAGAAATCATGTCTGTTCACGAAATTAACCGGCAAGTAGATCTAAACACAATTCGTAAAGGAGAGAAGACTTCCTACCAGAGCTGAGATATTGGATGAATAAAGGGGGAAAAAAACAATAAATGGATGCTCTGTTCACAGAAAAAAAAAAAAAAAAAAAAAAACTTGGGGTAGGAATCTTGTTTGCTATGACAGATTTTTTTTTTTTTTCGATTAAAGCTGCCTTTACCATCAAGCATCTTACAATCCTGAGAACGCAAATATTAAAGACGGACTTTAAAATACGCAAACGATCTGACAATGACGTCACCTGCTTTCATTCGCGGGGTTTTTAAGCAGCAGATCATTTTAAGTAGGTTTTTTTTGTTGTTGTTGTTTGTTTTGTAGAGTGGGAGGACCAGTAGCAAAATTCCAGGTAATAACGTCACAGTTAACGTCGAAGTTTATTTCTTAGGAAATGCATCCGGAGATTTGTTTAATACTCTAAAGACTATGAGAAACATAACGCGTTTCCATCCCTCCTACCCCTTTGATTCGGTTAATCCACTTTGTTCCGCTAAATATTGTCAACATCGACGATGTTGTCTTTTCTGAATAAATACCAACTGTTATACATACAGTGGCGTCGTATGTTGCAGATTTCTAAAATGTCAAAAAAAAAAAAAAAATACAACATAAATCTATAACTGGAGCTTATGTCTAGTTATAGCAACTTTAAAAAGTAAGAGGATAGTAATATGTCTGCAGTAACGTTATTCCTTCACCTCCTAGCAGTTATGGTCCGCTTCTCACTTTAAATTTCACTTCTCATCTCCTATAAATTTGGATCGCTTCTAACAAAGGTAGCGAGCATAGTGACTTTCGATGACAATAGATGGCAGCTTGCACGCTACTCAATCATCGAAATCTCCTTACCTCCAACTACAACAGAATATTTTTCATATGGTGCTTAAATTACTTCCTAATAAATATAAATATTCTATTAAAATATATAAAATATTATTGAAAAATATATATATTTTAAAAAAAACTTTATTTTTTTAAATTTATTTAAAATTAGTGTAATGATTATAAATTTATGAAACACACTATTTTTAATTGAATTAAAAATGTTTTGCCTTAACAAAATTTTGCATAAATGTAATGAAATCCTTATTTTATTATCAAGTTAAAGCAGCCAAAGGATTGCTGTACTTTGAAGAGACCGAAGAATCAATATTAAATAGTACACAAGTGCTTGTGACTGAGTAGAGTGGAGTTGCTTTATGTACAATCAAATAACCGAAGATAATGAACAGATAGAATCAAATAACATTCACCCACTTGTCATGCAGATAATACTGACTGCTGCGGGAAAGCCATGATGAGCTTTTATACTCCACCACCCATGAAAAGCAAATCCCCCTTAATATGCTGGAGAAGGTAAATGGCTGCCAGTTTAAGTGTGAGGGGATGCACTTCGGAAGGATGAGATCGCATGCATGCTGTGTACTATATTAATGGAACTGAACTGCAAGAAGTTGACGAGGCAAGGGACTTGAGGGTTATTGTAGGCAGAGAACTTAAGTTTAGAGGGCGTACTGCAAAGGTTGCCAAAACAGCACATCAAATTATATGGTTGTTGAAGAACACACTGACAAGCAGGAATGGGAAAGTTATTATTCCGCTGTATAAGGAATTAATAAGACCACATTGGACCACTGCGCACAGATCTGGTCACCTGGATTCCTTGGTGATGAAGAAATGGTGGCGGATCCAGAGGCGAGTGACTGAGATTTAGCATTCTGTGGAATGTTCCCTACGAGGAAAGATCTGTGGGCTCCAAAAACTAGCTGAGAGGCGTAAGAGAGGAGATATGACAGAAGCATATAAATTATTCAAGGGGTTTCATAGGATAGATTCTGATGACTTTTATCTGTACAGTGCAGGAAGGGAAAGAACGAGGGATCATCCCTGGAGATTGTGTTAAGAGTGTGCTTAACATTAAGATTAGGATTTTTGCTTGACGGGTTGTGGATGCGTTGCACAGGGGTGGTTGTGAGTGAGTTTAAGACGCTTCCCAGCTCATATAATGGCCATTGTGTCAATGCAGGGTCTCTCGTGTGAGTCTTCTGTGGAGACGCGCCTTATCCGAAGAATAATAATGAGGAAGCGAGCTGTTCGTCCTAGAATGCTTTCCTCCCCGCTCTTCTTCTTCTTCTTCTTCTTCCTTCTCTCTCCCTTTGCCCAAAGACTCCCACCTGGTCAAGAAAAACATCAGAAGATTCCCAATAATGATGGTTCGGGGGTTGAAAAAGTGAGTGTTCTGGGGGGGGGGTTTCTCTTCCTCCGTCCCAGATGGGATGCGAACCAGGGCCTTCCTCGAAACCCACTAAGCTGAGGAGACTCTGTCAGCGGATTCCCACTTTCCTCTTGTCTGCTCGGAGCACACGAGTGCCCCGAGCAGAGAAGGCAAAATTTTTACCAACTGCAAAACTGCAGAGTTTTGCAGTTTCCGTTGTGGAACAGCGGTGTGCGGGAGAGAACTACGTACGCTACACACGAGCACGAAGAAACTGGCGCGCGCACGCACACAGTACTGTACATGCCAGTACTGTTCAATGAACTCTTTTCCAACGCTAGCCATGAAATGTAAAAAAGAAATGCTGTAGATAAGGAAAAAATATCTTACAAAGAAAAATCCAAAGATCA
The DNA here is from genome assembly GCF_054136105.1 of Typopeltis vanoorti. NCBI lineage: Eukaryota > Metazoa > Arthropoda > Arachnida > Uropygi > Thelyphonidae > Typopeltis > Typopeltis vanoorti. The sequence continues at coordinate 4,591,924 of NC_143551.1, read as the reverse complement.
TAAAAACATCAAAAATGCAATGAAAATATTATTATTACGTGACACCTCGAGGGAGGGCACCTACTCTACAATTCTGTCTCCACCAACGACATTTACCGCCGACCACCATTAGTATTTCCACAGACAATCACAAACATCCTTGGCAGGTTTCGAACTCGCAGCCTTTTGGCTGGAGAGCGGATACGCTAACCACTCGGCAAACCAGGCCGGCGTGAAATATAATAGTATATTTTTTTTTTTTTTTTTTTTTTTTTTTTTTTACATTGCATACATTTGTTACAGTTATTATATACATTACATACATTTGTTTACATGTGATATTTACATTACGTACATTGGTTTACATATAATACATACGTTACATACATTGGTTTTCATGTGATGCGTACATTACACTTGGTTACATGTGATACATCTCGGATGAGAACTAATTTCTCTGCTTTCATCCTCGAAGTTTAAATGTAAGCTTATCTGAGGATGACACCAGTTGGTTTTTATTTATTGGTTTTTTTTTTTTTTGCTCTGCTGGGAAGCTACGAAATCTATGATTGAGAAATTCGCGCACGCACGCACGCGCACGCACACACACACACACACACACACACACACACACACACACACACACACACACACACACACACACACACACACACACACACACACACACACACACACACACACACACACACACACACACACAATAACTTGGAATGTATTGATGCGTCACTGAACTGGAAGCCTGAACGAATATATTGAGTTTCATTGCGTTTGTATGGTATTTTGGGTGCGTGTTTCTTGTTCATAGTAGGTCCTTAGAGCTCTTTTCAGGTTATTGTAGTTTGAAAGTTTTCTGTATTCAAAAGGTAATTTGTTTATCATGTCTGGGATGTAGAAGTTTCGAGTGGCCTTTCCGTAGTGATTATTGTATTTATATGTGATATAATTAGTAGTCTGAGGACTTGTTATACGGTATGTATAGCAAGACTGTCCTGTAGTTGGCATCGAAATAATGTTTTAGCAAAGCTGCATAGTGACATAAATGTTTTGCTGTCAGTATTTTGTGTTCTGACATTGCAGTGTATAGAAAGTCGTGATTTTCTCTTTGTTCCCAAAAGATCAGTTTTGTCATTTTGTACTGTAGCGACATTAATCTATTTAATTTGTAGAGTGCACAGAAAGCATACGTTGTTATAGCGTATCTTACTATATTTTGGCATAGTGCTTTGTTTATTAGTGTTTTTAGGCGTATGGGAACTATGTCTTTTAACCTGTAGAGTTTGCTCGTTATTGTTCGGAGTTTGTTGTGTAGATGGTTTTTGTGGCTATTCCCGTTCATATCTGCATCGAGGTAAATTCCAAGGTATCGTATTGTTTCGAACTGAGTGATTGTAGCGGTTTTGCTGTTCTGTGTGTTTTTTGTGTTGGAAAGTGGATGTTGGATGGTTATATATTTGTTATCAACTGGTCGAGTCAGTGGATTTCTGAATATCATTAATTTGGTCTTTTCTGAGTTTAGGTTTCTGTATTCAAAATTGCAGTTTTTCGTGAGCCAGTCTATGATCAGATTTATATCATGTTGCATATTTGTTTGGGCTATGTTTATGTTATTATGGATGGATGTTATTGCTGTATCGTCTGCGTATTGGAATATCTTACCTTTGAGTGGTAGCTGATTAATATCGTGCGTGTAAATGTTGAATAGAGTTGGGGAAAGTACAGCTCCCTGTGGCAATCCACAGGTTATTGATAGCTCTCGGTTTCGGTTTGATCCGATACGTGTGATATGCTTTCTCTATTGGAGGTAGTTTGTAAACCACCTGTGAAGAGGCCCTTCTATTCCAACATGCCTCAGCTTTTCTAACAAGGTTTGATGTGTAAGTGTATCGAATGCTTTAGTTAGATCAATAAAGACTGCCATGGCAATTTTGTTTTTGTCTAAGGGGTATTAATTACGTCTGTAAATCTTCCAAGAGAGATGTTGTTCCCTTATTTTTCTGAAAACCACATTGTGTTTTTGGGATAATATGAAAGATCTCAGTGTATGCTGTGAGTTTCTTCAGTATGATCCGCTCCATAATTTGATTGATAATTGGTAATGTCGTTATGGGTCTGTAATTGCTGATTAAATTTCTTTTTCCTTGTTTGTATATGGGTGTGATTATGACGGTCTTTAGCATACTTGGTATCTATCCCGTTTTAAATATTTTATTTATTAGTTTTAGTAGGATAGGACTTAAACTAGTTGCATGTTGCTTTATATCTTTAGGTCTGATACCATCAATTCCTGGGCCTTTGTTTGGTTTGTTTTGATGTATTGCAGAGAGAAGTTCTGCTTCTTTTATGGTTGGGAACCATAATGTCTGTTTTGATTGTGGTCCAAGTGGAGGGTCACGTTTTGTGATTGGGAGAATATTTCTGTGCAATTCTTGGATGGAGTCTGCAAAGTATTGGTTAAAGTCATTTGCTAGTTGTTGGATAGGTTTTGCGTCTTTCATGAAGCTGTGTTTTATGGTTTCGGAGGCGGTGGTGTTGGGAACAAAATCTAGCATCTCATTGATCAGATGCCAGGTTTGTTTCATGTTGTATTGTGCAGAGGTTATTTTGTCTCTGTAATAGCATCTTTTTCCATTTCTGATTTGTGTTGTAAGGCGATTCCTTGTTATCTTATATTCAGTTTTTAAAGCTGTGTTATTTGGATATCGCTTTAATTCTTTCCATAAAGCGTCCTTTCTGTGTATTTCTAGGATTAAGTTTTGTGTTATCCAAGGATTTTGTGTTGTTTTTGAACGAATTCGAACTTTCTTTGTAGCTTTCTTGTATATTTCCTCCAATGAGTTTAATGTTGTTGTATAAGATATCTGCTGAATCTGATGCCAGGTGTTCCCAGTCTGTTTTTCTTATTTCGTGGTTGACTATTTCTTCGTCTATTATTGTATTCTGTCGATTTTCTTCCGTGGGACATTGCATGGGTATTGTCTTGGTGTGCAGGTTTAGAGCGGTGAAGTAATGGTCAGCTACTTTGCACTTTATCACTGATGCAGTGTAACTATTTGGTGGTGCTCGGACGTTTATATGATCTAGACAGGGGGCAGTGATAGTATATCCGAATATTTCTTCTCTAGTACATGATGTTATTGTTGGTATTAGATTATACATGGATAGCGTGTCTAGGTATTGTACAGTGTTGTTCTGGTTTTCATTTGCAATATTTATGTTTATGTCGCCAATTATCATTAGGTGTTCGGTTGAGCATATTTCTTGGCTTGAAAGCCAGCAATTGAGTTCGTGCAAGAATTTTATCATGATTAGGTTTGGTGGCCTGTAAATAGCATTTAATATTATGGGATGGTGTGTATTCGTGATATTAATGATTTCGAGGCATAGAGTTTCAGCATGCTCAAACTGATAGGCCGTTTCTTTTGCTATTAATTTTTGTTTGATAAATATTAGTATTCCACCCCATCTTTTTGTTTGGTGGCATGATCTATGTTGTTGGAAGCCTGGAATTTGGAAAGCAGTCGCTTCGTCATTAGTTATGGATACTTCTGTAAGAATCAATATATCAATAGTATCAGTGTAATTCCTCAGATAAGCCTGTAATAATAACCAATGTTTTCGGATGCTTCTGATGTTAATATGCAAGATTGAGAGACCTCTCGCTTGTACTGTGTTTTGTTTCCATGCATCAAGAGATTCGAAAGTACAATTACTGATGTATTCTGGTGTAATTACATCTATCTGATGGTTCACATTCATTTTTGTGGTGTTGAGATCTTCTTATTGAACTAATTTGGAGTCTTCTGTTTCACTCTGGAACCTGTCTATATCTTCCGAGCTTTTTATTTGTATAGACTTTGAAGTCTGTGACTTTCTCAAAAATATTTTGCCGTCTTTGATCCATAAAATTTGATACTTTTTTTCTGTTTTTTCTTTTCTTGCTTGGTACCAAAGATTCTGATTGAAAGGTGTTAAATACTCAGATAGAAAGATTGGCGTATTGTCTTTCGATGCATTTAAATCCTTGACTACTGGTTTTTTCAGTCTGCTGGCTTTTATGAGATTGTCTCTTGTAGTCTTGCTTGTCAGACGAGCTATGAGTGGTGCGGGTCGTGGCGCGCCTTGTTTTCTGTTCTTCTTGGGAAACCGATTTATGGTCTGAATATCATTATGCTGTAGGGGGATGTCCATTGCATGGCCTAACTTTAAAACTACGTCTCTGAGATTTTCTGTGGATTCGGTTTCTGGAAGACCGTTTATGACAAGGTCTTCTTTATGTTGTTGTTGGTTTAAAACTTCGTATTGTAGTTTCAGGGAATTAAATTCTTGACGGAGTTCCGATGTGTGTTTTATCAATTTGTGCTGCCTGTCAGTTAATGCTGGTTTTAATGTCTTTTACTGTTTGTAAGACTTCTTCGACTTTTGAATTATTAAATTGAACAAACTCTTCATATTCGCTAATTTTTTTTTTTTTTTTTTTGTTATTTCTTTATTCTGTTTATCAAATAGTTCTTGGACAAGATCTACCAAGCTGGCTTTTATATTTTCTAAACCTTTTTCTAGTAATCAATTTACGGAACTCAAATTATAAGACTCAACTCACCGGTATTTTGTTGTCTGTTCAGTTCATCGTCCGTTCTGCCTCCGGCGTAATCAGTTGCGTCGTGGGTGGTGGCGTTTCTTTGTTCTCTCTACAGTTTAGGCACTTCCATTCTTCTCATTTGGCACTGGATTTGCGTTGCCAGGTTGTTTCTGAAAGTCCGGAACATGTAAAGTGAAGATTCCTATGGCATTTCCTGCAGGTTATGTAACATCCGTCGGATGGTAATTCCTTCTGACACTTGTTGCACTTCATGACTCACCTTTCTTCCTTTGGACAGCTGCAAAGATGGCGACGTCCTTTGTTCTATACTCGTTAGCAACCGCGGTGTACGCTTCAATTTTTATCACACTCAGATTTTGGATTTCACTTGGCCGATTTCGATGAATTATATGTCACTTCTTCAGCGTGACAAGTAGAGTTACTTTATGACACTTTTAAATTAAAAACAGGAGTTAGAACCACATTGAAACTATAAAAACGGGACCAGCGATACAACCATGCAACCGTTCGTATGCCTACACAGCGCCCTCTCAATAATAATAATAACAATAATAAACCGTATCTCTTCAAACGCTTCGTTCGTTGCCTCGCCATTCGCTTTCGCGAAAACTATTCGCATTTTTCTGTGTCAGAAAATCAGTTGAGATTCGGGACACGTTTGCATTTCTGCGGTCCTTAAAAAAAAGGGGGAAAAAAACGGTTACGTGAACAGGGAAATGCTGCTCCGTGTATTATGCGGGACCCTTTCGGGAATGACTTCTTTCTGTTAGTACACTGTGCTGTCGAACCATCATAATACGGTAGCCCCCCTCCCCCTTAACCGCGGGGGATACGTTCCGAGACATCCCGCGAATACTATCGAATCCTATATATACAATGTTGTTTCCTCTACCTCTGATAAAGTTTAATTTAAAATGAGGCGCAGTAAGAGATTAACAACAACAACTAATGGTAACATAGAACAATTATGTTAAAGATACCAAGCTATTTTAAACCTGGTTTTAATCCATTTCCCAAGTAAGCAAACAGACCAGTAAGTCTATGTTATATGTTAAATAACAGAGAACAATTAGAACAACATACTGCAATAAAAGCTATCTGAATGTGAATGGAATCTCAGCCTACGTTGATTATTATTATAATTTATTTATTAGTTTAAAAAGTCGAGAACTTTCACCTTTTTCGCTTAAAAGAAATCACTTGACGCCCTCTCTTTGGCATATCCGAATTGCCAGCACCCCACTCTTTCGCGTTGGGGCCATTGTTAAGTAAAATAAGGGTTACTTGAACACAAGCATTGCGATCCCGCGAAAGGCGATCTGATAACCGAGAACTACTCAGAACGGCAAGCCATTCGTGATTTCGCAAAGGCTGCAAGTCGCGTGTAGCTTTCTTCACCTTTGCAACGAGTTGCTCTGGCGTTGGAATACCTCTGGGATCACCCGAATTGTCTATTACTAAAAGAAAGAGCCACACGGCTTCATTTCGGCGTTGTAAAATTACATCGGCCAAGTGGATATTAAAGATCCAACATTATTTCAAAGCCGAATGTTTGTAGAAACTATAAAAATATTTTAAATTGACCCGAGAGCTTACGAAAATACAATCCTCAACATCCCCGAGTTTAGGTAGTGCTCTCGGGTCAATTTAAAATATTTTTATAGATTCTACAAACATTCGGCTTTGAAATGAAATATTTGCCGATGGAATTATGAATTGTTTATTTCTGGAATTTTTCATTTAATATGTTATTATTTATTTATTTTATGAAATCAAGAACTTTCACTTAAAAGAAATTACCCGAGTTGATTGCGGATAAAGGGGGGGGGAGGAACTACGGTAATTAAAATTCGTAACACGTTTCGATACACGCAGATGTTTTGATTGTCTAACTTTCGAAATGACCTTTCTAAAATAAGAATAGAACGAAAAAACCTCAGTATATGAATGTCATGTTCATTGCTCCATAGAAAACTACCCTAAATAACAGTTCCATTGTGAGTGGAAATGAAACATAGAAAAGAAAAAAAAAGAGGAAAATAAAATAAAACAGACGTCTTAATTTATGCTACTACACACTAAAGACGATTTAGCTCCTGCTATCAACTTCTGGCATCGAACCAGAATAATGAAACACCACCACTTATGCAATTTAATTACCAATTTCACTTTTCTCTGTTTTTTAAATTCAATTATTAAAAGGATCCTCCCACTGAACAGGATCAGACGGCTTCGTGCAAAAGTCGTAACAAACGGTGCACGTGATTTCACAAAGATCAGAAACCCGTTAATCATTTCCTGTTTAAACCTGGAAGGATCGGACTGACTTACAATAATTATCAGTTGATGTACAAAATATTTAAGGAAGACAAAAAGGTGTGGTAGTTACTTTTTAATTCTTTTCTTAATTATTAAAGTTATTTAAAATATTTAAAAATATTATATTTAACTTTATAATTGCAATTTTATTAATAAGATGAATATGATTTTTATTTAATTACTGTTATGCATTATATAAATTGTCATTACCGCTGATAATGGTGGTGGGCCGTAGATGGCGTTCGTGTAGATCAGCGCTTCCCAAACTGTGGGCGACGGCCCCCTTGGGGGCCTTTAGTTTTATTGAAGGGGGCCGTGAAATAATGAAAACAAATTTAAAATGTTTTAAGACTAAGTGTGCCATGTTAAATGTGTTTGTAAGATGCTAAAAATGTAATATTTCATTTGATTTTTGCGATATTCGCTGCGTATGTTTTGTATTGAATATAAATACAATAAATATTACAATAATATGTGTCTGTATTACGATTTTTTTTTTCGATGGGGGCTGTGAAATATTTTAATTTTTCCAAGGGGGCCTTTCCATCCGTAAGTTTGGGAAGCACTGGTGTAGATGATGGTGGTAATTGCGATTCGTTGTAGTTGGTGGATCGAGTGGTGGAGACAGAGTCGTGGCGTAGGAGTCCTCTCTCTCTCTCGGTGAGTTTTTGGAGATGTCATGTAATAATAATAATTATTATTATTACAATATTTGTATTAAAGTATTTTTATTACTGTATATGACTATTAAGGGTCAGAATTCAGTCTTTGCTACAACGAAAAAGCTGAATTAAGAGGATAAGAAGAAAAAAATCATTTACTGATTTTTATTTTTATTTCGTAAGATGCTTTCTGGAACAAGAGAAAGAAATTGATTCCACACCTATTCAATAAAACTAACACAGCAAATAGAAAAAAGTGTTTCATAGCGAATAAGTTAAGAATAGAAGTGGTGGAAATGGAAATTTGATGATAGTAATAATTAAGCGTATTTGCATTCTAAGAAAGCGTGTAAAAAATAATGGATGTCATAAATTTCTGAACGTGCCGCATCCGTATGTCACTGTTAATAAAGGTGCGGCAGCCTTACTGTTGCGTACGTCACAAAAAACGCACTCTGTGTGTGTGTGTGTGTGCGTGCTCTAAACATATCATATTTATGTAGAGTATATTTAATGTACGAATAAGGATTCCTGTATATCAACTAAACACTCTCATATGAACTATTTATTATACACGCTGTTTAAAGAACGAATTTTATTTATTTATTTATGCTGAAGAACCACCCGGATGAACTCAGAACCTAATGGACTGCATAAAAGCTAAACATGAAACTAAATATAAAACTCAGCAAGAACAAGATCTTTTCCCTGTGCTCACGCTGGAAGTGACTGCAAATTGAAATCGAAATTTCAATCATTTATGTTGAAATCTCGATTTAGACCCACGAGGGGGAAAAAACAGGGACGAAAGTTTAACCTTACACAATTGAGATCAAATTCATTAAAGAATTGTTTAAAACAAATCTTGCTTCTGCTTTTTCTCTCTCTCTGAAATCCCCGCGGACTCTCCTGATCCTGATCCCACCACTTCTCAAGGAGACGCTGATCGAAGCAACTGAAAACACCCTCGGAAACGTAGCAGGAATGAACCTCGGATTGCCCAAGAAACATTCGAGCTTGGGCACATCGGGAACAACAGGATAATCATCTGAACAAAGAGATTAAAAAGGAGGCGATAAAATAAAGAATGGAAAGAAATTGAGGATGATGTTCATAAGAATAACCGCACAACAGCATCCCAAAGAAGGAAGAAATTTAATAATTAACAAAATAATTAAAAATTAACGAAGCGTTTTGTTCGTAAGAGCTGGATAATGGAGGAGGAGGAGGAGGATGGAACAAATCTTACTGATCACGAAGAAGACATTGAAAAGATGGTGAGATTATTCAAGTGCGATGGTAGATTGGGCCAAGAAAATTTAGAGGGGATGGTCCCTCTAAATTGATAACAGACAACTAGGATTATCCTGTGCTTAGAGAAGAAGAAGTAGAAAGAGCCATCTCAAGATCGAAACGGGGGGAAAACGGCAGAAATTGACAATACAGACCACTTAAAAAGGGAGAGAGACAGAACGCCTTATTGACACTCGAATTCATTCAGTACTTCTATACGGAAGAGAAACTTGGACCCTCCTAAAAGAAGATGAAAAGAGCTTCTGAAGTGAGATGCCGTAGACGACTCCTGAAGATACCATCAAGAATTCCAAAGTAAGACAACGAAGCAGTTTTTTCCGCTGGTCCAGGAGAGAACGAAAATTCGAAGGAAAAAAATTATTGTGGTTTGCTCGTATCAGCAGATCAGATAGCCTCCTAATGCAAGTTCTTGAAGGAACTCGAAAAGAGGCGGATCCAGAAAAAACCGGATGGACCACAAGCAATCGGACCGGTGCTTCAGTTGCAGAGCGGAAGGCAAAGCGTCGATCAAGGACGGAGCGGAAGGTTTCGGCGAGGAACATTTCCTGACATCTACTCGACGATCTTTTGTGGGATGAACAAAAAATTTCACCGATTATTAACGGACACGAATCTGGCATTGGGAAAGCCAACGGAAAGCATTCAAAATCTGATCGACCACAAACCAAACCCTCGATCGAAGGCGCAAATTGCGATGGTGATGCGGCTTAGCAGCGGCTCTCTTCAGCACCGCAGTCCTCTTGAAATGGGGTTCTTGCAACAACAGATAATACGATTAAAAATGAGCGGGTGAAAGATGTTCGCCTCTCCAAGAAAGGATTGGATTCTCGATCACTTTACTTTTGGCAGTGCATCGTCAGCGAATGTTTGAAGCTGCCCGCCTCGATTTAAGGATCCAAATAAATGAAAACGATCCTTCGAGTGCGGAGAGGAATATCGAAGAAAAGTTCGTGTTAATTAAAATGCGCATTGCATAATTGCAGGTGTCCAGCGGAAATGTCGTTTGCTCCGTACCGCTACATCACCCGAAGAAAGACCGTTCTTAGTTCTGGTCATCGGAACTAAGAACCACTGCAGACTCGATAATACCTGTTAGGATTTAGCGACACGAGATGGCGGCAGTGGCTTGCGTAATTCCTCATCGGTGATGCGCCGACACCCTTCAGCGAAGATCGAAGGGTGCAATCCGGCTGCGTATCTTCAAAAAGTCGGTTAGGGCTGAAGGAGCCCCACCTGCTTCTTTGGAAATAAAAGTGTCTTTATTTTAGTGATTTTTATCAAATGCCATTTTTTTTCAAATTTAATTGAAGAAAGCGGACCACCCCGTAGCAAAAACACCTTTTTATTCCGTGATTAGCTCGGCTGTTCCCGAGCGAATGATTTCTCGTATTTCCCGACAGACATTTCGTTCTCTGTTCTGCCCATCCCCTCTAAATTTTCTCGGTCCAAGGCTCTCATCCTGTGGGGCTTCAGTCCGGGCTTCCATGCGAAGCTTTTTCGCAGCTTGCTGTTTTCCTCGGTTGAGCGGGAGTCACCACAAAACAAACACCTCGAAATCCTCCGTCAAATGCCGAACTTTTTTTCGCTTACAAACATTTCGCCTGACTTGCTGTGCGGGTTACTCGCGAAAGAGAGAAAACGCAACGCATATGAAATGGAGTGATGAGCTCTTCACCAGCATACGCACGCACGCACGCACACACACGTAAGCGAAAGCGAGTAAAATCTTTGTTTGTTTCATTGCTGATGTAATAATAGTAAGAACTCCACACGAATAAATAAAAGTAAGAATGGAATCCTTCTTGGGATAACGAAATGTTGTTTATTAGATTGGATGAAGAAGTCCCCAAGAAAATCTTTTCTTCTCGACACCCACGTCAGGAGTGACCCTTCAAGGTCATCGACGAGAAGCCGTCGAATTTAAAAGAACGCGTTTGGCTTCACCGTAGTACGCGCATAAACCGCTTCAATTAAGTTCAAGGTCGCGTGTAATTCAGCCGTAAAGTGGCGTGTCAATATATCGGGGGGGTGGGGGAGGACGAACACGAACGCTCTTGTACATTCATCTTCGATATTGGCGGATGTGTTTCTCGTCGAGAATCCGCATGTCCGCTGCCGAATAGGTTTCGCCACTCCCTGCTAAGAATAAACGAAAGCGCTTTTCTTTCCTGAAGGGACTCCGATGAGGGGCGGTGGGAACTCCGGGGGTGGGGTTTCCCTGATGGACAGCAGTGCTCACATTTTACTCGGATCGTAATCGCTCGAACCCATTCCCGTGATCTTTCGTGCGAACTGAAACTTTCGGTGCGATTTTGAAAATTTTCAACAGATGCCTCGGGATGGAGGGGGGGGGGAGGCGGATCGTATAGCACGAGGCCGAGCCAGTTCTAGGGTGTCCGATTAAATTACGGTGATGCAGGAACAGCAAGAAGGGGAAAAAAAGCAGGTCGTGCGTTTCTGTTTTGGTTCTCTTGATTGGAATTGCAGAGGAACATGCCGCAGTTCTCTTTCCAGCGGAAATGAGCACGGCGGTTACACGCATGCGCACGTGGATTGGCGTCAATTTGAGTACCTTATTTTCTCGTGTTCGTTCGAATTTCGTTGGACGATCGCCTTGGCTGGTGGTCATGCGAGTGCGTCGATGTCTGAATTCACTTCGAGTGTGGGGGGGGGGGGGAGTTCAAGTCACAACGCGAGTGAATTCGCCCGTGCGTTCTCCGGTGCTGCCTTCAAGGACTCGAGCGTGGTAACAAGCCATTGATTGCATCCCATTACGGAAAGCGATCACACTCGCTTTGCAAACGAAATTGAAACGGCGATCACGCTGACGTCGGCAGCGCGTGTTTAGATGATTGAAGAATCGAATGAATTATTCATTTATTTATTAGCTGACGTTTCGCCAACTCATTAACGAACACACCAAGCAAGACACGCTCGTTCTGCGCCATTCGCACAACTGACGGCTGCTTGCTGTTGAATGGGAGGAATTCGCACCTTCGGCAGGGGAGTAAAAAAAGAAAAAAAAAAATCGGCATCGAGATGGGATTGGTCGGAGGAGGAACCACCTCCACTCTTCATTGTTATGTGGGCGTTTCCATGAGGGGGGGGGGACTTCGTCCGTTAAATGCTCATCGTGTTCGACGCAGGATTCGAACCAACTTTTGGTGGGTTCAATGCAACCGACTTGCACGTCGCACACACACACACACACACACACAAAAAAAAAAGCTTTTTTCTCATCCTCTTCGCTTTTAGGTTGCGGAGATTAGCGCGAAAGAAGTTTTCTTTCTGAGCTCTCTTTTCTTGTTCTTTTCGTTTGTGTTTGGCCAACTGGGGAGGCGCTGATGACCCATTCAGTCACTCCGCGGATTCGATGGGTTCTATTTTCCTTTTCTGACCCCTTCCAGTGACGAAGCGGTGCATTCGCTGGTTGTTTCCGCGAGGTCACTTGAAACGCAAAACTTGCCGAAATTACCCATCGTAATCACGTGCTTTGAGTGGACGGAATTTTAAAGAATGCGGGAATTGCGGGGATGCGTTCAAGACGACGTTCGTGGGGTTCAATTCTGGTTTCGATCGGAAAATTTTCATTCCTGAATTGAATCGAAGTAAAATGGATCCAGGAGTCGAGCGAGCGGGATTTGGATCTCGGCTTGTGCTCTGACGTCGGTGTAAACACGAGCTCGTTTACCCTCCTCCGGAGTTTCTATTCCTGGTTCGATGGGATGTCACGCAACTTGATGCTTCGGATCTTTTATAAACTTCTGTGCGTAAAACGGAAGTTAGACTGACCATCAGACGAACACACTTGGGGGTGGCGGTATGCAATTGTGTACATGATATGGAGGCATATACCGTAATAATAAAAATGACGCAATCCATTTAGAGAGAACATTTCAAGAAGCAAAGAGGACTTCCTATAAGTTTTGCAGCCCTTCGCAGTTGGGAAACGCCTTTTTTTTTTCTTTCTTTTTTTTTTTTTTTTTTCTTTTTTTATGTGCTACGATTTTTATTCTCTTCGACACTCGTTGACAGGAAACAATGTCATCATCTCTGCTACTTCTTTTCCAGGGCCGGCGGAAGCGGGCATTCAGAGCATGCTGCATGCGGGTGCCGCTACGAAGGGGGAGCCGCCGCCGAGGTACGGTTCATAAGTTCATTTTTAAGAAAAAAATTTTTATCATAAAAACAAAAAATTCTTAGAATGATCATATTAAAATAAATAAGGCCGGATACACCGAATAAAAATGTAAAAAAATTGTATATAAATTGTATGTTTACAGTTTTGTAGCGAGAGCAAGCTAAATGCTTGCCTGCAGGATGTTGTGTCTACTGCAGTCAATCTAAAGTGAAACTGTGAACGGTTTTTATGCGCAGAAACGAATTTTCGTACAAAACATTTGTTGCTAGGCAACCAGTCATATGATATGACTGGTTACCTAGCAACAAGAGCTTATTGACAGTAGCGCAGTGCGGACTATTATTTCGTCTATGTGTCGTGTTGTGTAATAATTTCTTGTGGATATAAAATAGAAATGGAATCAAAAATTTAAAAAAATTATTCGGTGCACAAAATCGTAAGCGTCAGCTGCGAAAGAAGCAGATATTAAGAAACAAACTGGGGCTGTTAATAAATTTGTTAAAATATTAAAAAATATTCTGATGCAGATTGTAACCAACTCGATACATCAGAAATCAGAGTTGAAGAACCTGCACATCATCCAGTTTGCATGAAAGTATTATTGCAACTATTGAACAAGATAATTGAACATGATTTAAGTGAAAAATAGTTAGGATTTAGTCAACTACAACAAGATTTAGTTGTAGTTGACCACGAAACTAACGCATTGCTAGTCTCTGTAAATTTAGAAGATCCAGGTGAAGGGGGAAATATTGATGAAAAAGTACGAGTTGTTTTAATTGAAATGGGGCGTGTTCAAAAGAAAAAAATAATATATCCCAGAGATACATATGGTCGTAAATTTGGCGACATGTATTATAATAGAAAAATGGAAAACGGGGAGCTCGTGCCAAGAACATGGCTCATTTCTTCCAAAACTTTAAATTCTGTTTTTTGCTTTTGTTGCAAACTTTTCGCAACTACTGAATCAAGTAGTCTTGTAGGAGGTTATAACGATTGGAGAAATGTAAGTACAACTTTGCATAGAAATGAGACTAATTTAGCTCACATGAAAAGTTTCTTAAAATGGAAGGAACTTGATAATAATTTAAAAAACAAAACTACTATTGATTGCCAGACTCAAAGCATGTATGAAATGGAAAAGAAACATTGGACGAGTGTTTTACAACGCTTGATGGAAATTATAAAATTCGTTGGTAGCCGAAATTCAGCTTTTCGGATCACCTGATAAATTATATGAAAGGAATAACAGCATTTTTTTAAAATTAGTCGAACTGTTTGCGAAGTTTGATCCCGTTATGGAAAATCATGTCGAAAGGGCTCTACAAGGAAACAATAGAGTACACTATTTGAGTAAAGACAGTCAAAATGAAATATTGGAAACTTTAAGTAACGCAATCAGGGATGCAATTTTATTATCAATTTGAAAATCTAAATATTATTCCATAATTTTTGACTGCACACCTGATGCAAGTAAAACAGAACAAATGACCATCATTATTCGCTTTGTTTCCTGTGACAATGGAATTGTCAAGATCAGGGAAAACTTTTTAGGTTTTGCAGATATATCAGATTCCACAGGACGTGGTTTATATGCAACAATAATGGAACAACTGGAAAAATGGAACATTCCCATTGAAGACATGCGAGGTCAAGGGTATGACAATGGGACAAATATGAAATTGAAAAAATATGGGCTTCGAAATTTGCTTTTGAACAAAAATCCTTGAGCTTTTTACGTGTCATGTGCTGCTCATACTCTAAATTTAATTATTAACTATGCAGCCAAAGTGAATGCAGATACAATTAGTTTCTTTGCAATTATTCAAGAAATATAAAATTTCTTTTCATTCTCTTACAAACGTTGGGCAATCCTTTTAAAGTTCGTAAAAAAATTAACATTGAAACAGCTCAGAAACGCGATTGGAAAGTAAAATTAATGCAATCCGCCCTCTACGATATCAGTTAGGAGAAATTTACGATGCACTTTTTGAAATTTTAAATAATGAAAATTTCAAATTTGGAAAGTAAAATTAATGCAATCCGCCCTCTACGATATCAGTTAGGAGAAATTTACGATGCACTTTTTGAAATTTCAAATAATGAAAATTTTAACAAAGAAACTCAGCATGAAGCACAAACATTATGTGCTAAAATAAAGGACTACAAATTTATTTGCTCTCTTATAACTGGGCATGATTTACTTAACAGAATAAACCCTGTGAGTAAAATGCTTCAAGACAAAAATATGAACATTACACTTGCTTTAGAATCTATCGAAAACTTAAAAATATTCTTACAAGAGTATCGATCAGATACAAATTTTAAAGAAGTTTAAAAAAGGCAAAAGAACTGAGTGAAGAGATGGATGGAGAACAAGAATTTAAAACTGGTGCAGAAGTTCGACGACGAAAGAAGACACGACAATTTGACTACGAGCATCATGACGGAACGCCACAATCGCCAGAAGATAAATTTAGAGTGAATGTGTTTTATACACTTATAGACGTTGCAATGTGTCGTTAATAGAACGTTTTGAACAACTGAAAACATATTATGATAATTTCAATTTCTTGTATAAGTTACTACAAATTAATAACGAAGATTTACGAAAAATTGTGATGATTTAGAGTTTCTTTTCATGGACGGCGACAATAAGGACGTAAATGCAATAGAACTATATGACGAGTTATGTGCTTTCCGGGATATTTTTCGGATGGATAATTTAAATATTCAAAATCCTTTCGATATTCTTAATTTTATTGTGTCCAATAATTTATCTTTCCCTAACTTTTCAATTGCTTTAAGAGTACTATTAACCTTACCTGTTAGTGTAGCGAGCGGTGAACGTTCCTTTTCCAAGTTGAAATTGATTAAAACCTACTTAAGAACCAGTATGTCACAAAAAATGCTTGTTAGTTTGGCGTTAATAGCTATTGAAAATGATATATGTGCGGAATTAGACGTTAAGACCATTATTTCTAATTTGGTGAATATGAAATCAAAAAACTAAAATTTTAATTTAAAAAAATTTCAAGTATATTTATGTAATTTAATTTATTTTCTGTTATTCTGTAAAGCTGTCATTTTTTGAATACTTATATTAAATGTTATAATTATTATTTCTGAATTCTTTTCTTATTTTCTCATCTATCTTGAGTTTCTTTTATTTTTCTAAAAGATAGTTCCACTTATAAAAATTATTAAAACTTTTTTACAAGTTACTAAGAATTTAGTAAAATGCAAGAATTTTTTAAACTTTAGTTCAAATAAATTTTAACTTTAATTAAAATTCATTTTAATTTTGCTAGCGATTCGGGTCGGTGAGCAGGCGATAATCCCTGTATCATTATATTCATCGATTAAAGTGAAGTGGCTTTATCAAAATTTGCTTTAACTTTTGAGAATTGTTTGAATATTCGGGTATTTAACGATTATCCTGCCTAATCAACATCCCCGGTTCGTTACATTTAGCGAACCACCGTGTGGCTGTTCTGTCAAAATTTATTTAAGAAATTTCAAATAATTAAAATTTTTATTATCGTAAAAGAACCACACTCTCCCGGATCGTTACAGGGGCGCTTCGACAGACATTGCATGCGGACGACAAAGACCCTAGCGCCGGCACTGTTCTTTTCCATCAATTATGTCCTTCCTTCCCTGGCGCCTGTGGCGACTTGGCAACAGCGTGCTGCTCTGCTTGGCTCGTTCTTGAGGGAAGCGCCCTCTCTCGTCGCAAACAGAAGATGCTCCCGAGAGGAAATCAAGTTTCTCTTCGCAAAATGCATTCAGCAAGAAACGCTTTGTTGCCGTGCGGGAAATATTCCTGCACGCACTGGAAATTGCGAAATACTTTTTACTGCAAGGAAAATTACTGTCAGACTGCAAGTTGCGATCCGTTAGTGGGCCGTCAAATCTGTTTAGTGAGTCGGGACCAACCAATTTTTAAATGAAATATAATACGAGAGCGCATCTCATATTGCGAGCGGATACGCGAACCACTCGGCCAACCAGGTCGGTTGGCCGAGTGGTTCGCGTCAGTGGATTAGAGATCTGCGCAGGCGCTATGACTGTAGTTGGCTCCGGTTATGAACAATTTTGGGCTCGACAATCTTATAACAAAAAAAAAATGAGAGTAGTCGAGACATGCAACCTTCCACTTACTTCGATTCGACTTGTACTTATTTATTAATAGCGTATGATGTCATAACGGCCGTGAGGCCCCTTTTACGGGGCAGTACGGCACCATCTCAATTCCCCCAAATTTTATCTGGGCTCGAGACTGGCATAGCTGACGAATCAGGCCTATGGATGAGTATTCCTGACTTTAATCCGTGTGTGTTCACGGGGCCGGTTTGCCAGCTTGCGGGATGAAAATCATCACATAAACTGGGGAGAAAAGCCCTACAGAAAAACCCTCGTCTTGTACTGATCCTGCGTTATGGACAGTCTTAGCGCCTTTCCAATGAAGTTGAGGGTTTCGGAGAAGCAGCATCTCGGCCAACTGATGACAGATCCCTTCGCTTGCTGTGGTGTCCACTGGGTAGATAGCAGCAGAGGTATTCCCGTATCTCTCTCTCTCTCTCTCTCTCTCTCTTTTTTTCTTTTCTGTACTGTACTTTTTTTGGGTGGGGGGGGGTATGGAAGGAAGGCAAAAAGTTGTAAGCAGTGAACCCACGTAGACGTAGTCCCATCGATCTAGAGGTGAAACTGAGTATCGTTTCCAAGAAATGAGCTCGCAGCAAAGAACACTTCAAATGATCAGAATCGCCAAAACCCATTTTAATGTTTCCGATCTCCCTTCTTCCGGTCTTTTTGAAAATATTACAGAAATTGTGAAAATTAGACTCGTGAAATTTTTGGACGAAAACAACTTCTTTTCAAAGAATCAATTTGCGTTCAGGCAAACGTTTAGCACAGAACATGCTTTACTGAACTTCACAAACACAGCTTACACCTCCCTTGACGAACATAAACTAACATTAGCGGTATTTTTAGATATACACAAAGCTTTTGACACATGAAATTTTAATTAAAAAATTAGAAGCCAGAAATGCGAGGTCCCGCCCTAAACTGGTTCAAAAATTACTTAAATGTCAGATCACAAATTGTAAAAATAAACAACAGCTACAGCAGCTCCAAAACAGTAGACTGCGGTGTACCGCAAGGATCTGTCTTGGGACCAATTTCATTTAATATTTATGTCAATGTCTTCTGCAGTCTTAAACTAAACAGCAAAATAAATACTTTTGCAGATGATATAGTACTAATTTTCTCTACAGACACGGCAGAACAAATGAAAACCATCGTGAATGCTGATCTTTTGAAAGTAACCAATTGGTTCCATTTAAACCAACTCAGTCTGAATGTCTCAAAAACTAAAGATGTCAATTTTAACTTCAGAAATACAACTGGCAAAATGAACTTCGCTGCACAATTAATTTTGCATGATTGGAATTGCAGGACAAATTCAAATTGCAACTGCGAGGAAATAGAAAAAGTCAGTGTAATAACTTACTTGGGATTAAAAATTGATAGTAATTTAAGCTGGAAACCGCACATCACCGATGTCGTGAATAAAGTAAGGATTATGTTAAACAGACTTTACTACCTAAACAGATTCTTAAATTTAAATAGGCTAAAAATATTATATTCTTCCTGGATTCAAAGCGCACTACAATATGGCGTATTAAGTTGGGGAGGAATCTATCGCACTACGCTGAAACCTTTAGTCTCGACTCGGAATAAAGGAATTCAAATCTTAACTAGAAACAAATCTAAGGATACTGCAATGTGTAATAAATACCCCACACACTAAACGTACTACCCCTTAGATATTTATACGTCTGTAGGGTACTGCTATTCATAAAAAACGACAACGAATACGTAAATATCAAACAAGATGCTTTCCTTAGTAGACATAAGGGCCTGAAATATTTAGTTCCAAAATCAAATAAAATAAACAAGCAATACACGAACGTTATACTTATTTAGCGCCAAAAATATTCAACACACTTCCTTTAACAATAAGAAATGAAACTAACCCAAACAAATACAAAACTCGACAGAATATTTATTTTCACACAGAAATGAGGAGGTCTGTTCAAAATAATTGTAGAAATGATTGGCTTTTAGCATATTTGTATTCCAAGATCCAGTTTTATGTGCAAAACGTAAAATTTAAATGCTCTTTAACTGCTTTGTTTTGTTCCTAATTAATTGTTATGCAACTTTCTCTGTATGATGAAATTTTATTTTATCTGCGATTTTATTACGTAATTATATTATAATAATATGTATATTATATGAATGTACATATGTGTATATAATGAAGATGCATTACGTAAATGTTCGTAACTTTATGCATATCGTAACCTGGATGAGCTGTTGCTCTTAGGTTGCACATTTGATTGTTCAACATTTTGTACTATTATGGGAAGCTTACAAATAAACATGATTTTTTGATTTGAAATTGTTTTCATTGTTTTTAAATTCGCCGAATGATCGCTTTTAGTTTCGCTTTGTTCACTTAACCTCCCAGTATAATATATATATATATATATATATATATATATATATATATTATAATGGGATTATATTATTATATACAGTATATATATAATATCTTCTTCTTCTACGCGTTATTCCCGCTTCCTATGCAGGGTCCGCGTGTTATTTAGATGCGACTGCTTGTTAGTACTACTCCCAACCGACCCGTCGCCTGGTCTGCCGCTGTGGGGGGGGGAGATATATTTTTGACTGTAGAGGCGTATGTTCACGGGGTCGGTTTGCCTACTTGCGGGATGAAAAACGCCAGATAAACTGGCGGAAAAAACCCTACTGACCGCGCCCAAGACCGGCTAACTTGGCTATGCCTGAGGAAGATCCTCAAATTCCTCACGTCTACGACGGGAATGGTAATAATATATATATATATATATATTTTTTTTTTTTTTTTAAATAAACCCGGGTTTCCAATTTATTCTTCCCGCGTGAAAACATCCCCCCGACGCTCCCTTCCCCTTGTTATAAACAACCTTCAGCAGAAACATGGAATTTGAAGACATCCAATTTGAGTACATCCTAGTATCAAAACAAGGGAAGTACAAAAAATTTTTCCTCCTCTTTGATTCTGCTCTAATTGCCTTCAACACTCACCCATAATACCCTAAAATACATAATTTTTTTGGATTAAAAATAGCCAATGTATTTAAAATAAGAGACGCTCCTAAACAAAAACAGGCGATAACAGCCGTAATAATAATAATCATCCCATTAGACCATTTCCACTCATTTTCAGCAAACTTCTATCGGATGCCATGGGCTCCGGAAGCCGATCCGACTTACATTTCCAGGTACGGACAATTCTCCGGAACACAGCCCATCCGTTAGTTGGAGACTTGATATTTGTGTTCATATTTAGAACCCCCCCCCCCTTCCTGTTTCTTCCATTCGCCAATTCCTCCATATCCGGAGGAATTTGCATTTTTTCTTCATTCTATCGAGTTTATTAAAATCCGCAATCGTTCGCTTTTGTTAAATTACTCGACGACAAATTAACGAAGTCCTTGCAGGTCAGATGCAGAAGCATGCGCAGATAGAATCGTAGCGCTCGTCGACTCGTCTGCAAGAAGCTTGAAAGATGTTCCTCTGCCAAAACTGCAAAATCTGCGCTTCTGCTCGTTCTGTTCGCTCGGCGAAAATTTCGGGTTTGTTCTTCGATGAAGTCGAATCCGGAAAAGGCGAACGGTTGCTCGGTGGAGATTTCAAAGCTCTCCGTATGTGTGCTCGTGGAGCCTCTTTGCGAAGAGCAGCGGGTAAAAAAAGGGAACACCTTCTCCCTCTCTCTCTCTCCCTCTCTCTCTCTCTCTGAAATGATATTCTCCCGTAAAAACCTTTCGAGGAATCGAGGTATTTGGTCGCATAAGAACGGCGACTCCAGATTTCCAGGCGTGTTTATGACGTAACTCGAAGAAGGTGCTTGGGTGAGTCCAGCGAAGACAAAACAAGAAAATTATCTGCAAGATACGAGCCGTTTGAATAAACCTCGACCGAAACAAAAAGAGGGGATTAATTTCGAAAATTTCGGCGAGACAGCGAAGATATCCGTCAAGAAATACGAAAGACGAGTCTCAAATACAAGGGTGAAGGTTCATTAGTCGAAGTCTCGTTTCCTTGACAGGGAACGCAGCTGCAGAAGCAAAGAGTGTAAATGACCCCTCTGAAAACTCGCAAAAGAAACGAATTTTTCTCCCAGCGTTTAAAAAGGAAATCGCTTGTTTGGCATCACCAAACAAGCGATCGCAAAAGGTCATCACTTGAGGGAGGAGCAAGGAAGTCCAAAAGAAACCGCAAAACCTTTTCATATTTCCTTCTGTTTTATTTTATTTCTTTATTTCGGTTTTCATTTTTTAACGATTTCGTCGCCATAAATAAACGAGGGTTCAGGCGAAGGACAAATCCTCGCTTGCCCGTAAAAATTTCCGCATTTCGGAAACCAAGGATTCAAATAGCCGAGCACACCAGGTGGGATAACCTCACAGGATTCGAGGGCGATCACAACGGGACGATGCCCGAACGAAGTTTCAAGGGAAAGCCCACGAAACCTTCAAACGCAGATGAGGGTTCAACTGATCGGGAAAAAAGCTTCGAAGCGGAGAACACGAAACGAGTAATTGGTAAAGTTGAACGACGCAGAAAATACAGAATTTCCTAAGATCACTTCTTAATTGATTCGATTATGAAGCAGGTTGCGCGTATGAAGACAGAGAAGAGTAAAATGGAATGTCACGTGACAACTGGAAGAAGCGAAGAGCACGCCCATGACATCGTTTTAATACAATGAAAACGCTGATGCAAAAGCAAAAAGTTCAATAAAGAATCCGACAAAATCTCTTAAAATGAACAGAAATTAAAGTTGAGTTTTACGAACTTAGCAGTTCATGTTGATACTGAAGGGAACTGACCTAACCCCACAAAGAGAACCAAATATAGTCATAAATAAAATTCCCATCTTCAGCAGCAATGTGAAGCTGTCATCGTGCGCTTCACAGACCTGAAAGTGACAAAGAAACGCGAAGCACAAACGAAAGATTTTTCCGAGTTTTCGATTAAAATATTGAAAACAGCACCCACGTGTAAACAGACAGAAGGAAAAACTAAAGTGAAATAAAACGGGTAATCCTAAAAATGAATCGCACTCGTACTGAGAATGCGCAGGAGATGCAGCTTTGACGTAGAGGACGGAACGAAAACGGAAAAGCCGAAATTAATTTCACGAAGGACAAAAAAAAAGAAGAAAAGCTGGCTGGGATAGCGAGAGAGTTGGTTGTAAAAGGCAGGGCTATGGAGAGGAGATGAATCTCGGCCTTATATCAGCGGACGTGAAGAGGATGAGTGGGCAGGCAGGTAAGTACGTCAAAAGAAAGAAATCTGTAAAAAAAAGAAAGATTCCCTTCACAAAAAAGTGCGCGCGAGCTTCGCATTTGAGAGAAGTTTAAGAAGTTGTTGGAAATCTCACTTGTGGGCTGCAAATCTGTCTTCTTCTTATTATTCTCAGTTGTACGGAGAAAGAGAGATAGTTGCATCGTTTGCATTCGAAGAATGAATGATACACACAACGACTGTGGCGGGGGGGAAGGGTTAGGAGGGCAGCAGGAACAGAAGTCGTTTACATTCCTGGAACGTGCTGGCAGAAAGTTATTGCGCCAGTCAACGATCCCTTTTTATTCTCTCTTTCTCTTTATGGGACTCACGCCATTTCCTGGCAAACAGACGCCCCCTTTCTTGCGTCGATGTTTCCCCGTTCAGCTGAATCAACGCCGGTAATGACGCTCTCCTGTTCAAGCAACAGCGCGTGCCGAGCTGTGCTCCTCCGTTCTCACAGCACCCTCGAGCGCAGTATTATTATTCCTGCCTTTCTTCTTCATACGCGCGAGTCTTCTCCTCTCCCTTCATTGGTCTGTTGCAAAGCCAACAGGATGCATTCGCGAATATCAAAAGTCAATCATCATCATCATCATCATCATCATGGGTATCAAGGATTTAGGCCTAGCACGGCCTGTTCCAGCCTTAGAAGTCATCGTTGAATCGTTTAAGAGGGCGTCCTGGTTTTCTTTTTCCTAATGGCTTCTACTTGAAGACTTCAAAAGTCAATAATTAAAAAAAAAAAAAAAATGGTGGGAATCGGGTTGACTTTCCTCGCCAAATGCGCTCCGTTCCTTTGACCTTTCCGATGCTCCTCCCCTCACATAATTGCTGAAATCGGATTCGGCTTAAAAACTCCCCAGTTCGATGCACTGCGAGAAAAACATCTTCCAGGGGGATTTCGTAAAAAGGGGTTTTGTTGTAAGCAGTTATTAATTGAAGCTCCTCCATGCAATCCACTTTTCAAACGAAATCCACTTCAGCAAAGATCTCTTGCACGATGATACTCTGAGGTGTCGCTCTCACATTTAATACTGTTGTGCCGAAACTTACCAACTTCTAAGGAAGTTGCATCACGTGATCAGAACGTGAGGAAATCATTCCGTGTTATCCACGCCAGTAGACAAACCCCCCCCCTCCCAACGTTTCCCTCAGCCATTAATTGCTGGTGCCAGAACCGAATAACTGCGAATCGTGAACTAACACGATCGAGGTGCGACTCGCAGAGTGTTTGGCGATCTCCACTGGAGCGGAGTGCGAGGAAAACAAACGGTTACGAAGGGGTGTCGTCCAGAGTATCTGACGAGTCCGATTAATCGAATCACCAGTCGGATAAACGAACCACACTTTCTTCTCGGAATGGCTGCCCGAGTACGGACGAATAGTGAATTCCGAACGCAGAATGAAAATCGTTTACGGGAAGAAAGATTCAACAAAGCTCGTGGCCACCGATCGCAGGGATGGAAGAGACTTCATCTTCCTCCTAGGAGGTGGGCTTCTTCTGTTGCTTTTCCTATCCAATCCGTGCGCTTTGGCTTGCCTACGAAGAAATAACTTTCAGTGTGTGTGTGTGTGTGTGTGTGTGTGTGTGTGTGTGTGTGTGTGTGTGTGTGTGTGTGTGTGTGGCGTGTGGCGTGTAAATGGCAGCTACAGCACGGGTTATAAAATGACAGTAGAACACCGTTCTCAAGATGGTTATGCAAGATCGCAACCCTGCCAGATGAACCCTGATTTATGGGACGCCCTCGATGGATGGAAGAAAGAATAGCTATCGGAAAAACTATAAGAGAAACGCAGGATCGAGAATGTTTTTTAGTCAAAAATGAATGCTAGGAGTATTAGAAACAAAAGGAGAGAGTTTGCTGCCTTTGTCAATATGTTGTGACCTCAGCTTGAAGATATTAGTGAGACCTGGCTATTAGAATCAGACCTACTAACTGGTATCGAATCGAGTGTCGAGGGTACAGTATTTTTAGGAAGGATAGAGTGGATAGGAGAGGAGGGGGCGTGCTGCTAATGATATTGGATGACTTAAATCCAGTTAGAGTTGAGACCTATGAATGTAGTAATACTACTAACAATTTTTCATGTGGTAGTCAGTTTGAAGAGTTCGGTTGCTAGTGATGAAGAAATTCATCGCCAAATAGAAAAGGTGAGCGCGAAAAGAGTAATCATAATGGGAGACTTTAATTATCCAAATATTGATTGGGTAGCAGAAGAATCTCATGAGAAGAATGAAAAGGCATTTATTGAGCTGTTGCGGGACAACTTCCTCAAGCAGCATGTGACAGAAGGAACTCGAGGTCAAAGAGTGCTAGATTTGATTACAGTGTCAGAGGGCGTTTCAGTTAAAGACGTAACCATTCTGCCTCCGGTTGGCGACAGTGATCAGGTACTCACTTGGGACGTGAGTAAGTTTATGAATGTTCCATTCAGAAAAGGTTACATGCTGAACTACAAAGCAGGAAATTATGAGGAGTACACTGAGTTCAGTGGAATGGGATCGGCTGCTGGATGGGGAAAATGTCGACAGTGCATGGAAAGCATTTAAACAACACTTGAATGATGCGATATCAGAATGTGTCCCGAGAGTTCGAAGAATAAATAGAGTAGGAGACAAATGGATGTGTAATCTTATTGAGCAAGAGATTTCAAAGAAAGGGATGATATTGTAAAGAATACCGTTTGCATAAAGATGATGTGCGTTATGAAAATTATAAGTGGCTGGCTAGAATAGTCACAAAACTTTCAATAAAACTGTTGTACGGAAAGCAAAGTCTGATTATGAAAAGAAACTGGTTCTCTGTGCTAAAGAAAATCCATAAGAATTCTATCAATATGCTGCAAGTGAAAGATAGAATGAATATCAAAGGATAACTCTTCTAAATCCAGATGGCGTGAAGGTTACAGATGCAGAAGAGGTTGTTCAGTTAATGAGTGCTCATTTTGTTAAAAGCTATCAACCTGGTGAACCAACATCGAGTTCACTGCCACCTCTTCACTGAATGAAGAAACTCAGATGTGTGTGAAGAGGAGGTATTGCACAAAGTTGTTGCACAAACTGAATAAGAATTCAGAAACAGAGACTGATGGGATATCAGCGTGATATTAGCATGGATACGAAAAAGTGTTCAGCTGAAATGGCCATTCCTTTGACCAGGATGTTTAATATGAGTCTCAGATCAGGAAAGATTCCGCAGGAATGGAAGGAATGTATAGTAATTTCATTGCACAAGGCTGGTGCAAAGACCAATGTATCCAACTATTGACCAATTAGTATCTCAGGAGTGGTGGTGAAAATTTTGGAAAAATTGGTTAGGGCTCACATTCAGAAATGGGTTTCCAGCGAATCTCTACTTTGCAATGAACAATAAGGGTTTACTAAGGGAAGGTCATGTTTTAGCAACTTACTCACATTCTGTAACAATGTTACCATTAAACTGGACAATGGGAATGAATACACCATGATACTTCTGGATTTTGCTAAGGCTTTTGACAGAATACAGCATGGCAGACTGCTGCATAAATTGGAGAAAATTGGTTGGGGTTATACAACATTAGCATGGATAAGAGGATAGCTGACTGACAGATATCAAAAGGTAGTATACGGGGTATGAGATACTAATACCAATTAGTATCTCAGGAGTGGTGGTGAAAATTTTGGAAAAATTGGTTAGGGCTCACATTCAGAAATGGGTTTCCAGCGAATCTCTACTTTGCAATGAACAATAAGGGTTTACTAAGGGAAGGTCATGTTTTAGCAACTTACTCACATTCTGTAACAATGTTACCATTAAACTGGACAATGAGAATGAATACACCATGATACTTCTGGATTTTGCTAAGGCTTTTGACAGAATACAGCATGGCAGACTGCTGCATAAATTGGAGAAAATTGGTTGGGGTTATACAACATTAGCATGGATAAGAGGATAGCTGACTGACAGATATCAAAAGGTAGTATACGGGGAATCTGAGTCTGCAAGGTTTAAGGTAACAACTGGAATACCACAAAGATCAGTACTTGGTCCACTGTTAATCAACCTGTACATTAATGATATTGAGAAGGATTTGACAAGCGACATACAGTTATTGCTGATGATGCAAAGATAGGTGCGGTAATGCAATTAAATGTAAAGTCATTCGCTTCCAGGGGCGGCTCGTGCATAGGCACTACGGAACTGCAGCACCCCTAATTTTTCTCAATATATAAATATGTTTATTAATTTATTTATATTTACAATTCTCTTATTTCGTATAAAAAATGATAAAAATCCATGTTGTAGCACTTAGGAGGGCGAAGGGCAGTAGCAGCACTGTGTTTACCACAGTATTATTTGCTACGCGCAAGCATACGCACGTCATAGTGAGATGCGAGCTATTAGCTTAATGCGGCACTATCCGTCGCGCAGTTCCACTATTGTTTATATGCTGTTGCGCCAGTGGTAGAGTGTTCGTAGTGTTTATCGTGTTTACTCCGTCTCCTTAAATATTTGGACATTACAATTAAAGGATTTAATTATAATGTCCAAAAATTGTAAATCCATTCCTTTAATTACAGTTAAAGGAACGGATTTTATTTTTAAGTTATTTTGAATTATACCAAACGGTATAATTTTATCGATAATATTTTTTCATGTTTAATTTTTTTACCATAATTTTGATTTTTTCTCCAAACACTGTACTTACAGTGTGTATGTATATTTCGAAAGTTGCAGCACCCCCACGATTACAAACCACGAGCCGCCGCTGTGCACTTCGGCATGATTACATATCCAATGTCATATTATATTGGTGGGATTAGACTAGAAGAAATTGATGAGGCTAGGGATCTTGGAGTGTTAATAGATAGGAAGTTGAAGTTCAGGGGCCATGTAGAAAAGATTGCAAATACAACTCAAAAGATAAATGTAATGCTGGCACGAACGTTCGCATGCAAAGATAAAGAAGTTATTTTCCCTCTTTACAAGACCTTGATAAGACTTGGACTGTTGTGCGCAGGTCTGGTCTCCTGGTTTCCGTTGTGATTCTGTGAAAGTGTTAAAAATGATATCAGAATTGTAGAATACGATTATGAAGACAGATTGAGAAATTGTAGATTGCAGACACTATCAAACAGGAGAAAGAGGGAAGATATGATTGAGACTTGCAAACCTTTGAAACTGAGGATTTCAATTGATGGAATTTTTCAATTTTTGGAGGATGAGGAAAGGACGAGAGGGCATCCTTGGAAGCTGAGAATGAATTCTGTGAAGACGGTGTGGAGGGAATTCTCTCATACTGTTGTGCGCGACTGCAATGGATTTGCCATTGGATGTTGTGAGTGCAAGCCACGTGAATGAATTCAAGAATAAGTATGATATCTGGTGTGTGTGTGTGTGTGTGTGTGTGTGTGGCCTCCCTCGATGAGTCCCTGACTCCCTGGAGGTCTCTAATAATGATAATGATAATAATTCCTCCAGACTAGGGGAGGGTGGGGAAGAACCTCTATATTTGCTTTTTTGGAAAGCGGCAGCTTCTTCAGTTTTTCAAGTTCTCTTCTGAGATCGTGCGTTCTAACTGAATCCCATCCCGTAAAATTAGCGATTTGCAGACAGGGTTACCCGTCTGTTATAAGCAGTTATCGGATTTTCAAGGAAAAGCGAAATTATTTCGCCCTGACAGGCTATCGAGTCTAAGACGAAATGAACGATGGGATGGGACGGGCTTCAAAAGAGCATTCGCGATTCAAGTTACAGTAGAATCACCTTCAACATGCGAAGTGGCGAAACTAGTGATAGAATGCGATGAAAAAGTTCGCTGTTATTATCGCGCCGATCATTCGCAGAACATCGCGAGATCGTTGCGGACGCAGCTCTTGAGTCGAGCTGTATTTGAATTGCAGATCCCGTTATGGGGGAAGTGAAGCGACCACGCGCATTTCTGCGCGCAGGTAAACAGAGGGAACTTGCACGTGGGACGTGCGAATAAAATAAAAGAGAGGGCGCTTTACCGAAGTGTCGCTAAGAGGAAACAGTTCTCGCTTTCACGAACCATTTTTCTTAAGAAATAATCCTGAACCCATCGCCTCACACCTGCCGAAGAATCTTTGCACCCTCTGTCGAAGGCGCCGCCATACTTCACGTCTTGTAGCAAATTAAAAAAGAAATGCGAGCAGTTTTTTTTTTAGGGGAGCCTAAAAATGAAATTTTTCATTTTTCAGAACTTAAAGATCAAGCAGTGACGTGTGTGAGGCGCATCCTGATGCGTAGGGATAGTCGCCTCGTTCCAATCAAGAACATCATCCTTACTTTTGATACACCTAGGACTCCGACATCTGTAAAAGCAGGGTATCTCAGCTGTCCTGTTAGAATGTACATCCCTAACCCATTGAGATGCTTTAAATGTCAGAGATATGGACATTCCCAAACTGCCTGTCGTGGTTCTACTACCTGTGCCGATGTGATAGTAAAGAGCACGATAACAAATCTTGCTGTGCAAAAAAAGCAAGATGTGTCAACTGTTAGGGAGATCATCCAGCTTACTCTCGTGCATGTGAGAAATGGAAAGATGAAAAAGAAATACAAAGAATGAAAACAGAGCAAAACATAACATATCAGGATGAAAAAAGAAAACCAACTACTATCACACCTGCTCTGAGATCCTCTTGTGCTGAGAAGGTAACAATTAAGAAAGTGACAGTAGCAACTCAAACATGTATGTCTGTTCCACCATCTGATAATTTCACCATACCTGCACCTTATGATCACAAGTACTTCTCTGTTGAGCGTATCAATCACATGACCTATGGCTTTACTCCAGAGACAACTCCAAAAATTGATCCCACTCGATGAAAACCCACTTGTCAAAAAAATTATGGCAAAGATGTCACTTAAAGATAAACCATCAGATACTCCCACAGCAAAAATGGATACTTCAGTACCCAGTGGAAGTAAACTAAACTTACCAACTGACCCTAACACATCAGACGTATTGAATACTCTACCAGAGGAAGAGATGGACACTGGCCGTCCATACTTCCCAAAACAGTTGATAAATATAAATATGACGAAGGTAAGTCCTCAACCTCCCGAAAACCAGACATGTCTATAAAACCAAAACAATAGGAAAATTTTTACAATGGAACTGTCAGTGGGATCCGCAAGAATATTGACAATATCAAGATTTTGTTGCAGAAAAGCAAACCTTTCAGTTTCTGTCTACAGGAAAAGTACTTAAGACCCAATGAGGACCCTACCTTTAGGAATTTCACTGTTGTAGGCAAGGATAGAACTGGAGGTTGTCCTGCTCATAGATGAGTAGCTATTCTAGTGGGCAGTCATATTCTTTTCCATCAGGTCGGACTTAATACTTCTCTGGAAGCAGTAGCAATTCTCTTCTCCTTGGGATTTCTTATTACAGTATATTCAATTTATTTACCACCAAGTGCTGAGTTAAATGAAATTGATCTTGATAACCTTATCTCGCAACTGCCTGAACCCATACTTTTGATGGATAACTTTAATGGTCACAATACTCTATGGGGTAGTGCCAATACTAATAGACGAGGTCGAATCATTGAAAGAATTCTTGATAATAATAACCTCTTCCTTTTAAAATAATAAACTCAATACTTTCTTCCATATGCCAACCCGCTCATATTCTGCAATTGAGCTTACAATCTGTTCCCCTTCCATTCTTACACTGCTCACGTGGGACGTTGAAGTGAACATACTGTATATGGAAGTGATCACTTTCCTGTTCTCTGCACAATGTCTTCACAGGAACCATGTTCACCCACACAGATACCTATATGGAAAATGGACCAGGCTGACTGGAACACTTTCTCTCATCTTGAAAAATTTAATGCTGATGCCATCAGTCAAACGCCTATGAATAAAGCGATCAAATATATACCAGAGTGCGTTGTCCAGGCAGCAACAGCTTCCATCCCAAAAACATCATCTCGGTTTGCACTCTATCCAAAGCCTTGGTGGAACCCAGAATGTCAGACAGCCAAAAAAAGATCAACGTGGAGCATGGGATATATTTCGTACATAACCAACCACATCAAATCTTATAGCTTTCAAGCGTGCTCGAGTAAAAGCACTCTATGTGAGGCGTCAGACTCAAAAACAATCATGGATCCAAATTACTAAATCAATTAATCAAATGACCAGTCCAAAAATTGTATGGGATAAAATCCGGAAAATGAAAGGCAGATATAAAACACATTGTTTGTCCACCTTAGACCATAATGGAAGTATTATTGCTGTTCCCAAAGTCATTGCAGACGCTCTAGGAGAAAATGTCGTCAGAATCTCAGCAACAGCTCCATATCCTCCTCCCGAAGTTTTAATTCTGAAAAAACAGCAAAAAAAACAAAGGCTTAATTTTGCTGCCAATGTTCTTGAGCCACATAATCAGCCATTTGTTAAGAAGGAACTAAAAAGAGCTCTCCTACTATCTCACCCTAGTGCAGTAGGGCCCCGATGGCATCCATTATGAAATGATAAAACATCTGCCATCATCTTCTATGGATCTCCTTCTCTTACTCTACAATAAAATACCTGCAGAGGAAGAGTTTCCAAATTCTTGGCATAAGGCAATTGTCATTGCAATCCGAAAACCAGGAAAAGATTCAACACAAGCAAATAATTATCGACCCATTGCTCTGACCAGCTGTCTTTGTACGATACTAGAGAAAATGGTTAATGCCAGACTTCTCTGGTATTTAGAAAGCAACAGTCTTCTCTCCAATACACAAGTGGGTTCTGTAGACATCGCTCAACTTTAGACCATTTAGTTCGTTCAGAAATTTGTATAAAAGACGCACTTCTGAAGCAAGAACATCTTGTTTCAGTTTTTTTTTTTTTTTTGACATGGAAAAGCTTATAACACAGCCTGGAGATATGGCACATTAAAAGACCTCTATTATAACCTGGGTCTTAAAGGACACCTTCCTGTATTTATTATAAACTTTCTTTCCGGGCGAATTTTCCAAGTCAGAGTGGGAAATATGCTATCTCGATCACATCATTAAGAACAGGGTGTTCCCCAAGGCTCCGTCTTAAGTGTGACACTTTTCGATGTTAAATTGACTCAATCACCGAACAGCTTCCTCCCACTGTAGACTCATCAACTCTATATGTTGATGACTTCACAATCTGCTTTCACTTTCGTAACATGGGAGTAATTGAAAGACAACTTCAGCAAGCAATTGATCATGTTTCTCTGTGGGCTCTTAGTACTGGGTTTAGGTTTTCAACAGAAAAAAAGTGTCTGTACACTTCTGTCGAAAATGCACTTGTCACCCAGATCCTGAATTAAGAATGGGACGAACTGTTATTCCAGTAGCTACAGAAAGCAAGTTCTTGGGACTCATCTTTGGCAGTAAACTTAAATTTCTAGCACACACATTCGTCAACTAAGAGAAAAGTGCAAGAGAGCACCTGAACCTCCTTCGCATGCTATCCTCTACTGAATGAGGTGCTGATCGAGCTTCATTGCTCATCTTTATCGTGCATTTATACGTTTAAAGCTGGATTATGGGTCTCAAGTCTATGGTTCTGCAAGACAGAGTAACCTACGATGGTTGGATTCCATCCATCATCAGGGTATACGGATAGCTACTGGTGCATTTCGCACCTCACCCACTCCAAGTCTCTATGTAGAAGAAAACGAACCGGCTCTATCACTTCGACGGAAACGGTTGTCTCTTAATTACGCCCTAAAGATAAAGTCTCTCTTAGATCATCCGACATGGATTAGTCTCTTTTCTCTGTACTGGGAAGTTCAATACCACACACTTCAAGCTGCTATACATCCTTCTGGTATGCGTGTTAAAAAGACTATGCAAGCTCTTGGTATAAATGTCGACAGCATTGCCTACACTAAACATAACAGCATCCCTGCATGGCAGGTTTGCACACCATCCTGCAACTTCTCACTTTGTCAGCTACAGAAATCTCATACTCCATCATCTGTCTACCTGCAATTGTTTAATGCACACTCTGATTTCTTGCCTGTCTCTACTGATGGTTCAAGAACTAATACCTCAGTTGGCAGTTGGCTGTGCTGCTGTGTTTCCTGACGTTATTATCTCCAACCAGATCCCACCTGATTGCAGTAATTATACGGCAGAGTTACATGCCATTCAGCTTGCACTTGTGCATATAAAAGAAAACTGCTACCAAAAGTGTATAATTTACACCGACTCATTGAGCTCTTTACAGGCTATCTCCTCTCCTACGCATAATCCACATCCAGTACTTAAACCTCTTTCACAAAATGAAAATCGATACTTTTGATGTGATGTTCAGTTGTGCTGGATTCCCGGCCACATTGAAATTAAGGGAAATGAGGCTGCAGATGTAGCTGCTAAATCAGCTCAAACTTTCTCTACGTACAGACTACAGACAGCTTATACGATCAAGCTAATTGCGCGAGGGCAGTGATCATGACAGGAAGCATTAACAAACAAATTATATGACGTCAAACCTTAAATCAAGCATTGGCAACGAATAAAGAGAAGAGAAGAGAAGAGAAGAGAAGAGAGGAAGTTTCTCAGTAGGCTCCGCATAGGTCACAGTCATCTTACCACCCATTCTTATTTACTGAGAGCTGATGACCCTCCCACGTGTGAAAAATGCAATACTCATCTCACTGTTTATCATAAACTGGTAGAGTGCCATCACTTTGCACGAGAGAGGAACGACATTTTTGTCTGCCTTGCCAGACCCAATACACTCAGGCAAATGCTGACAGACAGATTGAACGATGTTTTTAATTTTTTACAAAGAATTAATTCATACAAACACATTTGACTGTAATTTTGTTTACATGTAAATACTGTATTGCTTCACTTAACTTTTGTACGAATATATTACAAAGTATGTAATGTTTTGTGATGTGCAGAGTTGAGTACTAATGTATGTGTTATTCATTAGGTTAATTTCTGACCAATCGTGTATTTCTGTACCTTGTTGTAATTTTGTTAATATGTAAATACCACACTGCTAAACGTAATGTTTATGCATACATAATGTATAATAATTTATTTTTAACTCTATGCATTACTGTAATAATATTTGTTGTAATCTTATATGTAGATACTGCATTCCTTCGCTCGGTGTTGTACAAGCTGTTCATTAATTAACCTTGTGTTGTCTAATTATGTAATAATGCCTTAAATGCTGCGGTAATTTTGTTCATATGTAGATACTGCATTGCCCAGCTTAACGTTTGTGCATACACATTATTTACGAATTTTTTTGACCAATCACGTATTGCTGTAGGACACCTCGTATATTTGTGTGACCTTCTTGTAATTTTGTTTATATGTGGATACCACATTGCAAATTTTATTTTTATGCATGCATGTTAGATAAGAATTCCTTTTTGCCTATTTACGTATGGCTGTAAAACATCTGTTATAATTTGAACAATTCATGGCGAAGTTCGTCCCACAGGCCGAAAGTAATTTGGGTTAAAATACCAAATCAAAACGATGAGATGGGCCCTCTTCTTCGACCAAGTGTGAGCCAAAACCACCCAGAGTTGACAGCTCCTCTGTGCCGCCGTCGGACCAACCACGTGACTCGTCTTCTTTGGTGGTTTGGAAAGATGGTTTCACTCGTTTTCAGTCTCAGTCCTTCTTCATGAGAACGTAGATGCGAATTGTCTGATCTGATACTGAGGCGTAGGAATTTCTCCCCTGCATACAACAACGACTTCGCCCGCAGCACAGGAAGACATCAATAAATTTCACGAGGAGTATGAATTGCCCGCACTCTGGAGAACTGGACCCAGAATCTTAAAAGAAGGCGCAACCTTATTTTAGAGGTCCTATTAGCGGGCATGTACCTGCGAAAGCGATGCTGGGTCTCAGAGGGACCGGAGGAGGTTATTGTGCACAAGAAGCGAGGAACAAAACTGAGTTGCAAGACAACTCAGTTTTCTTCCTGGCGATGAATCTTCTTCTCAAAGCATTTGCAGTCTTATGCAGCTTAAAAATTGCCGCATCCTCAATTAAAGTAAGATTCTTTAATCTAATTGCTGAGATCAACTATGAAGGAACAGAGAGAGAGAGATTAATTCAGTTTTGATGTTTCAAGTGTCGCATTGAGCTGCACTCTTTGAGCTTCTTTTTATACTCGAAGGAAGATTTCTTCTGAATTAAGAAAGACTTTGCCTAATTACCGTCAGAATTTAATTCAAAGACTGCGAAGGTCTCTTTGAAAGTCCACATTTCCTTGAAAGTATTGAAATATTGTGCAGCTAATAAGGCCGATCTGTAGTCCTTAACTAATGCAATCCGCTTTAAAGATGGCGTAAATATTATGGAAGGGGTAAACGAAATAAATCCTCGGGCGCCCCCAAGTGGAGCAGAGGGAGCTCCTTTCTCCCTGATATTTGTGGTTGGCCTACCGCG
The DNA here is from genome assembly GCF_054136105.1 of Typopeltis vanoorti. NCBI lineage: Eukaryota > Metazoa > Arthropoda > Arachnida > Uropygi > Thelyphonidae > Typopeltis > Typopeltis vanoorti. The sequence goes on along the minus strand of NC_143551.1, from coordinate 4,557,050 downwards.
CTTCCAAACGAGGTCGTTGTTTGCATGAGGCGAAATCCCTTGACCGCCGTATGAGACAGGATAACTCACTTGCAAGTGAAAGCCCTCGTGAAGAAGAATGGGTCAAAGGACGGCTGAGAATAGGTCAAAGCATCTTTCCAACCAATGAAGAAAAGTCACGTTGTTGTTCGTACGGCGATACGGAGGAACCGTCAGCTCTGGGTAGTCACGGCCAAATTGTCATACTCGGTCGAGGAAGATCCATCTGATCGTCTTGATTTGCTTTTTAACTCAAATTTCTTTCGGTTTGTGAGGCGAACTTGAATCTCTTTTTTCTCTCTCCTGATAAGCGAAGTTCGCCTGCCGTTCACGGAGCGTCTCTCCTCCTTCGATAACTTTAAATTACGAACCAAACAACTTCCGTCAAGCACCTTTCGGATGCCACTCAAGAGGAAAGTTGTGCGTGCGAATGGATGCCCACTTCGCGCTAGTAACAGCCTTGCTGGAAGTGGGCTTTCCCTCAGCCACAACATTCTCTCATCGGCCGACCAGCAGTCCGAAGTCAAAAGCAGAATCATCTCCACTGTGGAGGCAATTCTCATAATAGATGGACGAAATCAGTTTCTCATTAGTCTTTCCATCACAACCATTTTCTCCATTGTTTCTAGGCGGAAATCATCTCACACCGTCCCAATAATCACATATCGTGTTCACAGACGTTCTGGCCGATTCACTGTCTGTCCTCCTGAGCACGCTGAATTAGAGAGGAATGTGGTTTCACGAAGTTGGCCCATTCTTTAATTTTTGTCCAAACACACAAGAAGAAGACATTTGCCCTGTCGATTAATTAATGCGAAGTACCATCTCACATTGCATTACAATTCGTTGCAATCGCATTACTACAATAACCAAGGAACCTAATCGTGCGAAAATAAATAAACAAATAATGATACTCGGGATCGACAGATAAGTTCGCCCACTCGCACGTGGCGAGTAGCCGCAAACTGGACACGATGTAATATTATCCATTAATAAAAAATGACTTTCTGAACATTTTTTAACTTTCAGAAAGGGCTGAAGAATGAGTTCCCTCCAGGGCCATTCTCGTCAAATAAATGCACACACAGAAATTTCCCTTCCCCTTCGTTTACTTTAAAACTGAAGTTTTAAACTAACGTACTTTTGCACATTTTTGCAAGCTCCCTCATCGCATTTGGTTCGATGCGAGCGTCGTGAATGCTTTCACTTTTCAAGGGACTCTTGTCAGGCAGGAAGGGAAGGTGCATCGAGTAACGGGGAACTTTCATTGGCTACTACGTGCAGCCAAAAAATGTAGATGTGCAGGGGCATTGTCGTGAAGTGTTTCCTACGTGAAGGGGCTTCAAATCTTCAAATACGCCTCTTGCAGAAAGCGAGTTCGTTTCGACGCTTGTTTATCTCGAAAACTAGCACCGAACTCTGCCGTCCGCATTGAAACCGAAAGCGGGTTCGAGTGCGACTTTTTCAATCGTAACTTGAAAAGATCGCTTGTTAGAATTGCGGACTTCGCAGACACCAACAAGGTATCGTGTGTGGCTGCATCGGACACGTTAAGAGCTTTGCAGAGTAGCGAAAAAACGAGCGGATAAACACGACCGAATATTTGAAAAGCGCTTTGTGATTTTCGATCATTTCTGATCGAAATTGATTGATTGAGATTGATTGGCGCGTTTCTTCTCGACCTCGTCAACTTAAGAGGACCACTTGCATTGCAGTAAATCTTTCTCCGTCTCAAGATGCACTTGGAGAGAGGACTCCACGTGCTGAAGAGGAAGTGATCGAAAACACTTCCGTTGTTTTGATATCATTCATTGATTTATGAGAAGGCGCCTGCGTGTGGAATGATGAACACGGGATGGCACCCTCTGTCTGTGGTATTCCCCCCCCTATTGACCTCACATCGCACTCGGCTGTGTGGTGGCGCAGATGCGAAGATTTCCAAAAAGTTAGGAATAAAATAAGGTGTGCTGAGGGAACGAAGAAGGAATTTCGGGAGGTTTTAAAATCTCATCGAATGCAACGTTTCGCAGTTTTATCCTTAATTTGTATTGTAATGCGAAGAATGGCTTCTTCTTCTTAGAACCGAAAATGAGTAATTATTATTCGGCTCTAATTTCTCCGGGGGGGGGGTGATCTCCCCTTCCGTCATTTGGGCAGCAGTCTTATCAAATGCTGTCGTTCTGATCCGTTACTTTTGCAATCGAGTTTTGCGGATCGGCTCCTCAAATGGGCAATTCATTCTTTCCTCCTCCCTCCCTCTCTCTCTCTCTCCCTCCCTTCCTCCCTACACACACACACACACACACACACACACACACACACACACACACACACACACACACAACCAATGGTATGCGAGGATCAACCACTGAATGAAGAATTGAATTGAAATTAGAAGCTGGTCTCTTTCTGTCTCCGCGAAACCGATTTTTCTTCTTCTTCCTCGAAGAAAGAAAAAAAAACCATTTCGAAGCCGAAAGACTCACTCGTCGATCTATTTCAAACATCTCGAGGCAGGCGATCCTCCATTCGCTGCGCATTCGGGAAAAGGTCGTTTGATTCAAAATGGGTCACTGTGATTATATGAAGGAACGATGAGTTCAAATACATCGAGACATCCCCCACTGATGCGAATCGCGAAGGCAAAGAAATGTTTCTACGCATTTCCCAAAATAAAGTGTGATCGGGGGCTGTCTAAAAAATAAAAATAACAAAAGACTTTTTGTCGCTTCTAAAATTAAATTTATGCAATGCCCCTTAAGGAGGGGTGTGTTGGGCGCAGATTTTTCCCATTCACAGAAAAGAATTTTTTTCTTTGAAAAAATTTTTGTGAATGCACAAACACGTCGCGAGAAGATTTCCGGAAAAAAAAAAATCTGAACGCGTGCGAGATGAATTACTCTTCACGAGATGCAACGCGGAGGCTTCGTAATACTGAAATATCCGCCTGGAAATCGTTCAGCCGCCTAATCTGATGAATATTCCAGAACTGTTGGACATTGCAGAATCTCAATGCAAATACGCGGTGTGATGGAATATCAGCTCAGATGTTGAACGAAAGGCCAAAGTGCCGTCAATGCCTCGGCTTATTAACTCGCATCTGAGCAAATCAGTTCTTCCACTGCGAAATGAGGCTCCAAGACTGAGGTAGCACATTAAAGACCAATCAGCACCTTGGAAGTGGTGTTGGTACAAACATTGGAAAAGTTGGTCGAAAGAAAATTCAGGAATGGGTGGATAAAAATATGAAGGTCAACACGGCTTTGTGAAGGGGAGGTCAGTCATGCCTTAGTAATTTACCAACTTTTTATAAGAGAGTAACAGCGGAGTTGGATAAAGGAAGTGGCTGCACGATGATTTGATGGATTTCGCGATGGCATTTGACAGAATGCCACGTGGAACTCTGTTACGCAAATTAGAACAAACAGGGAGATGGATATGATATTGGTCAAGTGGATAAAAGGGTGGATGCTGGACAGATATCAAACAGTGGTAAATGGAGGGGGGAAGAGAATCGAAGCAAGAACAGTGCTGGGACTTGCTGTTTAATTTGTACGTAAATGATATAGGAAATATTCAGTGGTTTGCTGATGATGCGAAATTAGGTAGAGCGATAGTTAATCAAGGACTATTTAAATAGGCTGTCAGTATGGACAAAAGTAGCAGTTTAATGTTGAGAAATGTAAAGTTATCCACTTTGGAATAAATAAATTAGAAACCGTATATCACGTTAATGGAACTGTACTCCAGGAAAGAGATGAAGCCAGAGATTTAGGGGTAGGGGTGGTGGTGGTAGACAGAGAGTTAAAGTTTAGAGGACACATTGCTAAGGTAGCCCATAAAACTACTTGGATATTGAAGAACACATTAACAAGTAGAGATAAGAAAGTTGTTATAAGACCTTGATACGCTCACATCTGGATTACTGTGCTCAAGTCTTAGAACAAATGGAGATGGAGATGACTCTGGCTTTCTTGGGGATGAAGAAGTGGAGGAGAAGATCCAGAGGCGAGTGGTGTGTGGAATGCTCCGTAAGAAAAGTTTGAGGATTTGTGGATTGCCAAAGTTGGTTGATAAGTGAAAAAGAGGGGATGTCACAGAAACATGTAAAGGATTTTTAAACGATGGATGCGGAGGAAAGTTTTAGCACCAGCAGAGGAGGAAGAATAAGAGTCAGTCGTGTGAAGTAGGTGAGCGAGAGGGTGGGGATTTTTCTTTTGGAGAGTAGAGTAGGAAATTGGCGGAAGGGGTTGCCAGAGGCAGTTGCGAGTGCTTTGTCGGCCAATGCATCCAAGGATGTGTTGTGTGGATGGGGTGGGTCGACTATTACGGTTCTTTGGACTCCACGTAGGTTGCCCTGAATAATAATAATAATGCAATGTGGTCTGGTCTTGTCTGACCAACGACAACTGCCGCTACTGCTCCGGAAGGCACTCCTTCTCGGAACCTCCCGAAAGAGGAGTGCTGACCACTCGTACATGTCGCCACCTCATTACAACGGAGCCTCACGAGCTAAAAGTAGGTTTATATTTTGCGCTTTCATGAATCCAAATCGAGAACAGTTCGGAGATGGTTCAGTGCAGAATTTCCGCTCGTTCGTTTCCGCGGTAAGCACCCCTTGAAAGAGGAGGGGATTGGTTTATGCGAAAGGTTTCGGACAACCTTCAAAAAGCCGGAGAGAGCGTGACAAACAGAACGATTCCGCAGAAGCTGTAAGATGCCCTGCGATGAGCCAAATCGCGGATGCGATGCTGCAACCAGTTGTAAAGATCGCCTTCAAAAGCGACTGAAAAAAAAAAAAAAAAAAAAAAAACGAGTCGAAGGGAAATATCGTCGAAAGAGCTAACTGCGAAACTTGACTCGGAAATTAAAAGACGAATCAGCAGTCATTGACACCGTCATTTATTTCTTCCTTTACCTGATTCAGCCGTAATCGCGAACGAATTACGGCTGAATCAGGTAAAGGAAGAAATAAGTAATTCGTAGAGTGTGAGTGAGCGGTGATCGGAAAACTCGCGAACCGAGTATTCCAGGGGCGATCCAAAACTCGAACTATTTGCGCCAACGAGGTTACTTCGCATTTTGCGAGAGAGGAATCGCCCAGCAAACGAGAGAAAGGGCAATTCCTCGCCAGCAACCGAACCTTCCATCGGCTGATTGGTCCTGCATCGTTCAATCGCACGTGCCGGACCCATTACATTAGTTTATCACGTTCTGTTTTTGTGCCGTCGATGCGATCAACCTTGAAACGGAGAATCAGGCTCGCCATCGATTCCTTCAGCGATTCGTTGCCGTGCAAATGTGGCGCAGTGCGTGAGAACAAATCGCTTACCGTCACGAGGTTTGAACTGCGGCTGCAGACGCTCCCATGGAAATAAACAACACTTCGATTTTTGATTGGTTTAAATTATTTACTTGAGATAGCGAAAATTTCACTTTTAAAGTCTCTCGTTTCTCCCTTTTTCTGTAATGAACATTTCGAAATATAAAAATATTATCTCTAATATCCTTGTTTAAATATTATTACGTTCGCCGCCAGGTTTCGCATCTTCGTGAATTTTACAACAATTTTTAGCAAACAAAGTGTCTCTTCTGCGGAACACCCATATTTAGCTTGTTCCACAAACAAAGCGATGATCATCTACGCCCTGAATCCGGCCTCGAGCACCTGTAACTACGCACACAGCCGAGAAGACTACCGGAATTTAGTCCACACAGAAGAAAACAGACACAGAACATGCAATTTCCTCTTCATCTGCGCTAAGGCCGTCATCTACAGCTTCTACCTAAAACAGACAAGAAATAACCAGCACCCATCCATCACTGAAACTGCACAAACCCTCATGTACATCCTCCGTCGGAAACTAAAAAGCAAGCTTTCACTGGAACTTGATTACTACAAAGAAACAAGAACTCTCACGAAATTCATAGAGGAGTGGAATCCAACTGGTACCCTCTTCTGGATTGACGACGACAATGTGCTTCATCTGAAGGATAACTCAGATTGAAACTGAACTGAAATTTTGGATTCATTTATTGCATTCTCTGTTGTATACCCACCCGAAAGGAAAATGTTCCTTTCTCTGTAATATATATTATACTTATAATATGTAAATAGTCCTTTTGTTACCTACCTTCTAATGCATATTTTATCAAGTTAAAAGAAAAAAAATTTTCCCCCCTTGCATCCCATCCATTTACTCGTCCGTTCAAGGACGGGTTCAGTCTCCTCCTAATGAGGGATTTACTGGCGTATTAATGCAGCCGGCTCTCCACTCCTCTGCAGCATCCCGTAAGGACGGTATTCCTGACTGTAATCCGTGTGTGTTCCGGGGTCGGTTTGTCTGCTTGCGAGATAAAAAAAAAACAGATAAACTGGGGGGGGGGGACCTTCTGTCCACGCCCAGGACCTGCTAACTTGGCTATGGCTGACGAAGATCCTTAAGCTCCTCACGTCGTCGACGGGAATCGAACCCAGGACACTCCTTCCCTAAGCATAGGGTTGCGAAGCGCAAAGCCAATGGCTTTGCGCGGAGAACGCTTTGGAAAAGCGTTCTCTGCCTGGACTTTCCCTGCATAATAATACGTGAGTAGCAGTTGCGGATATTTCTGCCTAATATTAAACAGGAAAGGAAGAAGAACAACAACGCAGAGAAATTAAAATAATGTTTTATTATTGACTTTATTTTTCATCAATTTAAACAACTTTACGAAAAAGTTCACAATTTCTTTGGTTTCTAAAATTCAATGCGATCAAAAATAGACACTTTGTTTTTTGAAATCTTAACTTACACGGACGGAGACGATTTTCATTGCTAGGGTGTGACCTCCGCCGTCACCCTGCTTTTGGGAACGCCTGAAGTAGCTGGAGAAAATGCTTCAAATTTGGTCTTTGCAGGGTGATCGGACCACCTCACCACGGCACCGAATGCTGTGCCGGTTTTGCACGTTATGTGGGTGGGAGCTTCCCCCCCCTTAGCTCCCCCTCCCCAAATAAAGGAACAAATGCGTGAGTGCACCAAACAACGACCTTTAAAATAGCTGTTAATAGAACAAGCTGGTGACAATAACCGACGAAGCAACAATATTTGTACATTTTGTGTGTGTGTGCGTGCACAAACATTTACTCTCACCATAAAATGGCGTTGATTGCGTCATCTGAAAGTGAAGCTCGACCTCTTTTTTTACATTTTCTTTTCGTTTCGCACACTGAACGAGGGTCGTGCACGGTTTCCTTTCCCCAAACAGCTTTTCCCCTTGCAGTTCATCGCAGCTCGAGCGTCGATCCAATCCGTTTGGGATTCGAAAGCGGGTTTCTTGCTTGGCGCAGTGAACGCAAACGAGAGCGTGTGGATTTTTTAATTCGAAGCGGTCCGCTGTCGCACGGTCCTGTTGCCGTTTCCGATGATCCTCTCCCTGAGGATGTCCTTCAGCTTCAGCAGATTGTCCAAATCTCGGTTCAGCTGCTGCGTTTCCAGCTCCGTGGACATCACCACTTTCGACAGATTGGCTATCGTGGCCGAGAAGGCTTGCAGTTTTTCGGCCGCCACTCTTTTCCTGAGCGACAGATGGTTCCAGATGCTGTACACGAGGAACGTGGACATCGTGCAGACGACGACGAACAGCAGGATGCGCATTACGCTGCGCAGTTTTGAGTTTCGAAATACGCGAGTCGTGCTGAACACCACGGCCGGGAAAAACTGATGAGCGTATTTCTTTCTTCGTTTGCTTTTCTTTACTGGCACCATAACGATGGGCGAAGGCGGCGATTTTTCTGAAAAAGTAAACAGAATATAAGAAGATATTAATGCAAAGTACTCGCACAACGCAAGACACAAGAACACGTGACTGCACTCATGCATAACAAGATATTAAAAGCGAATTTATTTTAAAGAGAATTTTTTAACGAAATTTGATCCCATGACAGCTGCTTGCTGGCGATTATTTAGAACTCAAGCAGCAATAGAAGTCAAACATAAAATTTCTTTTAAATATGCAAAAGTCTCAATCAATGAGCATTTCGTCATCAGGACAAACACTCGAAAAGTCTCGCGATCATTAGGATGTTAAAAAAAGGATATTTTCAAAAATATTCACATCTCGACACATAAATGAAAACCGATATATTAATTTCCTAAAACAGATTACTTAAACAGCCACAAGAGGACGCTGGGGGTGTTTACTCGAAATCACGATTTACGCGGAATGTGTTTCCATTTTGAAATCGTGTCAGAGGAGTCTCAAATAAAACCGACGCATGATAACACGTGCAATATAAACAGGAGTACCCCGCTCATACGACATGTTACGTTCCAGACGACGGTCGTATAGCGAATCACTGCTTTTTTTTTTACTTGTAGATGAATGTAATGGTTTAATAGCTTTTAAAAGCAGTCATACGCGTCAATATAAATGAAGCGTTTATTTACGTCATACTCGTCAAGGAAAGATTGAAGACAGTTTTCTCGAATGTGAAAGTTATTTCTTTCACATTCGAGAAACATCCATAATGGCTTCGCTTAAGCCTTAAGGCAGTGTTTCTCAAAGTGTGGTCGTTAGGGGGTACGTGGTAATTTTCGGCTATGCATGATTAAAGGAGTCATCATATTTTTCAACAAACAGAGCAATTAGAGACAACCGGCATAAAAACGTCACTAACTAATAATCACATCTCTCCTCCAACAGAAAGTGCTGTATAGACACAAGCAAAACAACCATATGGTTTTATTTGACACTACCCCGTCGTGAACGTGTTAAAACTAAGAAATATATAGTGAATGTGTTTCAGGTATTATGGAATTCGGTCGAAGGGAATTAGCATTTCAACTCAACTGTTGAAATGCTAATTTGTCTTTGGTTCGCGCGATCTTTTGTTAATACCGCACCAATCACATGCACTTCTTCATAGCTGCTCTACTCTCTCTCAAGTCTTGTAAATGACTGGTAATTTTTACTTGAAATAATGGGAAAGAAGATGAAGCTCTTTCTAGATAGATGACTTTGACGATGCACACAAGGAAACTGTTCTCGATGCCCAAAGTAGTGACAGCGAGTAGGCGCTTCTTGGTAAGTCGCACCATTTTCGGTTTCTTTCCTGAAAACTTTAGTTTTCGAAAATTCTCGCACGATTTTTTAGCTTTAATTTTGGGAAAAAAGTGAGAGTTATATTCGAGTAAATACGGTACTTTTTTTAGCTTTCAAATTCTTAAAATCGTATTAAAGATTGGATCGAGTAAATACGGTAATTTTTTTAGCTTTCAAATTCTTACATTGGTTAAAGATTGGATTTATGAAACTCCCCAAAGAGAGCAAATACAAGCAAGCAACAAGAAAACGTTGATATTGTATCTGAATCAAATGAAATTGATAAGGGTGTGTCGTCTGACATCTCTAGACAACCAAAATTTACAAAAAAATTATATTTTTTGTTTACATGAACATATAAATTCAAATATTTCATTTTAATTAATATTTTTAATTAATTTTTTAATCAATTAATTAATTAAGGTACTTGGTAATAGTGAAAATTTAAGAAAGGGTACGCGGATATCTGAAGTTTGAGAAACACTGTCTTAAGGGAACGCACCGCCCACTTTGGTCTTCAGTTGCCCACATTGCTTTCGACAACCGTAACACGAGTAGTGCGAGGTAAGTGCGCGTGTGCCTGTCTCGGTGTTCGATTCAGCACCGTCGCTAATTTTGATTATTCTACTCTTGGCACGGAATGCACGATGAGAGGTGTCTGCGTCTTCTTTTCGCTGCTGCCCCTGACCCGGATCTTCATCTGCCAACGACAAAACGATAAAATAATACTCACAAACCGATCGCAATTAACGGCAAAATACCAACAGAAGCAGCGAGCAACGACGACGTACACAAACCCTTCACGAAAACTGCGCATCCGTTGATTCACGGGAGCGTCGTGTCGCTAAAACCGTCGTATGAATGAATGCAGCGACGTACAAATGAGCATCGAAAATGTCGCTTGAGTGGGTCGTCGTCACGCAAAGCGTCGTCAGTCGGAGTATTACGCTTTAATATTAACAAAAAAAAGTTTATAAAGGAATAAAAGGAAAAGAATAAAATTATTATTTTAATTAAACGCGCGACGTTCATCGTAACTGCGTTGGATTTTTTCAGACGTAAAGAAGCAAAGCAGCCTACGAACGCTCACGAACTCGCCCAACGATGTTTCTAATTGTGTTGCATTGAACACGTGCGTGCACGTATTCAATGCAATACAATTAGAAACATCGTTGCAATACTTGTATTGCATTGATTGCAATACAATCGATGCAACACAATTAGAAACATCGTCGCATTGAACACGAGCGTGCACGTGTTCAATGCAACGCATCAAATGCTTCAAAAAGCAAACGGTGATGAATGCTTATCCCGTACTCAAGTTTACGAGTGGTTTAAGCGATTTCAAAGTGGTCGTGAGACGATGACGAAAAGCCGGGCCATCCAAAAACTGGACTGAGCAAAGTTAACATCCGAAAAGTGCGTGATTTCATCAAAGAAAACCTGAAATCGTCCGTGAGATTGATTGAAGATGAATTGGGGATTTCAAAATCCGCTGTGCATAACACTTTGACCGAGAGTTTGGGCCTTTGTCAATTGAATTCGCGATTTGTTCCCCGCAAGTTGACCGACGACCAAAAAATGTATCGAATTGAACACTGCAAGGACCTCATTAAAACCGCTCGTAAGGACTCAAACTTCCTTGAAACGATCGTTACTGGTGACGAAACGTGTTTTGAGGATGAGCCCGAAACAGACCAGAAGAGGGGAATCCGAAAAAAAGTCGCCTGGAGAAGTCAAAAGTAAAGACAATGCTGATTTGTTTCTACGATTCCAAGGGCATCCACAAAGAATTCGTTCCGCCTAGCTAAACGGTTAATGGCGAGTTTTATCTCGAAGTTTCGAAGCGATTGATAGCGAGAATTCGTCGCGTACGGCATGAATATCGTGATGCAGGCAGCTCGTCCCTTTTGCACGATAATGCGCCGCCTCATCGTTCGAACATTGGGAGACAGTTTTTGAGCCAAAACCAAGTTTGTGTGTTGGATCACTCGCCGCATTCACTGATTTAGCACCTGTGACTTCTTTCTCTTCCCCCGACTTCATTTGCCGATGAAAGGAAAGCGACACGACACCAATGAAAACGTTCAAGCGGCACTAACCACGACCCTCAACAGGATCCCAAAAACCGATATAAAAAACTCATTGAACGAATTAACTGACGGAGCCAAACGAAGCCGAGGGAGAGTAAATCGATTGAAATAAATGATTGGAATAATTCTAATTGGCCTGTCTTTTATTTTCTATCAAAAGTTCGGTTTATTTTTGGACAAAGGGTTCAGATATTTCGTCACGTTGCAATGTTTGAAGAAAATCAGTTTCCAATAATAATGACATTTAGCTAATTACTTCCATTTTTTTTTTTTTTCAGTCTGGTCACTCATACATTCAGCTGATTATAATACGATAAACTGTAACATGTAATTTCACTGTCTTATTATATGTTTTGTTTTCTTTTTTAAAGGATCAGACTTCCTCCACGTTCGAAGAATGATACTGCGCCACATCAAACGTAAAAGCAGCACACGAATTAAAACAATCGCAAACATCCGTGCCTGAAGCGGGATTCGAACCCGTGACCTGTTGGTCGGAGGGCGCCTACGCTAACCACTCGGACGACCGACCGGCCGGCAATCCATTTGAACAATCGGTCATCAGTGCGATCTTCAACTGCGAATACGGTGAGACAGGCGGATTAAGCAAATTGCAGTCTCCTGGCCACGACGGGTCAAATGGCAACGTATTGCGGCAGGATGAGCTTTGCAAAGCACATCCTGACAACAGACCCCTAACAACGGGTTGTTGAATTGGAGTCGGCGACGTCAATGAACGATTCGTGTGTCAGGAGGCAGCGTTTTATTAGCACACGTTGGATATGCACGAGGCTGGCGGAGCATCATGGTCGACCATCCCTTCAAGTTCGTCCCAAGTCGTCGAACGAGAGACGAGTGGACGGTGCGACTCAGGCGGATGGATTGGCGGAGAGCACTTTTCGACATCTGCGACGAGCGAAGGCTCTTTGGAGGGGCCCGAAGAGAATGCCGTCGCTCTGAGGCTGGTATACGCGATGAAGTAAACTCCACGCACATCTCGAAAGACTGCTCGTGAAAGTTCTTTCGAACAGCGGAAGCATTTTGAGTTAAGTCCTCGGCGAAAAGATGATACGGAGTAGCGACGCATGCGCGCCACCCGAAAGAATATTAACGGAAGCACTCGCCAAGAGTCGATGTTCGCAACGGAGTCCCCCTCGTAAAATATTCTGCGTTCCACTTAACGCAAGAGGGAAGCACTCGCACGCCGTAGTTGGAGCCTCGGTGGCTCAGTCGATGTAGACGAAGCCCTTTGGCCGGAAAGACCTGGGTTCGATTCCCGTCAGAGACGTGAGAAACCTGTATCTGGTTTCTTTCGACGGAAGGTGAGTTAGCCAGTCTCATACGGGGATAGACGGAAAATCCGGAAACTCGGATTTTCCGTCTGCCAGAACAAGCAAACCGGCCCCGTGAACACACACACACACACACACACACACACACACACACACACACACACACACACACAGGCCGGGCCTACAGTCGTAAAAGATACTTATCCACCACCAGGAGGACTCAAACCGCCCCCCAAATGGACGGGGAAGAGGGGGAACCACATACGAATATTGTTTATCAGCGTCATCCATCAGACACAACGTTGATGATGAATAACTCGGCACGAGTTGAGTCCGCGCGGTTAGCCTAGTAGCTTTGAGCTTCGCAACTTGGGAAAGGAGTGTCCTGGGTTCGATTCTCGTCAACGACGTGAGGATTTTAAGGATCTTCCTCAGCCATAGCCAAGTTAGCAGGTCCTGGGCGTGGACAGCAGGGTTTTCCCCAGTTTATCTGGGGTTTTCCTCCCGCAAGCAGGCAAACCGGCCCTAGAACACACGCGGATTACAGTCAGGAATACTTAAGACCCAGCCATAGGCCTGATTCGTCACCTATACCGGGCCCGAGCCCGGATAAAATTAGAGGGGATCGAGATGGTGCCGTGCCCTCCTGTGAAAGGAACTCACGGCAGTTGTATTATCATACGCTAAATAAATAAATTGGCAAAAATGAACAAAATAATGGATCGAAGCGTTATTTGTCCTTTTGCTTGACGGGCGCAACTGAGATCGCTCGTGGAGAATTTCAAACCTCGTTTGTAAACAACGCAAGGGGTGGCTGGCAGGCAACGACGAGTTATTCCGCTTAGATAGCGACGCCGATGTTCGCGTGAAGATGGAACAGTTTAAAGTTAAAACCCAAATCATGAAGGGGTGTGCGTAAGGGCCCCACTCGACACAACAATTGCTTTGCTGGCTTCGGTAAAACGTTAAATCCTTCAACGGAGATTTCTTCGGGAATTAGAGCACGTGCGCAGGACGAACGGGCGTTCTTAGAAGCACCGACGCTTGCGGAGTACAAAGGTCTGGTCTGTCAGTCAGGGTTCTGATTACGCGTCCTCGGGAGGAGAAGAAAATCGCAGTCGCAACCTTGACCTTCGCAGCGGAGAAGATCTGGCGAGGGCGCTTGTCGGAAGCATAAAACTTAAAAAGGTAATTAACGAAATGCCGTCGATAAACAATTCAATTCTTCGACTCAATTTGCAAATGCAGTCGACAGAATTGAAGATTTTATTCTGAGCCGCAGGCGGTTGGACGATTCGCATTTCCATCCTCTGCCGAGGGAAAGTAGCGGACCGGAAATGCATTTCCGTGGCCGCCTAAACAATTTCACAAACTCGACACCTGCGCAGGCTTCGAACTCGCAAAGTCCTGGTCGCAGAACGAAGCCACCCGCTCGGCCTGCCACGATTCCGTCCGATATTCGTTAAATAACCGATCGCAAAACGATCCGCGTGGTTCGGTGCGAGCCACAAAACGAGGAGCAGTCGCGTGCAAAAGCGAAGAACGCGAAAAGGAAAAAAAACGAGAAACCCGAAGACGAAAGAAAATGCGAAATGATTTTACGATTGCCCTTCCCTCGCGATTGGTGGGCGCACAAGAAGAGATTGACCCCGCGGAAGGAATTTGAAATTCAGCGACATTCCAAAGGCATAGGCATTGGCGGTTACTCGGGCACGTGGCAGGAAAGAGCACCTTCTTCCGACTTGAGAACTTCAGTCGACTACTTGGAAGTTGCTTTCGCGTCCACTTCATTCGGGACGCCACCTTTTCGGCTGTCAAGCCGTAACGAATGGACGGCATTTAGTAAGGATCGACTTTCTGTCAGGCGGATGCGTGATTGACTCCTCGTAACCGCCCTCGGTGCATCCCACTGGCGACTGCAAAGGGTCTCCTTGTTTTGAAACGGACAAAAATGGCGCGTGCACAAAAAACGCCTCGTTTAAAACGTCAAAATGCATCCGACGGCGCTTCGTTCTCCCGAAAAGAAGGTCTCTTAAAAGTGTTCCACGGATTCATTCTCGCGTCGCGAGCTCAGTAGCCAGACACCATCGGGTGCCCGAAGATGAAGCGTGCCTTGAAAGGGATGCACTTCAGCGACACCGGGACATCCCACGCGGTGTGACCCAGATACCGAAGGAGGTTCCGTTCAAGACTTCCCCCGTGCCTTCGAACCCCTGTGCGACAAACGTTGTGCGGAGTTGATTATTTTGAATCTGCGTAATTGACAATTCCAAATAGCGTTCTTTATAGTAATCGTCGTCTCAACGGGCACACCCGTGTAGGCAGCGACAGTGAACTCATTTTCTGAAGGAAGACGATGAAAGATTCTTTGGATCTTAAAAGTGGAGTTCTGGGGCAGAAATGCGAAGAAATGCAGCATTGCTGAAACCAAAGGCATAAACCTTTGTTTGAAAAAAGCATTTTCCAAAAATGCTTTTGTTTGATTTTCCAAGAACTTTCTTGCGCATGCAAGAAAGTTCTTGGAAAATCAAACAAAATTCCAAAATTTTATGTCGAAATGCGATCATCAAAACGTGCTCGCATTTTAAATAACGTCACGCGAATTTACACAAAAGTGCGAACATGGCGAGCGCTAAATTCTCATTTCTGCTTCTTCTCTTTTATTAAGAAGATTTACCTTCACGTGTGGTCCGTTCTTCCGCTTCTTCTTCAGGGTAGCAATTTATCTTTCCGACTGCATTTTTTTAAGCCTTTCCTTCTGCTGCTGTTTCTTCTACAACACGTGCTGTCGAACAGACATTCGGACTGGTTTATTAGCCCGTTTGTAAGAGGTCATCGCAGCACTTCAGATAACGTTCACCTCCCACCATTGTGCTGCTGCTATTATCTTACGGTACGAGTGCGTACCCCCCCCCTCTCCGCAGAGGACCCGCCTTTTACTCCGTAAATATCCCACAGATAAGAAAGCGCTCCGTTATCATCCATTAGAGGACGCACCATCTCCGCTGACCCTCGCCGATCCGGCAATGCTGCAATCCTAAAAAAGCGCGCCCGATCGATGCGATTGTTTCGCCCCCCAATTTTCCTCGGGAATTCGTTTCTTCAAAACACGATCGGAATGGATAATCTACGCCGACAGTTTTTATTCGTTCCTGCAGTTTGCCGTCTCGTGTGGAGGGGGCGGTTATTTTCCTCGCAACGTGCGATTCGGAAGAAGGTCCAACCAGCGGGTAATTTCGAAATTTAGCGAAGAAGGCTTCGGACGATGTTTACAATTTTCAGCCTTGAATTTCTTCCGCGATGTCTTCTGGGAAGGCTCGATCCCCGGCAGTGTTTTCATGTTTACGTTTTCTGCAGATTGCGAAACGGATGACCCCGATGGCCACTTGGAATTGCGAAATTCTTCCCCAGTTTATCTCGAAGCCTTCTTAGAAATTCTTCCGATAAATATTCGAGAAACGACTTCCCATTTCACGCGTTCAGCAGTCTCCGATAATTCTTGCTGCTCCCGCACGAGATTCCGATCTTTAAACTCTTTCCCGAAGACGTCACTCTTCTCCCTCGGAGATAATCTTTAAACTGTGTACGCAGCAGTTCCGATAAAGCCCTTGACACGTCGGTTGGACGAAGAAGAAACCTAACCATGTTATCGCCTAATTTCTGTTCCTTCCGTAAAAAAAAAAAAAAAACCTTTTTCCTATCAAGCAGAACAAAGTGCGTAAAAATATCTAAAATCCAAAATGAAGGAAATCCAAACACTCAGCTCCTGCCAGAAACAGCTTTTATTCTGTTCAGAGAACTACTCGGAAATGAAACCAACGAAAAGTGCTCTGCTTACATTTCGATAAAAATAATCTTCTCGCAAATATTTGGAAACAATTCACAGGGAAGGAGGAGAAACACGAAAAGAATTTAAACCCATAAGAGAACCGTTCTGCCAAAACGTGTCTTATGTGGTCTCCAATCTGGAAATTGTTTAGTTCGTGTTTTCTTATCTTTTCCTGTAATTAAGAGTTATTTCAGATCGAGATGTGATGTAGCTCGACACGGCGCAAAAATAAAAACGCTTTTTTTGTTTTTTTTACTGCATCGAATGCAAATCCAGCAAGTGGCATTTCACGAGCTTTAGGTAGATGCTCGAGATTGTAAGATGAAAAATAAAATCCAATCGCTATTTCTCAGAAAACGGAAGTAAAGGTAGGAATACGAGAATTAGCGGAAAGATTTTTCCAACTGAGAACATCTTTTGGATTTCGCAAGATTTTGCGGACATTTCTAATAACGCAGAAAAGTGTCGATTTGGAAATAAGCAGTCGAGGGGAGCTTCAAGATGGAGCGAGAAAGAATTTATGCTACAAAGACATCTCAATCCTTAAAAAGAACCTTTCAGGACGAAAGAAGTTCAGACTCACAAAAACGCAGCTGAAGATTTCTTGCTTGGTTTTTTCCCTACCGGAAAGAGGAACTGCCGAAGAAGACGTGAAGGAATGGACTCCACTAAGAAAGGGAAATTTCGGTCTTGCTTACGAAGGCAGAAATAAGCGTGGAATTTCGCACTTTTAAATTCGCATAAAATTATTTAAATTTTGAACAAAATTTCGGAATTTTACGTGAAACATCCCCATAATTAGGGTTGTCCCAAAACCCTAATTATGGGGATGTTGCCCTTGTTTTCGCTTCTCCGGGGTTTTAACGATGTGCGTGACAGTGTTAAGAAGTGTGCGGACAGACATCGTACAGCAGACGAGTGTCGAATCCCCCAGCTCCGCGGATATCATTACGAAGGAAACACGGCGCCGATGTCTGTGCTTGTCCACGAGGGAGATCGCCGCCCCTGTACATACACACGCAATACGCCAAGGGGGCTGAAGTTGTACGATAGCAGACAACTCACGGCAAAGACGGAGCAAGTCCCCAATTTCTTCCCCTTCTTCCGGAATTTCGGAAGACGGGGAAGAAATCTTTAATCTCTTGTGGCCCGCGTTAAGCCGTACCGGCTATTAAGGGGATAAAAACAGACTCTTCCTTTATCCACCTTCCTAAGAAAACACAGAGAAGTGAAAAGTCTGTTCTTATTAGTTTGATAACCACCCCGATTGGAGATCTGATGACGAAATTAAGACGCCTTCATTCGTGGGTGGGGAAGGCGATTCGTTTGGCGAGGATTCAAACACGAGCGACAATCTCTTTCTCACTTTCTCTCACACACGCGCCCAAACCACAGGCAGTGGCGTCGTGTTGTTTGTGAGATGACCTCCATTAATCGGATATTTTTCGCCTTACAAGATCCTCAGTTATCGAACTGACCTTTCCCGTTATCCTCGTGCGCCACGCTCTCTGCGAAGTCCCTCCTGAAAGGCAACACGAGAGCAAACCGTTTAACGGAGGTCACCTCATGAACAACACGACATCATCGCCGTAGACCAGGCGTACACCACTCGATTGTCTTTGAGGGCCAAACCCAACTTAAACCACCTGACCAAGGGCCAGATGACTTCGGACCTTGAATCTCAGACTAGTCCACTGCAGCTAAACTTAAATAAATTTGTTAGTAGGTCTACAGTAAATACTAATTAATATGCATATTTAAAATTTTTAGAGAGCTACAATTAAAATTATAATCCAAATTATTTACAAACAGATATCGCTGAGAAATTTCTCAATAAAAACCACTTAAACATAAACACAAAGTTTGCTAATAATTTCACTGGGAATATCGTACTTATTCTCAGTGAAATATCACCGAATGACTGAATGGCATAATGCGGCACATTGCATTGCTTTGCTGCCACTAGTTTATCAAAGTTCGGTGTCATGTTTGAAGCGGCCGTTCTTAACATGGCCCCTAAATTGATATCACTTAAAGATGAACGCCGTCTGGTTTTGTTCAAGTTCATGAACCGAAAAAGTTTGTTCCCAAGTATATGTGCTCCGAAACACACCAAATACCTGGTAGGCCCACAAACGTTTAGATTTTTCCTGATCCAGAAGAGAATAAAACTCTTTCAAAGTACTCTCCCTGTGCTTGACCCGATAGTTCTCAGAACACTGGAGATCAACAACTTCCATCCGGAGTTGTAGATTTTCTGCCTCGACAGAAAATGGATCCTCAATCACTTTCATGCGGACTTCGTCTTCATTACTCAATGGCATTCTTTTCTGAAACGCCTCACTTAGAAGTGAGATGTGCTTCTTATGTTTTCCACTCACCACTGACTGATATTCTGATGGAATATTCTGTCGACAAGTGAAGAAATGTCACACATCCCTCCCCCTTAGCAAGTTGATTTTCAAACAAACTTAATTTTTCGTTTTGAATGTCTTCATAAGAGACATTAACTGAAAAACAAACTTTTTTTCCCTTGAAGCTGCACGTTAAGGTCATTTGAGTGACCCAAAATGTCACACAAGAAAAATAAACCCTGATTCCATTCTTCGTCCATTATTTCTGGGATTTTCCATATCTTCTTGAGATTCCAAAAATTCAACGAGTTTATTTTTCAGAGCGACAAAGCGAAGCAAAACCTTACCGCGGCTCAACCAACGTACATCGGTGCGGTGTGGCAGATCCGCCCGCACTCGGCATCATTTTTTTCTAGATTTTTTTCTTCGAAACATTCTGCGTTAGAAACCCGAATTGAACAGAGCAAACACTACTTTAATCACGTGATCAAACTGCAAAACCTTTTAAACACGACACCTGCTGATGAATTCGGCAGAGAAATTTTAAATAAACGAGGGAGGCGCACGAAACTCGGGGTTCAGAATATTCGAAAAGTGAACGCATAAACCTCGTTTCGAGAACTTTCAACACGAACACAAATTACAGGAAGATTCGTACGACCAAAAAAAAAAAAAAAGATAAAAATAATAAAAGAAAGAAAATGACGAACGGGGTTCTCTTGTTGGCCTTCATATAAAGAAGTTTCCGTTTTTGTTTTTTTTCTTTCGATGTCGTGACATTCGCGAAACCCTTTGCCGCTTTGATCGCAACGAGAAGGCGCTCCCTCAAATAAGGGACGGGGAGGGGAGGTAATGCCTCCGCGGATTTCGCATTGCATTGGGAATCACCGTAAATACGCGACTCAGTAACAGCTGTTGGAGGGTTTCGCAGTGAGCGGCTGAAACAGCGACACCTGCTGGCAAATAATACGCGAAGTTCAATGATGTCGAACGCAGTCGTGAAATGTGTCGCGCAACGTTTCAACGGAATAAAATTCTCCGCGAGAACATTCACAAGGAGACAAATAACGCACACGATGGTCACCTTTCAAATTTCAGCGTCGTCGAAGGTAACGCAAAGGTCACTGGCTCCCCGCTGCTCTCGACGGTGCGAGGTCACGAAAATTGTAGTCGAGCATTGAAGAAAGTCGCATTACACGAGGCGATCCGCAACAGGATTACGTACGAAATCCAATTACGAGTGACGAGGTGGGGACACGGAATCGGACGTGCAGCGACAAACACGAGGATTTAAAAGAAAGCGAAAGGAATGCGAGGAGGAAGACTCAGTCGCGAAACAAAACTAATTTTAAGGAAAAAAGATATTCCGATTTTATTGCACCCCCAAGAGACTTGAGAACTCCATCTGTCTTTTCCCCACTTGTGAAAACGAAATCAAAAGTGTTATGGCTACACTAAAAACAACCGAAACTTCAGGATACGATGGGATTAACACAAACATTGTGAATGAATGCCAAATGCACATCGTAAAATCCCTGATGTACATTTTTAACTTATCATTCATGACAGGCACGTTTCCATCAGATTTTAAGAAAGCCGTAGTTGTACCGATTTACAAAAAGGAAAACAAAGATAACTTGAAAAATTACAGACCGACCTCACTTCTTCCGATCTTTTCGAAAATATTAGAGAAATCGGTAAAAATTAGACTCGTGAAATTTTTGGACAAAAACAACTTCTTTTCAAAGAATCGGTTTGGGTTTTCAGGCAAATGTTTAGCACAGAACGTGCTTTAATGAACTTCACAAACACAGTTTATACCTCCCTTAACGAACATAAACTAACATTAGCAGTATTTCTGGATATACACAAAGCTTTGGCTGTGTATCACATGAAATTTGAATAAAAAAAATTAGAAGTCATAGGAATACGAGTTCCTGCCCTAAACTGGTTCAAAAATTACTTAAATGTCAGATCACAAATTGTAAAAATAAACAACAGCTACAGCAGCTCCAAAACAGTAGACTGCGGTGTACCACAAGGATCTGTCGTAAGACCAATCTTATTTAACATTTATATCAATGACTTCTGCAATCTCAAACTAAACAGTAAAACAAATACTTTTGCAGAAGATACAGTACTCATTTTCTCTACGGACAGACACAGCCGAACAAATTGAAACCATCGTGAATGCTGATCTCTTGAAAGTAACAAATTGGTTCCAGTCAAACAAACTCAGTCTGAATGTCTCAAAAACTAAATATCGAAATTTTAACTTGCGAAATACAACTGGCAAAATGAACTTCGCTGCACAATTAATTTTGCACGATTGGAATTGCAGAACAAATTCAAATTGCAACTGCGAGAAAATAGAAAACGTCAGTGTAATAACTTACTTGGGATTAAAAATTGAGAGTAATTTAAGCTGGAAACCGCATATCACCGATGTCGTGAATAAAGTAAGGATTATGTTAAACAGACTTTACTACCTAAACAGATTCTTAAATTTAAATATGCTAAAAATATTATATTCTGCCTGGATTCAAAGCGCACTACAATATGGTATATTTAAGTCGGGGAGGAATCTATCGCACTACTCTGAAACCTTTAATCTCGACTCAGAAAAGAGTAATTCAAATCTTAACTAGAAACAAATCTAAGGATACTGCAATGTGTAATGAATACACCCCACTAAACATACTACTCCTTAGATATTTATACGTCTATAGGGTACTATTAATCATAAAACACGACAACGAATACGTAAATATCAAACGAGATACTTTCCACAGTAGACATCAGGGCCTAAAATATTTAGTTCCAAAACAAATAAAGAAGCAACACACAAACATTATACTTATTTAGCCCCGAAAGTATTCACCACACCTCCTTTAACAATAAGAAATGAAACTAACTCAAACAAATGCAAAACTCTAATCAAAGAGGATTTATTTTCCCACAGAAATGAGGAAGCTCTGTTCAAAATAATTGTAGAAATTATTGGCTTTTAGCATATTTGTATTCAAAGATCCAGCCTCACGTGTAAAACGTAAAATTTAAATGCTCTTTAACTGCTTTTTTTTTTTTTTTGTTCCTAATTAATTCGTATGCAACTTTCTCTGTATGATGAAATTTTATTTTATCTGCGATTTTATTACGTAATTATATAATAATAATATTTTTATTATATGAATGTACATATGTGTATATAATGAAGATGCATTACGTAAATATTCGTAACTATGCATATCGTAACTTGGATGAGCTGTTGCTCTTAGGTTGCACGTAGGATTGTTCAACATTTTGTACTATTATAGGAAGCTTAAATATATATATATTAAAAAAAAAGATGGAAAGACCCGGGTTTGATTCTGGTGTGGGATGCGAATGAGTTTTAAAAAGGGCTTTTCTGCCACAAAATTCATCCTCGAGGACGCGTTGACTGCGTCTGCCCTTTCGAGCGATTGTCCGCAAGAAGAAAACTTCGCAACGGGAATTTGAGGAAAGGAAGCACGTGACTGAGGAATTCCTCTCGTGAGCACCGAAGATGGCAGCTATCAGATTCTTTTCGTTCTTTGTTTGTGTGTTGCATCAGCCGACCCAGAAATATCAATCTGAATTGAAAAAAAAGTTGGCGAAATGTGTCACCCAAGCGACTCCTTTCGGAAGCACCCCAGGGATTTCAATCAGGGACCGAACTCAGTTCGTATCGACAGACGAAGCGGGGGTTAAAAGGGAATCTTCAAACTTCGCTTGATTAGGAGCGAAACCGAGACAAGCAAGAGTTCGACTTCGAGTGGATCGCAGAAGATTAAAAAAAAAAAAAAAATCATTTCCGGAATTAATGAGCGCACGTGCGGAAAACTTGAGGTGATGGCGGTTTGGTTTTTCGAGTTTCATCCAAAAATATGAATTTGGTGGATTCCTTAAAGTTCAAGCGCTACCAAAGAAATCAGCAAACGTCTGAATGACATAAATCCCGATGGCAGAAATGCAAATTTGACACACAAAAGGATTTTGCGCGTGGAAAGAGAGAAAAGCGACACGCCCGTAGCGATGCTTCCATTACTCACACGCTCACGCCACCTATCGGTTTCAATTCTCGTCAAGTACAGAGTCTGTTGCAAGTATGCCACCTTCGTAACACCAAAAGTAAACGAAATGGTCGTTGTTAGGACTGACCGAGGGTATTCCACGGAGAATCTGCAGCAAACAGCGAAGAACATTCGCCATTCCCGTCTGCTCGAATTGCCATCTGAATGATTTTGGACGAAAGATGGCGCTGTTGCCATTTGAGAAACAGCACTGGCTATCACGTGGCAGGAACTGAAACACCCGAATCGACATTATCGAGACGAATTCTGATCATCCTCGCGTCCTCCCAATTTCGCCAATCGCTTGCGCAAGGTCATTCACCTCGTACAGAAAGACGTGATGCGTCTGACCACATTTAAATCTCGCATTTCAGAAGTGCAGCTGGATTTTCTAGAAACCCCTTTTGAAGAAATGCTCCATTTCAGGCGCTGTCAAAGGGAATCCTTCGCGTGTCGAAGTTACGCCGACGAAGGCTTCACCACCAATCAACCGCTCACGCACAGCAAACGCATGGGACTGACGATCGTTCCGTTTTCAACTGAACTGTGTTCCCATTTTCATAACAAATTCGCATCGTGAATTTAAAAAAAAAATATATCAACCATTAAGCGCATGCGCGAACATTATTTTAGATATTCAAAGATAGCGAGGTTAGGCTTAACCACAACACGATTCAAGGTCATACGAGATAATCACTCCTGACCTTAGAAACAAACACGCAATTATACGAAATAACTTTTCCGTTTCCAAGCCAGCGTGCAGATGGTTACCATCCGATTGCATTTGAATTTACTTCGCTTGCACCTCCTAACGTCGAGTCCGAGATGCTTTATCCGTGAGTTGCAATAAGGCTCGGGTTCATATCTACCGTCGAATTACAGCGACTCCAAGAAACATTCGATTCGAGTGCGATGGTTTCTTCTCAGACGAATCCCAGGCGCTCTCAACTTTAATTCTTCGTCCACGGATATCCTAAGATCCGCTGTTAGTTCATTTGAGGGGAGGGGGGATGAGCCCGATGTCGTTTCCCGGATTTGGAGTTTCGTGAGACCTTTGACGACTCCTGCCGAGTCAGGGCAGGCGGTGATTCCTCGCTTCTCACTGTGGCCGAGAATATTCCGCTTGAAGGCAATCTCGGACCAAAGCGCATCTTGGCAGAGACGAAGGAGTTTGGGAAAAGGAACAGTCGAGGGTTTCAACGATGGATCTTGAGATTCTTTTAATTTCGGTCCAACTGACTTAAAACCTCGTTGAAATAAGGTTTACGAAGGAGGTTTACGACCCTTCTGCTTCGGCGACCATAAATGCGTGACCAAACAGACTGAGGTGGCGACAAAATCTGTCGCGTGACTCAACAGCGAAGCAATTTGGAGAATTGGTTCACGATCGGGCCCTTCTGACACCGACGCCCTTTGCATCGTCCCATGCCGAGGCATTCGTACGCTTCCGTGCTGGGAAAGGGGGGTTCACTCTGGCAACCTGATAAGGAATCGAATTGAATCCTCCGCTTGCCAGAAAGAAGCGAATTGTCTTAGAGAAGGAGAGCGCCAAGTCAGCCACGAGAATGTCTTCTATTCGACTTCCGGTTCTCCTCGGGAAAGAGAAAAAAAAAAACACCTCGTGAGGGACTACTTTTTTTTTTCTTTTTTTCCCCCTCCCGTGTTCCGTTACTCGACTGTAGTCATCCCACAGTAAATTAGATGCCGGAAGCGATCCTTCTTTGGACCAAAATCAATGAGACATCGCCGAAGTGCCGTGAAAAGAGACACGAAATAAATAGCGAGCAAAAGCGAAGCGGAGAATTCGTCTCACGGCACGAGCGTTTAAGAAGATGCGTTTCGAAATAAGAGATTGCTGCGTCTGATTCCACGCATCCAGGGGCTCGCGGGACCATTTCTCTCTCTGGAGGACGCGTCGTACATCTAACGAGGAGGAACTGCGATTCTCCGATGAGTGACACGTGCGTCCTCGGCCGATGGCACTCGAAACACTCTTTCCCGCCGCGCCTTGTATGTCGGTCAAGGTTCTTGCAGGGCGATCCTCAAGAGGTCGCCGAAGACAAATGAAAAAATAATAATCACAAACGAC
The DNA here is from genome assembly GCF_054136105.1 of Typopeltis vanoorti. Lineage (NCBI taxonomy): Eukaryota > Metazoa > Arthropoda > Arachnida > Uropygi > Thelyphonidae > Typopeltis > Typopeltis vanoorti. The sequence continues at coordinate 4,532,197 of NC_143551.1, read as the reverse complement.
ACACATTTCGATGCGACTTCGGGCTTTCGTTGTGGTTTGGGCTCAAACGAACACACACGCGCGTCGTCGCGGATGCAATCAGCAGATGAGGAATTGAAGGACAGTCGATAATCGGCTGTCTCGTACAACCCAGCGCATGTTATCATCCGCCCCCAGGGGAGTGAAGAAGGGCGCTGCTGTTGTTTATAAAAATAGAGTTGCGCAGTTACTTGGCTATTCAAAAAGCGCGGCAGTTATTATTTGAACGACGCATGCGCAATCGTATGACGAATTCAAATTATTGTGTACTCAGAATATTTTCAGAATTTTACTTTAAATTAGGAATTAAAAAAAACCCCGCAAAAGTTGGGATATTTGGTGGATTTACTTTACTTTACTTTTGTTGGTGACGTGCTCGTAATGTAAGTGGAATAACGCAGGTCAAAGTTGAGCGACGTAACGTCGTAGAGAAGTACGGATGCAAAGCCGAACTGACCTCACGGAGAGCTTGAGAAAGAGAAGGTATTAGAAACGACATTCGAGTTGCTTACGTTGAGCGGCGCGCTTCTCTACAAAGCGAAGCGAGCTAATTCGTTCGGAAGATTCAAACACCGCAAAATGAACGGCACGGCAGCGTGCCGTGAAGAAACAAAACGGAAAGCCTCCGTAGTTCCGTCGGTGTGTAGACGAAGCCCTTTGGTCGGAAAGACCTGGGTTCGATTGCCATCAGCGAAGCGAGGAACCTTCCTCTGGTCTCTTTCGACTAAAGGTGAGTTAGCCGGTCTCATAAGGTGGGAGGGAGGGGGGGGGTTTAACCTGGGGTTTTTCGTCCCCCAGAACAGGAAACCTCCCCCTTGAACACACATGGATTACGGTCATGAATTCGTCCAAGCCGTATGCAGGTCCCGAGCCCGGATAAAATTGGGGAATTGGGGAAAGCAATGGTGAACTCCCCTGTAAAAATCTCACCAGGAACGCTTTATGGGCGCCGCCTGCAAAGTCACGTACGGTCGGAAACGACTAAAGAGGGAAAATCAGATCAGAAGAAAACGGAAAGGGATGAAGAGGCCGAAGTGGAAACGGACGAGGGACTCATCGGGTTAAGCTGGTGGGGGAGGGGGGGAGGAGAGCAAGCGAAGAAGTTTCGGCGGAATAAGAGAGAAATCAGCCGAACCACGAGAAGGTGTTCAAACCGGTTTTAAGTTACGGAACCAAGAGCGGAGTTAGAAACGAAACACTCGACGACAGACCGCGGGTATGAGGGTGCTGAGAAAAATTAGGGGAGAGAACCGATGTCGTCATCAATGGCGGAAACCATTAAAACTGAGGAAGAGCTTGATGAAACGGGGTTGAAGAAAAATCGAGAATGGAAAGGCCGAGTTGAAGACGCGAGAGGAATGTGAGACCGGATCAGACCCGAGTAATGAAGCAGGCTTTTCAAGGAGTTCTTCTGCTTTTAGACCGGAAAGGAATCGCTTGGAATTTTGACGAAGGTCAGTTTGAAGGGGATTTCTCGGACGGAACTCGGATGCAATGAGTGAAGTGAGTGCTTTCTAGTTTGTTTGGGGGAGGTCTCCGTATGAAGCCGGCTCATCCCGTGAACTCAGCGAACCTTAATTTCAGCGTCTTCAAGTTCTTTGGTTCGCCCACGCGGCACTTTCGAAATGACGAATGAAAATGAATTTTTCTGTTCTGCAGCGCTGAACGCACTCATCCCGGTCTGGGTTCTGCCGAGGAAGAGGTTCGTGCGTGCGTGCCGATCAGAGGCGGCCAAAGACGGAGCAAACCGAAAAAAAAAACGAGTGTGTTTCGTTCTGAAAATTGCTTCCAAATGCGGATTCTGCACCAAGAAAAAATTTTAGGAGTGGACTGCGACCACCTGCTTGCCGTTGCTTCCTTATAATGGGGGGGGGGGGAGTGAAATCAGAATCGCAAGCAAATGGTACGAGAAGGGGCATAAAGTTTAAGGAGGCTTTCTTAGTTAATGAAGAGCTCGTTAGAATTTAATTTGAAACGAAATGGCTGATGAGGGGATGCGAAGAAGGTCGGGGGGCTTTCTTCGGAAGGCGCACTCGAGAGAGAGAGAGAGAGACGACAAAGGTTGCTTCGCTGGCACGAGAAACCATCCCGGTTGTGCGGTGACCACTTTAATTAGTTCCTCCTCGGACTTTTGTTTCAACTTTCTTTTCCATTCTCGAAGAGGACAATTTCTTAAACTGCTCGCCACGTTCGTGGGAGCGACCTTTAAAAGAAAGCAAAATGAAAATAAACAAAACGAAACCTTTTTTTGTTCTGTCGCAGTCTGCTAACGAGGAAGTGCGCACGAAGCACTGCGGATCGTGTTTACGTTCACGTTCACAATTTTAATTTTTCGTCTGATTAAAATTAAATTAATTATTTTCTCGACTAAACTTCGCTGAAATAACTAAGATTGTCGTCGCGAATTCCCCTCCGCTATTGGCTCGCTTCTGCATCCGCGAAGAAAGAGTGTTGTTCGTACGCTTTCGGAGAGGCATCCGACTTCACACGGCGGGGGAAAGCAAACCCCTCTTGGGCACTTTCATGACACCGGATCAGCAAAACAAAGCGGTCCGACTCGGGTCACCAGCTAGAAAACCTTCTTTCGGCCGTCTTTTGAACCCAGTTATTGGTTTAGTTGATCGCGGGCTCGAGCAAAGGAGTTCCCCCGTAGTGAAGAAACTCGTGTTTGCAGTCGATCAAAATCATTCCGCACCCCCTCGACTCGATTATTGGAACACGAGCGTCGGCTTCGCCTCGAAACGTTCGAAAAAGAAACGTTTAGTTTTATTGGCCGCAGGGCTGGTCGGGAGAGGCGGCATTTCGAAATTTATTTTGAGGGATCCCTGAAAATGTTTGAAGATCAATTCCTGGTCCGCTGATGCAGGAATTCAATTCGGGAGAAAGCAAAACACGAAAAACGTTCAGAATATCTCAAAGGGAAGTCTTGGAATTAAAAGAAAAAAGAAACTTCGTTCGGAGCCATCCGTTGGACTGCTGAAGATCGTTTCGCTAATCTGCACGAGGTGGAATCGAAAAACAGGAATTCGACGTGAAGAAGGTGCGAACATTTGGAAGTAATTCGCTTCCAAACAACAAAAGTTAAACGAAAAGCAGTCGGAATCGACACACGGACACGAGATGCTGCTCGATTTGAGGAAGAGAAACGAACTTCGATATGCAGAAGAGTCTTTTATTGGGGGGGGGGGGGAAGAAGTGATGAATGCAGAATAACATTAGCGTTTCGAAACCAAGAGATGAAAGAGGCCTCGGAATGATGAGGGCCTCTCTTCGGAAGGATTGAAAATCCACTTACGACTGACCGAAGAGATTTCAAGCGAATCTCTGAGATTAAATGACAAACAACAGGATCCGGAAGAAGACCGAGCACACGTGCGATGTTTGCGTTAAAATAGAAGGCAAAAAAAAGCGTGGGATAAGGGGGGGGGGGGAAACTGGAACGGGTTGCATTTAACGGAGAAGGAAAATTTCAATGCGTTGTGGATTTCCCTAAAGCAGGCGACAACAGAAAATGGCTGCGAAAGAAAGGAATTGTTAAGAAGTGAAATGAAGACGAATGCGAACAGGATTCAAAAATCGAATCCGGAAATATCAACAGAAAAAGCGAAGGAAAAAAAAAACACGTGGGATTAGCAAAGGACCAATCAGATTAAAGCTCGAGTAATTCTCACTTTCCAGATTTGATGAATCGCAATTGGAGGAAAGTGCGGGGGGGAGGCAACCAGCGAATGAGGGGATGGCAGGAAGAGAATAATCAGACGAAGAGAAATCAAGCCCCAGGAAACCAGTTGGGGAATAAAAGGGGGGGAGAATTGCGAATGAACACCCTCGGAACAGATCTCCGGAGAAAGATCACTTTGTAATTATTATCAGAATGTGAAGGGTCCATTGCCATGAAATGGACGACCTCGCGCGATGGATGCCTCCACCTACTCTGTCATTTCGACGAGAGGGAGGGTTAAGCGTCGTCTTTTCGCGAATCTGTCTGGATGGACGCACAAGAGTCGTCCGAATTCATTTTAAAATCGGAAAATATTTCACATTTGCGAGAAAACGAATCGCGGATGCACAACTTTGAGAAAGGGGACTTTCTTCCCTAAGAAAGAATTGTGACTTACGTCGATGACACTTCTGAAGAAGCGTTTAACTGCAACCACCCTCGTCGATCATCATCACGACGACAAACGAAGACCGTAATCGTTCATTCCCAATCACGAACGAAAGAAATTGTTCGACTTTTATGAGCTCGTAAGGGCATCTTTCACCTCCCCCCGCAAAAATAAATAAATAACAAGAAAGAAAAAGGAAAAAAAAAATAAAAAAACACTCAGCTGTAATTGGGGAGGGGGGGGGGTGACTCCACCGGGTGCTGAAAACATCCCGCACGACTGCTGGACGAATCCGATGCATTCGAACCCTCAGTTTTTATTTTTTTTATTTTTTATTTTGCTTATTTTTTCTTTGGGGGAAAATCCTTCCCACGCACGAACCCACAGCACCGCGAGTACTGTTCGGTGGATGACCTGCAACCCCCACTGCTTTCCGGTTGGGGGAAAGGACTTCTTGATGGCCACCGCTCATTCCACGGGAACGGAGCTTCACCCCACTCCGCATCATTCAGAGCGCTCACTTGTTTGCATTTTCTTCGAGGTAACTGCAGACTCCGGCAAATATTTCGAGGGATCACCGAAAATCTTCCGCAAGTGTAGGTCACAACAGGGAGAGCAGAAATACTTCCGCTCACCCGCCGCATATTTGAAAGTCCCCCAGTCGTGGACGGTCCCTTCAGTGGGTCAAAAATATCCAAGAAGCGTTGAGGGGTAGTTTGCTAGCGCGCGACTCAAATGCTTTTTTTCATTATTGAAGCGACGAGAATCGAAAGGTGTCGCCGACGTCTCTTCTCCTACTTCACATCGCGTGTTGTAGGCTGACCTTCGTACCAGTCGGTTGCGGGGATCGATTCCCGAGGAGCGCCCTTCCTTTCCATGCACGCACGAGCGTGTTTATTAGCGCGAGACACCGAAAGGAAGATCGCTCTCCGTTACGCCATCTGGGGGCGTGTTTCCTTCTTTCGGCGGTTGTCCCAGCGACCGTAAAACTTGCGGTGATCGCACGAACTTGATTCAAAGCGATGCGCCATCAATGTGAGCGCGTTTAAATATTAAGAACGCTCCTTCGGACGGCATTCTTCGCCGAAGAAGCCGCTTCCACATTTCCGAATTTAACGCATTTAAAGGAGGAAGAAAGATTACTTCTCCCCCTCCCCTCCCCCCTTCTCTTCCCGAAACTGGACGTCGGATGAGGATTCGACGACCTCGCCATCATCATCTCCACCAAATTCCTGATGGCGGCTGCTCGAGAAGTAAAAGCGCACAGAATTATTGTCGACGCTCCTTCGTTTTCCTTCGGATGCCATGCCGGCATCCAACACGTGTTCGGTTAACCTTTCCTGTCTCGTTACGTTTACGTGACCTTCCGCTGCTCGTTTTTCAGTCGATTCTGTCATCGACACAATTTTGAACGGTCTTGTACGCAGCTGTTTGGCTACTTTCTCTCCTGTTCCATATAAATTGGTTCAGTCGACTTCCCACCGCACGAGCTCTGCTGATTCTGTTGTCACAAAAATTTTTGCCTAAATTACTCTTCCCTCAAGACACACTCCATGTTTTCAATGCTTTTGCCTATTTCCATTGTCTTTGTCTTTTTATTGCTGACCTTCATACCAAATCTATTACACCAGTTATTCAATTTAGTCAGGGAATCTTGCAGACTTGTAGCGGATTTATTTAGAAGCGCTGAGATTAAAACATCTCCAATTTTGATATCAGGTTCAATGTCCTTCATAATGTGATCATGAATAGCATTGCACCGAATGTGCACTCTTGTATCACATCGATCCATCGTCCCCTCAATTCTTCCTCCGAAGCAAAAGGAATTTAATTTTTCAGACTTCCACGCCGGGTTTAGACGGGAGTGCAGTTGACCACACATTTACTCTCCACGTGACTGGAGAAAAATACGAAGAACAGAAGAAAGGAGTGCCATACTTTTATTGACCTACAGAAAGCCTTTGCTTCCGTTTAGTCTTTGGAAAAGTCTGCAACAGCACGGAATGGAAAACCGATTGAATCCCTGCACTTATCTTCTGATATGCTGGTTGAAATCAAGGGAGACTGCAGCGCCCCCTTTCCACTGGAGCGCAGAGGGAGTGCAAATTGTCACCAGTGTTATCTGACTGCTCCCTCGAATATGTCGGAAGTGGAGTGTTGGAGAAATTGGAGTGCGGAAGGAGGAAGGAAAAAACTATCTGAAGATTGCTGATGACATTGATCTCGTGGCGGAAGATAAACCGGATCTCTTTTTCTCATACTCGAAATAATAATAAAAACCAGCGATGATTGCAATAAACGTAATTTGTTGACAAACGAAATTGTTCCATTTAAAATGGTGAACGAGGTCACATCACGACGCAAATACTTCGCCGTCAAGGTGGCGCCTTCGTTAACAAACAGTCACGGTCCATCTCCCATTATCGAAATCGAAAGCACCTCCACCCGCTCACGAGCGCCGAGTCCATCCTTCACGGCAAGTACGGATGGAGGTCGTTCACCCGCCCGAAATAGAAACCTAAAATGAGTCACGCGACCCTTCGAAGAGTGTCGCGTTGACGCACGTGGGCGGCAGAGTTGCGTGTTGCTACAGTCGGGGAAACAACGAAGCCGAGAAAGGGTTGTTCGTTTAACCTGAAATACGGCGCTCTCCGGAAGAGCCCATTAAGCATCTGCAAGTATCCAACGTGCTTTCAGACGATCGCTTTATTTATTATTTCCCCGTTTTCATGTCGTTCGCACCGACACAAACAAACCGCGAATGCAAACATCAAATTAAAGGACCGAAAGAAAAATGTTTCATGTTCGCACCGCTGCAAATAAGCGCCACCCCCAGCGGACCCTGAGGCGGGAAATGTTGGAAGCGTTCGCGTTGGAACAGACTGAATACCCCCCCCCCCACTAAGAAACAACCCCCAAGGCTTCGAGTGGACGGAGGAACCCAAATCGGAGTCGTTACGTTTCAAAACGCAATTCCTCGCTCCTGGTCGAGGGCCCTCCTGAGATGAACAGGGCCCAGTAATAAGGGGGAGGTTGGGGGGAAGTAGCAGCTGCGCATTTCGAAAGCCCCGCGAAGATGGCTGCGAGACGAGGATGTTGACCTCTTCTGCTGGAAGCGGCATTGACGACGCGCCACTTAGGGGCTGCCATTTGTCTCCGAGGGCAGCGAGTGTCGCAAGGAGAAGGAAGGACTGAGCGAGGAAGCGGAGAGAAGAGAAATGGGTTCTGATCGCGCACGCGATGTTGACACTCGTTTCGGGTTAGAAGACTGTCGGCGACCTTTTCGCGTATTCCCCCCTCACCTCCCCCTATTTATTTCGCGGAGAGCAGGGGAACCCCCTCGCTGCTCGTGGTAAAGGTGGATTAAGCTCTGATCGCTTTCCTTAGTATTTTCCCTTAATGAAAAGCACATCCCCTTGCGGAGATGTATGGTGCTATGCATTCAAGGCAATGGTCACTACCCAGACCGGTTTCGACCTTTATTGAGGTCTCGTCGGTGGGAGCCGACCTGAAAATGCTAAGGTTGAAGTAATGCAGAGCTAAAAAGTGAATTTTACTTTTACCACGAGTTGTCTCAGACTGGCACTACGTGCAGGCGCAAACTTCACTTACTTGTCTGTTTGCGTACTTGGGAAATAAGATTAAAAACCAAGTTTATATAAAATTACTTTTGGTATCTTGAATATACAAGGTGGCCATAAATTAACTTTCCCTCTTTGGAGTTAAAACTAATACACGGAATGAGACGCCACATTTTATATCGAGACTTTTGAAGGCATGGGGAAATGAATTCAGCGAAAAAAAAAAGATTTAGTACTAAAATTCGCCGATTGGAGAAATTTTGGCGCTGTCGGAGCCGAAAGCAGTCAAATATTTGCAATAAACCCAGGTAAAAAGGATTATGCAAATTTTACTGTTCGTACGTGACAGCAGCCACCAATTCCACTTAAAAAGGGATCGGAATGTTCAGGCAGCTATTCGAATGACTGACGAATTGTGCTCGATATGCGTCCTACCTTGCCTCAGCGTGCTTTACTTGTTAAAGTTGTTTTACCTTAAACAGTGCAATGCCGTAGAGGCCTTTCGGAAATTTAAAAGGCTTCATAACCTTCGTACAGGTCCCATGTCAGCTGAAGCACTGAGAGCTGTGATTAAGAAGTTTGAAGAAACTGGATCACTAGGAGTTAGACCCGGCAGAGGACGGAAAGCAGTGCCAGAAGAGCCGGATGCAATTTGTTGTACACAAGAAAGGTCAGCACATTGAAAATCGTTCATGTGGTGCAGGGGACCCTGATTCTGATGAATAAAACATTATTTCCTGTGAGTTCAATCACTATATTAATTTCTGTGTCTCTCGAAAGTTGTTGTTTTAGTTTAATTATTATTATTCTTGTTATCATTGCAACGCGCCACATACCCAGCTGGAATGAATGACGCGGCTGTCGCTTACACCGTCGAAATGTTATTATTCCATTTTATCTGCCTTTAATGTAATTATCCGCTTGTTTTCGGCTCCGTCAGCGCCAAAATTTCCTCTGTCGGCGACTTTTGATACTAAATCTTTTTTTCGCAGAATTCATCTCCCCATGCCTTCGAAAGTCTCAATATAAATTTTGGTCTCATTCCGTTTATTGGTTTTAGCTATGCATGGGATCGTATAATACCGTAAAAGACGGTATTATACGATCCCATACAGAAATCCCCCACACAAAGATGAAAGTTTCGATTTTGATAAAATGTGAAAATGTCTCGCTGCACTGCGAAACCTTCCTAATGAATTAATTAACACATTTGTAATAATAATAATAATTAATAATAATAAGAGATACTACGCTGCTTTGCGAGGACCCCATTTTCTATGAAAACAGCCATTTAGGTGGTCAAGGTTAAGACGTATTCCAAACATTGACCTCAAAGAAAACACTTAAGACATGCACACGATATAAGGTTACACTGGCGTCGCGAACCAGCGGACCGTTCACAGCAGCGCTCTTCGAGGGTTTACGTAACGGGCTCGCAGACGAACGGTAGATTTGTGAAAGAAATAAGATTGCGCCCGAGACACCTGACGCCACTTCACGTGCGAAAAACAAGTGCGTGGAATGTTCCGGGAGAATTTTGTCGGATAAGAAATCCGGCCTGATGGGTGCGGGGCCATCTTATTAGCAAGCAGCGAGAAACTGCCAAAGTGCCGATTCCTCTGAGCGGGATGCCACCTTTATGAAAAAGGCTCCGATTATTTTCGTCATGGAGACGGCACTTGAAAGCGTCCCCTCTTTTCTTTCGTAACTTAAACACACACCGAGAAAGTTTTGAAAAATGTGAAACCTCACATGATGAGTGTTGTTAGTGTGAGTATCCATGGAGATACCAGTATAATAATAATAATAATAATAATAATAATAATAATAATAATAATAATAATTTATGTTTCTCCCACGCACGAGAGGCGGACTGGCTTACAGCAAATAAATGCCGAATGTGAAAAGGGTCAGGAGCAGAGCAACCTGTTGATATTCTTCTTGACTAGTGGCGGTCGTAGTCTTTGGGGCATGCTAAACGGGACGGGGAGGCTCTTCTACGGAATTTCAGTGCACGGAATCGAAATGGAAAGGTCACTGGGAGTATCAGGTTCGGTGGGCATGCAGTTCGACCGTACAGGAATGTTTGAGCAGCTGTTGCTCGAGTTCCTGTAGACCTAGCAGAAATGGGAGGCAGAACGGACGCAACCAACTTCTGCTGAACTGTGGTCATGGAAGGATCTGTAGAAGAGACACAACGCAGAAGCCGATCTTCTATGAGAAAGATGGGACCGAAGATTGCCTGTAAGAGTTGCAACCGGATTGCCCTTTTCTGAAGAGCTTCAGGAATTTTTAGGGAGGTCTTAAGCGTGCCACCACAAAAACAGAAGAACATTTTCTCAAGGCTTTGGTTGGATTTATACCGAGAATGCGACTGTTTGGCTGCAAAGTACCGTCTTGACCAAAAAGGATGCCAAGTTTATCCAAGCAGATGATGCTACAGAAGCGATTGCCAGGAAAGGTCAAGAATCAGTCCAGAAAGAGAGTTTGGTCTCGACGGTTCAGGTGGCCGTCATCAAAAGTAGGTGACCGAGATCGGAGGGTATTTTTTTCGACAAAACAAGCAAAACCGTGTTTTAACTTTGACTAGGTTGCTTTCACCTCAATCAAGGATACTGTGGAGATCGGTGGTCGGGGCAGTTATTACGGTGACCTCGAAGCTCGAGAACTGCGAAGCTTGCCATTAGTAGGACGAGCGGAGGATGCTCGTCCTACTAATGGCAAAATCATCCTACTAATGGCGTTCGTACCAAAGTACGAACAGGGCTTGTAGGCAATGAAAGAAGGTCGTTTGTATAAATCAGAAAGAGGGTGGGTGAAATGACAGAGTTCTGAGGGACCCTGCATTGAGAGGTAAGTCCGAGGAGAGAACACCACCACCACTTTAAGTGGGGATCGACCTGAGAGAAAGCTCATTTATATAACGACGAAGGCAGTCCAAATGAGTCCAGATGATGGAAACTTTAGAAACCTTCCACCTTATCAAAAGCCCTGGAGAATCCACACAGCAGCGGAAGAGGCTTCTCTAAGCCTTTCCACGGAATGAGTCCGAATGCGAGTGACGTAGGCCAGGAGCGGATTTCGAGTGACGAAGTCCATACCTGGTGGCCTCTGATCAGACAGCAGTTCTGGAGGCGTTGAAGAAGTCGATTGGTGAAAATGTTCTGCATTTCTTTGGACAAAATGGAGACGACAGCAAGAAGTCGTTAGCTGGATGGAGACATTTATCACTTTTCATGGGAACGAACTGGTTGTATGTGGGTTCGCTTCCTTGCTGAAGGGCGGAAGCTGAGTTCAGTTTAATGACTAGATGATAAAGAGGTGCTCGTTTGTAATTTCGTTAAAATGCAACATCATCTTTTTTCACTTTTTTTTTCACTTTTTAAAGTCCCTCAAAATATTTTCAGTGATTTTTTGAAAGGAGCAGAAAACCGAAGGCAACGCAAACTTCTTCAGGCGTCACAGAACTTTGAACGCAGATGAGAGGGAAAAAAACGAGAACGGACTCCGCATGACCCAACAAAAATAAAACTTCTGCTCGTCTGTCGACTGACTCGTTAAGAAAGAACTTCTCCATCGCTTTTATCTTCGTGTTACTCCCGGCGATCTTCCGCTGTCCTTAAATCTGTCGGTCTCCCATTGGTGAATGTTTTCATTGCTTTTCGATGTCATTTTTGTTGGTTTTGAGATCTTTTCAGCCTCCTCCCCCCCCCCCTCTTTAAAATTATACCGCCAAATCCAGTGCAATAAGTCTCGAGCTGGTGGCGAGTGATGTGCCTCAGGACTGTGCGGGGACCACTGCTGTTTATGATAGAATCTGAAAGGAAGTATTCAGGTGTTTGCTGATGATGCAAAGTTGGGTAGCGTAATAGTGAATCAAGCTGATATGGAGAGCTTACAGGAATTAACCAGCTGAAAGTGTGGGCAGAACATGATGGATGTCAACTGAATGTGAAGAAGAGTAAAGTTATGCATTTTTGGGATGAAAAGATTACAAATTGTGTACCAAATTGAGTGAACTGCACTCCAGGAAGGATGCACAAGTGGTAGTAGATGGAGAAGTGAAGTTTAAAAGGTTGCCAAGATAGCTAAATTATCATTTCTCTTGATAAGGCGCTGATACGCCCCCATCTGGATTACTGTGCTCAAGTCTGGTCCCCTGGGTTTCTTGGTGACGAGGAAGCGGCGGAGAGGATTCAGAGGCGAGTGACCAAGATGGTGAGTGGTCTGTGGAACGTTCCCTATGAGGATAGATTGAAGGTGTGTGGATTGCAGTTGGTTGATAGGAGAAAAAAGAGGGGATATGATCGAAACATTTAAGTTGCTTAAAGAGTTTTATAGGATAGATGTAGCAGGGGAAATGTTTCAGCACTTGGCAACAGAGACCAGAACAAGGGCTCATCCCTGGAAATTGAATAAAGGTGTGGTCAGTATGGGTGTGAGGACTAGATTTTTTGCTTGGAGAGTTGCGAATGACTGGGAGGGGTTGTCAGAGTCAGTTGCGAGTGCTTTATCGCTTAATTGGGTTGAAGGAGAGGTGTGCTGGGTTGGGTCTTCAAAGATGAGTCTTCGGACTCTATGAAGAGCCCTTAGACTTCGGAAAGCTACCCTTTGCCCAGCAGGGGAAAAATCTCCTTTATTTATTTATTTATTTATTTTCATGGCTTTTTCTGCTCGATTGCTGAAGGCAGTTTGCATCTCAAGCGCTGTGAGATGCGAACTTCAGGAATGCCACCCAAGCGACGCCAAGATTTTGACTAAGCATCAGAGGAATCAGCGAAGATTTAACTGGATACGAAGTGTTTGTCAACCCCTGTGGGTGATCGTAATAATGAGGCAACACCCGATTATTCCGCTCGGCTTCTAAATGAGGTTCTGGGGGACGAAGGAAGTGTTCGCGAAGCTTCTTATTGGGAGGATCGCTGCATCCGCTTTCTAAAGCAGGAAAAAAATATTCACCATCAGAATATCGTTCTGGACATCGCGCATACGCTCAGTCCGACCGCTCCAGTCGGAAATCTCCGAAAAAAAAAATTTTGTTTGTTTTGTTATTGCTACCAAAAAGCAGTCTGCGTGGACTAAGAGCTACATAATTTTAGAAAACCCTGCTGTACACAACAAAGTGCTCTTGTGTTCGCACATCAGGAGATGAAACTCATTTCCTTAAGAACAACCGCAAACGCCCCAGGAAGGATTCCAATCCGCAGCCTGTTGTTGGGAGAGCGGACCTCGATCTGCACCTAATACAGAGAGAGAGAGAGAGAGAGAGAGAGAGAGAGAGTAATTACAATGGAGCCTTCTATCGTTCCGGAATTACCCACGTGGCTCTGAAAAGGCAGCGGTGAAAATGGGAACATCGTCGGCATTTGTTCAGCAGTTCATTCCCAACTACGCGTTCTCGCTTTTACACTTCTTCTTTCTGTTTTTCTTTCCTTTAAGTCGTTAAAGGAACTTTTTTTTTTAAGCGCATTCATTTGGAAATTAAAGTCTTCTTCCCATTGCAAGAAACAAGTCAGAAAAACAAGTCTGGGTAAAAGCGGAACCACCGCTTTTACCCAGAACACCGCAAAGTATTCTGGGTAAAAGCGGAGGGAGAGAGAGAGAGAGAGAGATTCACCCGCACGTGGCATCAAGCGGTTTCACTTCCAGTAGGACGTCCGGTCTTCCGTTTAGTGACATCGCTTAGCTGACGAACGGCACTGCACACATGGAGGCGTTCCGTGTCATTATGCTCGATGAGACTGTGCACGAGCATTTCCTAAGAACGAGGTGAGAGGTCAAGGCGTAATCGGCTCGAGATCACTCGGTTGCGTTGCCACTGTCTCTCGGAGCTCGGTAGCGCAGACACGCCTCGTCCGCTGTGCCGAGCAGGCGTCTTCGCAAAGTCAGCTTCTGTTTCCGCAACGAAATCCGATCTCGCGGTGCAATTGCGAGGAACAGAAAGGGTTGGCTGTCGGCCACGGGTTTTTCTGATGACCGCATTTTTGACAACAGCAAAAGTTAAACCCGACAACTGAAGAACCCTCGGTGGCAACCGGAAGCGCATTTGCAACGAAATAAAAGAAAAATATTTCTTTTCCACAATTTCGTCAGAAGTCTCCTCGAATCTTTTTTTTTTAAGAATTTTCAAAGCCCTCAAATTCCTTCTTTGAGCCTGTGAATCCAAACGACGCGCTGCTCTTCGGATAGCAAACAGAAGGACAACAACACTCCGATGATTCGATGCGTCGGGTTTTTCCTAAACGGATGTTAGACGGACGGACCCATTTGGGATCCCTCCATCCTTCGTGCTCCCTTTCCGGAAACAAAAATGACCGACGAAGCCACGGAAGTGAACCCCGTTTTCACAAGAAGCCGCTCGTGGACCATTTGCGAGTTTAAAGCCCCGCCTATTCTTAAGAACGTGCGTTCAGTATTTATCTCGTCATTTTATGTTTCTTATTTTGCAATTTTCTGTTAAGCAGAAAATCCAACAAGAACCCGAAACATTCCCTCCTTTGAGCAGATGAAGAAACTGCGTTGGTTTCGATTTCGTTCGCTGAGGTGAGCTCGTTTGAATGACGGATCGCCAATAATTCGCCTTATCAGCAGGAGCCAATCAACGGACGATTGGAAAGACGATGCTTCTACGACAGCACAAAAAAACTGTTGAAGACCCTCTCGTTATGAGCTCGGGTCATAACGAGAGGGTTTTCGACCCGTTGCTCCGTCGCAACGACAGTATTCTGCAAAACCAGCCGCGTAAGAACTTTTTTCCCTTTGCCCGGAGATCGCACTTCGCAACCGTGTAACCCGATAGCGAGGAGGGGATTTCGTGGCCATGCGGGTGGCTGACGGTTCCCCGCTAGCCGAGACGAATGCAGAATTAGCGGTGGAATGAAACGAGCGAGAAGAAATTAAATTCGCAATGGCAAGTACGAAGGAGGAACTCGTATTTAACATTTTTTTTAATGTTTAATATTTCAAAAAAAAAATCATACTGAAAATTAAAATAAGTGAATGCGTGAAAGCTCGTGAAAAGACCGTCTAGTTCTAATTTTTCAAATCTGCGGTGAAGCCCACTCCATCCTTAGTCAATCGCACATTGGCTGGTCCAAGACTGCCAGCGATTTTAATCAGTATTCAGGGAAGAGAGTCCGGCAGATAATGCCGCCACTTCCTGCTTCCTGACAGTAACGCTGTTTGTTATTGTCTAATTATTGATGCACTTCTATTAATTGAAAAGGACAAAATACAGAAATCCCCGTCGCCCAAGCAAGATTTTCCTACAAAGCTTACTCGCTAGGAATGAGAGGAAAACAGAATCAAGCAGGATTCTCGAAAACCCAAAAGACATTTCAATGGAGGGAAATATTTTGAATTTGAAATATATAAACTACCGGGTCACAATTTGATAGATATACAGAATGCCTTTGATTCAGTATGGCACGAGGCATTGCGGAGAATACCGAACCAGTACGAAACAGATGACAAAATAGCGCATCGAATTAAAGCTCGTTAACGATCCGTCATTCAACTCAGAAATGTCGATAGAAATCAACGGCAGCAAAGCCTTTCAAAACGAAAGAGGTGGCGTCGAGGACTGCATACTTTCCACGATGCTTTTTAATCTTTATTTGGATTACACAACCAACTCGGTCTGCGGAAACAGGGGTGCTGGGTTACGGTTGGTGGCAAAAAAAAATCAGTAACCCGAGATTTGCCGATGACACTCACCTAATAGCGGAGAATGAGCATCAGTTACGAGAAGTTTCTAAGCACTTGGTGATCAAAGATCAGCATTCGCAAATCGAAAACGATGTCTTCAGAAATCGAAAGAGTAGAAAGATTCGCTTACTTGGGAGGCACACAACACCGAGATGACCGCCCTAAATATATTCAAGCGGTCATCGCTAAAGCAATTGCTCTTCAGAAATTGCTTCAGCCACTTTGGAACACACCTCGTTAAGTCTGTCTTACTGTGCGGATGTCAGAGTTGAGCATTGCCGAAGGAAGACGAAAAAAGATTTCTCGGGCTTCGAGATGAAGGGCTAAAGAAAACCGTCGAAGATATCACGCACGACAACGAATGGCGAGGCTGGAAGGAAAATGCGCTCCATCGCCAGAACGCAAGAAAATCTCATCGCTAAAATGCGTCGGAAAGAGCTCCGGCCAAATAGTCGGATCAGATAGCTTGCCTAAATTAGCACCGGGGGGGGGGGGGGCTTCACTTCTGGTAAAGACACCGGGGGTGACTCAGAATCACTTGGACAGATAAGATTACAAACGGACCGATCTTGCTGTTGAGCGGGGCAGAAACGCCTGGAGAAGGGTGGTCGCATTTCCAGAGTGTCCCAACATCGACTATGAGCGGAGAAGGACCGACTCTGGACCGGTCGAAGAAGGGTTTCGAAGCGGTTCCTGCAGTCGAAGTGCAGACGCCATTTGCGCGGTGATGGAAATAATAGACAGAAGGAAGATAATTTCCAGGATAAAAACGGCATTTCCGCAATTTTCCCTGCGACAAATCAAGCGCGAGCATTTAAAGTAAATTTACGTAAAAATAATGAAATTCCCCCGCATTAAAAACAGCTCCGTTTTTAATAATGCGGAGCGAAGTTCCAAACGCTCGTATTTACTTAAAATCCAACTTATTTTAAGATAAAGGAAGAACTTACGACTGGAAGATCCCTCACCGTGACTCAATAATCTCGTTTCTGGGAAACTGCCATTAACTGACAAACTTCGACCGGTCGCTATCGCAGAGGACGATAAGCCATCGGACGTCGTTGATTAGCTGTCGCCGCACAACCTTACGGAAGAACGGAATTCTTTTTCTGTGATCAGCGAACACTTTTTATCGAAAAGTCACAAACGATACGCGGATTCGCTTTTGCTTCTGCGAGAGCGACAATTCGTTGGTGCCTCGACGGAAGGACGGCTCATTTGAGGCACGCGCTTTGCCGGCCGATGAGACCCACGCACGAACGAAGGCAAAATGGCGGAGAAAAAAATGAACGGCGAACACAAATCTCTAATCGCAGTTGTCGACTTTCACCGCAAATGGTCGCGGATCCACGCGAATTCCTGGAAGAGCGACGCGAGAAGTTGCGACATGCCGGATAGCGGGTGCACGTGTAACTATTAGTCAAATGTCACTTCCGGTAATGAAACTGCGATGAAGCGAAGATCAGATCACGAAAGAACGTTCATCGCCAAACATTAGAAAAAAAAGTGGGCCGAGCAAGCACTGAGCAAGTGGGACTGCAATTTAATCCTTTGTTTTAATAATTATCCAATTTTGTTAATTCATTTCTGAAAATGGACTCGCCCTTCACCTCTCAGATGCGTTTTTATGAAGTTTGCAAAACAATTCAGGAATAAAAAATCGGTTGAAAGATGCGACCTAAAACAGTCAGCGTAGGAAATGACGTCCCCCTCCCCCATTCTACAATCGCCGTCTTCATTTTACTCCGATTGGGATGAAATTTTCTGAGGAACTTCAAGAGGCAAGCGAGAAACTTTCTAAGTCTGCGCACGTCTTGTCCGATTTGCGGCTCCAACTCCGTTGTGAAGGCTAAAATTGGCCGAATTGAGCCCGCTTGAATACATCGGGACACGACTGCGTTTTATTGCTGGCGCGTGCAATTTTATGACCGAGACGAGTGGAGAAGAGACGACCTTCCAGGTGGAGCCAGCGGCCGAGTGCGCATTTGACTTTGCAGTCGCTCTTCAGCTCTTCTCACAAGAACAGGAAGGGTCACGAGCTACGACGGTGACGCTTAACGAACCGATAGAGTAATCGTTATTTTAAACGGTTTCTTAACAGGAGATCCTTTCAGGGCTACTTTATTCCGGCATATTTACGTAAGTTGAGTGTGCGGTTTTGTTCGTAGGGGGCTGCCATGCCACTGACCCTCCTTGCTTAGCGGCGTAAAAAAGGATAAACTGCTGATGTTGAGGAAACTGTTTTTTTATAAATGATTTTGGTTCACTGCCTTTCGGGGAAGGACGGTAAAGGGGATGCTAAGAGAGAGGGATTTGTCAGTGAGAATGAGGGATCATCCCTCAAGCTGCGCAGTTGCTGTCACCCCATTTGATTTTAAATTGTCTTCACTTCATAATAATTTGAAATTTCGAATAAGAAAACATTAAAATAATAAATTTGATTTGCGATTTTCCATAGGGGGCCTCCCCACCCACCTTCCCGATTCTCATAAATTTACGAACAGCAGCTGGTCGACATTCGCTCATTCAGTGGCCGCTTCCAAACAAAACCAAACTAAGTTACGGCCTTCCTCTTTCATTCCATCCACCTCCGCGCTTTTCAAGAGTTTTCCTCGCGCACTTTTCTCTACGAAAACTTCAACTTCCGGGAGTTCAGAAATCATATCGATGAGTTCTTTCTTTTTTGGCCATTTGTCCACAGAGCAGTGGCGCACCCAGAGGGGTGCCAAAGAAAAAGGAAAAAAAAAAACGCTACAAAATTTTCCGAAAATCTTTCCCTGACTAAAATTCATTTTTTTAATTTCTGTTGCTTCTATTTCGATACTCTTATGAATTAGCGATCATTGTAGTCGCTCAGCCATAGGTCGATTGCGTTGCGTCGTGTGTATTCGCAAGTCGTCTACTCAACTCGGGCCCCCTCCAAGATTAAATCCTGAGTGCGCCACAGAGAGAGACAACATCAACGCGAAACGTGTATACGGAACAATCTTGTATATGGAGCATTTGAACATATATGAGACTGCAGTCTGTTCAGTATGGGATAAATAATAATAATAATAATAATAATAATAATAATAATAATAATAATAATAATAATAATAATAATAATAATCAGTGCCTGCAGCAAAAAGCTCAAACTGACAATAAATACCGCCATGATCAAGTGGCCAAAATAATTCATTGGCATGTATGCAAAAAATATGGCTTTCCTACTTCTGATGACTGGTGGCAGCATAAAATAGAAACAGTATTGGAAAACTAAACGGCAAAACTTCCCTGGGACTTTAGAATACAAACTGATCGGCATTTGTTACACAATAGACCTGACATCACAATTAGCGAAAATCAACAGGTTTGGATTATCGATATTGTAGATAAAGAAGCTATCCAACTATTTACAGCAATTAAACATCAACGAAGTAACCCCATATGACCTACAAAAAGCGGCATTACTTGGAACAGTCCATATTTTACGACGCCACCTGACGGACTATTCTTAGATTCTTGGGTAGAATCTTAATAATTGTTCTGAATCACCAGTCAAATTGTTGTCTAAATCTTGTTTTGTATCAATTATGTGCATAAATAATAATAAAATAGTTATTATTTCCCTAAGTTAGAAAAAAGCCGGAATAATATTTGAAATGGGGCACCGCCGAAAACATTGCAGAAATAACGTGGACGAGCGGTTGCTCTTCCGGGTTACACACACTGGAGGATTGTTTCAACATTTTGTACTATTATAGGAAGCTTACAAATAAAATCGGTAATAATAATAATAAGAATAATAAGAATAGAAAGAAAGAAAGAATGAAGTAAGGATGTTGGTGGAAAACATTTCTACGCGTGTGAGCTCACGTTGGGCTCTGATGAGCTTCTTTCTTTCTTTATGAAAAACAAAATAAAAAGAAAAGGAATGAAAGAAAAGGAAAAATTGGGGTTTCGATTTGAGCTTTGGGTTTCCAAGAGGAAAAAAAGAAATGAGAAGGAGAAAGTGGAAGTTTCTTTCTTCTCCTCTCACGTGAAAGGTTCGGAACCTTTGGCGGATCCTGGCAGGTGCACGCACCAGAGAGGATCCCCCCCTCCACCCCCTATCTGTGGCTCGTTACTGAGTGAAATGAAAGAAACCTCGTCGAAAAGGAACGAAAGTAAAAGACTTTTGACTCTAACTGGAAACGAATCGCTTGAACGAACGAAAGGCTTAAATGAAAGAACGCCTCGGAGGGGTGTGCTTGTTGCGGGTGCTTCCGTTTCCTATAATTATTATTACTATTACGAGCGGTGCAATTGGTTTCCGCGTGCGGACTCACCTGGGGAGGGCGCATCCAGCCAACAAGTGCGATGTCGGTCAGTGCGGCGACGCTCACTCACTCGCGTGTGCTCGCTGGGACGTGTCGCGACGAGATTACTTCACGAGTGTTGTGTTCGCCTGGTAACCGTTGCTAAGGGACGCATGCGTGAAAAGGCAAACGCTGTCCACCGGACTTCTGCGAACCCGCAATCGACGAAAGGGTTTCGTCGCTGCGTTACGAATGACGCAAGCGTAGCAGCACGGAAACACTTGGAGCCGTCATCACATTAGACGAAAAGGGCGGTTTAGGCTTCCCCCCCCCACCGTCACACGCAGCGCGTTTCCGTCCCTGCCCACAGTGCAATTCCGAGTTTGAATTTGCAGATCGGAGCCGAGATAAGGCGGAAGCAACGGGCCGCTTGTTTGTCATCGAGAAGTGACCTCGGCGGCCGATCAATCAATCGATCGGTGGCTTCTCCAATTGGCTTCCGCGCAGTTCACGGTCATCTTCTGACCCCTGACGTCATTGCTTAGAGGAATTGGAAAGAAATCCAAGTCGGTGTCAATGTTCGCAGATTTCAAAGACAGACGAGTCGGGAGTTTCGACAAATAACGGAAAATGCACGACGGCGATGCGTCTTCGGGTTACTCATCTACGGAAAACTATTTTATTTATTTATTTATTTTTAATTTAGATTAGAAATCTTCAAAAATAATTTCGTAAAATTTCGAACTTAAATTTGCGAATTCGAGCAGAATTGATGGTCGGCGGTGTGACCTGAAATGAACCAGAATTTCGGCTGTCCTCCAAGAGAAGACGCGATGGATTGACGGAAGTTTTCCTTTCTTCGAATAAAAAAAAAGGACCGTCAGTCACGTAAACAATCAATAAAAAATTTTCAGAGAACGCTTAATCGGCGATGGAAACGCAGCTTCCTCGTTCCAATCCCAATCTTCAGTGCGGGGAGTGTTTTCTAACTGCGCAACGGTTTCGAAGGTCGTGTTGTAGCACGTGTTGCCTTTCAGAGGGCGATTGAACGGAAGACCACGCAAAGCCGTCTTAGTAAAGAAGCGTGGATTGCGACACCAACAAATTCTTTCGTTACTTCCACAGTTCTCTCGGCGGCTCTTTTACTAGCGCGTGCTTCTCCAACAGCCACAAGAGGGCCACCATATTTTCATTTTGTGAAAAATATTTTCGTCCAACTCGCAGCCACTTTTGCCTCTTCTTCGATTGTATTTGAATAGAAACGCAGCCTAATATTTAAGTAACACTGGTTTATTTTGCTGCAAATGTTAAACTAAAGCGCCACCAATCGACCAACAGTAACACGACAATGATTACGTCATCAAGTACCGCGGACAGTTTGATTTAATTACGGCGAATTGCACGCGAGTCCAGCTTCAAGAACGCGAGTGTGCCGCGACAGAAACTTGAACCACCGAACTAACCGGTCGTTAACAATTCGTTCCTTTTTTGAGTACGTGGGTCAGCAGAGTTAACCACAAAAATCAAGACCCTCTTTGGAATCCTCTTTGAAAAATGGCGTTCAATTCTATTTCAGTTCTCGGAAATTACACTCAAAGTTTATTTCGTTTCGCAATGAGAATCTCCGGACATTTATTTGCTTTCACTGCTCTGCAATTCTGAAATTTTCGTAATCGAATTGTTTTTATCTTTTTAAGCATTGAAGAGGGCGCTGTATTACACACTCTCGACTGTCTGCTCGAGTCATTGTGTTTGATTCGCATCTCGTAAGTAGAAAAAACAGAACGCTTATGAATAAATGAAAACCCTTGAACTGCTTTTACTCCCAAACGGAACTCTTTTAGCATTCATTTTCGGAAGACAGACGAGGAGGCAGTCTTCATCGATAGTGTGTCTAAGCAATCAGTGAATCAAAGCTTTTCAAGGGGGGGGGGGGGAGAGTCGAACAAGTTTAAAGTGATCACACAACAGAATCAAATATTCTCTTATCAATCACAGACGTAAGGCACGGAGTGATCAAAATTATAGTGTCGATGTTTACGGCCTTGTGCTGCACCACCCAGTGATCCAAATGCTGCGAAACTTCGCAAGAAAACACCGTGCTTCATGCGAAAGCACCATGAGGAAACAGTACTTTCAAAAATCAGGGGAGCTGTATGGCGTACCGAACGTAGACGTAGCAATGTTTCTGTGTGTGTGTGTGCAGGGAGAAAAGTGACACCAGCAGCAATAACACGCTTTTATTCACTTCTTTTATGCATTCGTGGGCTGCACCGTTCGCTATGCTGTCTTCCCCAGCATGCCACGAATTGCATCCTTTGCACGGTGTGTTCAGCGGCAGAACGCAGCTGATTGGGACTGATGGTGCGAACGTGGTGTATTCTGCTATCTTTCAGCACTGGCAAGTTATCGGTGTGATTCCGTTAAACCCTTTATTTGAGAAATCCCCTAAACCATAATTCACGTGGGATCAGATCAGACGGCCATGGAGTGGGAAAGGCAAGGCTGATCACTCTGGCTTCCGTGAAATGTTCTTCATCTGTCGATCCGTACAGGATCTACTGATGTGCAGAGGGGGATCATCCTACGAGGGTGGTCTGAAAGGTTCTCGGCGTCGACCATAAATGGCAACACTATCGGCGCGATTTTTTTTTCTAAGTTGGTAAATTTGTCATGAGCATCCATGTGAAATTGCAAATCAAGTAGTTTGCTTGATAGAGCTGTCTGAAGCAAAAGTGTCGTCTGTATCCCTTGAAATGGATAAAATTGAGCATCGCGCGGTTATAAAATTCTTTGTAAAAGAAGGTTTAACGCCAAAAGAAATTCATTCGAAGTTCATAAAAGTTTATGGGCACTCTTCTACTTCATTTTCGACAATTAAGAAATGGGCTGTAGTTTAAAAGTGTGTCGTCCTACCAGCCTTGAAGATGATCCACGTGAAGGATGTCCAAAAAGTGTAACAACACCAGAAATCATCGATCAAGTGCGCGACATGGTATTGGATGACCGGCGAGTCAAAATGCGTGAAACTGCTGAGCCTATAAGCATTTCAAAAGAACGTGTAGGATATATTTTGCATGAAGAATTGCAAATGAAAAAGCTTTGTCCAAGATGGGCCTCGCCTTGCTCACAGCAGATCTAAAACGCACTCGCATGAAAATCTCTGAACAGTGCTTGGAGCGTTTTTACAAAAATAAAACTGATTTTGTGCGTCGATTTATTACTATGGTTGAGACATGGATTCACCATTACACACCAGAATCCAAACAGCAATCATAATAGTGGACAGAAGCCGGTTGTTCAGCGCCAAAGACAACAAAGTCGGCTCCATCAGCAGGAAAGGTCATGGCATCGGTGTTTTGGGATGCTAAAGACATTTTGTTTATTAAAACCGCTTTTCCGGCCATTATGGATCAAATACTGTCCTCATACGCTTCGTATCCATCATATATTTCAATGTAATATCAACGGTATTACAATTTTAATATGCACTTCGTATCCATGGTAACTTGGACGTATATATGCGTCTTGGTCGGTAGCGTGGTTAATTATCTTGAAAAGGATAAAACAATAACCGGGGAATATTATTCCGATCTTTTAACCAGACCAGATAAAAAAATTCGTGAGTTCACCCGGTTCGCAGAAGAAAAGAATCATCTTTCATCAGGACAATGCACCTGTCCACAAAGGTGTTTTGCAATGGGAAAATTAAGGGATCTGCACTATGAATTGTTGGAACACCCACCCTATTCCCCAGATTTGGCTCCCTCTGACTTCTGTTTCTTCCCAAAACTAAAACTCTTTCTCGCTGGTCAGCGTTTTTCTTCGAATCAAGAGGTGATTGCAGCTGTTTAGGGGTATTTTGCAGATCTTACTGAGAACCAATATACAGGGACAGGATAATGGCGCTTGAGCATCACTGGAATAAATGTATAATGTATTAGTCTTAAAGGAGATTATGTTGAAAAATAAAAATAATTTTGAAATTATAAATTCCGTTTTTTATTGTTGGGCCGAGAACTTTTCAGACCACCCTCGTAGATGAGAATGAGTGAATCCGTGCACTGGCACTGCTGTAATGTGGCACAACAAAATTGTTTATCATATCGCGAAATCTCTCGGCAGTAACTAAGCAGGTCACATGATCCAAATGCCGAACGCCCCCCCCCCCCCCAAAAAAAATGGTCCGATGATAAACGAAGACCTAAACGCCACCAGATAGTAACTTTGGGCGTTGCAAAGGAATTTGCTGGATTGCAGGCGGGTTTCGCGTAGCCCACACCCGGCACTTGTGGTATTCGCAGCTCCGGTCTGGTGAACGTGAGCCTCATCTCCCCACAAAATCACCAACAGCCGCACAGCGTCCGCCTCCACTCGAGCAAGGAATGACAAAGCGAATGGAAGTCGATCTTCAAAGAGAGTAACAGGAGCCGCGCTCGCAGGATTATCCTGAATGGGTAGAAATGCAGAATCTTGCTTAGAATTTTCCAGACAGTTGCGTAAGGCACGTCCGCGTGTGTGTTGTAACCAGCACGTGCACTGCAGGAACCAACGCTGTTATTCGTGGCCTGCTCCACAACGTCGGCAGCAGCGACTTCATTCGCTTTGCGAACTGATGGGTTTGCGGCCTCTGAAGGGTCAAACTCCCCACGATCCCATTTCTTCAAACTGACTAATCATTCGTCGTAGAGCACGTGGTGATGGCGGACCTCGTCGGCATTTGTTCAGGCGACGAAATTCGCCGAGTGCAGCAATTGCGCGGCTTCACGAGCACGGTTGGTGCCATCACCGTGGACGGTACTGCGATGAAAGAAAGATCCCCACGTCCATCTTTTTAAACTCTTCTGGCACCTGCCGTGATTTCCAATTCCACGCATTTGCTGTTTACACCGCTCCTGGTTGTGAATTTTGGAACTCCTTCATTTCCCCCCTCAGACGTCGCTTCCGCCGCCGCATTTGGATCACTCGACGGCGAAGTCTCAAACAGGGATGCCTTAATTCTGATCACCCTGCACCATTTCACCGGTTTATTTTAACATTTTTTTTATGCATTTTGTAATGAGATTAGATCCACTCTGGACTCGCTTTAAAGCAAAATGCTAGTGGATATGCATTGAAAACGGCGAAGAAACCATTAAAAGATCTTTGCCGTCCTGACAATCGCCGTTTGTAACGACAATAAATCCCAGCAATTTGTGTTTATTTGGAACATTTTTTAAATTTGTGACCACGAAATCCGCTCGTCAATGTTACTGGTGCGAGTCCGATTCTTAAACACAATTAAACGCAATTATTTAAACCTGAATACAATTCCTTACGCGTGCACGAAAGCAACCACGTGAGTTTTTTCCCTGATTTCACTCCAAAAAGTGAATTCCAGAGGATCAGCTGTGGATCGCGGAGAGATCCACACTGCCGGTTGTGGATGACCTTCTCCACGGTGTCTGAAGTGTAAACTCTTCTTGAATTCTATGTTCAATTGAATTCTTCTTCGTTCTGCTTCACTTTTGAAGACTCTCTCTCTCTCGGTGGGTTTCGCTCAATTAAAAGTAAAGAAGGACAAACATTCTCATCCCCCAAACTAATGTTATTTGTAGCAAAAACCCAAAACTTCAACCAAAGAAGTGATATAATTACGCCTATCAAAAATCCACCTAGTCTTCGCCTGAAATCAAGAAACCCTTTCTGGTCCATGGACGAATTCTCTTCAGGTGGCTCACCATCAACATCTGACACGTGCAGAGAACACTGATCCAACAATCTCCCAACAGACGGCTTCCTGGTTGAAGATCGGTGTGCTCCGCAGTCTGGTTTTGCTTTTCCTAGTGCGGAGTAGCAAGTGCGGAAAGAAGTTCTTCCAAGCTTAAACTGATTAAAAATTATTTGCGAACAGCAATGACACAAGAAAGATTGGTTGGTCAAGCAACTCTATCAATAGAGGCGGACATAGCTTATAATTTAAATTTAGAGAAGCTTATAAACAGCTTTATTGTGCGATATCCCCGTAGAGCAAACATTTAATTAATATTATTATGTAATCGTTTTGCATTACTGTTTCTCTTGTAATAAAAACAAAATAGCAAATTGGACATTTTCTTACATTTTTGTCTTATAATCCATCAGATGATGATCGACATCAGAAGAAGGTCAGATTCACGCTCATGCTAGGCCAGCTAAGTGTAAAGTTTGGAACCTCACATTAAAAGTGGCCTCGCTTTAGTACACATAACATAAAATTTACTCAGAGGGGGATCCTGCATCGGAGGATGATGGTGGTAATGCCGACGGCACGTGTCGTCTGTATGTATTTCTGGGAGTGACGGAAAGTGAAATGTGTACTCGCCACCTTTGGGCTGGGATCGAACGAACACGTTGCATGGCGGCAGCATCAGCCGGGCTCGGCTTTTGAGAAATTCTAATTAATGCCTCAGAAATTTGAATTACACCAGAGCTCGAACCACCTTTGCTGCGAGTTGCCTCCACGTGCCACATCGCGGAGTAGTGCGTGTTCAGATAACGCGACCAAGCTTCCGAATCAAGCATCGCTTTAAAAGCAGATTAAATATTTATAATTTCATTATGTAATATTAATCGTTTCATTATATAATCCAACGTAATATTACAATTCTGACGATATTTTTGCATTATTGCGATGGCGGATCCATCGATATTTTATAGCCGAATGTAAAAGGAAGCTAAAAAGTTTCGAAATTAGCGGAGAGCTTTTGAGAATCTCCTCAGCATTGGAGTGGCGTTACTTAAATGCGCAATCGTATGAGTGCTGCAAATATGAGCGTGGATCCAAAACGCCCTTCACTCCAGTAGCTTAATTATGAATGCCACAACGAAGCCGTTGGGCTGAATATTTTAGGAATTACGTCATGCAGCGTATTATGTTGAGTTTATATGCGCTGCATAAGACATTTGTAACATTTATTGAAATACGTTTCAAATAAAGACATTTTAGTATGTTTGACTGATTATCGAAGAAATATTAATGCATTAGTAACCCGGATGAATGCGCCCGAAACCCGCGAGTTTTATTATCTGTCAGATGAAAAATGGGAAGTCCTGCGATGTATTATCATCGAGAAAGAGGCAGAAGTGGAGGAGGGTGTGGAGAAGCAAAATACTCGAATGCTCAACAATCTTGAATCAGTTTTGCGTCCGTAAAGAGGGCAAGCATCGACGTCCTCCTCTTTACTAAGTCAGTCCATAAAAAATTTTCTTCCTCTGGACGGATGTGCTAATCTAATACGGAGCTTCTGTGCTCCACTTCAGAGTTCGACTAATCGAGGATTTTTTTTTTTTTTTTTTTTAAGAAATAGCGTTCAGATGAAAATGTCAACTTAGCGTGCAACCACTTCACATTTGCTATTCTGTAATCAAAATGCTTCACGAGCCCTCTGGTTTCCACGTCCGGCGCATCGTTATCTGACACAGCATAAAATATTAATTATTTGCAACTGGATGCGCTTAAATCTGGCACCCCCGCCCCCCCCCCCATCTCCCCGCTTATCTGTGCTTAGAGCGTTCTGTCCTGAATTCGCCCATCTTGGCTCGTCGAGTGGCTTTTCCCTTTCCCTTGCACGCAGCAGACCGTCGAAAGAGTTCCTTTCTTCGCTAGCGGGCGGTGCCATTATCGCTACCTACTTATCGTGGGTCAGCATTAGCGAAGTGTACACGAATGGCTCGTGGATGTTCCACACGACGCACTTGGTATCCAAAAAGGAAATGCTTCCAAGCTCGCGAAGACTGTTTTCTGTTATCTGCAGCGGCGGATAACAGAAAACCGGGATTCGCAGCTGCAGCCACCGAAGCGATTGTGTGCTCGTGGACCGGAGAGACGTTGCGAGTACGAAAGGATTATGCAGCTTACGAAGATTACTCAGAGGAGCAAAAATAAACAAGTCATCGAGAAACGTTTGGGGAAAAAAAGGGGAGGAGGAGGCGGAGACAGCCTTTGCGAGAAATGTTGATAATCCCAGCTGCGAAATAAAAGCCCAAAACCTAGAAACTGATCTTAATCCGACTTTATTCTAAGCTGCATGAGCTTCAAAAATTCCACTCGGGCTGAGGAGTGGATCGCAACTGGAAGGAAGCTCTTTGTTCCGACTGCGTGCACCCTGGGAACGCAACTTTGACATCGTTGGGCAGAATTGTAACTGAACGAACGCAAATCCACTCAGAATCATTAACGAATTCCGAAAGACGTTCTTCCGATTTAAGATTCTCCAACTTAAGTTCCGAACGATTAATTCACGAAGTGCAGCAGGCTGCGTTCATTGAATGCGCTTCGACTTGGAATTATAAGAGAACATGAAGACATTCTGAGAAAACTGAATCTTAACGAATTCCGATAGAAGACTCGAGTGTTTTCCAATTTCGTGTATTAGTTCAACAGAATTTCGAACATAACTCTAAAATGCGCGTGGCTTGGCTCAGGTGGAGAATTCAGTTTCAGTAACTCTGGTTGTTAACACTGATCATTTACTACATTATTACGAGTCGCAGTACTACAGGGTTGATGGCTTTTGGCAAAATGGGCATTTCTGAACTTCTGCATCTGGACCCCTCACGGCGTCTGCATTTAGGAGAGTTATTCTTTCATATTCGACACATTCTGATATTGCATCATTCAAGTGTACTTTAAATGCTTCCCATGCACTGTCGACATTTTTCCCATCCAGCAGCCGATCCCATTCCACTGAACTCAGTATACTCCCTAGTTGGTCATAATTTCGTGCTTTTTAGTTCACCGTGTAACCTTTTCTGAATGGAACATTCATAAATTTAGTCGCTTCCCAAGTGAGTACCGCATGATCACTGTCGCCAACTGGAGGCAGAATGGTTACGTCTTTAACTGAAACGCCCTCTGACATTGTAATCAAATCTAGCACTCTTTGACCTCGAGTTCCTTCTGTCACATGCTGCTTGAGGAAGTTGTCCCACAACAGCTCAATAAATCAGTTTCATTCTTCTCGTGAGATTCCAATGCTACCCCCAATCAATATTTGGATAATTAAAGTCTCCCATTATGATTACTCTTTTCGGGCTCACCTTTTCTATTTGGTGATGCATTTGTTCATCACTAGCAACCCATCCACCAGGTCTGTAACAACACCCCACTGTGTAATTTGTCTTGTTAGATTCCACCTCACACCAGATGGCTTCAAACTCACTGCTCCTTGAAATATTGTTAGTAGTATTACTACATTCATAGGTCTCAACTCTAACTGGATTTAAGTCACCCAATATCATTAGCAGCACACCCCCTCCTCTCCTATCCACTCTATCCTTCCTAAAAATGCCGTACCCATGACACTCGACACCAGTTATTATGCCTGACTCTGAGAGCCAGGTCTCACTAATACCTCCAATCCGAGGTCCCCACACTAAGGCAACCAACTTTCCCCCTTTGTTCTGATACTCCTAGCATTCGTGTACAAATATCATAATCTACCTGCTTGTTCTCTTGCGTCGTCTTGTTTGCAGTCTGCCTGACACAGTTGGACAACTTGCAAATCTCTAGTGCCTTGTGCATGCAGACATTTGATGGGTCCAAACAGGAAAACACAAAGTCGAAATCGTTCTCTCCTCCTCAACACTTCCACGACAAACCCGTTCCAGTCAATAACAGTTATATAACATTGGCGCTCTTACGTTCCTCCCTTTATAATTTAGTTTCCCTGTTTCAGGTCTTGTATCAGTGTTTTAAGGCTCCCTGTGCTAATCGCATTCGGGTGTAGGCCGTCTCACTTATACAAATCTAATCTTCCCCCAAACTCGCTCCACACATCCACAAACTCGCATCCGTTCCTTCTCCACAGATCCATCGAATCGTTTGCCATCAAAGCCCTTCTTCTCAGTTCATTTTTATCGTAGCGAGGTAATATACTTACTATTTTCACTTTCTCACTCTTTCTCTCGCCTCTTCCAACAGCCCTTTCGTGTCCTCTCTCATTCTGAACTTATCGCCAGTTAAGTCGTTAGTGCCGACTACGATTTCGTTTACTTTTCCTTTCTGTTTTTGAATCGCTTCCTTTATATTCTTAATTTTCGCTCCAGGGAAGCTCGAAGTTATAACTCGATCGGCGTGTTTTATTACGGAGTCCCCACACCAAATAAGATCCGTCTTTTTACAAACGACGTCACTTTCCTGATTTTCCTTATCACAAACTCGCCTGATCTTCATCGCATACTGACCCTTACCTGTTTCCGTGCTTTGTTGTTTCTTATTTTGCTTCTTAATTTTCTTTTTCTCCCTCTGTTCATGTAAACGACTTTTTTGCAATTCCCGCATCGTCTCTCTCTCTCTCTCTCTCTCTCTCTCTCTCTGCTAATATGCTCTAATTTCGCTATTTTGGAGGTTAATTCGTTTTCAATACCTTCAATGACCTCGTTAACTTCGCTTAGCGTGACGTTTCTGGCACCATTTTGAACTGCATTGAATATTGCGCTATCTTAACGAAAATATGTCGTAAAACACTAAATATACCAAAACAAGAAAATCTTCACTATTATAATACTATAAAACACTAATTTTCTAAGAAAAACACAACCAAACAGAAAAAACCGCCAATTCTACACGAGTTCTAAATTCACCGACCAACCGCAATGTAGCCTCGAACCCGAATCCTCATGTCAAGCATGAATGAAAGCACAAACACCTCTGAAGCACCCACCCGACCTGACATAGCTTCCACTTTCCCAATATGTTCCGATGATGACCACGAATAGTCGAAACGGTCCACACCCCGTCAACCACCTTTCCCCTTCCCCCTCCTTATTTTAAAAAATTAACCCTTTCACTTTTTTCCCCACCCTATATAAAAGTATATGTTTCTATATATTACGAAAAAAACCCGGGTTTTTCTAACTTATTCTACCAAACTGCCTACCCCCCCCCCACACCACACACACACTCTGCAGTTCTCGACATCGCAGACAGAGGAAAAGCCACAACACCCAGAAAAAGGTATGTGCAATTTCTATTCCTTAAGCTACATATACTTTTTAGTACATCTACACTCATAATGCCCTAAGAACCCATGAGTAAATAGCCAATGACATTTAAACAGGGGCACTCCTAAACTGAAGCAGGCAATATAGCTGTATTATGATATGAATGAAAGGATTGGAAACTCGGGCGCTCGCATCTGATCTGACAGATGCATGCTAATTGTTCCCACGAATATTCTTTAACCTATCTATTGTATAGGTTGAAGGTCGTGAGTAGCTGCGCGTGAGTATATTACGATTGCTATTTCGCACTTTTGTTGCTGTCAGTTTGGTTTAACACGTCTTATGCAAAGATTTGTGTTATTTGACCTTGCGGAGGTCCCGGCAGATCTGACAGATACTTGCTAACTGACAGATATTTTATTGTATAGGTTGAAGGTCAACTAGCTGCGCATGCGTATATTGCGAGTGATATTCCGCACTGTTTTTTTTTTTTTTGTTGTTGTTGTTATCAGTTTGGTTAAACACGTTTTTTGTAAAGGTTTGTAATATTTGACAGTAAACTGCAGGGGCGAATGCTGGTCTTGAAATTCACGCTTGCTCTTGTTATCATTCAGTGAATGAGAGGTCTGATCGAAGTCTGATTATCGGAATAATGAATTGTTGACCATTTAAAACTATGTACAGGTAACCCTCGTATAACGCGGATGTTTGGTTCCGCAGAAATGCCGCGTTATATATATAAATCGCGTTATGCGAGACTCAGATCACACAGAAAAAGTAGGGTTAGGTTACGAAATCGTTTTTTTTTTTTTTTTAATTATATAAACATCAGTGACAAACCCAACAAAAAAAAATATTTTTATTTAATTCAGGTAATTCATGTAAGTTAAGAAAACATATAAATTATGAAAAAAGTACATAGTATAAAATTATAAAAATTACAAATTGTACTTAAACTTCATTGCACGTAATGCATAAATGTTTTAGGCAAAATAAAAATAAGTGCATATTTTAATGTTTCATAGCACGAGGATTTGAGGATCGGTTAATAAACATTTGTTTTGTCATGTAATCACCCGATGCATTACTACGAAACAGTAGAGTAATTCTATCTTCGGCAACTTTGAATCCAGGGGCTGATCTTTCATTTTTCGGAATATAGGTGCGTTTTTGCAATTTTTTCCAATATGAGTGGATTCATCCGCATTGAACACCTGGTCTGCACTATAAATGTTTATAAACTCTGAGAGTTTTTGTTTAATAAGATTTCCATCCATAGGAATTTTCTTTTGAGGTGCAATTTTCTATCGAAATCATTAGAGATTTCTCCACTTTTCTATTAGAATGTCGCGTGCACGAGCAACGCGCTTTGCACTTATCGTTGACCCAGCAATGAACACTTTCTCGGATTTTCTGTTCATTTTATTTGATTGTTCGAATTGTTGATTCATTTTAATTCAAAGTCCCGGCAAAAACTCCTGGTTTTTCTCCATTTTTCAACCGATCCAAGATTTTGAATATTTTTCGTCGAGAGAAATTAATTTTGTTTTCCCTTTCGTTGCAGTTTGTGGCCATTACTAGAAAAATAATTTTTTTACCCAAAAAAGCAAGCATTACACACTGTATGTAACTCACCAGAAAATAAAGAGCTCAGCTTGAGATGAACATACTTATGATTTTTAATGCACTTTCCTGACAGAAACGAGGACAATTTTCAACAATAAATGTTTTATACGGTAAACAATTGAGGTACACGCGTTCTAAAGGGTATTTCCCCTAATATAAATTCGCTACTTATAATTACATGCGAGATTCAGGAAGACACAAATTTAACGAAGATAAAATTTGATTTTTAAGTCGCGCGATGAAAAACATAAAAAGATAAAGGGTTACTACAATTTGTAGACCGTGTTGTATAAGTACGGCGTTCAAAAAGGGTTACTACAATTTTAGACCGCGTTATACGAGGGTTACCTGTATTTAGAAATTTATGTACATTTAATCATACAAATTCAACATTTATTTTACAAATGATATTCTATCTTTTTCAATTTAGCTACTTGAATACAAATTCTACCCTACGGTTCTTCTTTATGAACTGGTCAATAACATCATCATAAAAAGTTGGTTGTAACTTAATTTTCCCAAGCAACACGCACACTTGTAAAGGGTGGCTGAAGCTCACTGGCTAGAGCTACGTTGACTGCGTATGGCCCGTGTTTAAGCAACAGGGTGAGATGACGTGGAAGGGAGCGGAAATGGCTATGCGCGCGCATGAAATTACCGTGCCGAAGCGAGGACCTGGATGCTCCCACAACCGAGCAAGCCAAGGAAGCTTGGCTAGCGTCGGCCTTCGATACACGACGCAAAGCCCAATTATTGCCGCGCAAGCTTAAGACGTCTTCTGTCTACAAAATTAAATGCCTAAATGGAATGCTTATAAATGCATTCATTTATTAACAAACAAATATTACTTCTCTCTCAAGTAATGAGCTTGCGCAGCAAGCATGGAGAATTCGCCACTGGTAAATTGTATCTGAGAGATTCCGCGAGCTCCGAGGTCAGTATAGCATTGGTTTAGTTGTTTTATTTACCGCTGAAAATGGCTGGAAAAATACGTATATATCAATCGGATAATCCATCAGATGCTGAAGAGATTCGGGGAATGTTGCTGGAGTCCGATGATGAGAATGATAGATTCGAATGCGGAAGTGAAAGTGATTTAGAAGATGATGATTACGTGAAAGTTCGTTCAGAAGATTCGAAGAAGATATTTCCAGTGAAGAAAGTGAAGATGCATTGAACACGAATGAAAAATATTTTCTTGGAAAGGATAAAGCACAAAATGGAGGGAAAATCCAACAAGAATACAAATTAGAAGACAGCCGTAGAATATTTTGCGTCAGCTTCCGTTAGTTCGGGCAAACGCAAAAAATGCGAAGACAGAACTTGAAACTTGGAATTGCTTTATCCCAGGTGATATTTTAGATTTAATCTAATATTATACAAATAAATACGATTCTATTTCGAACCGCTATTCAAGAGAAGGA
The DNA here is from genome assembly GCF_054136105.1 of Typopeltis vanoorti. NCBI lineage: Eukaryota > Metazoa > Arthropoda > Arachnida > Uropygi > Thelyphonidae > Typopeltis > Typopeltis vanoorti. Next base: position 4,498,487 of record NC_143551.1, on the reverse strand, counting down.
GATGCTAAACGAATAGACAAAACAGAATTGAAAGCTTCTTTTTTTATATATGAACACTAGTAAATTTATTTGTAAGCTTCCTCTAATAGTACAAAATGTTGAACAATCCTATGCGTAACGTAAGAGCAACAGCTCATCCAGGTTACGATATGCATAAAGTTACGAACGTTTATGTAATGTATTTTCATTATATACACGTGTACATTCATATAATAAAAATATTACATATTATTATTATAATATAATAACATAAGAAAATCGCAGGAGACATGCTAATATGTACAGAGAAAATTGCATTACATTAATTAGGAACAAAACCAAGCAGTTAAATAGCATTAAAAGTTTTACGTTTTACCCACGAGACTGGATCTTTGAATACAAATATGCTAAAAACCAACCATTTATGCAATTATTTTGAACAGAGCTTCCTCATTTCTGTGGGAAAATAAATCCTCTTTGATTAGAGTTTTGTATTTGTTTGGGTTAGTTTCGTTTCTTATTGTTAAAGGAAGTGTGTTGAATACTTTTGGCGCTAAATAAGTGTAATGTTTGTGTGTTGCTTCTTTATTTGCTTTCGGAACTAAATATTTTAGGCCCTCATAAGGAAAGCATCTTGTTTGATATTTACGTATTCGTTGTCGTTTTTTATGATTAATAGTACCCTACAGACGTATAAATATCTAAGGGGTAGTACGTTTAGTGTGGGATATTTATTACACATTGCAGTATCCTTAGATTTGTTTCTAGTTAAAATTTGAATTCCTTTATTCCGAGTAAAGACTAAAGGTTTCAGAGTAGTGCGATAGATTCCTCCCCGACTTAATACGCCATATTGTAGTGCGCTTTGAATCCAGGCAGAATATAATATTTTTAGCCTATTTAAATTTAAGAATCTGTTTAGGTAGTAAAGTCTGTTTAACATAATCCTTACTTTATTCACGACATCGGTGATATGCGGTTTCCAGCTTAAATTACTCTCAATTTTTAATCCCAAGTAAGTTATTACACTGACGTTTTCTATTTCCTCGCAGTTGCAATTTGAATTTGTCCTGCAATTCCAATCGTGCAAAATTAATTGTGCAGCGAAGTTCATTTTGCCAGTTGTATTTCGCAAGTTTCGAATAGACAAAAGAGAATTGAAACCATTTTTTTTTATTAACACTAGTAAATTTAAAAATATATAAACAAAACTAAAAACTAAACATGTAAACTAAAATTTAAATATTTAGTCCTTGAGGCATTCAGACGGAGTTGGTTTAAGTGGAACCAATTGGAAATTGGATACTTTCAAAAGATCAGCATTCACGATGGTTTTCATTTGTTCGGCTGTGTCTGTCTGTAGAGAAAATGAGTACTGTATCATCTGCAAACGCATTTATTTTACTGTTTAGTTTAAGATTGCAGAAGTCATTGATATAAATGTTAAATAAGATTGGTCCCAAGACAGATCCTTGTGGTACACCGCAGTCAACTGTTTTGGAGCTGCTGTAGCTGTTGTATATTTTTACAATTTGTGATCTGCATTTAAGTAGTTTTTGAACCAGTTTAGGGCAGTACCTCGTATTCCAATGACTTCTAATTTTTTTATTAAACTTTCGTGTGATACAGAGTCAAATGGTTTGTGTATATCCAGAAATACTGCTAATGTTAGTTTATGTTCGTTAAGGGAGGTATAAACTGTGTTTGTGAAGTTCAGTAAAGCACGTTCTGTGCTAAACTTTTGCCTGAACCCAAATTGATTATTTGAAAAGAAGTTGTTTTTGTCCAAAAATTTCACGAGTCTAATTTTTACCGATTTCTCTGATATTTTCGAAAAGATCAGAAGAAGTGAGGTCGGTCTGTAATTTTTCAAGTTATCTTTGTTTCCCTTTTTGTAAATAGGTACAACTACGGCTTTCTTAAAATCTGATGGAAACGTGCCTGTCATCAGTGATAAGTTAAAAATGTACATTAAGGGTTCTACGATGTACATTTGGCATTCTTTCACAATGTTTGTGTTAATACCATCGTATCCTAAAGTTTTGGTTGTTTTTGGTCTAGCCATAACATTTTTGATTTCGTTTTCACAAGTGGGGAAAAAGATAGATGGAGTTATCAAGTCTCTTGAGAGTGCAATTCTGAGGGGTGTGTTTAGCATTTTTCAGAATGCTTTCACTGACTGTGGCAAAATGGTTATTGAATTCTTCAGCTAATCCTCTGTCTCCATTTTATCTATTCCTATTGATATCTTTAAATATGGGGAGGTTTTGTCTGTGTGTATCTTTTCCGATTAATTTATTCACAAACTTCCATTGTTTTCGGGGGTTTCCTTGGCATTACAGGAATTCATTTCTGTAATGCCAAGGAAATTCGTTTTTACTTTCTTTTAGTTTATGGTGTATCAGATTTCTATAGTACTTGAAACTGGGTTCATAATATTTATTGTGCGGGTATTTTTTAAACTTTTTATACACTTTACATCTAATTTTTATGTAGTGTCTGATTTCCTGTGTAATCCAGGGCTTTGTTTCTTTCATTTTGTCTATTGTTTTAAATTTAATCGAGTCTTGTATTTTATTGTTCAATATTGCAATAAATTTATGATACGAGGTATCAATATTTGTTTCCGTCGTTATCTCTTCCCAGGAGACAGTGCTCAAGTTACGTTTCAATACTCTGGAGCCAACTGTTGTGTAGGGGATGTTTTCGGCTGTACCATCTTTGTGCTCTACTTGCAAATGCACTTTAGTACCGATTGGAATGTCATCCGCGAGAGGTTGGCTGAGGACTGCTGCTTGGATTTTGTTTCCACTTACTTAATGTTCTCCCGAATACATGATCTAGACACGTTCTACCACCATTGAATTCTCTCGTGGGGACATTAATATATTGTTCGAGTCCGTGCATGGAAAGTAGATCTCGATAATCTTGAGAGGATCCGCTATTCCTGAGCAAGTCAATATTCATCTCCCCAATTATGAGAACATTGTCACTTCTGATCTCATCTAGACTACACCCGAGTGCTTGTATAAAGTTGGACTCTGCGTAACAATGCGACCTGTACACAGCCATTATATATATATGATGATGCTCTAAATATAAATTGTCATTTCCAGCTGTTTTCATTTTCATGTTAGTAATGTCATTAACAGAAGTGGAATTTCGGATTAAGATGATTACTCCTCCAGATCTGTTTTAATTTCCACATTGATAATAATTTTTAAATCCGCTTAATTGGTACAAATTAATTTCTTCGTCTTTATCCCAGATTTAATATCAGAACATCTAGCCGATAGTTTAAATTCAATGTGCTCTAATTTATCTCGAATACTTCTTATATTTATATGCAAGATTTCAAGGGTACTTACAGTGTCTGAGGATAAAAAGTTTCTTAATTCTACTGCATCATGACATATTACACATTTATGAAAAGGGACATCGCAGTTATTATTCTCATCTGGCATTGTTGTTCGTAATTAGTTGTTACTCTCGCTGTTTTCTCGGAGTTTACACAAGTCTTCTTCGCATCTGATTCCCCATATTTTAGATGTGTCGTCTCTTCTCATGAAGAGTTTGACCAAGAGATATTTGTAATTGACTTTACATTTCTTGGCAATAAATAGTAGGTGTTTTAGGTTTCCGGGCAAGTCCTCGTTTAAATATATTTTACTATCCTTAAAGCTGTTGCATATATCAGTTCTACTTAGTCGATATTTGATTCTTTTGTTTCCGTCCAGCTATTTGTCTCTGATCGTTTCACTTTTAAATTTTATAATGACAGGCATTGCTCTGTTTTTCTGCCCATTAGGAACACGATGTGTAGCCTCAATATCATCTTCATTTTAGCTGATTTTGATTTTACATGCACATTTTCAAGTGGCTCATGAGGAAGACCAATAATTTCTAGGTTTGAGCTGATTGCCTGTTGATTCAAGTCATCCACAGTTCCATGAATTATTTTCAGCTCCCTACGCAGCTCCATATTTGCGTTTTCTAGTTCAAAGTTCTTTGTTTTCAGTTCCTTAACTTCTCGTGTTAGGCCAGTAATGATACCCAGAAAATCATTCATTTTGTTCGAGGTATATTCAGTCGAACTTCTTAAGTCGTCTTTTTTTAATTATTTTATTAATCCCATTAAATCCGTTATACATATATTGTCTGCGTTACTAATCTCTGGAATGCACGAGTCCGGCGGGCGTTGGCAAGCAGTGGAATGGCGTCTCCGTCGTGTAACAAAGAGTTGAAACACTGAGTAGGTCTTTGTTGTTCGCCGCATTTGCACGAAGCGCATTTCGAATTTTGTTTCTTGTCTTTGGAGAGCTTTTTAAATTGGCTTTCGCTAAGAACAGCACAATAAAAATAATGTAAACTACTTTTGCACTCTTATCTGCACACTTCATAATAGATGCAGCCATCAATACATGTCTCTTCACAAACTTTGCAGCGGACTCCCATTATGTTAGAGTTTAGTGCTAAACGTTAAACCAATCTTTGTTCTAGGTATTCCCCTTGCCAATGGCGACCGTTGAATGACAGCAGGTTGGATAGGCAATTTTTTAATACTACTTGCAGAGGTTAACTTTCATAGAGCTGAGCATTACAGTACCTGGCAGTGCGAGTTACAGGCTGCACTTCAAGAATCCCAATAACACATTTTTTAAATAGAATACTAATTTAAACGTTGTTTACTGCAGAGCACCGTTTCACAGAACTATAAGGCACTGCGCCACCAAGCGGGAAAATATTTAGGCCTCTTATATGTAGCTGGTTTCCATCGCAACGATCGGCTAAATTTGCAGGATTTATGGGCTACAGATGGTACTGGGATTGAACTATTTAGACTTACGATGACCTTACGGAGATTTATTCACAATTGCATCAGGTTTGATGACAAACTTACCCGCTTAGAACGCCTGACAAATTAGCGGCTGTGCGAGACATTTTCTCACTATTTGTAGAAAATTGTAAATTATGCTACTCTATAGGACAGAAGTCTATTGTTACATTCTGTCCTATAATGACGAAATGTTGCCTAGGTTTAGAGGCGAATGTGAGTTTAGACAATATAGTTCATCAAAGAACTGTAAAGAAGGAATAAAAATGTTTGCTATGGTCGATTCGAAAGTATTTTACGCAGGAAATCTTGAAATATATGCAGGTAAGCAGCCCGAAGGCCCTTACTTGATCAGTAATAAACCAACAGACGTCATCAAGAGACTTGCGGAACCCATTTACTCTTCACGACCGACGTAACATGTTCCAGCCGATAATTGGTTGACTGATGTCAATCTGACTCGAAAAAGAAGCGACTTTCGTATGTGGGTGCTGTTCGTAAGAATAAACCCCAACTACCACCCGAATTGGTGTCTCCTAAAAATAGGTCCGAATAATCCGACATATTTGCTTTTGATGCATCTCGTACACCAAAAAAGGAAAAAAAACGTCCTTTTAGTTTCAAGTTTTGAAATCACCGCGAATTTAGATTCCCAAAAGCCTGACATAAGAGAATCAAACTAAGACAGGAGTTGAGATTGTGGACAAAATGATTGGTGCATATAATGGAACACCAGAAGATGGCCCATGGTTATATTCTACACAATTTTGAATATTGCGGGAATAAATGGTCAGATTATTCATATGCTGAACAAGAACGTGAAAATACGGCGCAGAATATTTATTAGAAATCTCGTAATGCAGTTAGTGCTAGTCGGAAGAAATAAAAAGGCGCCAGAATTCTCTACAGGTGTGAATAGGCCTTTACACCCGAAACTTCATCCATTTCAGACACAATTTGAAGGAAATTCTGATGACGACACAGATACGGCTCCCTCGACAAACAGAAAAAGAAAAAGATGTTTTATGCGCTTGCATCCAAAACGAGTCGCTTATCAAAATATTTTTGCGAGCATCGTAAAAAGTATTTATGCCTTCAACATAGCAATATTGTTTGCGATGACTGTTACGACACTTTTGTAAATCCATCCATTGAATATTCTGATTAATTAATGTTAAATGCATTTGTCAAGTTTTATTTTCTTTCATTATCGATGTTTGCGTTATTTTGAAACAAAAATTTTTATTCTTTATATTTCTTTATTTCAATAATTTCTAAATTGTAACTGAAAATAAATAAACCATCGTGTATTACTCAAATAGAGAGCCAAAGGCTTGTTTTCATCAAACATGTCCTCTAGAACAGCGCTTCCCAAACTTCTGGTTGTCAGGGCCCCTTTGGAAAAATTAAAATTTCACGGCTCCCCTCGAAGAAAATTCGTAATATAGACATATATTATTATAATATTTATTGTATTTATATTCAATACAAAACATACGCAGCGAATACTGCTAAAATCAAATGCAAATATTACATTTTTAGCATCTCACATACCCATTTGACATAGCATATTATCTCATATTTTTATGTAGATAGATATATTGTTATTGTACATTTGCAGTACGAGCACATGAAGCGTAAAACGATTAGTAATAAAGAAAGAATTAAAAACAAAAGAAGTTTTATAACAATTTAATGCGATGGATGTGTCTCAATACTGCTACACGAATATCAGGTGAAATATTTGAAACCGCAATTCTTAGATTTCTGCTTTGAAATGAAACTTATATGAATAAGCTTATATAAGCATATATTTACTCATATTCATTAAGCGCCGAAATACGCAGGAAGCAAAATTTGTGAACCAACGCCAATGTGCGATTTTTTCCATCAAAATATAAAAAATGACAAAAAAAGAAATAATAAAAAGTAAATACGTTTCTCTAAAGATTAAAAAAAAAAAAAACTCTACTTGGTCTTAAAAGATTTTAGATTTGTTGTCATTATTTCACGGCTCCCCTCAACAAAACCTATGGCCCCAAGGGGACCGCGGCTCACAGTTTGCGAAGCGCTGCTCTAGAAGATGGACTTTACATTTATGGAAAATACTGAGGACAGGGCTCTGGAGCTTGCTCCACCTTTACTACGAGTTGCCCATAAGTGTACTAATGATTGCATTCGCTGAAACTTCTAGTTTCAGCGAATATTCGGCACGAAACTCGTAGTTTCTATATTCGGCTATGAAATAATGCTGGACTCAATATTCACTTAATTTGTACCATCAGATATTATATTTGCAATGTTTTTTCTTTGCATTTTAGCACATGCTAGTAATGAATGTATCTCTCAGATATACCATATCGTAGGCTGCAAAATTACCGATGCGAGCTCCCGAGTTAATACGAGTTGCTACAGACGTACCTTATAGTAGTAAAATTTGGTCTTTCTGTTAAATTATGTCTTCGATTTTACCGAGGGTAAGAACCCTCGGATTCGAAATAGATGCAGAGATTGATAAGAGGAAGTTCGCTAGAACCATTATTGACAAAGTAGGGGCAGACAAAATTTCTGGTTTCACACCTTACGGGGGTGGACGATTTCATTTTCTCGAAATGGGGAGCAGTCCGTGATGATATTAAAGTTGGAATGGACGCTGATTTTCCTAATTGGAAGTCAGGAGTAGTTTCGTTCTCGATCATGATGAAGGCAGAAATCCCAAACTTTGTCATGATCGGGTCAGCCAAGGTAATGGTCAGTTACCCGGGGGTAAAAAAACAGTGTTTTCGGTGTGGATCACTGGGACACTTTGGCGCGGACTGCCCTAAGAACAAATGCAGGAACTGCATGGGGGCAGGACATGCGCTAGCCCAGTGTGAAGCACCATGTCGGAAATGCCAGGATACGACCCACAAAGTAAACGTTTGTCCTAACAGGACACATGCCGAGAGAATAGGAGGCACCATTTCGCCAATCCCAGGAAATCTTACTACCACGAGCTCGGAGCCTACCAGTCATTACCACCTGACTGCAGATCAAACAGTGACAGAAACCACAAATATAGATCCTGACGAATTCCCAGCACTTCCAACCCCAGTTATGGTGATAACAAACGACGAAAGTCAACCACCTACTGGCAACAAGGCAGAAAGAAAAACGGAGGAAAAAGAAACACGGTGTACTGAAACCGAGGATGAAATGGAAATGGAGACTAACTCCAATGCCACCAAACGACCTATCACACCAGAAGAAGAAGAAAATAAAAGAACCAAACCAAACGACAGCCCAACAGAAACGTCAAGTTCAGGGGGGGAGGAAGAACAAGGAAATGAAACAGACACCCATTCAGGAACAGATGAACAGGAACAAAGAAACGTCTTAAGACCCACAGAAGAATCCCACAATCCCGAGAATTCGAAGAGTGAAATTACAGGCAAAGGGGAAACAAAAGCAACATTGGAACTGACAAAGGTCCCTCACGCAAAGGCCAACGCACCTATCTTGCATCTGTTAAAAGACTTCCCTAAGGAAAAGGCAACACTAAGAAGAGCAATCGAATCTTTTGGAGACATTCAACTGATACTCACAGGGAAGAACGGACCGAGAGTCGTCAGTGCGGAATGGAACGATGTGTTCATTAAGAATATTGATGAAATCACTCCTGAGGAGATCAACAGTTTTATCGATGCAGAGGACGACGTAAATCTAGCACTGCACAGAGGCCTCTTCATGCTAAACCACGTCCGTGGAGATAAATTAGTAGACCACATCACTAAGACCCACAACAATAGACAGCAAGAAGATTCCAAACTCGCCTAAGTCAGCAGAATTCTAGTTCCGATCTGAAAAAAAAAAAAAAAATTCCTCTAAGTTCTGTTCCAGTTCAAATTTGTCCAAACAGGAGGGGGTATCCTGAGAACCTGGGCTGCGAAGGCTTACACCGAGGCGGTGCAGCTCCTTGTGGGCTGCATCACCCAGGCCAGGCTCTTCCCCCACTCTTATCAGTTAAAATTGGTCTTTCATCGTTCAGTTGTTGTTATTGTTTTGTCCTTGTCTATTAGTAATCAGGTAACCTGTTTGTGTCCCTTTGTCTGTGTCCTTTTAAGAGTCCCCTTTCATTTGTTTTTCACTCCTTTCGCCGGCCAGACATCTGCAGAGATGGCTGGCCGTCGAGAGCTGAAAAGAACGGATGGAGGGAGGAAATGTCAGAGATCTGCTCGGTTTCTCACGCTTGAAGTGAGACCGGGTAGATCGACTGAGGCCCCTTTAAACTTACTACTACTATCATCTCTACCTTTCTCTCTCCTCTCTGACTATCAAGCTGGCTCTCAGCACAACTTTGTTTCTCTAAAGAGGTCAATGATGAGAAGATATGAACTCCCATTCTATCTATGTTTATTTTCTGGTAAGACTTGTTCTTACGGGATTTCTCTCTTTGCTTGTAGAACCTTTTCTGTCCTACGGTATTTTTACTAATCTACCACCACGATCCCACTCTTCCCTAGATCCTATATCTTTTTTTTTTGGCCGTGGCCAAACCTAAGACTGACATGTCTTCACTACTTCCTAGGGTGAGAACGGTCGGTTTTCAAACTGACCCATCCCTAAACAAAAGACATATCTGCAAAGCACTTTGTGAGGCAGTAGGTTCCGAAAACATTTACGGGTTTACCCCCTTTGGGGCAGGGAGATACCAGGTAGTGGTAAAAAACACCACAACTAGGGACAAACTGCTGGAGGGTTTTAAATGTAATGACGTAGAAATCACTCCGTTCTTAGTGGGAAGCCTGTTAAGAACGGTAAAAATTGACAGGTTCCCCCTCGAATATATAGAAAATAGCGACGACGTCATCCACAAGACATTCGCTAAATGGGGCACAATCAAGAACATTAAACGGGGCACTGATGTCGACTACCCGGATTGGAAATCAGGAGTGGTCATCTTCACAATGGAGATGAAAACTCCTGTTCCGAACTTTGTCACCATCGGCTCCGAAAAAGTCATGGTAAACTACCCAGGTGTCACAAAGCAATGCTACAGGTGTGGCTCCCACGAACACCTGGGAGCAGAATGTGCCAAGGCCAAGTGCAGCAATTGTGGCGAATCTGGCCATTCCCTACCACATTGCACCAACCCCTGCAAGAAATGCCACCAAAAAGACCACAGTTACAATGTGTGTCAACACAGAACATCAGCAGAACGAATGGGGGGTGCGATACAACCACTTCCCGTTCCTCCCCCCTTAGCTCTGACAACACAGAACCACCAAAAATACCCACCCCGACCCCGCCACCGATATCAACAGCCCAACCCAAACGTGGCAAACAAGAGGGGTTCAAACAAGTATCACTGGGTAAAACCAAAAAGTACAGAAGCCAAAATTCAACAGCCAGCGTTCCCCCCACCACCACGAACGCAGATACAACCACAGCATCTGCCATAGAGGAAATGGACACCTCTACAGCAAAACGTCAAAGGGAACAGGTAGAAGACGAACAAGCTTCGTTTAAAAGGTTGCCTATGGGCGGAAACCCTACTACCCTCCCCACGACAGGAACAGAACCCACCCCAGCACCATTCCCTAAAATAATTCCAGGGGGAGCTACTATTCTCCACCACGTCCAAAAAGACCAGGACGGGTTCGAAAGAATCCACAACGCCATAGAGAAACACGGCGAGCCACACTTCTATGCCCACTACACAAAGGGTTCATCAAAACCCTGCGTTGGCTTGGAATGGGACAAACTTGCCGTGCCAGATATTCTAAATGAGGAACAAAACTCCTTTAGGAACTCCATTCTAGCCGCCAATATGGGCTTACACGACAGCGACATCACAGCGCTATACCAAGCACTAATCAAAATAGTTACCGAAGAGACACTAAAATTCTAATTGTCCCTCCCTATAACTACACCACTAAAATGAACAACACTTTTCGCGTCGCCACTCTCAACATTAACGGTCTGCGCTCCGTCAACGCACAACGCGCTGTTTGGAGCCTAATCTTACTGCATGAGGTTCATGTACTCTTTCTTCAGGAGACGCATTTTTATCAGTACTGGGACATAGAAAACTTCTCCAGAAGCTTCCCCGTTCAGAGCTTCTGGTGTTTCGGAGAGCGCTGTGCGAGGGGGGTGGGAATCCTTATTCGTCAGCCTATTCTAGGCGGGTTTTTCAATGTACAGAAAGATGCTGCGGGACGTCTAGTCTCTATAGACTGGAAGTTTGGAGGTAGAGTCATCCGCTTCCTTAATGTACATGCTCCCAACAACGCCCACCAGCGAAGCGGGTTCTTCATGTCCCTAGATCCCTATTTACACGGGGCTCAGTATATCATCGCCGGGGGGGACTGGAACTGCATCGCTGACGTAAGACTTGACAAAGTTGGTGGCAACATCAACTCCGGTACCGGTGGCTCTAGGGAACTGCAACTCTGCTGTGATAATGTCGACCTCATCGACATCTGGAGGGAACATAATCCAGACACAGTGGGTACCACATGGGCGAGCGGAGGAGTCGCAACGCGACTAGACCGCCTTTATATTTCCAGGAACCTTGGGCCACAAGTTATCTCGGTCAGGCATATAGCGGTTGGTAGCTCGATAACAGACCATAAAATGGTTCTGATGAACATCGAACTACCCGAGGTCATAGAAACATCGAGAGGACCCTGGAAAATGACTCCAAGCTTCCCCAAAATTTATAGCAAGGATTTGCAGCTGCTATGCGAAGGAAGGAAAAGGGCCCACTGGGACTGGGACGCGTGGGCCCAGTTCAAAACCGAGGCAAAAGAGCTCTTCCAAAACATCTCCAGAGAAAGAGCTCACGCGCAAAGGAAAAAAATGAGAGAGCTGTACCGAGAGCTAGGGTGGTACCGGGCTAACCAGAGAAACGGTATTCCTAGCGATTCGCTTATTAAAGCCGTGGAAATCGAACTCGAGGCACTTCGACGAAAAAAAGTCGCCGAGCTCGATTTTCGCACCAGATTGTTTCTCCGGCAGGCGGAAACACCTTCGGCCGCTTTTTATAACCGGCAGCGCATAGCAGCACAAGATGAGAAAGCGGTTCGGCAAATTCATGCTAACGGGCAAACACTCACAACCACGGGAGACATCCTGCGGCAATTTTCCCAGCATTACACGAGAACCTATTCCGACGAAGCTGAGGAGACAGGCGACTTCGGAGTGTGGAACATTGACAACATGCCTGAAAACCTCAGAACTCTTCAAAAGAGACCAATCACTTCGGAAGAGGTTACACGAGCCTATAAACAGCTTAAGCTACGGAAAACCCCTGGCCTGGATGGGCTAGGCGTTGAGCTCTATCGCTCAGCCTGGAACTTCATCTTGCCTATCCTGGTCTCACTATTCAACAGCTTCCTATTCACTGGTGACGTGCCTGCTGACTTCATTAGCGGGTACACAATTTTCATCCCCAAGAAAGGGAGAGACCTGAATAGCATGGGTAGCTGGAGGCCGATTTCCTTGACTAACACAGACTACAAATTATTCGCAAGAGTGATTTGTAACCGTCTGAAGTTGGGCATCGGGAATGTGCTAACCAGCACTCAAGTATACGGAGTTCCGGGAAGATCGATGGCGCTCAACCTCTTCCTGATAAGAGACCTTCTTCGCTTTGTGACGAACAAGGAACTCCCACTTGCACTCGAATCAGTAGACTTAGATAAAGCGTTCGATAGTGCAAAGCACAACTTCCTGCACTATATCCTAGAGAAAGTCGGAGTGGCGGCCTGCGTAAGGGAAGCAATCAAAAGCATGTACGGTAAAACAACAACGCACATTGCGATTAATGGGTTTCTTTCAGAATCCATTCCCATACGCAGAGGGGTTCGGCAAGGCTGCCCCCTTAGCCCCCTTCTTTTCTCTTTAGTACTAGAGCCTCTTCTAAAAAAAATTGATGAGACGCGCGCAGTAAGAGGAATACCGCTACCCTTAGGCTCCAAACAGAGCAAAACTGTCGCATATGCCGATGACATTGTCGGAACCCTTAGGGATTCCGAATCGATTTACATCTTCTTCGGCATACTGCGAGAGTTCAGCGTGCTCAGTGGTCTTCACACCAACCCAGAAAAAACAAGAATCAAAATTTATGGGAAATTCGACCCTGCCAGTCTTCCGTATGGTCTGAAACCCACAACCGGCCCATTAACAATACTAGGAATTCCCTTCCTAGAGACCCCAGTGTTGCAAACACAACACTTAATAGAAATGTGTTGCGAAAAACTAAAACCCTTCAGTCCCAACTACCTATCATTCGAAGGTAGAGCAACAGTTATCAAAACAGTCCTAAAACCGATGTTACTGCACACCATTAACCTCACAAACATAACAGACACACAAGACAACGCCATTCACAAACATATCACTAATTTTTTCTGGAACAACAGGAAACACGAGGTGCGCAGGGCATTTCTCCATCTTCCCCCCACACAAGGGGGATTCGCCCTGCCAATCCTCAAATACTGCCACCTAACCAACGCTGCTCAGACCATACGGAAAGCACTGGCATCAAATCACCCTTCCGGCAATCTGATGAAATACTTCTTAGGATTTTTCCTACCCTACTTCGGGATCACTGGCCACGCCGGACCATGTGCAGAGACGGTGCCTGAGTGGTACTACACAATATGTAAACTTTTTAAAAAATTGGCAACGGATGGAGTTCGAGTGCTTCAGCTCAGCCCAAACAAGCTGTACTGGAAAATTTTTGACAGCTTTGACTGGGAAAAACCCGATCTGGGCACAAACGAAGAGGTGCTGTTCACCAACATAAAAAACAGCTGGGGGCAACCATTTCACCGGGACTTAGCCTGGAGAATCGCCTACGGCAGACTCCCGGTGAAACTGGTAAAATCAGCTTACAACCCGCGACCATGCAACCCCTTCTGCGACGTCTGCGGTGCGATAGAAACCGTAGGGCACCTCTTCTTTCACTGCCCGCCAGCACAGCGTGTTTGGCACAGACTGGCTGAGGTGCTTGCGATCCCAGCGCTCACATTCCCCGAAATAGTCTTTCTACAGTTTCCTCCCCCAGTAACCAAAAACAAGAAACACCTGATTTTCCTAATAAATGTGATTAAGCACCACATTTGGAAAACCAGGAAAAAACACCTTCTTTACGAGGGGGATCGCATCTATCTCCGTGTTAAGAACTGCCTCTCAGCCTACCTCCGCCGCTTCCTGGAGCAGGAAAGGTACTTACGGGGAGAAGAGCGGTTCCTGAGGAGATGGTGTGATCCACCAACCATCTGCCAGATCATACAGGGGGGAATCCGGTTGTGTCTGCACCTATAACACCTTCAAGTTGTAGGTGTTGACGCTATCTCGATCTTCCTTCCTGATCAGCGTTTAACCCACAGGTAGGTCTAGTCCTTCCACGGTTGAAAGTTTTTCTGTCCCCAGGTTGGGGTTGACCTGAACAAACCCGGACTGCGAAGGCCGACATCGAGGTGGTCCCAAGCCCTTTTCAGGGCGGGGTCTTCCGGGCCAGGTCATCTCCCTTCTTTTCCTGGTTATACTGTTCTGGGTTTGCTCGGCAAACTCATTCCTCTATAGAATTGTCTTCCACATAGTCTTTAGATTTATTTACACTTGTTAAATTTGCTTAGTCTCTCCTTTTTTTTTCCTTTTCAGGATTTTTCCTTTTTAAAAGTGAAAAATCAACGACCGTTTTAGAAGCACCCCTGGGGGGTCAACAGCTAAAACAGGTCAGCTGAGGCCTCTTTCATCTACTCTACTACTATTCACTCTATCTTTATTTCCTCTCCTACTATCTGCTGAATCTCAGCCTATCTTACTCCACAGGCCAATGATGAGATACGTTGAACTCATAAATTATTACCTTATAGTAGTGACTCTCTCTCCCCCAAGAAACCAATAAAAAAGCAATCCAATTTTGTGGTGTTTGATTCACTCAATCCAATACCCTTTGGCTAAGATCAAGTGTGTAGTGTGTAGTATATAAGTTCTTTTTAGGACTTCCAGGGTAACAAGTATAGTTTCTGTTCTTAACCGTTAATATCGGTACGAGTCCCATCGGGTTTCACGATATTCAACGGGAAATTTGCAGAACTTCCTAAACCCCAGACTGGGGAAACATCAAACACTCGGTGGTGGGAATAGTTAGGCTACCCCAGCTGATCATGCCCTCCATTCTGCCGCGTGTGCGTACCCTCGGAATTGAGGTTGACGCCACAATACCGGCAAGGACGATGGCGAAAGCTATCATAGACTGCGTCGGTGCAGAGAACATTTTTGGATTTACCCCCTATGGGGGAGGAAGATACCAGGTAGTGACCAAAAATACGGAGACCAGAGAAAAGCTTCTCAAAGGGTTTGACTGTGGTAAAGTAAAAGTATCTCCCTTCATGGTTGGGAGCATCCTGAGAACCCTTAAGATACCACGATTTCCCCTAGAATATACAGAGAACAACGATATAATTCACAGCGTATTCTCTAAGTGGGGAGTTGTACGGGAAATCCAGGTTCACAATGACGCAGACAATCCTGAGTGGAAGTCAGGGGAGGTAACTATCTCTCTTGAAATGAGGACCGAAGTTCCTAACTTTGTCCTCATAGGATCTGCCCGGGTAATGGTAAATTACCCAGGCGTCAAAAAGCAGTGCTTTAGATGTAGTGCCTTCAATCATCTTGGGGCAGACTGCCCTCGCATAAAATGCAAGAACTGCCTAAAAATTGGCCACAACCAAGAAAAATGTGAGGCAGCTTGTTTGAAATGTGGGGTCACTGACCACAAAGTCGACACCTGCCCAGCCAGAACCCTCGCAGAGAGGATGGGTGGTGCAGTCACATCAGCAACAAAACCAAGTAATGAAAAGGTCACAACACAGGAAGAGTTTCCGCCTCTTGAGGCCACTCCTGATCATGCCGCCATGTCTGAGACAACGAAAAGGTCCCGTAAGGGAGGGAAACCTACCAGAATTGCAGAGACCAGCCATACGATCCCAACAGAAGAGATTGACAATGCAGAAACCATCATGGTAACTCCCACGGACGAAAGCGAAGCTACCACTGCCAATATAGACATCGCCAATTCAGATACAGTAGAAGAAGCTGTAGTAGAGATGGAGACGAACGCCAAAACTTTCAAACGGCCATTAAGTCCGCAGGAAGAAGAGCTGACAAATCTCAAAACAGCAAAAGTATCTGAAACCAAACACCCAGAAGTCTCTCATGCAAAAGCAGGGGAGACTCTGAAACATCTCCTTAGAGGTATGCCCGGGGTGGCAGAAAAGTTTAAAGAGGCAATAGATAAAGTAGTAGAACCTGAACTCCTCCTCACAGGGAAATATGGACCCGACATCGTCAGTGCAAAATGGGGTGACCTCTTCTTTGATGACATCAGCAAAATTACCCCTGAGCAAGTAGAGGTAGCCCTGGATATAGACGAGGAGGCAGCTTCGGCGTTCTTCATAGCTCTCTGCAAACTAGACATGGCCAAGGGAAGTGAGGTGGCCAAAAGAATCATAACAGCCCACAACAAAAAAAAGGAACAGTAACCACCTTGTGGATTTCTGTACTCAGCTTCACTGGTTTTTAACTCCCACAGGTGGGGGAGGACCTGAGAACCCGAGCGGCGAAGGCTTACAGCGAGGCGGTGCAGTTCCTTGTGAGCTGCATCACTCGGGCCAGATCCTTCCTCCACCTCTAAGTTCACCTTTCAATTTCTGCTTTTCTCTGTACTTTTTTTGTTTGTTTTGTTCCATGTTTCCTTTTTAGGATTTTTCCTTTTTGTAAAGTGAAAAATCAACGACCGTTTTAGAAACGCCCCTGGGGGGCAAACA
The DNA here is from genome assembly GCF_054136105.1 of Typopeltis vanoorti. Lineage (NCBI taxonomy): Eukaryota > Metazoa > Arthropoda > Arachnida > Uropygi > Thelyphonidae > Typopeltis > Typopeltis vanoorti. The sequence continues at coordinate 4,481,852 of NC_143551.1, read as the reverse complement.
GCTAAAACAGGTCAACTGAGGCCTCTTTTACCTACTCTATCACTATGCACTCTATCTTTATTTCCTCTCCTACTATCTGCTGACTCTCAGCCTATCTTACTCTACAGGCCGATGATGAAGATTTGTTGAATTCACAAATTATTATTAGTAGTGACTGGGACGCGTGGGCCCAGTTCAAAACCGAGGCAAAAGAGCTCTTCCAAAACATCTCCAGAGAAAGAGCTCACGCGCAAAGAAAAAAAATTTAAAACAGAGCAAAATTGTCGTATATGCCGATGATATTGTCGGAACCGTTCGGGATTCCGACTCGATTTACATCTTCTTCGGCATACTGCGAGAGTTCAGCATGCTCAGTGGTCTTCACACTAATCCCGAAAAAACAAAAATAAAAATTTATGGGAAATTCGACCCTGCCAGTCTTCCGTATGGTCTGAAACCCACAACCGGCCCATTAACAATACTAGGAATTCCCTTCCTAGAGACCCCAGTGTTGCAAACACAACACTTAATAGAAATGTGTCGCGAAAAACTCAAACCCTTCAGTCCCAACTACCTATCATTCGAAGGTAGAGCAACAGTTATCAAAACAGTCCTAAAACCGATGTTACTGCACACCATTAACCTCACAAACATAACAGACACACAAGACAACGCCATTCACAAACATATCACTAATTTTTTCTGGAACAACAGGAAACACGAGGTGCGCAGGGCATTTCTCCATCTTCCCCCCGCACAAGGGGGATTCGCCCTGCCAATCCTCAAATACTGCCACCTAACCAACGCTGCTCAGACCATACGGAAAGCACTGGCATCAAATCACCCTTCCGGCAATCTGATGAAATACTTCTTAGGATTTTTCCTACCCTACTTCGGGACTACTGGCCACGCCGGACCATGTGCGGAGACGGTGCCAGAGTGGTACTACACAATATGCAAACTTTTCAAAAAAATGGCAACGGATGGAGTTCGAGTGCTTCAGCTCAGCCCAAACAAGCTGTACTGGAAAATTTTCGACAACTTTGACTGGGAAAAGCCCGATCTGGGCACAAACGAAGAGGTGCTGTTCACCAACATAAAAAACAGCTGGGGGCAACCATTTCTCCGGGACTTAGCCTAGAGAATCGCCTACGGCAGACTCCCGGTGAAACTGGTAAAATCAGCCTACAACCCGCGACCGTGCAACCCCTTCTGCGACGTCTGCGGCGCGGTAGAAACCGTAGGGCACTTCTCCTTTTACTGCCCGCCAGCACAGCGTGTTTGGCACAGACTGGATGAGGTGCTTGCGATCCCAGCGCTCACATTCCCCGAAATAGTCTTTCTACAGTTTCCTCCCCCAGTAACCAAAAACAAGAAACACCTGATTTTCCTAATAAATGTGATTAAACATCACATTTGGAAAACCAGGAAAAAACACCTTCTTAACGAGGGGATCGCATCTATCTCCGTGTTAAGAACTGCCTCTCAGCCTACCTCCACCGCTTCCTGGAGCAGGAAAGGTACTTACGGGGAGAAGAGCGGTTCCTGAGGAGATGGTGTGATCCACCAACCATCTGCCAGATCATACAGGGGGGAATCCGGTTGTGTCTGCACCTATAACACCTTCAAGTTGTAGGTGTTGACGCTATCTCGATCTTCCTTCCTGATCAGCGTTTAACCCACAGGTAGGTCTAGTCCTTCGCAGTTGAAAGTTCTTCTGTCCCCAGGTTGGGGTTGACATGAACAAACCCGGACTGCGAAGGCCAACATCGAGGTGGTCCCAAGCCCTTTTCAGGGCGGGGTCTTCCGGGCCAGGTCATCTCCCTTCTTTTCCTGGTTATACTGTTCTGGGTTTGCTCGGCAAACTCATTCCTCTATAGAATTGTCTTCCACATAATCTTTAGATATATTTACACTTGTTACATTTGCATAGTCTCTCCTTTTTTTTTCCTTTTCAGGATTTATTTTTCCTTTTCAAAAGTGAAAAATCAACGACCGTTTTAGAAGCACCCCTGGGGGGTCAACAGTTAAAACAGGTCAGCTGAGGCCTCTTTCATCTACTCTACTACTATGCACTCTATCTTTATTTCCTCTCCTACTATCTGCTGAATCTCAGCCTATCTTACTCCACAGGTCAATGATGAGATACGTTGAACTCACAAATTATTATAGTAGTGCATGTCAAGGCAACTCGGAGCAAAGGTGGATAAAGCTCCCTTTCGCCGCAACCTTTCTTTCTTTTATGGATTTAAGTCAAAGGAAGTGAGAGAGTGAAGAAGCCTGTTGAGAACGATTTGGACAAATTTCGTTTGCGTTATTGGACTCTTTGGAAGCGTTGCGTAATAATAATAATAATAATAATTAAAATCATCGTGATAATATCCAACGAGTGGTGCTCGTATTGTCTGAAGAATTTCGTGTACACCGAACGGTACGAACGAAGAAATCTCAAAGAAACGAACAAGTTTCGTTTTCCTTTTATTTATCAAGTAAGCTCCCTGAACAATGACGATGAAGCGAAGACGCAAGTGGGCTGTGTTTTGCCAATAGTCGCTTCCAACTCCCGTGTCATGTTCAGCGGAAGGTGAGCAGTTAGGCCTAAGACAGCACTGCTGAAAGCGAAGCTTTTTTTGGGGTGGGGGGGGGGGGGGGTGGGGGGGGGGGGGGGTGGGGGGGGGGGGGGGTGGGGGGGGGGGGGGGTGGGGGGGGGGGGGGGTGGGGGGGGGGGGGGGTGGGGGGGGGGGGGGGTGGGGGGGGGGGGGGGTGGGGGGGGGGGGGGGTGGGGGGGGGGGGGGGTGGGGGGGGGGGGGGGTGGGGGGGGGGGGGGGTGGGGGGGGGGGGGGGTGGGGGGGGGGGGGGGTGGGGGGGGGGGGGGGTGGGGGGGGGGGGGGGTGGGGGGGGGGGGGGGTGGGGGGGGGGGGGGGTGGGGGGGGGGGGGGGTGGGGGGGGGGGGGGGTGGGGGGGGGGGGGGGTGGGGGGGGGGGGGGGTGGGGGGGGGGGGGGGTGGGGGGGGGGGGGGGTGGGGGGGGGGGGGGGTGGGGGGGGGGGGGGGTGGGGGGGGGGGGGGGTGGGGGGGGGGGGGGGTGGGGGGGGGGGGGGGTGGGGGGGGGGGGGGGTGGGGGGGGGGGGGGGTAAATTTTGAGACTGTTTGTGTTGGCTAGGTGAACTTGTAGTCCTGTGACTTCTAGGGTTGTGAGCTGGGGGGGGGGGTTATTTCGTTAAAAATGAGTTGTTTTCTGATGAAGATAGCTGTTCCTCCACCTCTGGTTGTTGTTCTGTCGATTCTGAATAGGTGGTAGTTTCTTAGTTTTGGGTTGTCTGATGGGCGCAGGTGAGTTTCGTTTATTAGTATTATGTCTATGCGTTGTATGAATTCTCTTAGTTCGTGCATTTTGTTGAGTATGCCGTTTGCGTTCCAATATCTTATCTGCAGTGAGTTGTTGGTGTTGATTGTGTTATCCATGAGTGAGGGTAGAGAAGATTACGTGTGCGTTTTTCATGAAGTGTTTTGTTGATTCTTGGGTGGGGTTTGTCTTACTGAATGCGAGTAGCATTTCGCCTAGGGCGGCTGTTATTTTGGCTGAGTTGGGTGGTTGGTTGTGGGTGAGGGGGTTCATGGTTTGTTTTTACTATATCGGCATATGTTGTGCTTTTGCGGGTTGTCGTGGGAATTACTGGTTTTGATGTGGGTGACGTGTGTTTGTGTCTGTTGTGGAGCTTGGATCTCTTGCTTTCCATGTTGTCACTTCGTTGGTTGGGTGTTTAGGACATCCCTTATAATTTGCAGGGTGCGGGCCGTCACAGTTTGCACATTTTGCTGGAGTTGTACGGGGTTTAGTACAGGAAGCTGTGGGGTGTTTGTCTCCACACTTCAGACATCTGAACTTTGCCTTGCATCGGCTCTGGGCGTGTCCGTACTTTTGGCATCTGTGACACTGTCCGGTTGATGCCCTCCTTCGAAGTGGTTCCATTCTGATGATGAGGTCGCACACTGTTCTTAGATTGTATATGTCATGTTTGTCTTTTTCGATCTCTATTGGGATTAGCGGCATCGGGGTTTTGTCTCCCCTGTGCATTCTCGAGACTTTTATGGGTGCAAAGCCCTGTCTTGTTAGGTCTGCTTTAACTTCATCTGTTGTGATTGATTCTATTACTCCTCTTATTACAACGTTTAAGTTTTTCTCGCTTTTTAAAGCGAACATATGGTAAGGGATCAGTGAGTCGCCTAGTTTTTTGGTGAGGTTTCTGAAGTCTGTAACTGTTTCGGGTTGTATTCGTATTCCCTCTGCTGTATTTCTTGCTGTAGAGAATTGATCTGGCTGTGTTTCATGATATTTGCTGTCTCCGACCATTTTTCCTCGATCGGAGGATAACTGGAGGGATGCGTTCTTTTTTTGTTGGTTGATGCGTCCATTGGTGTTTCCTGATCTGCTGTGTCCTTGACCTTTCGTCTTTTGTTTCTGTTGATTACTTCGAAATCTTCAGTCTTGTCTTCTGAATTAGAGTAATGTTCTTGTGGGGAGGGTTCTGGTTGTTTAACTTCTAAGTCGGTGGGGCCATCAGTTCCTTCGTCGTTTGGTGGTGATTGTATGAGTGTTACAGTGCCCGGCTATCTGGTTTCCAGTTTAGCTGGTCGTAATTAAAGTTTGTTAATGTTGGTTCCTCCATTTGGTTCTGCCGGTATATATTACTGTTAGTTGGTAGTGGATAGGTAATAGTAAATAGAAAATTTACTTACAATGTGGATTTTCTTCCATGCACTTTCTTTAGTTGTTCCGTTGTAGACGATCCTAATCCACTGCAGATGCACTGATCACGAATTTAGTGATCAGTGCAACCTGTATACTATATCCTATTCGACTATAACATATACTATATCTGATCAAAAGCTCAGTACTTCAAAACGCCTTAAACTGCTGCCTGAAGAAAACACTCTCACGCGCACACTAGGCAAAAAGAGGAGGTAATCGATCTTCACACTCGATCTGATCGGGGGGGGGGGGAGTTCAATTCTGTGTTGCAAGTTTTATACGCTCCCCAAGAGCGCCAGCTTTCCGAGTTTGATCTCTCCTTTCGTCCTTCCGATTCGTCTCCGACTGGGTGACTTCACCGATCCTCATACGGGGCTTTCCAATTCCTGGAATGCATGCGTCTTGATGTTTTCTTCGAGGTAGCACCCACGGACGCCTACGCTGCTATTGTAGTATTCGGCGACCTTTGCCCCTTCTACCCAATTATTAGCATTCTTTCACGTGTAGAAATTCGCCGAGATAATTACTCTCATGTGAGCCCTTTTTGTTGACTTACAGTTAATTAAAGTATAAACACGCCAACTACAATACAAACAGTTCTTATTCTAATTTGCCAGTTGTTATTTCTTTTAAGACATGGTTAGATTGTGCCAAATGATGAGTATGCTCATTTAATGGATATCTTCTGTTAGACTCTGGAAAGGTGACCTCATTTAGAGTGAGGTCGCCCGTTTCAGATCTAACAATTTGAAGGCGTTGCCTACTCCCTATAAGGGAATAAAAAGGCCTTAGCTTATTTTATTATTATTATTTCGACGCTATAGATGTTTCTAAAGTAGTTGAGATTTTAAAAACCGCCTAAACCACTATTTGAACATTATGTTCTTTCTATTCAGTTTCAGACCTGTCTAAACAGGGGAAACGCGTTTTGGTGTTCATGGAATCGATGCACAACGATAAGTGTAATGCAGCTATTTTTCTAGATAGCCAAAGCATCATTTTAGATTGTTTATCACGATCTGTTTTTATAGAAAATGCATAGATATGGAATTAGAGGAGTTGCTAATAATTGGTTTAAATCGTATTTAGCCAACAGAAAACAATTCATCAACTTCTGCGAACACAACAGAGAAACAGCAAATATGGTGTACCGCAGTCAGTACCAGGGCTCGTTCTTTTTTTAATCCATGTTAATAATCTGTGTGGCTGCAACTCATTAACTTCGCTGTACATCACGGCGGTGTCATCAGTAAACGACACTATTGCACCATTGTGATGTACAGCGAAGTTAATACCGACGCACTAGAAGACTGTCACAGAATCAAATACGCAAATATGGAGGTATAAAAGTCTTCAGTGGTTACGCATAATTCAGAACGAATGGCTAGAAGGTCGAATTTCAGATTAGAGTAGACCTCTTAGGGTTCCCGTCTATAAAAAGAGTAAAAAACTGAATGTGGGAATTAGAGGATTAGAAGGTATACTTGAGAAGCGACTAAGAAAAAATGGGGAAGAGAAACGGAGAACAAGATGGGTTCAGGCGAAATACTCAAGATCAGATTTTCCCTTTCCAAATGGTTGAGAAATCGCGAGAATATAACAAGGATCTGTAGTTTTGCAGATCAAGTAAAAACGTATCACACAGTATACAAAGAAAAGTTAATTTAAAAAAATACGCTACAGTTATATAGAGCAAACAGAACATTATGCAGAGTCTACACTTGTCTAATTAAGTTCTAAGTCAGCAGTTAGAATCGAGAATTACAGGAAGATGGTCTGAGATAAAATCGGATGTAATCATCCTCGGTGGATCGCATTATGAAAGCGGCATTGAACCCGATATTAGAATCGAAGATATCGACTTAGCTGACTGCTTTACGCTGATGTTGTCAACAAATCCAGTTTAATAAAATCGCCAAAACAGGCAGGGATATAGAGAGGTCCAATGGCAATGGATAACCCATAGAACAAGTAAAATATCAGTTATTTTACTTATTATTGGGGAGCAAGTTGAATAAATTTATATGCAATAAGAGAGAAATTAGCCAAAAGAGTATACAAGGCGGCGTTCAAACTGATTTTAATTTATGGATCTGAGAGCTAGATTACAAATAAAACACATTCGAGATTTCTTAGAAAGATTAGGGAGTGAACAGATGGCATTCAATGGCAGAATCATATTAAAAACGAGGATATTATATTGTTAGCATTCAGGAACGTTTGAGCAGAGCTAACCTGAGATGGTAGCGCACTTAAACAGAACGGAAGAGGAAATTTTTGCAAGTTTTTTTTTTTTTTTTTTTTTTTTTTTCAGGATGGCAGGAATAAAACCCAGAGGAAGACTGGGTGGATTGATAATCAGGCTTTAGAAGATCGAAATACAGATATGGTAACGGACTAATTTGGAGGAATATTGTTAATAGATTAGTAATAATGTAAACAAGGGGTGTGCACAGTATATATACACCCCTTGAGGATAACTGACGATGTTTATTGCTTGTGTATTATGAAAAAATGCGATCTGAAGAGGCTGGTTTGAAAACATAACTTATTTTGTATTTGTGGTACTGCGTTTAATAGCATTAGACAACGATTAATAATTACCAAAACCTACCCAGAGATCTGAAAATGTCACAGAAGCCATAGCCAGATAGATATTTGGTATACCCATCCCAGAATTATTTCCTGAAAGTTATTTGCACTTTGATGAAGATAATGCAAAGTTGGTATATGCATTAATTACTCGACATAAAACGCGTTGCCAAAGTTTGTCGCTTTTACTTCATAATCACTATATTATTTCAGGAAATTACAACGTACTAGGATATACATTAAAATAAATTTTAATATATTTCTATATTTCGGCAACGTCACGCTGCCATTTTCAAGAAATTATGTACAAGATACGTGCACGCAGGCCAAACCACCTAAAACCAACATGCCCAGTAAAGAAATTAAATCTCTATTAGAATTAAAGAAAAACAAGAAAATAATAATCACCAAAGCTGACAAAGGGAATGCCACAGTATTACTGAACCAAAAAGATTACACAGGTAAGCTGAAATCTATTGTTAGATCGTGCCACTTACCTCCCTATCGAATACAATCCCACCAATTCACAAATTAGAAAACTCCACAGGCTCCTTAAGAAGTTCACTTCTTGGCCTGTGGAAATCACCAACAAACTAAAACCATATAACTCCATACCCCCCCCCCCCCGTATTTATGGACTCCCTAAAATTCACAAGGAAAATGTGCCATTACGTCCCATAGTGGATGGCATTGATTCCCCCACATACAAACTAGCTAAACATTTGGCCAAAGCTCTCTCACACTATACTGGCAACACACCTTCATACATAAAAAACTCAGCCCACTTCAAAGCCAGCATAGAAAACCTTACACTCAAACACACTGACATAATGGTCAGTTTTGATGTCTCCTCTTTATTTACGAATGTCCCTCTCAAAGAATCCTTAGAGCTAATCCAAGCTAAATTTCCTCCCGATATCACAGCCCTATTTCAGTTCACAATGAACTCAGGCTATTTTGTTTGGCAAGGAAAATTCTACAAACAAATAGAGGGGACAGCCATGGGTTCTCCACTCTCCCCACCCTTCGCCAACTTTTATATGGAGACTTTTGAAGAGCAAGCCTTGAACTCTGCCCCACAAAAACCAACCATTTGGCTTCGCTATGTAGATGATGTATTCGCTATTTGGCCACATGGCTCCGATGCACTCCTCTCCTTCTTAACACACTTAAACAACCAACACCCCAGGATCAAATTCACCCTGGAAGAGGAAAAAAACAACTGCATTCCGTTCTTAGACACACTGGTCACCCGCCAGCCTGATGGAACCTTGGTTTTTCTCAGTATATAGAAAACCCACCCATACAGGCAGATACATTCACCAACAATCCCCCCCCCCCCCACAACAATATGGAGTCATTAAGACACTACACAACAGGGCTAAACTTATCTGCTCGAATGACAATGCCCTAACCACAGAATGAAACCACATCCTCAACACATTCTCAGCCAATGGCTATCCCCTAAAAAAATATTAAAACCAGTAAACCACAACCCCCCTCCTCCTCACAACAAGGATTACTCGAAATCCATCACCATACCTTACATCCGAGGCACCTCAGAAAAAATCACAAAAATCCTAAAAAAACATAACTTCTTGTTACAAACCATATAAAAAATTGGCATCCCTTATCCGCTCAACAAAAGACCAACCTCCCCCCCCTAGACCTACCTGGGGTGTACCAGGTCCCTTGCAGCTGTAAGCTGTCCTACTTCGGCCAAACAGGCAGGACAGCAAATATCAGAATTTCAGAACACAAGGACTACATCCGGTTTCACTAATACAGCCACTCTGGTCTTGCTGACCATGCTCTGGATACCTGCCATAGAATACGGTGGAAAAAAGCCAGGTTAATACACCGTAGCAAATACAGATATGAAAGGCTTTGCATAGAATCAGCTTCAGCCCTAAGAAACGAACCAAACCTCAACAAATTTGGCTGCATGAGACTTCCTCAAATTTGGGAAACTTACATCAGAAGACCTCCAGCCCAATCGCCCAAGAATACCAACATCGCCCGCTAGAGGGCACCATCAGGACTTTAGGAGAATTAATAGCTTCATTCTTCTTACTCATTTATTGTTTGTGCTGTGCCTGCGTGCACGTATCTTGTACATAAGTTCTTGAAAATGGCAGCGTGACGTTGCCGAAATATAGAAATATATTAAAATTTATTTTAATGTATATCCTAGTACGTTGTAATTTCCTGAAATAATATAGTGAAAATGCATAACCAACGTCTAAGCCTTTCCACGAGAATTTACTTCATAATATATTTTCTCCAGCACTTCAATGGAGTCAAATATTTCATAGACGCCCTGCACTAACCATTATTCACACAAAACTTGTACTTCAATTTATTTAATAATGAAGCACTCACAACCATCTGTGGCAATCCATTACACCACCTTCCAAGCAAAAGTGCAGTCTTAACATCTTTGCTAGTACTCATACAATTTCCATTGTTCTCTCCTCCTGCCAAGTATTGAAAAAAGTGTTTGGTAAGGCCACATTCTTAGTCACTTGCCTCTATCCTCACCACTTATCTCCAGCTGACCAGATTTGTATGCTGTAATATACGGATGTGTCCTTACCAAAGATTTATAAAGTGGAACAAAAACATCCCTTTCCCTGCCTGTCAGTATGTTCAACAACCACGCAATCTGATGTGTTGTCTTAGATCATTGCAATGCCCTCTAAACATCAACGCCCTGTTAACAATCCACCTCCCTCCAAATCCCCTGCAGTTCAGTTATACGTCATGTAAATAGCACGTGATCTCTTCATCCCAAAGTGCATCACCTTACACTTGGCTACGTTAAACTGTTAGCCATTATCCTTTGCTCATTCTACTACTTTAAGTCATCCTGCAGGATCTCTATATTATTTTTATTATTACATGATACCTCCAGGGAGTCCAAAAAACTCTTCGAGGGAGGGCATCTACTCTACAATTCTCTGTCTTCACCACTCAATCCGCCAACTACAACGAACCGCAACTACCATCTAACGCTCACCACCACTACTAATATTTTCACAGACAATCAAAAACACCCATGCCCACAGAGCGATTCGAACTCGCATCCTTTTAGCTGGAGAGCGGATACGCTGACCCCTAGCCCACCCAGGCCGGCTTGTAAAAGCCATTTTCTTTATCCAACTCAACTGTTACTTTCTTAGAAAGGTAGTAAATTACTAAGACAAGACCTATTTTTTGCAAATCCATACTTCCCCTAGTTTAGAATGCTGCCTTTTACCAGCTTAATACCTTAACCGAACCATCATTCCTGGGAGAGATTGGCATATAACTTCTCTTAGAGCTTCCTTTATGCAGTGGAACTATTTGCTCTCTTTGTACTCCCTAGGTACCTTTCTAGAAGTGAGGCTTACATTAAACAGCTTGTTACAGAGGTGCTGCCAATTCCATTGCACTAATACACAGGCTCAGCAGTCTCTGATTTTATGTGGCTGATCAGGTTGCAATTGTGCTGTTGTTGCTTGCTCCTGGGCGTTTCCACTTAACAATGACATCACTCAGATGATCATGGTTGAAATTTCCTGAATAGCGTTTTTCAAAAGGTGGCATCCTATGACTGCATGTACATTAAAGTTCTGCAATATTGCATTGTAATAAACTCCATCTACTTCTATTTTCATATCAATCAATTTTACATCTGGTAAGCAATATTTCCACCTTGATGGGACACAACTTTAAAAAGATCGCTCAGCAACACCCACCTAATGGATAACATAGGTGGTCATCTAACCACAAATTCGACCCATTAGGTGGTAGATGACCTTCAGTGATACATTAACCACCCTGCTTATCTGAGGCCTGAAATGGCAAATCATATACTTGGTAGTCAAGCAAAGATTATTCTCTTTCTGTCCTTCCCCTTGCAGTATAAGTGATACCCTCTACAGCATGTAAAACATACCAAAATCCTCCTCCATTTGGAAGGTATGATACATCAGTAAAAATGATGTTACTACAGGACAACTGCCAAACAATACAGGGGCTTGAACATGTTGGGGAACTTCCTGGTCAGCTGGCATAATTCCCATTGCCACATACTGTCAGGTTGTGCCTGGACAGGAGGGGAGTGGAGATAATGTTGAGGTCTTATGAGACTGGTCATATGCACTAATATGGATGTCATATCCAAGAGGCTATTTCCTATTACTGCATGATAGTGACACAACCACTGTTGGATATTTCATTATTGCTTATGAATTTGGTGAAAAAGATAAAATACAACAATGATCACCGCAATCAAATTAAATTTCCCTCCAAAACAATTTCAATGAATAAGAAAAACAATATATACTCAAAACATGCCAGAATTGCTATTAAAAAAAAAAAAAACACTTGCACATCCAATTCACTGACATCTGTGGCATAAATAACATTCATCATTATGACTTGGACATTTAGACCAGAATTATTTCTAACAGAAAAGCCAAATGCAGCTACATCAAGCACAGTCCATGTTCTATGTACAAATTACACACTTCACGACTTGTTTAGGGCAGCTGGCCTATGTGAGATTCGACACCGATGCCACAGAATGAGTAATTCAGCATCTCGTATTTAATGTTGTTTGGCACAAGGCTTCCTTGACTCAATCAGTAACATTTGTTTGATGTATTTACTGCTCTCCAAATTCTGAAACTTCTTTGCCTTTCTATCCATTAAGCTCTATCTTCTGCAATCTGGCTATCCAATTAGTGAAGTAATCTTCCTAGATGACAATGTCCACAGCTCCAACTTGCTTCCCTTTTCAACGACCACTGACCAAGTTGGATGCATGATGAAGATATTTTGGCTATAAGATGTAATGCAAACTGTGAATCTATCTACATGAATTTTGATAATCCTCTCCACTTTACCAATGTGCTTGATCTATTTTAACCAGTTCTACTTCCAGATGCACTATAGAGCTCACCTCTCCTCTCGGTAAATCAGATTTTGTGCCAGTTTCTTCTCACACGCCTCCCTTCCGCCACTCCCAACATCATGTGATTTGGCACTACAAAGTGGGATGACCTTCAGAATTTGTGCACTTCCTTCCCTGTTAAACTGGAGGATACCTGAGGGCTACATATATATATATATGATTGACAATGTGTTTTCCCTATCCACAACCAAACGTTTTACTCATTTTAAACAAGGATCAGCGTAATCAATTTGCAATCCTAGTTGACTGAATGGATAGCATTATCCACAGTGTAAGTAACCAAACAGACTGGGGATCTGAATCCCACTGAAGACATGGATGTTTGAGAAAGTCTTTGGGTGATAATGATTGCTTACTGCAGGCCTGAAGTAGCTCAAAAAATACCATGTTTATTCAATAAGGCAGAGTTTCCAGATTATTTAATCTTTAGCCTACTCTTACTCTTGATACTCCAAGAGTATTAAATAAGTGCACTATACATTAAAGGTGCCAAAAAATTATATTCTTGTTTAATCCTTTATCCAAGTGTAAGCAAATAAAAATTTGCGTGTGAAGTAACATCACGACTGGGCTGCTTGTATATAGAGGCTAATGACTTCACATTAATTGCTTTAATAAAAAAATAATAAGTACACTCTTTTATGATTGGGATTCTTTTCTCTCTCATATGCATATATGCACACACAAACACAAAACTACATTCTAGATGAATAATGCAAACTAACTTGTTTTTCCACATGTTTGAAACTTTGAGAAACTTAAAAATAAACTTTGAAGAATCTATACTGTTTTGCTTTTGTTAATGCATCGATTAAGGGATGGATTTTAATGCTTAACCAGTCTCTTCATCAAAAAAAAGTTCTACAATCCAGGAAGAGCTTGTACATCAATTATCTAATGGTTTTATAGAGAAGGGAATAAGGAAGGAACAGAGTCCATCATGCTGCCATAAATATATATTTTTTCAACATTTATTATATATATATGGCACACTTTGTCATCATGCCTTGCCTTCAGGCAAATACATCAGCCATGTTCCAGGTCCAGCCATGATTTCACAAGTCAGATTCCACTCAGTATATATAACAAGGCCCAATAATAAAATAAAAAGAAGACTGGATGGTTAATGTAGCTCATTTATCTGCAAGTAAAATGATCCAGATGCTAAAGCTAAATTCTTGTATGGAATTAACATTGCTTGTTGCCGAGTGCCTGCAGTGAGAATTAATTTGTTAGGAATATTTGTTTTAAGGTGACTTACTTTCAGTTTCATAAAGTGCATGAATATGAGTAGTTCCATTTCTTGTTTCAAAATGGATATGCTCTAAAGCAATACAAATAAAATATTTCACATAATTTATAAAGATTTAATATATAACAATAAATCAATGTAAACATTTATTCATGGCATTTTAATGAAACAAACAATTGCAAATATTAATAAAGATTTTATTTTGATATGCAATAATTTGCATTTCTGCTATCCAAAATGCTGAAATTAGCCTCTTTCTTAAACAAAATTTAAACATTTGTATATAAAACTTTTAATAAAGTATAAGGTACATAGAAAACAAAGAAAGAATCTTATTAATTTTCTACATACAAAATTGAAAGATTTGAACAGAGTAGTAATTACAACATGAGATGAAAATTTAATATTTCAATTTTACAAATATTAAGACTATGGAGGAAAAAAACATCCCTTACATAACACATTTTAACAAATGAAAGTTTCATAAAATATTAACTCATTTTACATTGCAAATTCTGAAGTGTTACAAAATAATTTCTGTATCAGAGTCTGAAAATGTAACATTTTCATCTCACAATGAAATGTAACCATCACAAAACATTTCTGACTAGAAACTAAAAAAAAAAAAAAAGTGGCAACATGCATGAAGATTATCAAATATGTAACTACACTTTGCAAACTAATGTCACACAGGAATAATACTTTTAACACAAGACTAAATATTAAATATTGTTAGAGGAGGACCAGCCTCCAAAACAGCTCACACAATAAAAAAACATCAGCATATACATCTAGAAAAAAACTTGCCCAAACTACAAATGATTAAACTTTGTCATATTTTTTCTAAATCACTGATTTATATATATATTTCATTCTCCACACTTTTCCAGTACTCTTCTCATATTGTGATTTATTTTCCAGTGATTCTAAATTAAATGTAAATTATGTATATGACAAGAAATTATACTCTTGTTTTCATCCTTATTTTACCTTAGTGTGAGAAAAGAAAAGTTTGTCTTCACATGAAATATATTTTTGATACAAACTGTTTTTTTTGTCCATGCTTGGGTAAAAGAAGGATGAAAACAATATAATTTTTTCACATGTAATTACATTTCTTCCTGTTAATATATATATATAAACAAAACCTTGCTACAACTCCTTTATACTTGAAAACAAGGATTGTTAAGAGAAATGAAACTTTATGCCAAAAGATTTACCTTTTGATATAAAATTTCTGTACAAAAAGAGCTCGACTATATTTATTTTTCAACATTCAGCAATAAGCTGAAACAAAAGAATTCACCATTAGAATATCTTGCAATCTTATATGAAAACAGACTGCAACACAATAAGACTAGTCCAAGTTTATTATTTTGGCAAAATTATTTAAATCTTATTAGTTCTCTGTGCTGTCCTACACCTCATAATTTAGGCACTTCATTTTTGATACTGCAGTGATGCAGTATCTGCAAAATTATTCAATGTTTGGGAGCCTGACTTGAAGTTTTTTTTAATTCTCTCAATGGGCAACAGAATGTTTTTTTGTTTTGAAAATGTATATTAAATTTTCATTTATTTATTGATATTTATATATACAGTGTATACATATACCGTTCATACAAAGATATAAATAGTGCAATCAGATTTCTATGTCATGCACACACAAAGAAAGAAGAATAAAATTGATCTCTTCAGTTCTTATGAAATTTATCAATGATTATTGTTTTAATAAAGAACAACATAACTATGATTATTATAAGAAATAAGGGTATGACTGAGTCAAACAAATCAGCTTCACTTTAAATTCAAGAAATGAATGTATATAAAGAAAGAGTGATTCAATAATTTTTATTATTTTCTTAAATTCTCTTTTAAATGCATAATGAATTATTTTCATGGGCAGCCTTTTTCTGGTTTACAACTATACTCCTTAAATTAAGCCTCTGTCTAAAACTAAGCACTTTGACATAAGGCTATCACAATTTCTATGAGCCATTTAACATTTCTCCACATATGACACACAAACAAAGCTATAAATACAAGCTAAGATAAATATCAGTTACACAATACTTTTTATGCATAGGATAAGATAGACAATATAATAAGAGACATCAACAAATTAATCTGAGTACAATGCTAAGTATTTTGGATGTCATATTAATTACAGCAAACCTTATGCACTGGCTCAAGCCACATTTTTCAAAGGCTAAAGTTTAAGCTATGCTACAAAGATATTTGCACATATGCTGATTGTAAAACTAATTAAGATACATAACAACCCAATAAAAAAAAGTTCCAATTCATATCTGTTAGTTTACTAGTAATGAAATTATAAATAATACCATTTAATACCAGCAATATTCACCATTACTTATATACTTAAAAATAGTGGAGCAGTATATTCCAAATACATTCTATTTATTTAAAATCCCTATTTACTATCCAGACACTGGATGAAAAATATTTTTCAAATGGTTTGGGCTCCCAAAGTGGCTAGTTTAAAACTTTAGATAATAAGCATTATTATTTTATGGAAAAAAAAAAAAAAGAACTGCAATAAAACAAACTACTATTATTAGACATTTCCCTAGTTATAGAAAGAGAAACCATTCTCTAAATAAAAAACAATTGCTATGGAAATGGTTGGTTACAGAATGAGGCACTAAGATTACAGTTGTTTACTACAAATTTTCTGCAAAAATATGAAAATACATATTTTACTGTTTAAGGGAAACAGAAATGTATTTATGTAAAATGACATTTCTGAAAATGTTTAAATGCTTTTAAGCCATACCTTTCAACTTTTTAACGTTGACTAATGACTTTAATCTCGTATAAAAACGCATTTCATAATTTAGCAAAGATAACGAGAAAGTGCAAAAAGCAGAATCACTGCTTTTGAATCTTCCAAGCCAATCTGAAGTAATACTGGTTATGCCACGGAAATCTTTGCCAGTTGTAAAGCACAAAATGCACTGCTAAAACAAACTATTTTAAAATGATTTTTATAATAAACAAGATACAAATATATATACTTATTACATATACTTGCATTTTTTAATAATAAAAATGTTTGTGTGCTAATATGAGTTTTACTAGTTTATTACTGCTATCTATATATTCTTCATTATTAATATTCAGCCAGAATATTATTAATATTCTGGCTGAATATTAATTAATTATTCATAATTAAGCTTGGGCCTCAGCTGGCAGTCAGTATCCTGTATTTCAGCTTTCCCTCCCTTTGAATACTATTTTTAAACTGAAATTACATTTATATTCAATTTTTTTTTTAGCATTATCAAACCTCATTATGTAAGACTAATCTTTTATACAAAAACATATAGAAGTATCACATTCATCTTTCAGAGCCATTATTTAAGTGGCTGATATATTATATACATTTTATGGTGAGCTTTCTTCTAAAAGTTCTTTTTTTTTTTTTTTTTGCAAAAATGTGAATATATATTTGTAATTTTAGAGAAATAATTTTCACAGAAAACCAAACTGATATTATTAAACTATTATATGCACTTTTTTTGTTATGAGTTTGTACTTTAAATTTAGTTGTTAATGAAATAAACCACTGATTTTATATAAAGTCATTCTCTGAAAGTTCTTGATTCACTTTGTTAATACTAAGTTAACATATTAGTGTTAACTATGGATAAATTTTCAAGAATACTTATTCTCAAAATCCTGTTCAAAAGGAAGGACTGAATATTTATTACTATACTTATATATATATATATATATATATATATATTTTATTATGTTTTTTTTTTTTTAAATTTTATTATTCTCCATCCCATTTTCTTTCGCAAACTGGAATAATTTTGAATCTCTAAGTCAGCAACATCATGACCTAAAACATGAAGAACTGGTGTCAACACTTGTGATAATATCGATTTCAAGAAAGGGCAACACAATGATCAAGTGGCTAGAATTTAAATCCACTGCAAGTAAATAATAATAATAAAAAAAAAAAAAAAAAAAAAAAAAAAAAAAGATTTCTGATGCATATCATTTAACAATTTCATTCTTGCTGAAAATGTAAGGAATCAATATCATTGACTATTATCAACAAAAAGGTAACATGTAATGGCTTTAAGCTACTTAAAAGAAATACGTTACAAATATATCATGAAAGAAGAGAAGACAATATAAAATGGGAAGGCGGAAGACATGCTTCTGGACAATTTTCTTTTCTGACAGAAAAAACAAACAAAAAAAAAAAAAAAAACTCTCATCTTAAAGTGTTGTACAAATCCCCATGTTAAAATTCAATTAGCTACAAATTTGTAGTTATTTCAAAAACATGTGAACAGCCATCATTATTATATTTCATCTAATAACTCATCTAATAACAACTACCTTACATGTAAAAATGGTTTCATTTTAAATCCTGAATGAAAGTCAAGTGCTGTATCTGTCTCACCTCATAAGATTCAGGAATATATACATCATTCATGTTACTATATTATATAAATTTATAAAACTAAAATCTTCATTTAAGTTATACTACATATTCGGCATAATATTTAAGTATATTTTAAATGACATTTCTTCTCTATACAATATGATAAATTGATCACTACTCTATCTTTAAGTAATTATTTTTCACTGATAACAAAAGCAGCATTAGAAAGGAAGCTTACAGAAGTTGACATGTTTATCACAAATTTCTTCATCTTCTACTCATACTAAGATATAAAACTATTCAAAATTTAACTCTGTCTTAAAAAAATACTAACACATGTCTAAAAAAAATTGCATTACTGCACAGTATAAACATGACTTTTATTTAAAAACCAAAGTCAGTTAAAGACTACTTTACTAGAACAGTCTGGAAGGTTTGTAAACTACAATGCTTACAAGGGATTATGCACAATTATCTATACAAAACCTCCACTTCATGAGCAAGTATATTCTAAATCTGTCAAAGGCAATGCATTTATATAAATAAATAGAATACAGACATCAATACATTAGTTCTATTCATCTGAAAACACATAAAAATTAATTTAAAAATAAAATAATATTTTATTTTTAAACTGCTTCAACACATAACACTGCATTAACCTATATCTGCACACTACACTCAATACAAAAACTACATTTGAATTCTCAAAACACAGCAAGGCAACTATGGTAGTAACAGAACTTAGTGTGCCCATAGGCTACAAATTAATAGTAGACTCAATTAGTAATCTGAGTTGGATTAACTCTATAAAGAGAGTGTCTTTACCTTACAAACAGGCAGCATCTTTGGTACAATTCCAAATCATGTGCAATTGCCACAAATTAAATCCTATTTATCTATACAGTTTCACAAAAAACTGAGCTGAAGCAACAAAACTTTCGAAGTGGAAAGACTTGTTAGAATGCACTGAGATAAACATAATTTGGATGCAAAACTGAATATTAATGATCTATTAACCAATTAATGTGGTTTACAAATTTCAGTAATTCCTAGTAATGGTCCCAATATGTAATGTAGACAATATGGTTTATTTGAAGCACTTTACAGAAGATTTTCTTTCTGTAAGAGCATCAGCAACAACTAGCAAAAGAAATTAAATGTCTGGCTTGTTTCCTCTATTTTTACTTTATATGCTGGGCTTTCTTTTTCCTTGCTGACAACATATCATAAAATGGGTTGTGACTAATGCTCTGCCTGCAAAAGAAAGCAACTTATAATATCTATGAATATAGCAAAATATGATAGTAAACAAGTACCTCTAAAAACTGCAAAATTTATCTTTTTATGCTCATGCACTCACTACTTGTGCTTGTTTTTTCTTGATTCAAACAATGCATACAGATTCCAGCATCAAAATGTTATGTTTCTTACAACTCTGTTTCCCTCATCCTCCCCATTACTTGGTATTTTACAGGCAATATACATAGTATGATACACAGTATACATAGATGAAAATTTTTCATACGGTGATTAATAAATCAATAATCATATTTTCATAATCTGTTAGATTTGTTAATGTGTGCATGTATGGTTGTTTTGTAGTTGTATTTTTCTATTTTGTCAGAGGTGGGATGGGAGAGTGGTAAAGTTTCCAGGAGTGAAAGATTATGCCATCTCTGTATGAGAATGTCTAACCTTCAAATGAAACCTTACAAATGTTCCCTGCATTATCAACAGAAATCAGGCCTTTTCAACCAAATGACATGGTCATTCATTCATTTCAATTATGCTTTGGCAATCTTAAGAATATAATGCACACATAGCACTGCATGCTATAGATTTTTATACTTCTCATGTGCGATAAATATTAAAATTATATCACTCCATCACTTTCTTTGTTTTGCATGACAACAAACTCAACAATGAGGCTAGCTTTTCAATGTTTTTTTTTAGTATACACTGTATGCCTAAAACATGCTAACAACATAGTATGCAAAGAAATCACCAGCCAGGAGTGGTGGACAATGACTTGAAATTCAGGGGCTACATTGCACACATTATGAAGTAGTCACATCAGATAATGGCAATGATGCAGAGGACCTTGATGTGTAGAAATCAAGAGGTTATGATTCCATTGTTTATGCCTTGATCAGGCCTCATATGGATTACTGTGCACAGATTTGGTACTCTGGTTTTCATGGTGATGAGGATATGTTAGAAAGGGTCCAGAGAAGATTCACAAAGGTGGTAACTGGTTTTTGCAATGTGGAGCATAAATACAGATTGAGACATAATTTGGTCAGGAGTTATTACATTACCAAGTTAACATGGAAGAAATTTTTCAAAGAATGGGAGGGGGGGGTAAAACAAGAGGCCATCCTTGGAACTGTATAAGGAGGGTGTGAGCAAAGGAGTGAGAAGCAGGCTCGTGTCATGGAGAGTGGAATGCATTGCCTGAGTGTGTTGGGAATGCAAACCCACTGAATCGGTTTAAGGTAGAGTTGGATGAGCTTTTGTTTGTGTGTGTACGTGCCTGCACATGATAGGGTACCTCCCACAATGAGCCTCAGACTCCGCAGAGGTCAGATACTAATAATAATAATAAATGCATTACATCAATAGCCTCCTCATCATCTGAAAAACTAGGCAGGCATTCTTTTCACCCATCCAACTCTGTACAAATTCCAACTTAACCTATCTTCAGAATATTATTTACTTGTTTAGAACTGTATATCCAAAACATCCCTAAAAATTCTTAATGCTGTCTAGACAAGAGCGATTCTGCTGATAGATAATCCCATCCACTTTTAATGACTTGCTTCCACCTCTATCTCATAGATGCACTGTTTTAGCCCAGTGTCTTTTCTACAGGTACTTCCATAATCACTGCTTCACTGAACTGGCAACTACCATTACTCCACTTTCTGTTGGACCTATTAAAACTAGACAAAAACATTTATATGTATTTATATCAGGAAGAGAGAAATTAGTCAAAACGCTAAACCAGCAGCATACAAGACAAGGCTGAGTGTTGAAACCAATTTTAACTTACAAATCTGAGTTGAATTAGAAATAAAGCACTCTGACAAAAGACTACAGAAAGAAATATAAGTTTTGGCAAAAAAATAGGAGAGTGAATACATAGCATCAGTGGCAGAATCATATTAAAATGACGAGGAAGGAAGGAAGGAACTTAACAATGATAGTATTCAAGAATATGTGAGCAGAGCTAATCTAAGGTGGTATGGTCATGAAAGGATATCAAAACAGGTGTTTGTGATGCCAAGATGGCAGAAAATGACCAAGATCTAGATGGTTTGAGCAATTAGGAGTGCTTTAGAAGACAAATATAAAATTTGACAGTAATGGAGTCTTGACAAATAGTAGATTAATTTGGAAGAAAATTGTTCACAGGAGCTTAATAATAAAGTGGTATACTATCATAATATCCTGTACACCCCTTGAGGATACACATCAGTAATTTGATGATGACTATAACTTTATATCTTCATATATCTGATAAAACAAACTTTGTCTCTTTACATTATGACCTCTTCAGTAACTTGTAGTATGGAAATTCAGTCATTCAGAGTATGCAGAACAAAATGTTGGAAGTGGTGAGTATGAATTGGGTTACAAAGAAGCTAGAGACTGTACAGCAGGGGAGTGCAAGAGGAACGATACTGAAGAGGTAAAGGGATAAGCTGTGAAAATAAATGCTACGATAGAGCAAGAATGTGTAGAGAGAGAGAGTATCAGGAGGTGGGATTGTATTTGAAATTATGAAGGAAAACTAAGATTGCCAGGATAAAAGATAAGTAAGTGGTGTGATACTGTATAGTATATTAGGCTAATGGGGAAAAAAGTAATGCATTGCTCTTTCTATACTGTGTTCAAAATCAAATTCTGAATATTATAACTGCAGATTCAGATAAATCAGCTTGTAGCAATTTGTATATCCTGCTTTTTACTCAAAATCATCAGTTATACAAATTGTATTTGAAGGAAGCTCTTTTCATAAAGGAATAAAGTTGCAAACGAGGATGTTTTGTAATGTTTCAAAGACATCATTCAGATGATTTCACATGGGGAAGAATTATTGGAAAGCTTGAAGAAGGCTGCAGAATTTATGGCCAGAGCTTGGAATCTCACATAGTGTTGTATGCAGGCTCTGGACAGAGTTTCAAACTAATGTAATGTGTTCCAGACATTTGCTAAGAGATTGCCCTTGCTCTATCATGGAGCATGAAAGCAAGTCAGCTCCATTCAAGCACAGGTATGTGGATATCTCGACAAACTGTTGCAAGATATCTGCGACAAGCAGTCCTATATGCCCGAAGGATTGTAGTCTGCATTCCCTTTATCCACAGCTCATCATAGAGCATGTTTTCAGTGGTGGCGTATCCATAAAAATTTAACAAGACACCAACGGGATAATTACTCTTTACAGATGAGTCACTTTAGCCTTTCCTCCGATTCTAGATAACACCTGATCTAGTATGACACATTCATCCCAGATCAAGTGATTCTGCTTACTATCGTGAGAAAGTTCTTGAAAGGGAATGATACAGCAGTGCTGGGGGGGGGGGGTTCATGGTGTGCAGAAGCATAATTCTTAATGGATGCACCAAGCTACAAGTGCTGGAAAAAAGGGACCATTCCTTTATCATCATCATCATCATCAAATTTTTGCCATGTACCCTCAAGGGGTATACAGGATATGATAGTACTACATGAAAAAAATTACATCATTACCAACTTCCTATCTACAATTTTCCTCCAAATCAGTCTGTTACTTGTCAGGACTCCAACATTATCAGATCTTATATTTCTATCGTCTAAGGCACTTAGTACCGTATCAATCCACCTATATCTTGGTCTTCCTCTGGGTCGTTTTGCTGCCAACCTTGCAGAGAACACTTGTTTTGCTAATCTTTCCTCGCCCATTCTGTTTAAGTGACCATACCACCTGAGATTAGCTCTGCTAACGCATTCCTGGATGCTGACAATGTCAAGTTCTTTCCTAATATCATCTGTTCATGCCCATAATCTTTCTCAGGACTCTCATATCTGTGGTCTCTAGTCTTTAGTCAAGTGTTTTACTTCTGACCCAGCTCTCAGATCCACAAGTTAAAACTGGTTTGAACACTGTCTTGTATACAGCTAATTTAGTGTTCCAACTAATTTCTCTCTTATTCCATATGAATTTATTCAATTGACTTCCCACCATACCAGCTTTGCTGATTTTGTTGTCTATTTCTATATTTAGTTTACCATTTTCAGTAAAAATCATGCCTAAGGAGCTGAAATGTTTTACTTGTTCCACAGGTTCTCCATTCACAACACAGTTGACATTTTCAATGATTCTGCCTATTTTCATTGTCTTTGTCTTTTTATTGCTGACCTTCAATACCATACCTATTACAACAGCTATTCAATTTAGTCAGAGAATCTTGCAGACTTGTAGCGGATTTATTTAGAAGTATAACATCATCCGCATAAAGCAAAGAGCTGACATTAACATCTCCAATTTTGATATCATGCTTAATACCACTTTCCTTCATAATGTGATCCATATAGATAATGAATAACAGAGGGGATAATGTACATCCTTGTCTCACACCAGATTTAATATTAAACCATCTTCCTGTACTTCCTTCAATTCTAACTGCTGACTTACAACTCAAATAAAGACTAAGTATTGCTTGATATAATGCCCCATTGACATCATATAACTGCAGCGTGTTGAATAGCTTCTCTCTCTTGGCACCTTGTCATATGCCTTTTCCAAATCGACAAAACTTAAATACAGATCTTTGTTATATTCCCATGCTTTATCGACTATTTGTTGTAAAGTGAAGTTCTGATCCTGACAGCCTCTATTTGGTCTGAATCCAGCTTGTTCTTCACCCAGCTTTTCTTCCACAATTCTTCTCAATTATTTCTCAAGTATACTTGCATAGATCTTGCCAGGAACACTCAGTAGGGAAATACCTCTGTAATTCTCACATCCAGTTTTATTTCCCTTTTTATATATGAGTACTATGAGAGCTCTTCTCCAATCATCGGGAATTCGTCCCTCTGCCCAGGCTTTCTGAACTATGCAGTGCAGCCACTGTAAGACTCTTATACACCCATACTTGAGCATTTCTGGTTGAATATCATCTACTCCTGCTGCCTTTCCACATTTCAAGCCTTTGATGGCTTTTTCTACTTCAAGTATGGATATGTATTCCTGACTGCATGCCTGTTCACTGTTTTTTACCACCGTGCTGTCATCATTGCTTGTTTCATTTAGCAGTTTTTCAAAGTAATTACTCCATACCTCAAGGATATCTTTTTCTCCCGTTTTCATGCCACCTTTATCATCTCTAACTCCTTTTACAGCACTCTTTCCTCCATTCCTAAGCTTCTTCAACACCCTCCAGAATATTTTGCCACCTTCTTGATATTTATTTTCTATATTCTTGCCAAAGTCCTCCCATGACTTTGTTTAGTTAGTTTTACACAGTGTTTAGCATTCTTGCATTTCTCTCTATACTCTCTAAGAGCACAAGCTGACTTATTTGACAGGAACTTTTGATATGCTTTCTTCTTTTCCTTCACTGCCTCTTTAACTTCCTGTGTCCACCAGGGAGTTCTGATTTTTTTTTATCCTAGCAGACAACCTCACCAGATGCCTCTCTGGCAGAATCAATCAATGTTTTTTTCAGAGTTTGCCACCGAATCTCCAAGGTTTGATTCCTGTTCTCAAACTCTTTCATTTTTTCTTCAATAATCATTATGTATTTTAGTCTACAGTTCACATCTGAGAGCTGCTCAACTTTTATTCGCTTTAAAACCTTCTTACATGTTATTCTTTTCAATATGAAATTCAATTTTATCCTGCTCAAGACTAAATAGTGATCACTTCCAATTTCAAATCCTCTGTACACTCTGGTGTCCTGCATCAGGGAGAAAACATCACTATCAACAATAACATAATCAATGAGACTTTTCTTATTCCTAGCCTCTTCTCTCCATGTGAATTTGTGCACATTTTTATGTTGGAACATGGTGTTAGTAATAACCAGTCCATGTCCTGAGCAGAAATCCAACAGATATTTACCATTATTATTAGCTTTGCTCTTTTCTCCAAATTTTCCTAAAATATTTTTGTATGTCTCACAATCATTTCCTACTTTGCTATTTAGATCCCCAACAAGGACCAACTTTTCCTTTTTCATTGTGTCAGTTGCTTTTTCTAAAGCCTCAAAAAATTCCTCCACTTCTACCTTAGTACAACCTTCTATGGGACCATAGGTACAAATAAGTCTCATTGTCCAGTTCCCGATTCTCATATTTGCCCACACCACTCTACTTGAGACTGCCTGCCATTCAAGAAGATTAGCCTCGTATTTTGTGTTGAATACTATGGCTACTCCTTTTCCTTGACTGTCATTGCCTGAATATAACCTTTTGTATTTACTGCTCAGAAAGATCTCTCCAGTTTTTGTCTTTTTTGTTTCAGTCACCCCTATTATCTCGATCTGGTACTTATCTAATTCCTCAGTTAGCTCCATTTCTTTGCCATTCAGGCTTCTTACGTTGATAGTACCAATCTTTAACCCTGGTGATATTGAGTTGGGGTTTGTTTTCAGATTTGTTCCAGTAGTTGACTTTTCACTGTTGCCCTGGTTCTCTGGCGAAAACAACGGGGGCCTTGTTTAACCGGGCGACGCCCCAGCCGGCATGAAATTTTGTTATGTTGTACCATCATTTTTTATTTTGGTCTAACCAATAAGAATACAATATGGTCGGCTAAATCCCAAATTGCCAGCCCATCCTCGTTCGTTCAGTATCCAAGTAGATACAACAGGGTGCACCACGAGAAGGTGAGGACTGGACATTAGGTCAGAATCCCTGGTCGGTTCTCCGCATTCCTTTAAAGCTATGTGGAGGTCTCCTCTCAGCTGTACAGCTTTGACCCTTAAGCACCCCATTCCTTTGTATGCATAGTTAACAAAGGACTATTCCCTTGTTAACTATACCACAACGAAGTTCTTCAATGGCATGTTCTGTGGTGCTGTAGGCAAAGAATTCATTTTTATGAATTCTTTGCCTACATCATACACAAGCAGTGGAGATACTTCTGGAGACTATGGATATTAATTGAATCAAGTAGCCAGCATGCTTTCCAGATCTCACCCCCCCCCCCCCCCACAGAACACATTTGTGACACAATAGGGAGACACATTACTGCTCGAAATTCCCCTCCAGAAAACAAAAAACAAACAAATCCTTGCTCTGAAGGAGGAGTCGGCCAGTTTGCCTAAAGAACTCCTGCTTCACTTGGTGCTAAGCATGGTACAATGTCATGAGAGCTGCATCGCAGTTTAGGGTGGACATATTCCATACCAAAATGTCTCTCCACAGTTTTCTGTAAGCAATGTACATAAATTCCTTAAATATGTCCTTAGGAAATTTGTAGCACATTTTTTGGCATAATATAATTTATAAGATTATTATTATTAATTTATTATGAAAGCGTTGATATTTCCACATTTGGATTACTGTGCTCAGGTCTAGTCACCTGATTCCTTGGAGATGAGGAGGCTGTGGAGAGGGTTCAGAGAAGAGTAACTAAGTTGGTGAGTGATGTAAAAAATGCTCCCTACATTGACAGATTGAGAGCTTGTGGATTGCAGAGGTTGGTTGATAGGCGGAGAAGAGGGGGATATGATAGAAACATTTAAATTACTGAAAGGTTTTTATAGCACTGATGCAGGGGAAATGTTTCACTGTGTGATAGTGATGGAAGAACAAGAGGTCATCCCTGTTTTTTTGCCTGGAGGGTGGTGAATGAGTGGAATTCATTGCCTGACTTAGTTGTGAGCTTTTCGTCTGTAAATGAATTCAAGAAGAGATATGAGAGATATTGCTATACTAGTTTGGGTCTCCTGTGATGAGTCTACTGATTCCATGGAGATACCTGTAATAATAATAATAATAATAATAATAATTAGTATGCTGGCAATAAATTATGTCCACATTTGGCTGTAGTCATGAATTTTTTTTCATATACAGGTAAAACTGTAGTTCATCCTTACTGCTGGATACCAGTGCATATATAAATGCCAGGAGTACTGGGAATAAGTTTGTGGACTATTCAATTTGTTCCAAAGATTAATGATACTACTGAAACACAGATGATATCTAGACAGGAACTAAACAGGAACTGAAGGATATATTTCTAGATGATAGGGGGGGGGGGAATGGGATGGGAAGAAGAGGATATTTAGTGAAATGTTTTCTAGGCTGCAGAACAGAAAAGTGTTTAGTGAATGAACTATTTTAGCAAGTCAGAAGAAAGTAATGATTATGGGAAATTAACTCTGGTAATACATACTTTCTTCTTTCAATTTGTTCACATAACACTCAAATTCTAAAATTTTTGAGTGACAAGGCTGGCTTCATCTAATAGAAGGAACATTACCATATACAGCCTAAGATAAATGTCCTTCAAGATCAAGAGTTTAGGATTTGATTGCAATATCAGAGGATTTGATTGTGACTGAGAATGAATTCTTACGGTCAGCTGTTGAAAGTTATCACATGGTTTTGACTTGTGAGTAAGGCAAGCTGCAATCTAGATAAGGAAGAAATTTATGTGACATTATAAGGTTGGTGATTATAATGGCCTTAAGAACTGCTTGAGGCAATATATCAATAGTGCATGGGAACTATTTAAATATTTGTTCACTACAGTATCAAAAGGAAAGAAGAATGTCTGGAAGAAATGAATCTTGGTCTTATGTGCTAACAGTATCGAATGGTACAGATCTGAAATTAAACATATGACTACGTAAATCAACAGGAATTGAAAGAAAAAGCAGCTATTGAAGATGTATAAAGAGAGAAGCAGAAAACAGTAATGAAGAAGAGACTAACATGAAAGGAATCAAACGTTATGGTGCAAGGAAAATCCAAGAGGGTTTTCAAAAGTACAAATGAAAAAGTGTGTTTAAGGAGTGGAATAAAATACTGTGGTTCCTAAAGATCTTCTGCAATTAGTCTTATAACTATGGAGGTCCGATGGCAATAACTTAATACCTATCCCTTCAAACTGTGGATCGTTAGCCATTAAAGTAGATTAAGAGCATGCAATCTGCACAGCTTAGCAGAAAAGAGAGATGGTATAAATGAGATATAAACTGTTGAGATATATTTACTGGATGGACACTGTAAAGATTTTTCATAGAACAGAACAAGGAAATGGTACAAGCAGCCACCTCTGGAAGTTGTGCAGAGTGTTTTTTTTTTTTTTTTTTTTTTTTTTTTGCATGGAGAGTAGATATATGAAATGCATTAGTGAAAAGTGGTAAGTATGGACAGTGAGCAAGTTTAAATACTGGTGTCACAGACTCTGTGGCAAGTAAAGAAGATATCTTGCAATGTATCTCACAACCATATGGAAGTTCCGTAGTAATAACTTGCCCATATGCCTACCCACCTCCATCCCAGGATCTATGTAGACCAGCATTTCCTTTATCTTATTCTGTCTTAGTTCTATTGTTTCCTCTTTCTGACTATTCATAATAAAAAAAAAAAAATTAAACAAACTATGCATTTAAGAGCTGAAAAAAAAAAATAAATAAAAAAAAAAGAGAACAAAAAACCTTTTACACCATATTGCAATATGGTGCAAAACACAGATGTGATTAAACCATGAAACAAACTCAGTTATCTCTGTTATGCTGACATTTTAAATGAAACAGCTAGCTAGCTGGCTCGAGTGGTTAGCGTATCCGTTCACCAGCCAAAAGGCTGCAGGTTCGAATCCCACTGTGGGCATGGATGTTTGTGATTGCCTGTGGAAATACCACTGGTGGGCAGAAGATGGCATTGGTGTAGTTGCGGTTAGTTGTAGTTGGTGGATTGAGTGGTGTTGACAGAGTTGTAGAGTAGGTTCCCTCCCTCGATGAGTCTTTGGACTCCCTGGAGATGTCACGTAATAATAATACTAATAATGTCGTTGCTGACTTGCCGTGGTTTCGCTTTATTCTTTATTTTCAGCTATTTTACATTCATAGTTTAATGTATTTTTTTTACTGGTTATATTAATTTTTCCTAGATGATAAGTATCTCTATGCTCAATTATTGGTTCTTCATCTTCAAAATCATAGCATCTTAACTCTGATCAAGTCCTATTCCAAATACTATGCTTCTTACCTTCAAAAACTGCACATATGTCAAAATTAATAATCCTTCTTTAATATAATCCAGATCATTTACACATTAATTACTATCTCTTTAACACAACAGATAAAAAGGATTGTTCCATTATCAAATTTTAGGAGAATCATAATTTTATCAGATTATTTTTAAGTATTAATAAATTCTGTTTTTCTGTGTGTTTGTCAACTGTTATTAAAAATACAGTATATCTGAAAGACTTGTTGAAACTTTTAAAATAGCAATGAATAGAGGGGGGAGGGGGGCACTGGCAGTAACATACCCTTTTCTTACAACTGTACTGGCTTGCACTGTTATGTACTGCTCAGTATAGCAGTACATAACAGTTGAGGCAGTACTGTTGAGGTAAAACATCGCATTTCTCAAAAATGTTAGCCAAAATTTTGAATCTACCTTAAAAAATTGGTACTAGCAGAGAGCACATTGGAGTGTGCTACAGTCTGTTTTTTTATGATACAACTACTACTGACTAAAAATACAGTTTTTACATTTTTGAAATTGCTGAGGGATTGTATGTTTTGGAAATAAGAATGCACTAATCAAATCTATAGGAAAATCATTTCTGCAAACTTATATAAGGATGTATTATTAAGAATGTTAGGTAGATAGATCCAAAGCAACTATTATCTGTAAATACAGAGAAAAAAAAGTTCCATGATGATAGTTTGTAAATTTGAGAAGCAAAAAATGTGTTTTACTGCGATGTTAACTTTAAAAGCATATGACTATGTTTCAGTTAATTAAGGAAACGGTGTTTTACTTTTTTTAAATGAGTAATGGCACAAAAATCTTGGTTAACTATAGGATCAGAAAACTGAAAAAAGAAAATTATGACTATAGAGTGAAACAAACATTCGAACAAAGAGCTAACAGATTAACCAATCTGAAAAAGCGAAATGATGAAGGAATCTGGAATCAGATGATCTTATTCATAATTATATTTTTTTTTTCTCATCGTCATCATCATCATACCAATATGTACCCTAAATGGGTGTCCAGGCTACTATGACAGCTACATGATTAAGTTTACCTCAATATTGATCTATCAACAATTTTCCTCCAAATGAGTCTATTACTCATCAGCACTACAATACTGCCATATCTAGCATTTCTTCTTCTTCCTCTAAGGAACTTCTGACTGAATTGATCCACCTAGACTTTCTTCCTCTCAGTCATTTCCTACCATCTTGGCATCAAAAACCTGTTTTGCTAACATTTCTTCTCCCATTATGTAACCATACCATTTAAGTAACTATACCACCTTAGATTAACCCCCTGCTCTCACATTCTTGAATGCAAACAATGTCAGGCTGCTTCCTAATGTCTTCAATTTTTAATATCATTCTGCTGCATAATCCATGGAAAAATATCTTTGTTACAATGACCAATTTTAAAATAGAATTACAATGCCTATTCTCACATTACAAATGAATCCGTCTACATAGAAAGCATTATTACAATATACACAATATCCATCTTGCAAGATCAGGATGGATTCTGTGCACAAAGAGTGACTTTTCATACCTTTAATTTTCTTGATTTAGAAATTACAAATTTAGATCTAAGGAGCTCAATCCAACTACCTTAGTTTCATCATTTTTGAACAAAGTTTATAACTTTGTTCAAAAATGATGTTTTTAAGACAGTTACCACACAGTGAAGGAATGGGAAATTTTGACTGAATCGATCCACCCACTCCTCTGAGTTTAGGACCCACACATCTCAAGAGTTTCAAGACATATCCAAAGAAAGTTATTGATGAAAATTTTACATTTGGTAGAAATACAAAGAATTCACATGAATAATTTAACATCAAACTGCATATTAGCAATTCAATGTCTTGGCCATTCCTAGACCTTCTGCTAGATAACAGTCATATACCTGTTAAAGTCTGGAAGATAAGATCAACACAGCCACATTTTTGGTAGTAACTTATGGATTGCAAAAGCTGGAACCTAAAATATGACAAGAAAAGGATAGCTGTCTTTGGGATGTGCATCAAGAAGCACATTTATTTGTACACCTTTTAATATAAAAGTTTATGTCAAATGATAAACAAATGACTTCTACTTTTGGACCAGACCAATAGGATTTTGAGACACATTAAAAGCAGCGCAGAAGAAAGATGAAGTATTTCAGGCACATAAAAGGAATTGTTATTGTTATATTGGGACCAGCAGAGATTAAGTACTCATTACAGGAGGCTACATTAACAATTATTCAAACAATACCTATCATCTCTCAAACTCATTCACTAATAAAGCATTCATGAGTGCCTCTGAAAGTGTGAGGTGCGCTACATGTATTCTTTTGATTACATAGATGATTTGTGGATATTTAGGGAAGATGGAAGGAGGGTGTGTGCAAAGTGTGAGCTAAACGAGGATTTGATGAATGCTAATATGCATTTGATGACAGAAAGTGTTAGTAGCAAAAATGTCGCGGGGAGAATGAGTGCTCATGCGAAAGAGAAGAATGGTGTGAAAGAAAGGCAAAAATTTGTTAAAAAATCATTGAAAAAAAAACGAGTGATTGAAAACCATAATGGATGGTAAAAAGGATGAAAGTGAGGCAAATGTGGCGGAAGGCAATGAAATTGAAAGAATGAATGAAACCGAAAATAGCGTGATGCAAGGTTCGAAAGAATGAATGATAGCAAAAGTTGAACCCATGGACCGAAAGTACGGAAACTCAAAAGGATGAATGAGAGTGAAAGTGTAAGTCGGGGGGGGGGGGGGGGGTCGAGAGTTCGAAAATTACAAAGATTGAATGATAGAGAGAATGTGACGCTAGATTCGAAAGTTGAATTAGGTTGGATGAGGCAAGAGATGAAATGGATGTGGAATGAAATTAAGAAAATTTGGGTGAAAACGATTAAAACATATCATGTTGGTACAAAAGAGTTAACGAAAGACAAGCGAGTGGCGTTGTATGGCGACTCTATTATTAAAGGTGTGCTAGTTGAGAGGATGCACAAGGTATGTTTTCCAGGCAGTAAAATGAGTAGAGGGATTGAGGCATTGGATATGGAGCGAGCAAAGGAGTTGATGGTTTTAATAGGTACGAAACTTAACAGAGGACAAAGACCAGGTCAGAATATCAGGAGGCTGCTTAGACAGATAAAAGAAAATAGTGTGACAGGAAGGATAGTAAACGTGTTGCCTAGGTATGACTGTGGTGAGATCAGGCAGAGAGCAAGGATTATGAATGATATGTTAGCTGAAATGTGTGAGGAGAAAGGAGTACAGTTTGTTAATGTGTGGAATGAGTTTGAAGGATAAAGTAAACTATATAAGAGAGATGGACTGCATTTGAGTGGTTATGGTGTGAGTCACTTGGAGAGACTGCTGCTGGAAGGTAGAGAAGTGAGTACAGAGAATGAATCAGATCAAGTAGGAAGTGATGTGGAAGAGCAGGAGAGTAAGACAGGAGAAATTGAAGAGGTGGTTATGAATGAGAAAGCGAGTGGCATGAGTATGGAAAATGAGAGAATGAGTGTGCAAGAGGAACAGGGAAACGGGGAGGCTCGGGATGGACGGGGCTACACAGTGTGAGAAAGGTGGATGCTCCAAGAGGATGGGAGAGCATGTGTAGATAGCAAAGGATGGAATGACCTGGGATCAAGAGGAAACAGTTGGAATTGAAGAGGGTTCTAAAATGAATAAGCAGAAACGGAAATGGCCCCAGTTGAGCATGGAGAGATCACATCGAATGAGTGGTATCAGTGGAACTAGCTATAGATCCAGGAATGAGCTGTTGTGTTTGTATACAAATGCTAGAAGTGTAAGAAACAAAGCAGATGAAATGGTTGCACTAATTGAGTATGTTCACCCAAAAATTTTTGGAATAAGTTAGACATGGCTAGATGAGGACAACATCCTGACAGGAATAGAGATAGAAGGGTATGATGTGTTTCGTGAGGACAGAAGGGGTAAAAAGAGAGGGGGGAGTGGTATTGATGATAGAGAAAGAGTTATGTCCATACAAAATAGAGGTGCAAGAGGGAAATAGTGCCAGTGGTTTTGAGGCAGTATGGTGTGAGATAGAGGTGAATGGAATGAAATACTTGGTTGGATGTTGTTATAGACCAGGTAATGTGCATGGTAGTGATAATGAAATGTATGATCAAATTAGCCAAGCAAATAAGAAAAGAGTAATCATTATGGGCAATTTTAATTATGGCAATATAGACTGGAATGATGAGATATCAACTGGAAGTAAAGAAAATGACTTTCTTGAGTTTTTGAGGGATAACTACCTCAGACAGTAACAGAGGGCATGCGAGGATTGAGGGCCTTGGATTTGGTCATCTCATCAGAGGATGTAATTATAAATGAGGTGTCAAATCACCCACCAATTGGTGAGAGTGACCATGAGGTGATTACCTGGGTGGTTGCCAGCAGTGTGAGGACCTCTGTGAGAAAAGGGTATATGTGGAACTACAAGGGGAGGGGTGATTATGAAGAGCTCAGGTGTAGCATAGAATGAGGAGTTAGTTGGAAAAGAGATCAATGCAGCTTGGGAGATTTTCAAAAACTATCTAGTAGATGCAATGCCTAAATGTATTCCAAGGGCAAGAGGGTTAAATAAGGTAGGTGTGAAATTGATGAATAAAGAGAATAAGCATGCGATACAGAGAAAAAGGGCATTATGGAGGCAGCATAAGAGAAGTGGAAATAACCAATTTCATGAGGATTACAAAGACCAGGCAAGGTGAGTGACTTGGCTGGTGAGGGTAGCTAAAGTGAGGTGTGAACAGCAATTAGCTAATGAAGCCAAAAATAATCCTAAGGAGTTCTTTCGATACATAGCTAGAAAAAGAAAGAAAGAATGATTATGGAAGGATGACATTGATTGGAGAAAATGGTATAAAGAAAGCTGTTGCAGAAGATTTAGTGGAAATACTTAATGAGCAGTTTATAAAGGTCTTTCATTCTTGTGAATGTGACTTCATGGAGAGATTGAGAGCAGTTGATGATGGGGAGGTTAGACTGACTAAGTGAGCAAGAGATGTATAGGGAATTGACCAAACTAGATTTTAATAAGGCTGTGGGACTTGATAATATTGTTACACCCTGATACCTTAAGAATGTAGAATTCCCAGCTATCATGGTGTAACATGAAGAGAAAATAAAATAAAACCCCTGTATAAAAGCTAATAGATGAATTATTTAAAAGAAAGAAAAATATTCTTGCATCCAAGTAAAATATATATATAAAAAAAAAAGGTGTTTGAAGAACTAAATAATAAAAGAAGGAAAATATTACAGTTGTGATATAAAACAATTAGCTAAGTAAAACAGAAAAGATTAGTAATAAGAAATTGTATGTGAGAGGCTAGAGATAAAAAAATTAAGCAAATTCCTAGAAAATTTGGAAAGGGGATTAATTTAGAGGCTAGCAAAAGAAAAACAACAAACTATCATCGCTCAGGGTCAATTCCCGATTTGAGACATTGTCACGGCCTCGCCGACCAAAGGATGTTTGGCAGAAAAACGCCACCCTAATTGGTCGGTGAAGTCGAATCAAGTAAGGGGCGGAGAAAAGAAATTAAAGTGGGTGCCGTTAGGGGTCAAGGTATAAAAGGGTTAGAAAACCCTCCAAAGGCTTTTTTTTTCCAGGATAGTTTCTTCACGAGCTCCTTCGTATAGGTTTCACATGGTTTTTCCCGAGTGGTGGGATTGGAATTATCTCCGTCGTCACAACAAGGAAACAAAAGTGAGCGGGATCTCGATTCCGTATTTTCTATGGTAAGAAATGAGGAATGCCATTTAGCCAAAGGTATTGTCCAAGTGTTTCATTGTCCAGTGAAAAGAAAATCTGTAAAGAAGTCGGTGTCCATGTGATGAGTTTCACAGCCATGGTATAGATGATTCAAAGTGAGTCCTTAATTCAAAAACGAAAGGTTAAGATCACGTAAGCACAGTTTATTGCCAAAAGAACTAAGGAGTGACAAATTATAGGAGAGATCATACCAGGATAGTACAATCAGAAAAGAGTAGAGGCCAATATAGAAAACTCAAGAGAAAAAGGTATTGTAAAAATCTCATGTTAACTGAAAATCGTCTGTAATTGTTATCATTATTCTATTACTGAACTGTTGAAGAGACTAAGGAAAATTATACTAAGACTTTAGTACATGACTGATTATAATGAAAATATACTTGTTAATATTATATAAGTAATTCATGTGTCCTGAGAATTATGCATGTGTATTATAATGTATAGGAAAGTTTTATATGTCAAGGTCATGTGTTAGTACAGTGAAAGGTTAATTTAATCTACATAGTTTTGGATAGTTAAATAGAGTGAATTGATCATATATGTCCATGTGCTACAGCATATAGCATATATTCAGACTAATATAGGGTTAACTAAGGTGTTAATTAGATCTGGGATTATACATATGATTTTATGTTGAATTTGTTATGGCAGCATGATCGTAATGCCGATATAGGATCATAGCCAAATTACTTGTGATAAGCTAATGTTATTTTGTAAATATTTTCTTAGTATTGAATTGAATTATATTAGAAATTGAATTGTACCATGCTAATGAGTTTAATAAACCTTTATTCACTGATAACAGTTGTTTGAAATTGCTGCCCAATGCACCACTTGAAAAACGTACGAACCTAATCATGCGGGAAATTAATGTGTTAAGAAACGAGATAAAGTGTCACGAAGCAATATTGTTTCACATTCAGACATATTTTAGTAATTGCTCCTTGTTTTTGTATTTAATATCTCAAACTAAATATCCCAAAAGGCGCAGTATAATATAAATATTAGGGACACTAAGGGGAAAAATAACTTAAATATTTGTATTTTGGGGTGATATCTCGTACATAGATAAAAGTGAATATAGATAAGCAGAATTTCACTAGATAGAATAATAATAATAAATTGGGACACAACAATATATATCACCACGTATTCTGAAGGAATGTGCCAGGGAGTTGACGCCGGCCTTGACATATTTTTTTAATACGAGTCTTGCACTGAGTCAAGTTCCGAAGGAGGGCAAGATTGTGCCACTTCATAAAGGAGGTGATAGAACTCAAGCATCAAACTATAGGCCTATCTGTGTGTCAGGTGTTGTTGTTGTTGTTAAGTTGTTGGAGAAGCTTGTGAGAACTAGGATCCAGAATTGGGTTGACAGCAATGGTATTATCTTTGATAGACAGCATGGATTTGCTAAAGGGAGGTCATGGGTCATGTTTTAGTAATCTACTTACTTATTACAATAAGGTCACTGCTTCCTTGGACAGAGGAGAAGATACACAGTAATATACGTAGATTTCGCAAAGGCTTTTGATAGATTGTCGCATGATAAGTTGATAGTCAAACTAGAGGGGGATGGGGTTGGATATTAGATTAGTGGATTGGGGACTGGCTATCTGATAGGTATCAACAAGTTGTGTATGGGGGAGCGATATCCAGGAAAAGGAAAGTCACTATTGGTGTGCCTCAGGGATCTGTTTTGGGGCCATTACTGTTTAACTTGCATATTAATGATATTGGTGAAGATTTGGATGGAAATATTCAGTTGTTTGCAGATGATGCAAAGTTGGGATGAACCATGAAGAGTAGAGATTGTGGCCTTACAAGAAGACTTGAATAAATTGAATGACTGGGCATAGGAATTGGGATGCGAGTTCAATGTTACAAAATTTAAGGTTTTAAAATTTGGAAAACAAAGACGGGATGCAGAATTTATGCTTGATGAAGATATATTGTTGGAGGTGGAAGAAATAAGAGATCTGAGGGGATGATAGTGGATAAGGATACGAAATTTAGGGGACATACAGCCAAAATTGTGAAGATAACACAAAGGCTTCTGGGAATGATGCGGAGGACACTGACTCGTAGAAGTAGGGAGATTCTTGTTCCATCGTATAAAGCTTTGATTAGGCCACACATGAACTATTGTGCCCAGATTTGGTCACAGGTTTTCGAATATAAAATACAGAGACTATAAAAATTTCGGTGGATATAAGCATACAGCAACCTTTCATGACAGGGCAGAGATCATACGCTTGTATCTGCCGAAACTTTTATAGTCTCTATATTCGGCATGAAACTCCTGTAGTTTCTATATTCGGCATGAAACTCCTGTAGTTTCTATATTCGGCTATGAAATAATGTTGGATTCAATATCCACTGAATTTGAATGATTCTGCATTGCCGAAGTGAAGCCTTTTGGCTCTCTTTTTCAGTAAAATATATATATTTTTTAAATTAGCAATAAATACAGCATTTATGAAAACAGATGTGAGAAGAACAAGAAGTGCTAGTCAGATTTTAATCTGACATTTGTATCAAAAATAAAGATATTAGGAAACAAAGTGACATTGTTAGCATTCAAGAATGTGTGAGCGGAGCCAATCTCAGGGGGAGGAAAGGTTAACAAAACAGGTGTTAATGCCAGGAAAAAGACTCAGAGGAACACAAACATCTAGGTGGATTGATTCAAGAAGCACCCTAGAACACTGCGCTTCCCAAACTTATCGATGCCAAGGCCCCCTTTGGAAAAATTAAAATATTTCACGGCCCCCATCGAAAAAAAAATCATAATATTGATATATATTATTATAATATTTATTGTATTTATATTCAATACAATTTATATTCAAGATTTTGCATCTGTAATCTTTTTTTGTATTTCTTATCAATACCATTGAAATGAAACTCATACGAATAAGTATATATTTACTAATATTCATTAATCGCCAAAATACATAAGAAGCAAAATTTGTGAACCAACACCAATGTGTGATTTTTTCCATTAAAATATAAAAACGAACAAAAAATAAATAATAAATAATAAAAATTAAATACATTTCTTCTAAGATTAAAAAAATCTACTTAGTCTTAAAACATTTATAATTAGTTTTCATTATTTCACGGCCCCCAAGGGGGCCTTGGCCCACAGTTTGGGAAGCGCTGCCCTAGAAGACCAAAATAATACATATGACAATAAGAGCTGGCAGATAAGACTAATTTGGAGAAAAACTGTCAATAGGAAGATTCAGTGCACTGCTTGAGAATACATATCAGGAATTTGATGAAGATATCCAAAACTTAAAGTAATTCGATTTCTTAAGAAAAAAAAAAAAAAACTTTCCATGTTATTAATGCTAAACAGGTCTTCCAAAAGTCATCAAATTGCTGACATGTACCCCTCAGGGGTACATTTGATAATATCCATAATATCATGTGATGATATTCTGGATATGAACAGGATACTAAATACTTCCAAAAATAACTTATTTTTCAGCACTGAAATTCATCACATAAACTATCTTCTGCTCTCTCATGATGAATATCAACTGATAGTTGATATTTACATATCAACAGTTCTATATTAACATATAGAACTAATGAATAATATGAAATGGTAAGAATGAAACACAAATAAACAAAAATGATAATGACTGAAAAATACAGATTTAAGAAGAAGGGGCAGAATAAATAAAACCCTATAAGAATGCATGACAAGTCAGAAGTATAATGGTGTGCTGACTGTTTCAGATAAATCATCATCAGATAGTGGATAGCAAGAACTAAGTGTAAGCTTGTCATGTGGTTAACTAAATAAGATGTTAAGTGGAAATAGTTTGGCTTGAAAGTAATTTTTTAATTGTCACAAGGATAGCATGTTGGTCAGTTCTTATAGCGATGCATTCTTAGCAATGTAATTTGCTTTTATTTTCTTGGAAATCAGTAATGGTAATCTTCTCAGTTTGAGAGCTGGGTTTCAATTTGTAAAGTATGCAGTAATATTTCATTGGTGGTATTTGTTTATATTTTCATTTTTCTGTGTTTTATCTTTGCTGTAATATGTGAAGTATTACATATTACAGCAAATTGAATGTAAGAAATTGCAGCCAGATTGGCAGTTAAATTTATATACAACGTTGTTCCAAGATATCAGACAGTGTTAATATAGTTTTATACTTTAATGAGTTCTGTAGTTTATTACTAGTGGTGAAGATAATTTTGTACTTTGAATATATAAAGATGCGATTGATAGCTTTGTAAACGTTTTATTTTTAGTATATAGGAATTTTAAGATTGCAAATATTTTTGTTCTATGCCATGTAGTCTGCCAATTTTTGTCAGACCAAATGGCATAGTTTATTCACTGTAGAGCAGTGGTTCTTAACCTGGGCAGTGGCACCCCCTTGGGGTGCTGTGAACTCTGAAGGGGGCAGTCAGCACTAGCGTATTTACTCGAATATAACTAGCACCCCTGATTTTACTTTACAGAAAAAGAAATTAAAAAGTTTTGCATATACCTCGCACACAAAAAAAAAGATTAAACACATTCACGTGAGGGTGATAATAACTCGCTCACCAAAGTAAGCAACATACCCTCCCAACAACCACTATACTGCAGACACAAGAAAAGCAAGTAGTTTCATTGTATCACTGAATCAGGTACATAGACATTTGCAGGCTGTGTAATATATTTCTCAAATAGTGTAATTAGAGACAACTGGAATAAAAACAGCAATTAACTAATGAATCACATGCCCCCCCCCCCCCCATCCTACATTAACCATGCTGTACAGACTCGAGTAAAACCATATGTTGCACTAGTAAACACAGTATCTAACTAAAAACTATTATCCAATTTTTGAAATTTTTGATGTCATTAATACATGACAAAAGCAGAAGCAACAAGCAAAGAACCAGCAATAAAATTTAACTGGGGGGAGGGGTTGAAACTTTGTGCGAGTTAGCCCAGTAATGAGAAGTATAACTACGAAATATATAGTGAATGTTGTTATGGCAGTTTTAGATAATATAGAATTCAGTTGATGAGAATTAACATTTCAACTCAACAACTGTCGGCTTGCCTTTGTCATTTAGTAGTGCGATGTTTTGTTAATACCGCACCAATCATATGCACGTCATCATAGCTACTCTATCTCTACTGGCCTTCTATTGCTGTCTGTTTCGTGTCCTGTTTTAACTTCTCAGTCATTTGTGAAGATTTGTTCATTATGTATCTCAAGTCTTGTAAATGACTGTTAATTTTTGCTTGAATGGGAAAGAAGATGACTTTGATGATGCACACAAGGAAACCGCTCTCGAGACCGGAAGTAGCGATAGCGAATAGGACACTAATATTACTAATAATAAAAGTTCGTAGTAATCTAGCATCACTATTTATACTGTATGTTTGGAAACACTGTTCAGAATATTGTATGCCTGGCAATACTGTTCAAATTGTATGTTTGGCAATACCGTTCAAATTGTATGTTTGGCAATACTGTTCAAATTGTATGTTTGGCAATACTGTTCAAATTGTATGTTTGGCAATACTGTTCAAATTTATTCGCTACTTATTTTTTAGAATTTTGACATTGAAAGATAAGTAATTGGGTTACTTATTAGTCTGAATTTTCTACATTGAAAACAATTAATTTGGGCTATTTTTAGTAGAATTCACTACTTTTATAAGCTTTATCTGCTATTTTTCCTAACGCCTATCTAACAGCTCTGGTTTGCAGATTAAATCTATGTGGTATCGTGCGGCACACTTTGTTGATATTGTGTAGCACTGCAGCCCATTAAATGAGTGGAAAAAGAAAGCATTGTCAATATTCAAGTGAGTATTTTAAATATGGAGTTATTTTATCTATAAATAATGAGCAGTTACCAATGTGCTTAATATGTGAAAAAACTTTCTCAAACAAAGGAATGAAGCCTTCAAAAAATGATTGAGCATTTAAGTACAAAGCATCCAAATAAAGCAAAAATGGATGTGGAGTACTTTCGTGAATTAAAGACCAAATTTAAAAATTGTCCTGGACTTAACACGTTCATTGCCAAGCTGAAAATTGGAATTTCGTGTGGTGGCCAAATTTTTTATATATTTTTTATTTAGTTAGCGACGTCTACGCGATAACACGTGATCGGCCGTTTGGTGAGAACTTGCATCGCGTGATTGGCAATGAACGTTCATTGCCAAGCTGAAAATTGGAATTTCGTGTGGTGGCCAATTTTTTAAAATTTTTTTATTTAGTTAGCGACGTCCAATCGATAATGCGTGATCGGCCATCCAGTGAGAACTCGCAACACGCGATATCGCGTGATTGGCAATGAACCGTTAAAGGGTTGGTTGCAAAACAAAGTAACCAACAAGAGAATGGACTTGTTGTGTCTTACAAACTTTCAAAATTAATTGCCAAATGTGGAAAGCCACATATTAAAACTCTCATTTTACTGGCTATAAACGAAATTTTAGATACGATGATTGGCCCAGGTAAAAGTAATATAACGTCATAAATTTCTCTCCGCAATAGTTCAGTATCAACAAGAATTGACAAAATGGCAAAGGACATTGAAAAAAACTTTGTGATGATTTAAAAACCATAGAATTTTCTTTGCAACTTGATAAGACAACTTTATGTGACAATGAAGCTTTGTTAATGGCCTACGTACATTATATAAATACTAATGAAGAAATTATTGAAGAGTTTCTGTTTGCTGAACAACTGAAAATTTACACAAAAGGTTTTACAGTTTTTAAGGTTGTTAAAGACTTTTTAATGCTACAAACACTCCTCTCACAAATACTATTGTGTGTGCAACTGATGGAGCACTATGGATTTATAGCACATTTAAAAGAAGCAGTTCCAAATATCTTTACAATTCACTGCATTCTTCATAGACAGCACTTAGCTGCAAAACATCTTAGCAGTAGACTACATAAGACTTTCGATGATGTTATTAAAGCAGTGAATAAAATAAAAGGCAAGTCATTGAATACCTGTATTTTTCAGGAACTTTGCCATGAAAATGAAGAATTTGAGCATCTTTTGCTTCACACTGAAGTTAGATGGCTCTCAAACGGAAACTGTCGCCGATGCCTTAATGATCTCTACAATACTGTTTTGGAATTTCTTAAATCACGTGATGAGAACTTGTGCAATGTTCTAAAAAAAGGAAAAGGTTGATATCGCATATTTTTCCGATATTTTCACCAAATTCAATGAGGTTAACATCATATTGCAGGGAAGTAACATGAATCTCATTAAAGTAAAGGGAATTATAAATGCTTTTATCAGCAAATTAACATTCTACAAGCAGAACATTGCAAGACAAGATTTTCTGCAGTTTCCCAGTCTACAAATAATAGATGACGATTTAATATTAGATACAGATTTGGATTGTTATTGTTCCCATCTTCTGACACTGAAAGAAGACTTGATTAGATTCAAAGACTTTAATGAGCTTAAAATACCTGACTGGGTTATAAATCCATTTCTTTCTGATGCTACTTCTGTTCATCCAAATTTGTGCGAAAAATTTATTGACTTAAGAAATGATTTTGAAGCTCAAGTACAATTCCAACAGCATGGCTATGAAAGATTCTGGCCAAACATGCAATACAAGTATCCTCAGCTTTGGCAAGAAATAAAATTACTGCTCATTGCTTTTCCTTCTTCATACTTGGTCGAGAAAGGATTCAGCGTGGTGTTGCAATTGTTAGATAAGCAGCGAAATTGACTGCAAATAAGTGAAAGAGGAGACTTGAGACTTTGTTTGTCGAACATTGAACCTGATATTGAAAAATTAGCAGAATCTCATCAGGCTCAGAGTAGCCATTAATGATTGGCTTATTAAATACAGTAAGTTTACATCTTTCTTTAAGTAAAAATTAATTTGTATCAAAGTAATTAATTTTCAATTAACTATCAGTTCAAATATGTTGATGGTAATTTAGGTTTGCTATATTATAATTATCTTATTGAGTCATTAACTTAGTGAAAAACTGAGTAGGGGTGCCAGGCCATACAAATAATTGAAAGGACGAGCCAGGCAAAAAAAGGTTAAGAACCACTGCTGTAGAGGATGTTGTCAGAGATGGAAGATAACTGAAGAAACATGATTTCTTGATTTGATGGATGATGGATGAGTATTTATATACATTAATAAATACTTAATAATACCATATCATGAATGTGTTAATACCATATCATATGTGTTTGAAATTTTAATTAAGCAAACAACTAGTGATATACCTGATGCACTTGATCCAGTCATCTTTCTCCTCCAAAGAAGCAGCCGACATTCGATATACAGTGTGTTTCCCTTCAACTACTTTGCCCTCAGAATCTGTTTTGCAGGCTTTTATAACATCACTTCCTGTCGAATACAGTTCAAAACAATTTGGTTTATTGCGATCCTGGACTTCTTTCACTTGGACA
The DNA here is from genome assembly GCF_054136105.1 of Typopeltis vanoorti. Classification (NCBI taxonomy): domain Eukaryota; kingdom Metazoa; phylum Arthropoda; class Arachnida; order Uropygi; family Thelyphonidae; genus Typopeltis; species Typopeltis vanoorti. Next base: position 4,438,432 of record NC_143551.1, on the reverse strand, counting down.
TTCTCCAACGGAATGATACCCCGAGGTTCTTTGTCCTAAAAGTTTGTTATGTTGAGAATTAATGCAATAAAATTAATAGATGCTTGATCTATATATTTTGCTAAAATGGATCTTGGTTCATCCAATTTCCAGTTAATAAACATTCTTTCATGGTGGATTAAAAATTTATTTAAAACAAAACATAAAACTGACTGAACACATTAGTAGTGTTATACCATAAAAAAAGCATAAAGTGAGAATTTAAGTTTGTCTGAAACAAAAGGATCTCATATTCTGACATTCCACTTTGAAGAATGGCAGACTAAGAATTCCATCTGTATTATCTACTCTTGAGGCAAATTTCCAGTCACACTTTGTCCAATTCATTTGCTGTCTTTATGACTCTCCAAAACATGGTTACTACTCTGACCTTTTTTGAGTATTTATATCTGCAAAGTGGATATTTTTATAGATTACAGAAAAATCAAACAGATCAGTTTCTTGGGAATTTCAAGATTCACAATTTATATTGGTATCTTTTCTCAAACTCCATTAATCAAGATGGAAGGTATGAAAAAGTATTTGCTGTTAGCAGTCATTTAATGTCATGTAATGTTAGAAGCCCTCTTGGTAATACAGACCATAATCTATCAAAAAGTTTCCTTTCTATAGAATGACCTTCATCCAGTCATTCTCAGACTTGTATTACTGGACACTACAATAGTGCAAAATGGAATGACTTCTGATTTCTATTTTTCTTTTGCATAGTCTGATCTAAATAACTGCTCCAACCAAATTACAGAAATAATTCTTTTAACCATCGTCCAAGCCTCAGTTCTCCAACAAGTGTGCCAAAACAGTCCAAGATAAAAATTCTGCATATTTCAAGTGGATCAAGTGAAAAAAAACCTATATTGCACTCAGCTCTACAACATCTGTTGCAAAAACATTAATAATTCAAAATCCAACTTTGAAAGGGCAAAGCATAAAAAAACTTGCATTCTGTTCAACTGACAGTCAAGCCTTCTTCAAATGATGAACACATGAGCAAAGCAAACTGTCTCCCTCTATACCAAGAACAGCTCATTGTGTGGCTTAATAGTCTGGACACTAGTACATCTACTAGTCCAGAAGGTAACAATGCAAATAAGCTGAAAATTTGTAATCTAGAATTAATATGCATCTTATACAATCTATTATGCACGGCAGGCATCTACCTAACAGCATGGAAACAAACCTTAATCTAAAATATACCAAAATTGGGAGATAAAAGTAAGTGATAAAGCTATCAATCCTAGTGCCTTCATCTGAATACTTTTTAAAACAATGGAGGTCATCAATCGCAAACTTTCACTGACAGTAGGACTGCCAATCATGATCCAAAGCAGATCGTCTCAGCAGCTCTTCATGGCATAAACAACACAACAGGAAAAGAATAAATATATTATTAATTAATATTTTGCTGGATTCAAACCAATAAGCACAAACATATATTATTATATACCACAAGAGTTGAATTAATTGCAGAAATAAACTGTAACTGGGGGAAAAAAACGTCCTATCAAGATGCCCCCTAACGCTAGATTAAAAGGATGAGAAGTTGGACTAAATGTAGTGTTAAAATAACTCTCACAAATCTGGTAAATTAATGCAGCCATAAGTATTGAAGTAAGGGAAATAAGCCTTATATAGCCAGTGCTAGTTCTAAAAACAGCAAACTTATAGTAACTTCTATTCTTCTGCAACACAGTAATTTTCTTCCATTTAATCCTGTGTCACAGGGCATCTAGAGCATGGTATGCCAGTCCTGACTTGCTATCATAATATGTAGGCTGTTCAATAAGTAATAAGACTATATTTATGCAGAAAACAGATTACCTTTAATCGTCATCATCTACATGGTCTTCTTTGAAGCAACTACCGTGAGATGCTATGCATTTGTCCCAAAGTTGCGTCCACTTCTTAAACACATGTGAAAGTCCGTTTTTTGAGAGTTCTTTCAAACCGCCGCTGCAGCTTTTACACATGCTTTGTTGCTTTCGAAATAGCGGCCTCTTAGTGGTTTCATGAGCTGAGGAAACAGCCAGAAATTGCATGGTGCGAGATCAGGACTGTATGGAGGGTGTGGTAGGATATCTGTGTTGTTCTTCTGCAAAATGTCCACTACACAACCAGCAATATGTGGCCTTGCATTATCGTGGTGCAATAAGAAGCTATTCTTCAGCAATGGACACTTCCTTTTGACGTGCTTGATGATAATCGCTGCTGTGTTGATCATTGTCTCTGTGATGGACGTTGAAGGTATTCCCTCACGTTCAAGATCTTCCACATTTTGCCTTCCTTCCTTAAAAGTTTTATGCCAGCGAAAAACACTTGCTCTCGACATTGCATCATCGTGGAAAGCTTCGCGTATCATGTTAAAAGTGTCTGATGCCAATTTTTGCAAACGCACACAAAATTTAATCGCATAACGCTATTCCAAGGACGCTTCCATTTCGAAGACTGGTCACACCTCGTAGGCGCGCTGAAACAAGCTTGCATTTAGTCACGTGACACTCTGGCACATCAGTCCGTATACGCCATCTATCAACCTCTTTGTTGATAGATGGTTTTTGTTGTTGCTGTCAATTAATACAGACAGCAACATTTCTTTATTCCATAGAAATTAATATTGTAATGAGTGGTTTCACCACAGCAAAATTAGTCTTATTACTTATTGAACAGCCCACGTAATATATAAGCATCTCTCACGACCATCTCAGGTGCTATGTTGAACAACAAGTAAAGTAAGCTAAGGCATCCCATTGTTGAAATACTATTTTTATGTGTATATATTTTTTAATCTGACCAAATGTTTCTTGTAGCTTCGATTAGGAAAAGCTTGGAGTTCTTCACATCATAAAAGCTATATTTACCAATAGTTGGCCTGTATACATCTTCATCTGCCTTGGCATTCAAATCTATAATAATTTTAATATTCTTCCTTGGGCACTTCCCACAGAGCTTATCTAAATCATAAAATCTTATTTTAGTATAATTCTTTTCTTCAACTGGAGTATGTGCATAAATAATAGTGTAGTTGAATACCTATCCTCTAATTTGTAATCTACACATTCTACATGATTTTGCTTTAAAATCTCCAATAAGATGTTTTATCCACTTGTTAGAAATAAAGCCTGTTCCAAACAAGTGATCTTTCTTTTGACAGATATAAAATATAATGTTGTCCTTCTACTCTAAAATCCACTTCCCTGTCCATTTCATTTTTGTACAGCATAATGTAATTTGTATCTAACTGTTCCAGAAACATTCTTGAGGCTCCAGGATGGAAGAGAAGATGATTCACAATCCAATTCTCAAGTCTTTTAAACATTTGCCATTTCGTCATAAGTTAGTCCATCTAGCTACAGTTCCTTCAGATTTCACGACAAGATATCTTTTTTCCAGGATGAAGTTGTCAGCCCATACCCAATTACCAGGAATGCTGAATGATAAATGTTTTCTATCAGGGTTATCTTCTTTACTTGAATGGTTCTAATTTGAAGGCATCAAGCATAACTTGTCTGTGAAAATGTAGAGAAGCCACAGAAAGGACACACGCATCAGACTGGGCAGAAATAAACCGAATTACCCAAGTTTTGATAGCACATATCTATCAGCAAACACATGCTCCTGAGACTACATACTGCTAAGTAATTTCACTGCTACTATTCTGCTGGATATGTGTGGAGGGATTCTGGTAGAGGGAGGCACTACTAAGGGCCACAATTTGAAAAGGACTTAGCTAAAAAAACTGTCCCTTCCAATATTAACTGAAACTGTTACTGAAATGAAAAGTCAAGCAAAGAGAAATGGAAAAAGGCAAACCTACCAAAACTTTCATTTCATAAATATATGCAGTTTTAGTTTCAACAGCAATTTATTATCAATAACTTATTTGTAAAAACGATACGAGGGTGGTCTGAAAAGTTCTCTGCCTAACAATGAAAAAATGAATTTATAATTTCAAAATTATTTTTATTTTTCAACATAATCTCTCTTAAGACTAATACATTTATTCCGGCAATGTTCCAGTGCCATTATCCCGTCCCTGTAGTGGTTCTCAGTAAGATCTGCAAAATACCTCTCTACAGCTGCAATCACCTCTTGATTCAAAGAAAGACGCTGACCAGCGAGGAAGAGTTTTAGTTTTGGGAAGAGACAGAAGTCAGAGGGAGCCAAATCTGGGGAATAGGGTGGATGTTCCAACAATTCATAGTGTAGATCCCTTAATTTTCCCACTGCCAAAACACCTTTGTGGGCAGGTGCATTATCCTGATGAAAGGGGATTTTTTCCTTCTGCAAACTGGGTCTTTTCTCACGAATTGTTTCGTCTAGTATGGTTAAAAGATCGGAATAATATTCCCCGGTTATTGTTTTATCCTTTTCAAGATAATTAATACACAAAATGTCTTTAGCATCCCAAAACACCAATGCTATGACCTTTCCTGCTGATGAAACTGACTTTGTCTTCTTTGGCACAGAACAACTGGCTTCTGTCCACTGTTTTGACTACTGTTTGGATTCTAGTGAGTAATGGTGCATCCAAGTCTCATCCATAGTAAAAAATTGATGCACAAAATCAGTTTTATTCTTGTTAAAACGCTCCAAGCACTGTTCAGAGATTTTAATGTGAGTGAGTTTTTGATCTGCTGTGAGCAAGCGCAGCACCCAGCTTGCGCAAAGATTTTTCATTTGCAATTCTTTTTGCTAAATATATCCTACATGGTCTTTTGAAATGCCTATAGTCTCAGCAATTTCACACACTTTGACTCGACAGTCATCCAATACCATATCATGCACTTGATCAATGATTTCTGGTGTTGTTACATTTTTTGGAAATCCTTCATGTGGATCATCTGCAAGGCTGGTACAGCCATGTTTAAACTCGGCAGCCCATTTCTTAATTGTTGAAAACAAAGGAGAAGAGTGCCCATAAACTTCGAATGAATTTCTTTTGGCATTAAATCCTCTTTTACAAAGAATTTTATAACCGCACAATACTCAATTTTATCCATTTTAATACATTTTAATGTATTAAAATGGATAATGGATGGAAAATGGATCCATTTTAATGGATGCTTATGACAGATGTATACCAACTGAAAAAAAAACAAAAAAACTTGCTGATATTGTTGCCATCTATGGGAGAGGCTGAGAACTTTTCAGACCACCCTCGTACATGGCTGAAAATGAAAACATTGATATAAGAAGAGAAACAAAAATTATTCAAAACAAAATTGAAAAGATCTGTTTATAATTATGCAAGTGTTGTGGAACTGTTTATTGGATCATTTTCATAAAACAAAGTCTTACAAAATCCTAAAATATCTCTTTATGTATATCAGCGCTTCCGAAACTGTGGGCTACAGCCCCCTTGGGGGCCGTAGGTTTTGTTGAGGGGGGCCATGAAATAATGAAAACAAATTTAAAATGTTTTAAGACTAAGTAGATTTTTTTTATTTTAAAAGAAATGTATTTAACTTTTATTATTTCTTTTTTGTTATTTTTTATATTTTAATGGAAAAATTCACATATTGGTGTTGGTTCACAAACTTTGCTTCCTGTGTATTTCGGCGCTTAATGAATATTAGTAAATATTACTTATTCATATGTTTCATTTCAAAGCAGTGGTTAATTGTATTTGCTTCGAATGCTCTCCAGGGAAGCTCTAAATCTTCCTGTCCTTTTCATCATGCGTTCGTAATCAGGGACTGTTGATATTGACTTTATATACATATCAAAACTGGTTTTATATTATTACTGTCATCTGAGCTAGTTTTCTGTTACCAATAAAACTTTCACATATACAGGGTGTCCCAAAATTCATGCAAGATTTAAATTTATCACCATTTGTGCGGTAAAGTGTGCCAACGAGAAAAAAAGACAGCTTGACAGCTCACAGTTCAGGGTTATTAAAAATGGAGCGCTACATGAAAGAACAACACATTTTCATTGTTGAGCAATATTTTAAAAATAATGAAGGTTTGGCAGCTACAGTTCGCAATTTTCGTACAAAATATGGTTGGAATAGTGATTTAACTTCAACTGTGAAAAGATTAATTAAAAAATTCAAGGAAACTGGATCAATTAGTGATCTTATACACTCTGGCCATCCTTCAACAAGTCATTCAACAGAAAACATTGAAGCAGTTCGTGAGAGTGTTGCTGAGAATCCAGGAACATCAATTCAGCACTGTGGTCTTGAATTGGGCATTTCGAGAAGCTCTCTACAGTGTATTCTCATGAAAGATTTGCATCTTTATGCTTACAAAGTTCAATTGACTCAAGAACTGAAGCCTACTGACCACACACAGCGAAGAGAGTTCGTTGAATAGATTATGGAACAGCAACAAGTGGATGCTTATTTTTCGAACAAAATCATCTTCAGCGATGAGGCTCATTTTCATCTTGATGGCTTCGTTAATCGACAAAATTGTCGCATTTGGGGTTCAGAAAATCCACGATTGATTGTTGAGAAACAAATGCATCCACAACGTGTCACTGTTTGGTGTGGATTTTGGGCTGGAGGCATCATCGGTCCATTCTTCTTCGAAAATGCGGCTAGTAAGGCAATAACAGTTAATGGTGCTCGCTATCGCGACATGATAATCCAGTTTTTTGTGCCTAAATTGCAAGATATGGATGTGGATGACATGTGGTTTCAACAAGACGGTGCCACATGTCATCCACATGTGGCACCATACAGCCCGAGAAACAATTCAATTACTGCACGAGTCATTTCCTGGTAGTGTAATTTCCCGTTTTGGTGATCAGAATTGGCCGCCCAGATCATGTGACTTAACGCCGTTGGACTTTTTTCTTTGAGATTTTTTGAAGTCTAAGGTTTATGCCAACAAGCCCACGACCACCCACGCCTTGAAGGAGGAAATTGAGCGCTGTATCAACGAAATTCAGCCACATTTATGGAAAACGGTCATGGAAAATTTCGACAAAAGAGTGTGTATGTGCCAGCAAAGCCGTGGAGGCCATTTACCCGATATGGTATTCCATGCATAACCCTATACTGTATACTTTATGAATCAATAAGAAATTAAAATTTTTAATTAAAAACCTGTGTTTTCTATCAAAATTACTTCTTGCGTGAATTTTAGGACACCCTGTACTTCACACATGAAAAAAAAAAAGCTTAAGTTCATGTGGGGAGATAGTAACTCGCTTGCAGTGGTAAACAACACGCCCTCCCCAACAGCCACTATACTGCAGAGGCAATAAAAACAAGTTCTTTTATTATGCCAGTGAATAAGGTATGAGGAGTTTGTGTAATATATTTCTCAACAAATAGTGCAATTAGAAACAACTGGGATAAAACACACTAATTAATGAATCACATGTCCCCCTCATACAGAAACTATGCTGTATAGACTGAAACAAAACCATATGTTGCATGGGCAAACACAGTATCTAACTAAAAACTATTGTTATTAATTAGATGTGTGCGAGTTCGATTTCCCAAGGCAGCAATAAAATTCAACCGAACGTGTTAAAATTCGTAAAAGTGTTAAAACTAAGTAATATATATATATATAATGAATGTTATGGCAGTTTCACATATGGAATTCGATTGAAGAGAGTTAGCATTTCAACTCAATTGTCAGCTATGCTTTTACCTTTCGGTTGCGCGATCTTTTGTTAATACCGCACCAATCATATGCATGTTTTAATAACCTGCATTTACTGTCTGTTTCGCATTAGGCTTAATTACCTTAAAGGGAGAAAAGTCACAAAAAAGAAAAATGTTCCTGGTCCAGGGATTCCCTTATTCAGGTAATATTCACTAATTTCATGTTATCAGTCTGTGGTGTGCCAGTATCGGTAAGTGGTGATATTATTTGATCTATTCTACGTTAAAAAATTTAACCCTGAGAGATGGATAAGTGGCTGATAAAAAAAAAAAAAAAAAATTCCCACGAACAATCAGAAGAAGCAGTAACAGACTCAAAACAAAGGACAGTATTTCATATTTTACCAGAACAGCCCACATCGTCTTCAGAACCAAACGGTAAGAGGCAAAAAATGTAATATATGCGTTTGATTTTTGCAATATTCGCTGTGTATGTTTTGTATTGAATATAAATACAATAAATATTATAATAATATATCTCTCTATTATGATTTTTTTTCGAGGGGGGGAGGGCAGTGAAATATTTTAATTTTTGCAAAGGGGACCCTGACATCCAGAAGTTTGGGAAGCACTGATGTATATGATACACTTCTTAAAACATTAAAAATAATTTTACAAGAAACTTAAGATGCAACCTTGATCCAACTAAATTCATAGTGTATATCAAACTGCTTAATGTAAACTACAAATGTGATTAAGCCTGGTTACTCATTAAAAGTCAATATAAATCTACTCGTAGTGAATTACTTAAAAATAATATTAAGAAGAACAAGCATGACAGATGAAGAACTATTGGTACTCGATATTTTGAAGTACAACCAGTCCTCAACTTATGACAGGCTCCAATCATGACAATACTGTCATAAGTTGAAAAGGATGTAAGTCAGAAATCACTCTGGGAACGATTAGTATATGTCAACAATTAACATGGCTAAATGTCAAAATTTGTAGGTCTGATTTTGATATATTTTTATCTAATTTTATTCTTTGCTTATAGTGAAATAATATAATTTATGATTTCTGTGCACTTACTAGTGCAATAATCAGTTGAAAACACATTGAGCAAGAGTTTTTCTTCAAAGCTGTTGCTTTATTAAATGAAGAATTCATCAGAAGATGTAGGGGAGCATAGGTCATCAATAACAAATTTAGGAACTGCAACAAAGCATTCTGATGACAGTTTGCCATATGCATAGCTTGAAGATTTAGGCTCATCTTCAGGAGACAAGGTGAAAGCAGGAATGGGCATTGTTAAAAATATGTCATTCACAGTTTGTCCTTTCTTTTCTGCAAAACTTCTCTGTAGCAAGCAATTGCAACTTCCACCATTCTAACTACTAAATCTCTCCATGTTGGAATCCGTTTCCTCAAACAATTGACTTTTCATATTGCGAATAGGAATGTGCATTCCTATTATCCAGTGTGTTGCCAAAATGTACCTACATTGAATTTTCATAAAATCAATTGGAGATTCTTCGCTAAGTAAGCTGCTTCCAACTTGAGGTGGATCAAACCCACTGGAAGCAACTATGAGAGAGACCTGGCTGGCTGAGTGGTTAGCATATCTGCTCTCCAGCCAAAAGGCTGCGGATTCGAATCGTGCCATGGGCATGGATGTTCATGATGTCTATGAAAATACCAATGGTGGTGGCGAGTGGTAGATGGTGTTGATGATGATGGTAGTTGCGGTTCATTGTAGTTGGTAGATTGAATGGTGGAGACAGAGGGTTGTAGAGTATGTGCCATCCCTCCATGAGTCCATTGGATTCCTTGGAGGTGTCATGTAATTATAATAATAATATGAATTATATTTTTTGGGGGGGGGGGGCGGTGCTAGTGTTGCAAGTGAATGTAGTGGTCATTTTGAGCTATGCTAGAAAAAGTGTTTTTAAATTAAAGTATAGTGAGACTTTTTGTCTCAAGTTGTGTTGCAGTTGTGCTTCAGTTGGATACAAGTGTCCTTCATTGGTGTTATTGTTGAAACTTTGTTGTTTATATTGTGTTTTCGCTACTTGTTTGTCGCAGTACTTCAGTATCTAAAGATGGCATCCATAAAGAAACGTGCGTCAGTAGCACAGAAGTCTTCTGTATGACAGTCTAGCTCTGCCTTGGATTTTTTTACAGTAGATGCATTGTGGAAACTGTTATATGTATGCACCGAAAAATGAGGAATTGGAAGTGCTCAGCAAGGAGGTACAGGATATTAAGACTGAGTTAAATGTGTTGAATAGAGAAATTAGAATTATGAAGATTATTTTAGCTGAAATAACTAGAACAGGTTTAAGTAAGGGAAAGTCTTTGGTGAATGATGAAGTAATGAATAGTATGGAAGTGATTGGGAGTCAACAGAATGAAAGCACAAGAGGTCTAGAAGAAATGAGATGTTGTGAAAGTGAGGAAGTAAGTAAAAGAGTGCTGAGGGAAAGTAATGAAACTGGGAGAGGCATGCTGAATAGTGTAGAAAATGAGGATGTGAGTGACGCTTGTTTGGGTTTGAATGAAGTTATGAGTGGTATAATATATGGTGATTCAATGATTAAGGGTATGGAGAGCGGTGTGCCTGAGGAGTGCTGGTCTAGCAGAACAATAGAGAGTGACTTTAGCAATAAAGAGAGGGCATGATGCAGAAAAGATGATAGTTATGGTGGTAGTATTAATCCGGTAGCAAAAGATTTAAGAACATTGTTAGATATTGTGAAGAAGAAAAGTGTCAAAGGGAGGATAATGTTTTGACAATTATGAGTTAAGTAGACAAGCAATGATAATGAATGATATGATTGCAAGAATGTGCAAAAAGAGGCCTGGAATTTGTTGATGTCTGGAGTGTGTTTGAAGGCAAAAGACAGCTGTATGCAAGAGATGGGTTGCATCTGAACATGGAAGGTCATAAGAAGTTACTGTTTTCTGAACAAGTTGAAGTAATTGGGCAGGGAAACTAAAATTGAAAAGGTTGAGTAAAAGGGAGAAACTTATGCAGTGAATGTATATTTGTTGATCCTTTTTCACAGAATAATTTGAAGAATAGAGTGAATAAAAATCAGCATAGGACTACTGAAATTAGTAGAATGTATATCAGTTCTAAAACTGGTACAAGAACTAAAGGGAATCTGCAATTTTTGTATACTAATGCTAAAAGCATTCAAAATAAGAGGGAAGAATTTTTGGCATTAGTGAAAGTTGGCTGTCAGCAGAGGATGTGGTTACTGGAATTGAATGTGATGGGTACAGTATTTTCAGGGAGGATAGAGAAGATAGAATGGCAGGAGGAGTACTGTTGATGATAGCTGATGAGTTGCAGCCAAAGAAAGTAGTATATTAAGAGGATAGAAGTGTGAATGATAATTCATTTGAGGTGGTCTGGTGTGAAATAGTGACCAATGCAACCAAATATGTGTTTGCTGCTATAGAACAGGGGGTACAGAGGGTGATATCGAATTCATGCATCAGCAAATTAGTGCAGAGTTAGTGATTACTATGGGGAATTTTAATTATGGTGATATCAATTGGAAGGAGGAAATATCACATGGCAAAAAGGAAATGGAATTCATACACCTTTTAAGAGATAATTACTTCAAACAGCACATAACTAAAGGGACACATGGTGTGAGAGTGCTGGATCTGGTCACAGGTTCAGAGGACATATGCATAAGTAAGTTGTCCTCGCTACCTCCAACTGGTGACAGCAATCATGTGGTATTGACTTGGGAGGTTACAAAATTTGTTGATTTCACTCTTAAGAAGGGATATATATATATATATATATATGCATACACGGAACTACAGATTGGGTAATTATAACAAGCTTAGGAGTGAGCTTACAGCTGTCCCATGGCAGAACATATTGCAGGGGAAAGATGTTAGCAGTGCATGAGATAAAATCAGTGGGTATCTGAGGAAGGCAATATCAGAATGTATTTCCCCATGGTCAGGAAGACAAACAAGGTAGGCGTTAGATGGATTAGTAGTAGTATCATGCTTGATCTGCAAAAAAATAACATGTTATGGAGAATTTACAAGGAGAAAGGCGATCAGTACACCCATGAGCAGTACAAGGCTCAAGCTAGGAAGGTTATCAGCATAGTTAGAAACGCTAAATCAGATTATGCGAAGACCTTAGCCAAGGAGATCAAGGGTAATCACAAAGAGTTCTTCCGCTATGTGGCAAGTAAAAGGAAGAATGACTTTAGTGGGTGCTGATGGTATTGAAGTGACCTATTCAGATGTTATAGTAGAGTTACTGAGTGATCAATTTTCAAAAGTCTATCACCAAAATGAAGATATCTCTGCACCTGTAGCAATAACTAATGTGAGAATTGAAGTTAAGAAATCAGAGGTACCGAGTATATTGCAAAATTTAAATGCAAACCCTGCTGTAGGTTTAGATGGAATATCAGGTCGGGTGTTGCATGAATGTGCAAAGGAATTGTCAATGGCTCTTACTTAGTTATTTAACTTAAGTTTGAACTCTGGTATGGTCCCTAGGGAGTGGAAGGAAGGCAAAGTGGTTCCTTTGCATAGAGGTGGCTTTAAGACTGAGGTAGTTAATTACAGGCCAATCGCCATCTTGGGAGTGGTAGTAAAAGTATTGGAAAAGTTGGTTCAAGACAGAATTCAAGAATAGGTGGATCAGAATATGATACTCTATAGGGGCCAACATGGTTTTGTTAAAGGTCGATCCTGCCTTACCAATTTATTAACTTTTTATAATAGAATGACATCTGAGTTGGAGAAGGAAAATGGCTACAGAGTGATAATTCTGGATTTTGCTAAGGCTTTTGACAGGAACACCATGGAATACTGTTGTGCAAATTAGAGCAGATGGGGATGGATACTAAACTGGTGATATGGTGGATAAGAGAATGGCTTATGGAGAGATATCAGAAAGTAGTATATGGAGGAGCAGAGTCCAGAATGAGGCAGGTGACCAGTGGTGTGCCTCAGGGCTCTGTGCTTGGGCTGATATTGTTTAATTTGTACATAAATGATACAGGAAATGGCTTGAAGGGAGATATTCAGTTGTTTGCTGATGATGCAAAGTTGGGTAGCACAATAAAAAAATCAAGCTGATGTTGAGAGTTGGCAGGATGATTTAAATAAGCTGGCAAAATGGGCAAAAGGTAACAGATGTCAGTTCAATGTGGAAAAGTGTAAAGTTATGCATTTTGGGATTAAAAGATTACCAGCTGTGTACCACATTGATGGAATGGTACTTCAAGAGATTGATGAGGCTGGGGACTTGGGGGTGTTGGTGAACAGGGAGATGAAGTTCAGAGGGCACCTTAGCAATGTGCCCTCTGAACACATTGCTAAGGTGCCCCAAGATTGTACATAGGATTACTTGATTATTGAAGAACACACTAACATCCAGAGATAAAGAGGTTATTATTCCCCTTTATAAGAAATTGATACTTCCACATTCGGATTACTGTGTTCAAGCCTGGTCACCTGGATTCCTTAGGGATGAAGAGGTCGTGGAGAGGGTTCAGAGGAGAGTCATTTAGTTGGTGAGTTAAGTTAAAAATGCTCCCTACATTAACAGATTGAGAGCTTGTGGATTGCAGAGGTTGGTTGATAGGCAGAGAAGAGGGAATATGATAGCAACATTTAAATTACTAAAAGGTTTTTATAAGATTGATCCAGGGGAAATATTTCAGCTGTGTGATAGTGATGGAAGAAGAAGAGGTTATCCTTGGAAATTAAGGAAAGTGTGGTCAACAAGGGTGTGAGAACTAGATTTTTTGCTTGGAGGGTGGTGAATGAGTGGAATGCATTGCCTGACTGAGTTGTGGGTAATTTGTCTGTAAATGAATTCAAGAAGTGGTATGATATTGTTTTAATAGTTTGGATGTCCTGCTATGAGCCTACTGACTCCATGGAGATATGCATAATAATAATAATAATAAAGACATTCATTGGAGCTGCTGTGGGTGCTGCCAAGAGGACAACTCCAGGATATTATTGGAAAGAATACAGCCCTGAACACTTTCTTGAGGCTAGGAAAAACAAATGGACCAAGGCCTTGAATAACACCAGCTTCACAGATTCCAGCACTGGAGTGCTGTATAACTGAGAGGAGACGTTCACATAGACTATAAAAAAACGCAGAGAACCGACCAGAGCTTCTGACTTAATGTCCAATCCTCACCTTCTCATGGTGCACCCTGTTAGGTATCTACCTGGATACTGAATGAATGAGGATGGGTTGGAAATTTGGGATTTAGCTGACAAATTGCATTCTTATTGGCTTAAACCAATATACAAAACGATGGTACAACATGACAAAATTTCATGCTGGCTGGGGCGTCGCCCGGTTACACAAGGTCCCCGTTGTCTTCGCCAGGGAACCAGGGCAAACAGCAAAAACTCAGCTACTGGAACAAATCCTAAAACCCTCCCCAATTCAACATCACCAGAGTTCAAGATTGATACTATCAACATAAGAAGCCTGAATTGTAAAGAAATGGAGCTAGCTGATGAATTGGATAAGTACCAGATCACAATAATAATGGTGACTGAAACAAAAAAGACAAAAACTGGTTGTCTTTGTCTTTTGGCAAAGACAATCAAGTAAAAGAAGGAGTAGCCATAGTATTCAACACTAAATATGAGGCTAATCTTCTTGAATGGCAGACAGTCTCAAGTAGAGTGATGTGGGCAAATATGAGAATGGGGAACTGGACAATGAGACCTATTTGTGCCTATGGTCCCAAAGAAGGTTCTGCTAAGGTAGAAGTGGAGGAATTTTTTTGAGGCCTTGGAGAAAGCAACTGACACAATGAAAAAGGAAAAGTTGGTGCTTGTTGGGGATCTAAATAGCAAAGTAGGAAATGATTGTGAGACATACAAATATATATTGGGAAAATTTGGAGAAAAGAGCAAATATAATAATGGCAAATACTTGTTGGATTTCTGCTCAGGACATGGACTAGTTATTGCTAACATAATGTTCCAACATAAAAATGTGCACAAATTCACATGAAGAGAAGAGGCAAGGAATAAGAAAGTCTCATTCACTATGTTATTGTTGATAGTGATGTTTTCTCCCTGATGCAGGACACCAGAGTGTACAGAGGATTTGAAATTGGAAGTGATCACTATTTAGTCTTGAGCAGGATAAAATTGAATTTCATATTGAAAAGAATAACATGTAAGAAGGTTTTAAAGCGAATAAAAGTTGAGCAGCTCTCAGATGTGAACTGTAGACTAAAATACATAATGATTATTGAAGAAAAAATGAAAGAGTTTGAGAACAGGAATCAAACTTTGGAGATTCAGTGGCAAACTCTGAAGAAAACATTGACTGATTCTGCCAGAGAGGCATGTGGTGAGGTTGTCTGTAAGGATAGAAAAATCAGAACTCCATGGTGGACACATGAAGTTAAAGAGGCAGTGAAAGAAAAGAAGAAAGCATATCAAAAGTGCCTGGCAAATAAGTAAGCTTGTGCTCTTAGAGAATACAGAGACAAATGTAAGAAAGCTAAACATTGCGTAAAACTGGCCAAACAAAAGTCATGGAAAGACATTGATAGGAACTTAAAAAATTAATATCAAGAAGGTGGCAAGATATTCTGGAGATTGTTGAAGAAGCTCAGAAATGGAGGAAAGAGTACTGTAAAAAGAATTAGAGATGATAGAAGTGACATGAAAACAGGAGAAAAAGATATCCTTGAAGTATGGAGTAATTACTTTGAAAAATTGCTAAATGAAACAAGTAGTGATGACAGCACACGGGTAAAAAACACCGACCAGTTATGCAGTCAGGAATACATATCCATACTTGAAGTAGAAAAAGCCATCAAAAGCCTGAAATGTGAAAAGGCAGCAGCAGTAGATGATATTCGATCAGAAATGCAATATGGAGGTATAAAAATCAAGTATGGAGGTATAAAAGTCTTACAGCAGCTGCACTGCATAGAAGGCCTAGACAGAGGGACGAATTCCAGATTGGAGTAGAGCTCTCACAGGATTCAGGCAAATAGAGGCTGTCAGGATCAGATTTTCACTTTACGACAGGTAGTTGAGAAATCATGGGAATATAACAATGATCTGTACTGATGTTTTGTAGATCTGGAGAAAGGCATATGACAAGGTGCCAAGAGAGAAGCTATTCAAAACGCTACAGTTGTATGGTGTCAGAGGTGCATTATATCAATACTTAGTCTTTATTTGAGTTATAAGCCAACAGTTAGAATTGAAGGAAGTACAGGAAGATGGTTTAATGTTAAATCTGGTGTCAGACAAGGATGTATATTATCCCCCCCCCCTGTTATTCATTATCTATATGGATCACATTACGTTAATCTTAGATGTTAATCTCAGCTATTTGCTTTATGCGAATGATGTTATACTTCTAAATAAATCCGCTACAAGTCTGCTAGATTTCCTGACTAAATTGAATAACTGTTGTAATAGATATGGTATGAAGGTCAGCATTAAAAAGACAAAGATAATGACATTAGGCAGAAGCATTGAAAATACCAATTGCATTGTGAATGGAGAACCAATAGAACAAGTAAAACATTTCAACTACTTTGGTACGATTTTTAGTGAAGATAGTAAATTAAATATGGAAATAGACAACAGAATGAACAAAGCTGTTATGGTAGGAAGTCAATTGAATACATTTATATGGAATAAGAGAGAAATTAATCAAAATACTAAATTAGCTGTATACAAGACAGTGTTCAAACCAATTTTAACTTATGGATCTGAGAATTGGGTTAGAAGTAAAACAGTTGACCAAAGACTAGAGACCACAGATGTGAGAGTCCTGAGAAAGATTAGGGGTGTGACCAGATGGCATCAATTGCAATATCATATTAAAAATGAGGACATTAGGAAAGAACTAGACATTGTTAGCATCCAGGAATGTGTGCAGAACTAATCTCAGGTGGTATGGTTGCTAACAGAATGAGATACATCTCCTACATACAATCTCCTAGGGGATGAGTTTTACATTTTGAATAGCGATCCTAGCTTTATCCGCCTTTACAACGAGTTGCCAGGTATTGTACCACCCAGGTGTTTGCTCATGCTTGGACTCGCTGAACTTTTATAGTTTGCTATATTCGGCATGAAACTCTTTGATTTCTTAGAGTTTTCTTATTCAGCTTTGAAATAAATGTGGGATTAAATATCCCCTTAATTTAAATAATTTTAACATCGCCAAAGTGAAGCCTTCTGGCTCTTTATTTCATTAATAGTTTGAAATTCATGGAAGTGGATTATCACCAATACTCTTTTTCCATATATATATATGTATATATATATATGTATATATGTAGAAAGTATTTTTACCTTGGGTATAAATATGTTAAAGATACCAAGCAATTTTAAACCTGGTTTTACTCCATTTCCCAAGTAAGCAAACAGACTAAAAGTCAAGTTTGCGCCTGCAATTGATGCAAGTCTAACTGATCCCACAGGCAGTGCAGGACCAGGGCAACTCGTGGCAAAGGTGGAACAAGCTCCGATCACTAATCTTAATATTTACCCTTAATGCCAAAACACATCTCCAAGAAGGGGATGTATGATGTTTTGTATTAAAGGCAAGGGGCCACTACCCAGACCGGTTTCGACTTTTATTGAGGTCTCGTCAGTGGGAGCTAGGCTAGAAATAGAAATACCAAGATTTAGTAATACGGAGCTTGTAAGTATTTCGCCAAAACAAGTTACCATAAGGTGTTTTAACCTAATTAAATAAAAATCTCTGGAGGAGATATAAATGTAGAAAGTATTTTTACCTTGGGTATAAATATGTTAAAGATACCAAACAATTTTAAACCTGGTTTTACTCCATTTCCCAAGTAAGCAAACAGACTAAAAGTCAAGTTTGCGCCTGCAATTGATGCAAGTCTAACTGATCCCACAGGGTAGTGCAGGACCAGGGCAACTCGTGGCAAAGGTGGAACAAGCTCCGATCACTAATCTTAATATTTACCCTTAATGCCAAAACATTTTTTCCATATATATATATATATATATATATATATACAGGGTGTTCGGGATAAATTTGACATATTTATAATTAATTATGTTTTTCCGTAAGTTACATGTATTAACACACACTTCTCTTCAATTAAAAGGTTGGACCCTTCTTCATTCATATACAAGATGTCAGAAAGGATGGATAGCTGGAACCCACCTGAATCATGGAAGAGAATAACTTGTATCATGATGATTCGTGCTGGCCATCAAAATAAGGATATTTCGACTGCTGCCCAATGCTCCCTGAATACAGTAAAAACAATCAGGCATGAACTAGAGACTTGCAATGGTGACTACGAGGATGTAGCAAGAAGAAAGATCCCTAGCAGACGATCTGATTGCGTTCGTACAGCAGAATTCCTCGCAAATCTGCAGGAACAGGTGTTGAAGATCCCTGGCATTGGAATTCGGGCTTTGTCACGTGAAATGAATGTTGCAGCCTCTACTATGAAGCTTGCACTCAATGAAGACCTCCGCTACTACTCATACAAGCGCCGCAAAGGTCAGCTGCTTACAGAAAAGGCCCGTGAAAAACATTTGATAAACGCGAAGAAACTTCTAAGCAAAGTGAAACATCCTGCGGAACCATAAACAATCTGGTTCTTTTCCGATGAGAAAAACTTTTGCCAGGATCAAAAACACAACACGCAGAATAACAGATGGCTTGCATACAGTACAAAGGACGTTCCTCATGTAATGCAGACTAAATTTCCCCAAACTGTGATGGTTTTCGGATGTGTATCCTCTGAAGGCAATGTGATGCCTCCGCATTTTTTCCAAGAGGGCCTCAGGTTGACTTCAGATGGCTACGTGGAGTTGCTAAACACTGTAGTCAAGCCCTGGATAACAAGGGTAGCCAATGGTAGGCCGTATGTATGACAGCAGGATTCGGCCCCTTGCCACACCTCTGGGAAAAGTCAAAAATGGTTGTCTGAAAATTTCTACGACTTCACCAGTCCAAATGTTTGGCCTCCAAACTCCCCAGACCTTAACCCCATGGATTATTTTGTATGGGGCGCAGTTGAAAAAGACACCAATCGCACTTCCAGTAATACAAAAGCCCAGTTAATGGATAAAATTAAAACAGTTTTTGCGGCCCTTCCCAGGGAGACTGTAGCATCAGCTTGTTCGAGGTTCCGAAGCATGATTGAAGCTGTGATCGATGCTAATGGTGGTTATTTTGAGTAAATCTTGTTGATAGTATTGTAATTAACTCTGCCTGTAATGTTTTTTGTCAATTCATTAAATTTAATAGATACAAAGAAGATTTTCTTTTTCCTTACGAAACTGTCAAATTTATCCCGAACACCCTGTATATATATATGGAAAAAATTTCAAGAGAGTGGAAGAAAAAAAAATCATAGGAATTAAAATAGGAAATAAGAATTAACCAGCCTTTTGTATGTTGATGATCAAGTTATTTTTGCTGAAAATGAAGACCAATTACAGAAAAATCTACATGTATTGAACAAAACAACAGAATAATATGACACGAAAATCTCAATAAATAAAATTAAATCAACAGCAATTCAAGGTAAAGAAATTAAAAGATGCAAACCAGTCAACTACAACAAAGTAATAGAACAAGTGAACAAATTTGAATATCTAGGAAATTACATAAGCCCCAATGGAGAAATTGACATTGCATATAGCATATAAAAAGCAAAAATTCCTAGCAGTCATTGAAATTTTGTACAGACACTTCAGTAAAAAGAAGTATAGAACAACCCAAATAAAACTATATAAATATCCACAGCAAAACCAATTCTGAAATATGGCAGTGAAACATGGACTTGGAAGAACGAGACAAAAGACAAGTGGAAGCTGCAGAAATGAAGTTCCTAAGACCACTTGCAGGATATAAAAGAATACACAAGATAAGAAATGAAGATATAAGAAAACAATTATCCATAATTAACATAACAGAAGACCTCACAAACTATAGAAAGAACTGGAAAAACCATGTAGAATGAATGAAGAATGAATGAGGACAGATAGCCAAATATTGCCTGGAAATATAAACCGAAGGGACATTAATCAAGAGGATGATCCAGGAGGAGATGGGCAGAAGACATTTTAAACCTTTGATAATGTTACAGGCAAACAATTGCCTAATACGGGAAGTCCAGAAGAAGACAAACTGAACAGAGAGTGATAATTATGTTGCAGATCAGCAAACATTTAGATACCACACAGAAATGAAATAACACACTAATTAAAATATAGCGTGTTATCTTTTAATTAGTTTTTTATTTAGATTAAAAAAAATTGCTAGTTAGCAGTTTTTTTTTTTTTTTTTTTTTTTTTTTTTTTTTTAATGCGACTCCCACCCTTTATAACTGTTGTCCTATAGTACAACTATGTTAGTACAGGGTAGGTTAATGGTTAAGTAATTCAGAAACCCTACTCTATAGACCAAACTTATGTCTAGAGCCACTTCAGGACTCCAATAAGCAGGTGAGTGTAGTCTTTCAACAGGCAATGAAATTGACTTACTACCTACTAAGGCCATTCAAAACATCCATGCCCATGGTAGGATAATTGGTGGCCTTACCCACTTGTCAAACCAAGCCAATATTTACATATTATTGTCGCAAAGACGTTTTCTAATCTTCAAAAATATACGTTTTCACAACTTTGACAAAAGCATACTTACTGTTGTGTACTCAAAATAGTATAAGCAATTATCATTCAATATAAACCATCTTCTTTTCCAGCTTTTATAACGACCACCTAATTAAAAAAAATATATAGATCAGATATGTTAGAAATTGGTACATATACTTTAACAGATATTTATTTTATCAAATGAAATGCTTAACAGTTACCTTGTGGAGAAGTAGTATTCCATTCAGAGAAGTGTGATATAGCAGACTCTCTCTACAGCAAATTCTTGGGAATACACAAATTGTTTGTTGTAGTAGATAGTATAATGTAGTGAATTTCCTTTGGTTCATCATTCAACGTTCTACTGGACTCTTCTAGACTTTTCAATAAGTTTATTATAATGATTAAGACTTATAGAAAAGTCTATAAGTTAATCTAGGTGTTTGGTATAGTGAGAGTCAACTGTATATTTTTATGAATTACTGTAGACCTTAATTCTGCCAAACATGAAATCCAGCATTAGCTGTGCTTTATTTTTTATTCATATAGCACCTGCTAAAATTACAATACATCACTTACAGATGCTGAAGAAACAATTTTAAGATGCATAAACGTATTGTTATAATTATCTATCATGATCACATTTTCAGAGATTGCTTGTCTGAAGATTACTTGTATGAGCAAAAAGTGGTTGACAATACTGAGCACTCCAGATGTCAGTAAGGCAGTGGAACTAGGTCAGGTTTTGCTGTGTGTGTTAAGAGAATGTGCTAAGGAAGTCACCACTTCAATGGACCTGATTATTTAATGAAAGTCCTGCAATAGGAGGGGGGGGGGGTGTTTCTAAGGAGTGGAGTACTAATGCATATGAGTGGTAGTAGAATAAAAGTAGCAAACTATAAACTGACTTGTATTTCTCCTGTTGCTGTTAAGATTTTGTAAAAATTGGCAAGAGGTCATATATATCTATTCTATAATATAAAATGATAAGCTTTTTATGTAACGTTTTTCTGCTCTCTCTAATATAAAATGATAAGCCTTTTTACAAAACGTTTTTCTACTCTCTATAATATAAAATGATCGGGCTTTTTATATGAAACGTTTTTAAGTAAAACGTTTTGAAACGCAGGGGCTACCCTGAGTGTTGAGTCATCAGAATACAAGGAGAACCGGCCTACCAGTCTGGAACTCGGGGGGGGGGGGGGAACCCTTTCGACTCATCAGAATTCAAGGAGAAGTGGCCAACCAGTCCAGAACACTGGGGGTTGGGCGCCGTAGGCGTCAGGGGTGGAGTGTGGAGTCCCCCCCTAGTAAATATATATACACTGACTGGCCTGGTTGGCTGAGTAGTTAGCATACCTGCTCTCCAACCTACAGGCTGTGGGTTTTAATGTTTGTGATTGTCTTTAAGTGGGAGATGAATTTCATCGCTTGGTGTGAGACCACTTCGCCACTTACTGAAGGCCTGAAGTGGCTTGAAAAAGTTCCATGTTTCCAGACTATGTTAAAAATAAATTTAAAAAATACAAAAAAAAAAAAAATAAAATAAAATAAAATAAAATTGATAAAAATTATCACAGCATGCTCATGGTACAAAATGTACTATGGATTTGCAAATAACATTTTGTGAGTGGGAACAACATAATATGTACAGAATTGACATATGTACATACGCCAAAAAATTATATTCTTGTTTAATCCTTTAACCAAGTGTAAGCAAACGAAGTATGTGCATGATGGCTACTTAATATACATAGATGCTAGTGACTGCACAGTAATTGCTTTAGTATCCCACAATGTAAAGCACACATCCTTTTAGGCACGTACAATGCTATGCATTATGGGAAGGGACATACCTAGACTGGTTTCAACCTTTATTGAGAAGTCACTAGCTTCCATATACAGGTAGCCTAGTCATTAAGATACTTCATGTGCAAACTTTGTTTGCTCACATCTCTTACACTACTGGTCTAAGTAGTGTGATCTTTCCCATAATGCACAACATTATACACCCAAAAGGATGTGTGCTTTGCAATGTGAGATACTAGGCGATGGAAGTTGTTTTCCACTTGGTTATGCTACGAATTATATATTTGGTTTAATCCTTTATCCAAGTGTAAGAAAACAAACAGGGCTGTCACCAGATTAGGTCGCACCCTGAGGCAAACAATTAAGTATCACCCCTGATGGATTATAAGACAAAAATATAAGAAAATTTCGAATTGCTATTTTGATATTATTACAAGAGAAACAGTAATGCAAAGCGATTATAAAATTAATCGACATTAATTAAAATAAAAAAAAAATGACAATAAAACTGTTTATAAGCTCTTCTAAATTTAAATTATAAGCTATGTCCACCTCTATCTATATAGTTGCTAGACCAACCAATCTTTCTGGAGTCAATGCTGTTTGCAAATAATTTTTAATCAGTTTAAGCTTGGAAAAATCCCTTTCTGCACTTGCTGCACTAACAGGAATTGTTAGTGTATCAATGCCACCTACTGCAATATGGCTGAACGAGCGCCCTTATTAAGCTGTGCCGTGAGGCAGGTTGCCTCTATGCTACACCCTGTCGACGGTACTGCAAACAAAGTTTGCACCTGAAGTAATTTCAAGACTGGGGCAACTCGTGGCAAAGGTGGTATGACTTCACATCTCCTTGCAGACGTATAATACTATGCATTAAGGGAGGGATCACTATCCAAACCGGTTTCGACCTTTATTGAGATCTCATCAGTGGGAGCCAGACCCAGAGCTGGTGATACCAAGATGGAAGTAATGCAGAAGTCACATTTCCATATACGAGTTGACAAAAAGTGTCACGCCTTATTAAAATTCTCTGGATTAGAGATAGTTGATGGAAAGTTGTTTTCCACTTGGTTATGCTATGTATCTGAAGTAATTTCAGGAAATCATACCACCTTTGCCAAGAGTTTCCCCAGTCCTGAAATTACTTCAGGTGCAAACTTTGTTTGCTTATAAATTTCAGGACTGAGGCAACTCTTGGCAAAGGTGATATGATTTCCTGAAATTACTTCAGGCACAAAATTTGTTTGCTTACACTTGGATAAAGGATTAAACCAAATATATAATTCGTAGCATAAACAAGTGGAAAACAACTTTCTTACATGTTCTTCTTTTCAATGTGAAATTCAATTTTATCCTGTTCAAGAATAAATGGTCACTTCCAATTTCAGATCCTCTGTACACTCTGGTGTCCTGTACCAAGGAGAAAACATCACTATCAACAATAACATAGTCAATGAGACTTTTCTTATTCCTTGTGTCTTCTCTGCATGTGAATTTGTGCACATTTTTATGTTAGAACATGGTGTTAGTAATAAGCAGTCCATGTTCTGAGCAGAGAGAGAGTTTTTGCTCTCTTAAGGTTTCTGCCTGGTCTCTGAGGAAAACCAACCAGTTTGAAACATCTGTCAGGACAGTGAAACCTTATCAAAATGGACTAATAGAAGGCAAATATATGGACGCTTGGGCAAGCAATCGTGTCTTCTATAATCCATGCTAGGGCAACTCGTAAATGCCAACGAGTGTATTCCTGTAAGCTCTCTGGTCAAATTTCGTATGAAACTTTCATAGTTTCTGCATTCCGCTTTGAAATAATGTTGGATTTAATATCCACTTGATTTATATAATAATATATAAAAGTTTTTTTTATTGTTTGTTTATTATTCAATTTGTATGTGTAAAAGATATGTAAAAAAGCATTAGTTATGAACTTAAAAACATTTACAAAGCCTTAAATTAATAGCTTTTGGGGCAATAAATTTTTACTTCTGGGTCTCTGAAATGGATTACCTAAAATCCCATTGAACTTATTTGTTTAAAGTCTCTTTTAGCTAATGCTTCTTTTCCCAGAATGAATTAGTGGTGTTAAATGAGGGTCGACTGTATTTCCCATATATAAGTACTACTTGTATATGGGAAATATA
The DNA here is from genome assembly GCF_054136105.1 of Typopeltis vanoorti. Lineage (NCBI taxonomy): Eukaryota > Metazoa > Arthropoda > Arachnida > Uropygi > Thelyphonidae > Typopeltis > Typopeltis vanoorti. Next base: position 4,414,222 of record NC_143551.1, on the reverse strand, counting down.
TGACTTTTTTCCTGGGTCTGGCTCCTGCTGATGAGACCTCAACAGAGGTCAAACCAGTCTGGACTGATCCTTTCCCATAATGCATAGCAATATACATGCCTGAAAGGAAGCATACTTTGCATTATGGATGCTAAGGCAATTGATGTGAAGCCAATAGCCTCTATAAACAAGTAGCCTAGTCGTGAAGATACTTCACACACAAGCTTTGTTTACTTACACTTGGGGAAAGGGTTAAATAAGAATATAACTGCTTGACAAGACTATTAAATTATTTCAGGAAATTAGAACGTATACTAAATATTAATTAAAAGAAAACTTTAATCAATACTTCCTCTATTTCGGCAATGTTACATTGCCATCTTCATGGGAACATAAAATTATGATAAGTGCATGCAGGCACTAACAACATGCAAGGTTTAGACAAGTTTGGGATGCAGAGTATAAAGTTAATGGAGAAATTTTTAAGGGGGTGGAGAAGATGAGAGATCTGGCAGTGATGGTGGACAAGAGGGTCACATTGCTAAAATTGTAAGAACATCACAATGGATAATGGCAATAATGAGGAGGACACTGACATGTAGAAGCAAAGAGATTACGGTTCTCTTGTATAAGGCTTTGATCAGGCCAGATATGGACTGTGCACAGATTTGGTCGCTTGTTTTTTTATTTATTTATTTTTTTTTTCCCGGGGGGGGGGGGGGGGATGAAGATGTATCGGAGAGATGTAGGTTTACTAAGTTAGTGTCAGGTCTATGGAATGTCAGATATGAGAGATTGAGGGAATGCAACTTACAGAGCCTTGTGACTAGAAGAGGGGGGGGGGGGAATGTGATTGAGACATATGTACCAGTCACTGAATTAGAACCCTTTATGTAGATGTACATAAACATCATTTATGCAACATACATGCAAAACATTTGGACATGTGCATCAGCAAATAAGTTCGTTTGGTTTATGCGTTAGTACAAGTTTACGCCGCTTCGCCTGTCGCTATTGTTGCGCTACTGCACAGTTGAAAGGCGATATTTCACATAACCTTTCAGTGAATTTTCGTTCAGCCTACTTCAGTTGCATGTAACATATTTTTAGAAATGGAAGGAAATAACGTACATTACTGGCATATTTTGCTTTTTTATTTCAAAAAAGGCAAACAAGCTGCAGAGGCCCATAAAAAAATATGCAGTGTATATGGGGATGGTGCCTTAACAGAATACGTATGCCAAAAGTGGTTAGCCAAATTCCGTTCAAATCCCACGTCAGGGGTGATGCGCCTCGCGCTGGTTGCCCAACCGAGGTTGATTCGAGTGTTGTGAAGGATATCGTCGACAAAAATCCGTCACAAATAGTGTGGGAGATTGCTGCAGTACGGAACATATCCCATACAAGCACTGAAAACCATTTGCACAAGCTGGGATATGTTTCAAAACTCAATGTTTGGGTGCCGCATAAATTGACTGAGGCCAATATGACTGCTCGCATATCCATCTGTGATTCGCTGTGATGTTGCCAAGAAAACGACCCATTTTTGAAGCAGATGATTACGGGAGATGAAAAATGTGTACGATAACGTGGTACGTAAAAGATCATGGAGCACAAGAGCGACCCACCGCAAACAACCTCGTAAGCAGGATTGCACCCAAAGAAGATCATGCTCTCTGTTTTATAAAGGTGTTGTCCACTAAGAGGTGTTACCGTCAGGCAGAATGATTGATTCAACTGTCTATTGCTCACAGTTAACGCGACTGGGCCATGCAATTAGCACAAAACGTCCTGAATCGGCAAATCGGAAAGGAGTTGTCTTTCACCACAACAACACCTGACCCCACACATCGTTAATAACCCAGAGTAAATTGTTACGTCTTGGCTGGGATGTTTTGCCGCATCCTCTGTATTAACCGGACCTGGCACCTTCCGATTACCACTTATTCCGATCGTTGCAGAATTCTCTGAAAGGGAAAACCTTCGCTAATGAGGAGGCTGTCAAAAGACACCTGGATCAGTTTTTCACCAATAAACCACAGGAGTTTTATGAACATGGCATAATGAAGTTGGTGGACAGATGGCAAGAGGTTATTGATAAAGAGGGTCAATATATAACCGACTAGTATATGTTTCAAACACATTTTATTTATAAATATAAATAAAATGTGTTTTATTCCACTCTGAAAAACCGAACGAACTTATTTGCCAACCCAATATCAATCAAGCAAATCTGCTCACAGTGAATTGCAAAAAAATAACATGAGCAAAATCTACTGTAGTGCAAAATCTTTTTGGACTACAGTAGATTTTGTACTACAGTAGATTTAAATTCAATCTGTTCTTTGAAACTTATAAACCCTGCATCATCATCACCTTAATCCTATCCAATCCGATTGCATTCCTATTTCAAAGTTTTGGCAAGTAATTGCCTTAACTGTTCATAGTTTTATTATTATTATTATTTAGTTAACTTTGAATTACAAAACTACAGAAGTAAAGTTCCTTGGAACTTTAATAGGGCTCTCCTGTTCATTTAGCTGTGACCGACATGAGTAAGTATACTCATGCTATATATATTATTCATTCTCATGTTTCATATTTTGAATGATGTAACCAATCTTTTACATTCTCTCTGAATAATGCATTATACTCATGTTACATTGAATGAAACATATAGGAGTTTATATTAAATTCTAATTTCCTTTAAATTAACCATTTTAAATTAACTTAACATGTTAAATTAAATTAACATTAAATTAACCAGTTAACCATTTTTTAAAAAGGTATGCAGATGTTGGGTGCTGGGCTTGGATGAACTGGACTGATTGTTATTTCCTAAATTAAAAACACATCTCAAGGATATCCATTTTGAAAATGATGACCACATCAAAGTAGAGATGAGAAAAATAGTTCAGAAAACAACAAAGAGTTTTAGTACAGTTTCTTTTCCAGAGCATGGTTTCCAGATTATGTCAAAAATAAATAAACAACTGAGTTAAATCTCTTCAATTTTGATATCAGGTTAACGCTACTTTTCTTCCTAAGTGTGATGAATGGTGCTGGAGATAATCTGCACCCCTATCTCACACTTGATTTGAAATCAAACCATCTTGTTGTACCTTCTTCAATTCTTACTGCTGACTTACAATTCAAATACAGGCTACAAACTGACTGATATAATCATCATCATCAAATTCCTGACATGTACCCTCAAGGGGTGTACGGGATATGATAGTACTACATGAAAAATTTACATCATTGCTAACTTCCTATCTACAATTTTCCTCCAAATGAGTCTGTTACTTGTAAAGAATCCAACACTATCAGATCTTATATTTCTATCGTCTAAGGCACTTTGTACCGTATCAATCCACCTATATCTTGGTCTTCCTCTGAGCCATTTTCCTGCCAACCTGACAGAGAACACTTGTTTTGCTAATCTTTCCTCGCCCATTCTGTTTAAGTGACCATACCACCGGAGATTAGCTCTGCTAACGCACTCCTGGATGAGAAAGATTAGAGGTGTGAACAGATGGCAATGGCAATATCATATTAAAAACGAGGATATTAGGAAAGAACTTGACTGATATAATGTCTCTCTTAAACCATAAAATCATAGCATTTTGAACAACTTTTTCTCCTGGTACCTTATCATATGCTTTTTCCACATTTATAAAACTTAAATACAAATCCTTGTTATATTCCCATGATTTCTTAACTATTTGTATTACAGTGAAAGTCTGACCTGACAACCTCTATTTTGCCTAAACCCAGCTTGTTCTAAACCTAAGTATCCTCTTCTCAAATATCGCACATAAATTTTAGCTGAAACATTTAGTCTTATTTCTCTTTTTATAAATGAGTACTACAAGAGCTCATTTCTAATCATCTACTCCATCTGTCTTTCTATATTTCAGGTTTCTGATGGCTTTCCCTGCTTCAAATATGATAGGTACTCCTGATTTCATTCCTCTGGAATATTTTCTACCACTATTTTATCTCCTCTTGTTCTGTTTTGCAATCTTTCAATGTAATTACTCCATTCATCTAAAACATCTTTATGTTCACTTTTCATGATACCTTTCTCATCTGAAAAAGCTTTTCAATATCTGGAGGATATTGAAAAGCTTACAGTACTCTTTCCTCAATTTTTAAGCTTTTCAATATCCTGCAGAATATTCTGCCACCTTCGTGATATTTATCTTTTATGTTCTTATCTTCCATGACATTTGCTTGACACTTTTACACACTGCTTCACTTTCTTACAGTTTTCTGTATATTCTCTCAGAGCACATGCTGACTGACTTATCAGGAATTTTTATACATTTTCTTTTTCTCTACTTTCTATAACCACACTCTTACTGAATTTCCAGGGATGACCCCTTTGTTTTCCTGAAGCAAAGTGCTGTAAAGTCTCTTCTGTATCAATCCTATAAAACTCTTTTAGTAACTTAAATGCTTCTATTATATCTCATTTTGATCGGCAGAAATCTATCAACAAACATGTGAAAACCTCAATCTATTGTCAGAGTACACCAGATATCAATCAACATTATGGTCACTATGCTCTGGGTTCTTTCCACCACTCTCTCATACCAAGAAAGTGAGGTGACCCGACTTCGTAACAGTAATCCAGATGTGGCTCTATCAAGGCCTCATAAAGAGGAATGATAATCTTACCTCTGCTTGTTAGTGTGTTCTTCAATAATCACATAATCCTATGAGTTATCTTAAAGACTTTTGCAATTTTTTTTTGCATGGAGAGTGGTGAGTGAAGGAATAGACTGCCAAAATTGGATGCAAGTTCCTTGATGGTGAATAGATTCATGAATGGAGAGGTATGATAGGATTTGTGTGTATGATGGTTGATTTGGGTCTCCTGCGATGAGTCTCCAGACTTCATGGAGATGCCATAAATAATAATAACATACCCTCTTAACTTCAACGCTATATTTATCAATGCTTCCAAATTCCTAGCTTCACCAAGTCCCTAGAGTAGTTCCAAGAATGTGGTATACAGTTTATAATCATTTCATACCAAAGTGCATAACTTGACACTTTTCCACATTAAATGGTACCCATAATCTTTTGCTCCCTATCAGCCTATTTAAATCATATTGCAAGCTCTCTACATCACCTTGATTAACTATGACATTGCTGATGATGCAAAATTGAGTAAACTACTGAATATTTCTCTAAAAATAATTTCTTATATCATTTATGTACATCAGATAACCAGTTTGGTTTATGTTCAAGTTATAACTTCATCATGGTAGTAGTCTCCATAATTTTTTACAAGGTGAATAATGTTCATCACAAAGAAGAAAAGGATAGGCCAATTTTAACATATAGATTGGAGCCTGCACAAATACAAGTTCTGAGTAATATTGGCAGAATGAACAAATGGCAATCAAAAGTGCAATTACAGGGGGTGATTAAAATTCAAGTATCACTGTTGTGGAGTACCATCCAGTGATCCAAATAGTGCAAAACTTTGCAGAAATACATTGAGTATGATGCAGAAGTGATATCTGAGAAAACAAAAAGTACTTCCGAAATTCATTACTGAGGCGCTGTAAACACCAAAAGCATGAAATCTGCATATCATGCAACTCAGCAGGTGCCAGGAGTGTTTAAAAAGATGGACACAGGCTTTTTCTCCCTTCATTCTGGTTGTTAATACTGTCCACAGTGATGGCACTAACTTTGCCCCAATGTGCTTTGCTTGTGAAGCTGTACTACCTAAACAATTGCAACACTGTTGCTGCATTCTGCGAATACCACTATCTCCACGTACTCTTCGACGAATGATTAGTCCTTTTGAAGAAATGGGATTGCTGGGAGTTAGACCTGGCAGAGGTAGCAAACCAATCCAGTTCACAATAAGTGAATGAAGTTGCTACTGCCATTATGGAGCAGGCCATGAATAATAGTATGGTTCCTGCAAAGTTTTGCAGCATTTGGATCACTGGATGGCACTCCACAAGGCCTTAAAAACAAGGATATTTTAATTTTGATCACCCTGCATATTAAAACCAAAGATATCACATAACCAATATTACTAATATTCATTAATGTCTAAGCAAAACTTATCTAAGATAGTAATGTCAGAATGTGAGATGTAATATCAAAGATGGAGGAAAAAGACTTGGAGTAAGATCAAGATAGAGGTAGGTTAAGGAATGCTTTAGAAACTGATATGTAAGAGCTGATTAAAAAAACAAATTCGACAATGAAATCTTGAAATGAAGGAAAACTTAGTGAAATATTATTTCAGACTTTTATAAGGTACATTTATTGAGGGCATACACCAAGACAATGATAAGCAATAATAGTACAATTTTAAATCAGCTATATATTAAAATATTTTTCTAAAAACACATTTTACCTTGTTTCCAAAGCCAACCTTCTCGATCAGGATTAAAAAATGTATGCATTAGATCATTACCATCATCTTCTGGTATTTTGAATGGTTCCTGCTTGATACTATCATACAAGCTCTATAAAAAATAGTTAATAATAATAATAATTATCGCTATCAAAATATAACACAGCCAATGTTCACTGCAGTAAACATAATATGACAACCTCACTCAACAGACTACAGTCCTGCAATAAAACAAACTATTCCTTTCATCTCTACATGCATGCATACTATAGTGAGTTAATCGTAACTGCACTTATGTGCAAAATAATTATTTATTAGAACAACATTCCCACAGAATTTTCAGTGCTTGTATTTTTTTTTTTTTTTAACTAAGATTTAAGACAGTGACAAATTTATTTCTTTGAAATATAAGTGAGGATAGCAAGTTTATTTGCTATCTTCACTAAAAATGATGTCTAAATAGCTGAAATATTTTACTTGTTCTACAGGTTCTCCATTCAGGATCCAGTTGATGTTTTCAATGATCCTACCTATTTTCATTGTCTGTCTTTTTAATACTAATTCTCATACTTAACCTATTACAGAAGTTACTCAATTTGGTCAGGGAATCTTGTAGACTTGTCCTGGATTTATTTAGGAGAATAACATCCTCTGCATAAAGTAGAGCTGAGATTAGCATTTCCAATCCTGATATCAGATTTGATACTGCTTTCCTTCATAATTTTATCCATACAGATGATAACAGTGGAAACAATGTATACCCTTGTCACACTGACTTAACATCAAATCATCTTCCTGTACCTCCTTCAATTTTAACTGCTGATTTACAACTCAAATAGAGACTATGTATTGCTTGATATAATGTCCCATTTGCATCATACTGGAGTGTTTTGAACACCTTTCTTCTTCTTGGCATCCTGTCATATGCCTTTTCCAGATCTACAAAACTTAAATACATATCCTTGTTATATTCCCATGATTTCTCAACTATTTGTCTTGAATTAAAGTGAACATCTGATCCCGACAACCTCTGCTTGGCCTGCACCCTGCTTATTCTTCTCAAAGCTTCTCCTCAACAATTTTTCTTGGACATTTCTCAAAAATATTTGCATAAATCTTACCAGGAACACTCACAGAGAAATTCCTCTATAATTCTCACATTCAATTTTATTCCCTTTTTTTTATAGATGGGTGCTATGAGGGCTCTATTCTAATCATCTAATTTGACCCTCTGACCAGGGCATTCTGAATTTCTGATTGATATATATTACAGGTGCCTTTCCACATTTCAAACCAGACTGAAGTTTAGAGGATATATTGCAAGTGCTTCAAAGACTGCATATCATAGTGCCACTATGATAAGAAGTATATTAACATGTAGGGATGAGGAGGTGGTTGCACCACTGTATAAAGAACTGGTCAGACCACACGGACTATTGTGCTCAGATTTAGTCACCTGGTTTTCATTGTGATGTGGAAACACCTAGAGAGAGTCCATAGATTAGTGACTAAGACAATATCAGGACTCTGGAATTTTGGCATTGAGAGAGAGAGAGAGAGAGAGAGGTTGAAAGATTGGAGTTTGGTGGATAGGAGGAGAAGTAATAATATGACAAAGATGCTTAAGTTAATGAAGAAATTTTAATGGATTAATCCAGAGGGAATTATAAAAAGAGCGTAAGGTGAGAGTTGGAAGAACCAGAGGCCATCCCTGGAAGTTACGTAAGAGTGTGGTGAAGCGGGGTGTGAGTAGATTTTTTTTATATGGAGAAGTGCGGGTGAATGAAATGCATTACCAGTATATGTTGTTAATGCAGGGAGTATTGAGAATTTTGAAATTCAGTATGATAAATATGTTGTCAGTTGAATGAACCTCCCATTTTTTTTGTTTTGTCTGTCAACTACTTGGAGTTGACAGACTCAACTGCTTGGAGGGTGTAATAATAATAATAATCATATTTGCATTTTGGAAAACTAATTTATTTCTGATAGATTTATTTACATTTGGATAAAGGATTAAATAATATACTCTCTCTTGGCAACTATAACTTAAATTCTGATAGCTTAGCCTAACTGCATAGTGACTGTAGAATTTTGTCGGTTGTTTTTCCTGAAATTTGTAGCTTGCACTGAACAACAAAATGGCAGTATGATTGTGATCAGTATGTTGTGCTGTGCAAAGATCAATGTGATAATGGCATAGATTTTTTGAAAATGGTTCACTATTGTGAATGCAGCATGTATGCAAGGGGAAAACATGGATGATGTGTTTTTGGAGAGAATGAGCAAGAGAAGAGAGAAGTTATGGGTGTCTGTAGAAAATGCAATATTTAGTTAGACTGTGAATCATTAGTACATGTGAAAGACTGATGGAATGATATTTAGAGGAAGTACAGAAGTAAAAGACACTATTAAGGAATGAAAAGCAAGCATGATTACAAGAATAAAAGAAACTATGAATGATGGAATGAAAGTGAGCGGAGCTGCTTGGGGAAAAAAATGCAATTCTGGATTCAAGATATGAAGAACAAGCTGATCAGGATGTGAATTGAGATGAGGAATATATGCATTGAGATTAGAAGTTTGGTGGAAAGGAAATGCATATATTCCTCATCTCATGATTCCTCATCATAAAGGAATATGAATGAAAGGGTCCACAAGGTCTGTTTTACAGGAGGGAAGGATGAACAAGGTAACTGATGCTTTGTACAGTATAATGAGAAGTAAAACTAGCAAAACAACTAATTCCAGTGAGAAGAAATGATTTGGTTGGACAGAAGGAGAATGTGAGGCTGGATATAAGAAGTTATTGAGGAGAATGAAAGATAACAGTGCATTAGAGTTGTCAGTGTTTTGCCAAGGTATGATGAGTTGAGATAAGGAGCAAAAATCATGAATGGTATGCTTGCAGAGCAATGCAAGGAGAAATGAGTGCAGATTTTTAATATGTGGGATTCAGTTGAGGGAAAGATGGATTTGTACAAAAGTGATGGATGGCATTTAAGTAGATTTGGCACAAATCAACTGGATGGATTATTGCTAGAAGGAAGTATGATAAGTTATGTGAACAAGAGATCAGAGAAAGTAAAAGGTAATGTGAAAGTGATGTGAGAGACATGAGAGAACAGGAGTGCAAATTGGGCAAGAAAATGGGAGAGAGGGGTGACAGGGCGACAGAGCATAAGGAGAGTGGATGCTGGAAGCAGTGATCATGTGCATGATCAGCAGAGGAATGGGATAGCTGAGATATAAGAGGAGTGGCTGAGTCTGAAGAAATATATGAAAACATAGAAAATATAGAATGAAAACAAACAAGAATACCTGAAATATTGCTACATGGACTGTCAGGAGTATCAATCAAAAATACCAGGATCTAGATAAATGACTTCTCATCCTAAATGCATTCAAAATATACTATTTTTCTGCACTTAATTTACACTTTTTTAAAATTTTGAAACATAATGTCATTCACTGTCAAGTTATTTGATCATAGGTGGCTGACAATGAATATATTCAAGCAGTTCTTTTTCCACAGAGCTGGAAATAAAACTTCTGGATCTGAAATAATTAATTCAAATAACACAGCTTCTCTTTTAAGGAATTGCAAAAACATTTGCAATTTTAGTTGCAGGTTTTCTCTAAAAGTCATAACAAAAACCAATCATCTTCACTTTCTTCCGTCTATCTTCTTTAGGGTTTCAGAACTTTGTTTTTCTTTCTATAAGAAAGACTGTTATTTTTTTTTGTAGTAATTAATAACTCAACCTACTGAACTTCTCCCAACAGTTGTTCTATTGTCATTGTCATAAAATGGCAATTAATAACTTTTAAATATTTTTATTTCTATATGAAAGACTTCATAAATATCCACTTTTGAGTTCCAAAAATCCCCTCATTCCTCTCACAGCTTAGTGTTCTCTTCACTCCACACATGCTCTGCTACTCATTGCACTTCTGGTTTTCATTTGTTGCGAAGTGAGAAAAATGAGCCACAATTATGTTTACTAGTTATGGTGCTTTACTTGGAAATAAATCTTTCACACTTGAAGTATACTAGAAAATAAGTATGCTTTTCATATCATGAATACATTTAAATTAAATTACAGTTCTAATTTCTAATAAATTTTTAATCAATTCAATGCATTCATGTAGTTCAATATTAACTTCACGTGTATATCACAGTATGCATGACATATGTAATATACAATCTATTATTTAAAAAACAAACAATTTTTTGTTTACAGTATGCATGACATATGTAATAGACAATCTATTATTTAAAAACGAACAGTTGTACTTTCTCAGAATATAATTTAATTAACAAAAGCCAGTATTATAAACACAAAACTTATAACTGGCACAATTGCATGAAATACTGCAGTACATTTATATATCTCATTCTTACAACACCTTTGTGCCTTAAGTAGGCGAGCAATTGTAATATGATATTGTCTTAAGCTGATTTTCACAGGTCACAACATGAATTAGCTTAGTGTCATTAATGCTTAAAAGTAGTACATATTAAATATTGTTATTTAAAAAATACAAGTCAAAGACCAGATCATGCAACTGAGTGCAAAGTGAAAAGCAAGTCTGGCTCCACATCGAGAGCTACCTACTTTCTTGCTGTTGTGAATTTATTATTCGTTTTTCGTACTATTAAATTATTGGGCGAGTAATAATTTTTTGTGGCTTGTAGACTTAAGTTGTATTTCTGGAGTATAGATTAAATCCATATCTACAGTAGAGTAAAGAAAGAAAGAGCAAAAGCAGGAGTGATGATTTTTTTTGACAAATCAATAAAAAAATCACACATTACAAACAGTCATGACTTCTTGACTATTATTGGTGTCTATGCCCCAGAGGAAGGAGGAGAGAAAGATAATAATGCTTTTTATTCAGATTTTTATTTATTTATTTTTTTAAAATAAAAGGTAAAATAAACTCAATGATTATCTATTAATAATGGAAGATTTCAATGCCAGAGCAGGGAACATTCCGAATGATATAATCACGTAATCACAAGAAAGATATTTATTTAACCAAATATTTCAGTCTGGAAATAGCAGACCATCGTCAGTGGTAATACAAGAACAGTTTAAAAAATACAAGCTAGAATACTAACAATAGATCGTTAAAATTATAACACGGCGCGTGATGTTAAATCACTAAGCATGAAACGGAATATTTTGAAGTACAAACATGATTGAATTTGCTATAAAAAAAAAAAAAAAAAAAAAAATTAATTAATGAGTAATCTTGATATAGATATACAGTCATTACGATTCAGGTTGGGGCGATGGAGAATGGCCTCCACGCTTTCCATCGCCCCAACCTGAATCGTAATGACTGTATATCTATATCAAAAATCTGGGAAAGTCTAATCAAGATTACTCATTAATTAATTTTTTTTTTTTTTTTAAATAGCAAATTCAATCATGTTTGTACTTCAAAATATTCCGTTTCATACTTAGTGATTTAACACTACGCGGCGTGTTATATTTTAACGATCTATTGTTAGTATTCTAGCTTGTATTTTTTAAACTGTTCTTGTATTACCACTGACGATGGTCTGCTATTTCCAGACCGAAATATTTGGTTAAATAAATATCTTTCTTGTGATTACGTGATTATATCATTCAGCCTTATGTCGCAAGTATCCTTGAAACAACAGGGAACATTCCACTTGGTACAAATATAGGAACAAATGGTGAAACTACATGCAATAGAAATGGATACAGACTTAGGGATTTTTCCATATATAAAAACTTAAAAATTACTAATACTTTTTTCAAATATAAAAGATTGCCATAAATTAACTCAGGAAAACAAGACACATAAAAAGTATAATAAACAGGCAATAGAAAAACAGCTAATATGATATCTGGATGTTTAGATGTACAGAAATAGAATCCCATCCCTTGTCAAGAATGCCCAATGTCAACTACCACTCTTACTTAATATCTATGTAGATGAAATAGAAAAGAAATGGAAGAAAAATATAAAACCAGTATTTAAACTGAATCATGGAAGTACATTTAATACCCTTTTGTTTATAGATGACCAGATAATCATAGCAAGTGAAGATGAGCTGCAGAGATCATTATAGTACTTAAAAATAATTGATAAAGAATTTGGAATGCATACATCAACAGACAAAATAAAAATCATGACTTTTAAAGCATTACTTCCAGTCAGAAGTAAAATCATGATTGAAAATAAAATGTTAGAACAAATTAACTGCTTAAAATACCTTGGATTTGATGAATCATATACAAAAGAAGCTGATATTGATATCATCAATATCAATAGCAGCTGATATTTTAACTTCCTAAAGACAACAGGGATGATTAATAATATTTTCAAAACTAAACAAGTTCAAAAGCATACAAGAATAAGAGTTTATAGAGTTTTGGCAAGATCTTCTCTACTGTATGGAAGTGTATTATGAAAGATAAGAACTGCAGAAGAAAAAATAATAGAAACCAGAGAAATGAAATTCCTACAAAGGACAGCAAACTATACTCTGGCTGTAACCAAAAAAAAAAAAAAAAGCATAAAAATATGTAAAGAACTAAAAATAGACTCAGTATTGGACAAATTATAAGAATACCAAAAGAAGTGGATTGAACATACTGAAAGAATAGACAGTTCAAGACTACCCAAAATGATACTCCGATACTGCCCAGTTGGAAGACATAGAAGTCAGGGGTCAGGGATGAACAAGGAGAACATGGAATGAGACTTGAACAGGCTTATGGGCCTAAATCCCTGAAAGGATGATGTGATGACGAACAGTGCTGTCCATCCCATAGAAGATGCTAATGACTTTCCCTTCCTTTAAATTCGCCCACTGCTAAATCTTTAATTCCACTTACTGCCCACATCTCATCTTATATAAAAAATCCATTCATTTTGAATCTTTAATCCAAGAAACAATCATGATATCATGATGAGCTTTGATGCCACCTAATTATATCTAATATCACCCTTTCTGACACTTTAAATTTCTACAGTGGCTATATTATCCCTCTCATGCACGAATTTTCTGAAATTGTGATTAAAAAACCAATAGTAGCCGTCCACCACAGTGGACATGTGCATGAGAGGGTTAAATAATTTAGAAACTTTTGTCGGAGGGACAAATTCCTGATGATTGGAGGAGAGCTCTCATAACACCCATCTACAAAAAAAGTTGTCAGATCAAATTTTCACTTTAAGACAAATAACTGACAAATCATGGGCATATAACAAGGATCTGTATTTAAATTTTGTATATCTGGAAAAGGCATATGCCAAGAGAAAAGCTGTTTAAAATGCTACAGTTATATGTTGTGTAAATGAGACACTGTATCAAGCAATACATAGTCTCTATTTGAGTTGTAAATCAGCAGTTAAAATTGAAGGAGTTACAGAAAGATAGTTTAAAATTAAATCAAGTGTGAGACAGGAGTGCACATTATCTCCACAGTTATTCATCTACAGGGATCAAATTATGAAGGAAAGTGGTATTAAACCCGATATCAAAATTGGAGATATTAGACACAGCTCTTTATTTTATGTAAATGATGTTATATTTTTAAATAAATAAATTTCTGAATAACTGTTGTAATAAATTTGGTATGAAAATCAGCAATAAAAAGAAAGACAATGAAAATAGGTAGAAACATTGAAAACATCAACTACATTCAAATAGAGAACCTATAGAACAAGTAAAGCATCTTAGCTATTCCAGCACAATTTTTAGTGAAGATGGGAAATTGAATATGGAAAAAGACAACAGAATTAGCAAACTTGGTATGGTAGGAAGTCAGGCGAATCAATTTATATGAAATAAGAGCAAAATTAATCAAAACACAAATCTAACTTTATACAAGACTGTGTTCAAACCAATGTTAACTAAAGGATCTCAAGCTGGTTTAGAAATAAAACACTTGATTAGTGACTAGAAACCACAGATATGAGTAGGGCTCCAGAAATCTACTGGCAAGTGAAATTCCAGCTTTGTCTTAAATGCATTCAAAATGTACTATTTTTTGGCATAATTTACACTTTTTTTTTTTTAATTTAAAAACAATGTCATTCACTTTCATGTTAAGGTGACAATAAATATATTAAAGAAGTTTTATTTTCAAAGAGCTGGAAATAAAATTTCTGGATCTGAAATCCTTAATTCAAGCACCACAGCTTCCCTTCCCTTTTAAAGAATCACAAAAAAAACACTTCCAATTTTATTTCACTCACACTTACACTTGGACAAAGGATGAAATGAGGAATATAATTTCATGGCATCTTTAATTTTTGGTACACTCTCCACATCTATCTCTAATCCAGAGTATTTTAGTAATAACGTGTGACACCTTTTGACTACTTGTATATGGAAATATGACTTCTGCATTACTTCAAGGTCTCGCTCCCAGTGATAAGACCACAATAAAGGTTGAAGCTGGTCTGGGTAGTGACCTTCCCATAATTCATAGCATTATACATGTCTGTTAGTCTTCATTTTACACAAATTATGGACTCTACAACCGTGTTTTAAATAATTATTTTAATTTCCCGATGTTTCGACCTTCATGGTTAGGTTAGTATACATCTGGAGTATACACATATATACAAGCTAAATTACATTTCACATAGTATGCTGAAGAGACAATGATTTGATCAACGGTTATTCTACTTGCCTGACCTCTAGTGAAAATAAAATTACATTACAATAAATAAATGAAATAAAATAAGTTAACTACATCAAAGCTATATTCTATTTAAGACAACATCAGAGAAACATTCTTTCATATAGATAGTTTTGTTACACAAAAAATAATGTCCTAATTTAACATGACAATTGTTATATTAGATTTAGGATCCTGGATTACCTATGGTCCTATTTATAATCAACTCTTAGGGAGAAAGATTAAGTGAGTAGAATATGTACCTTCCTTATGGTTGGGATTTTTAGACCATCATTATTGTTAAGATTAGGGTGATTGATAAGAATTTCACAGGCCTCCTTAAATTTACATTCATACCATATTTTGGCATGATGTAAACAACAGTGCTTTTTCAGTCAATTCTATGTCAAGTGTTCAGGACATGATCAGAAAGAACAGCTTGACCATAGTTGTTATATTTAATGTGTCATTTATGTTCCTTTTTTTTGATAGAAATTGTATGTCCTGTTTCTCCTATATAGGGCAAATAGTTTACGTGTACAGTATACTCCAAGGTAGGCCAGGCAGAGGGAGTGAATCCTTGGATGAGTTGAGTAAGTTCTTTAATTTTGCAGGAGGTTTAAAAGTGGCTTTAAGGTTGTATTTTTGCAGTATTCTGTTTTTAAGTGAGGTCTTGTACAGAGTTTTGTTGATAGTATTTTGGCTATAACTTTTAATTCATCTTTAAGTGCTTGTTCACTGTTGCAAATCTTCACAGCCTGGTTTTTTAGTGTATTAATAACACCTAGTTTTTGTGTTGGGTGGTGGTAGGAGTTTATGTGTATATATAGTGGCCAGTATGTGTCAGTTTCTGGTAAACAGCTACCAGAAGGAAGACATGCGACAAGTGTATCTAGAAACAGAATTGCGTTTTGCTTTTCAATCTCAATTGTATGCATTTGTGTTGTTTGTTTAGGTGGCTGAGAAAGTGTCTAATGTCTAGTGGCTATGGGGCTGGATAGTGAAAACATCGTCAATGTATCTAAGCCAGACTTTCGAATTTAAAGGAGAGGAATCTAGAGCACGTTGCTCAAAATGTTCCATGTAAAAGTTAGCAATGGGGGGGGGATAACAGTGAGCCCATACATGGGCTCACCATTATAACAAACACACAGACACAATATATCAGAAAAATAGTTCCAACTTCAAAACACCCCACACTCAATCACAACTAACTCAGGCTAAATTTATAATAAAGTCTCTAATAATAATTAATATTATGACTATTATTATTACCTGACACCTCCAAGGACTCATTGCTAGAGAGTATTCTACTCTACTACATACATCTCACCATTTACTACTACTACTATTACACAACTACCATCAACGCCATCTACTGCCCATCACCACCATTAACAGTATTTTTTGTCTGTAAACTGCATGTGTTCTGATGGGCGATTTGCCTGTACATGGCATGAAAAACCAGAGTTTTCAGGAGAAAAAAACCTGCTACGTCTGTATGAGATCAGCTAACTCACCTTCAATTGTAAAAGGCTATATAAAGTTTCATATATCAATATTCAAAGTTGTCTTTCAATATCAAATTTGTCTTTTCTTTTCACCTCGCTGTCCACAATATCTCAACCTTTGTTATTTAACTGACAAAATTTTCAAAGAGAGAGAGAGAGAGAAGAAAAAAAAAAATTCTCAAACCTAAGATTCAATGTAACATTTTAAAACATTACTTACCATCAATAATTCACGTGGAAGATCTCCACCATTGTTGATACCTCTGTTCATGTTAATGAACTGATCCACTGTGGGTTTTTCTTTCACACTGGGATTATGTAATGATGTGTTAAGCATTATGACAGCAAAAGACAACACATAGCATGTATCTAGAAATAAAAATACTTCATGCAGTTGACATAATAATATAAAGTTCATATCTATGTTAGTTACTGGAACCAGTTTAAATCAATGATTTTAAGAAATAGTAATTTTTTTTTAGTTGTTTAGCTTTTAAGTGTATCTTCATTGATAATTTGAGTTAAGCTATTTGTTTTTTGCAAGTACAAATGACCTTTCAAGTAATTTGCACATGTCATGAAAGCATTAATGAAAAGTTATATTGATATTGTAAGTCTGCTACCAAGGTGTGATAAGAGGAGAGAGAGTAGGAGGATCACAATTGCAAATAAATCAGTAAGTAGATTGTGCAAAAGGAATGAAGTGCACTTTGTAGACCTATAGACCAAATTTGCTGAAAAGTTTTTTTTTTTTTGGGGGGGGGGAGGGGCACATGCAGTCATCCATGAAGTGGGCGAGTGCAATAATACCTAAGAATGTTAAATTTAGTTTCTCATATAATGGAAACTGAATGTGGTAGTCAATACAAATGTAAAGATAAACAACAAATATCTGTAAAGGGATACTGTAGTTTATTATTATCATTTCAGTAACCACCATGAAGTCAACGAACTCATTGTGGGAGGTCCACTCAATCAGCAACATGTCTATCATAATGAACTTTGAAGTTATTTATATCAGAATGCATTGCCGGAGTGTATCATTCATGATACACTCCGGCAATGCATTCTGCTCACCAACAATTCTCCATGCAAAATATCTACATCTCACACCCTTCTTCACCATATCTTTATACAACTTCAAGAGATGGTGTCATGTTCTTTCCATCTGAACACACACACTCTTTTTATAATTCCTTCTGTATTAATATGATAGACTCCCTTAACTAACTTGAAGGTCCCTATCATATCTCTTTTCCACCTATCTACCAAACTCTGTAATGCACATTTCCTCAAATGCTCTTCATAAAAAACACTCCACAGTCCTGATATCACTTTGGTCATTCGTTTTGGATACTGGCTAGTGTTTCTACATCACAATGAAAACAACCAGCCAACCAAGATGAATGCTCTATATATAGGTACTACTGCCTCCTTATCCCTGCATGTCAATATACACTTTATCATAGTAGCAATACGATGTGCAGACTTTGCAAAGTGCCCTCTCAACTTTAGTCTGCTGTCTACCATCACCTCAAGATCTCAAATCTCATCCACTTTTCTCAAGTATGGCTCCACTAATACAATATCATCATCAATCATCATCATCAAATTCTTGATATATACTCTCAAGGGGTGTACAGGATATGATAGCACTACATAAAAAATTACATCATTACTAACTTCCCATCTACAATTTTCCTCCAAATAAATCTGTTACCTTTAAAAGAGGTAAACCGTGAGTAGACATAACTATACATAATAAATAACGGAAAAACTCGCGTAGAAATATTATTTAATAGTATAATTTTCGCCTGTGTGTCACAGGCATCTTCAGTACAATTAAGCTCAAAATTAAACACTAACTGACAATTCCAAAAAGCGCCACCTAAGTAGCTGGTGTAAGATAACTAAAAAGGTCAATAACTTTCCTAAAAAAAAAAAAAAAAATTAATACAATAAAAAGTTAGGAAAGATTAGCTGATTTGTAAAGTACTATCTCCCATAAAGGGGATAGACGTAAGCCGTTGGATCTGTTTAAGTTAGGAGAATGAAGTAGAGTTTCACATGCTTCTTTATAAAGGCGTTCCATGAGAAACTGACTTTTGTGAAGAACTCTTGTCTTTAAAAGATCGTCTGTAAAATTTTTATTTTTCTTTTAAAAATAAGTTGTATCAACAAATTGAAGGAACAGCAATGGGTAATCCTCTCTCTCCTGCTATCTCCAATTTCTTTATGGAACATTTTGAACAACGTATCTTTGACAATATTTCTCCCAGACCTACTCATTGGTTCAGATAAGTCGATGACATTTTTGCTGTATGGAATGGCTCTTCTGATGAACTTCAACAATTTCTCAATAAGTTAAACGCATTTCATCCTAGGATCAAGTTTACACTAGAAGTAGAATCAAATAAGCAGTTAGCCTTTTTAGATCTTCTAATTCTTCGCCAACCAGATGGTAACCTACATTTCTCAGTTTATAGAAAGAAGACTCATACAGGCCATTATATCCATGCGGAATCTCATCACCATCCCAGTCAAAAGGCAGGAACTATTAAAACACTGGTTCATCGGGCCCACTCCTTTTGTTCTACAGACGATCTTTTACAGAAAGAAATACGATATATAACTTCTTCCTTTCTATCTAATGGCTATAAGAATTGCTTCATTAAAAGAACTTTGAGTAGATTTAATATGTCTCCCTCTTCAAACACAGAGGAAATAACGCGCATTACTATCCCTTATATACAAGGCATCAGTGAACGTATAGCAAAAAATTTTAAAACCACTGAATATTTTTGTTGCCTTTCGACCGTTTAGAAAAATCTCCACCTTTCTCGCTTCTCCAAAGGACAAGCTTCCACATCTTAATCATCCAGGTGTCTACCAGATTCCGTGCTCTTGTGGATTATGTTATTTCGGACAAACGGGAAGATCTGCCTCCATTCGGCTAGAAGAACACCAATCTTATATTGAATACTTTAAACCTGAAAAGTCTGGACTTGCAGAACATGCCATCTTCACTAGACACAGAGTTCATTGGAGAAAGACAAGAGTTCTTCACAAAAGTCAGTTTCTCATGGAACGCCTTTATAAAGAAGTATGTGAAACTCTACTTCATTCTCCTAACTTAAACAGATCCGACGGCTTACGTCTATCCCCTTTATGGGAGATAGTACTTTACAAATCAGCTAATCTTTCCTAACTTTTTATTGTATTAATTTTTTTTTTTTTTTTTTTTTAGGAAAGTTATTGACCTTTTTAGTTATCTTACACCAGCTACTTAGGTGGCGCTTTTTGGAATTGTCAGTTAGTGTTTAATTTTGAGCTTAATTGTACTGAAGATGCCTGTGACACACAGGCGAAAATTATACTATTAAATAATATTTCTACGTGAGTTTTTCCGTTATTTATTATGTATAAATCTGTTACCTGTCAAGACTCCCACATTATCAAATTTATATTTCTATCTTCGAAGGCACTTTTTACTGTATCAATCCATCTATATCTTGCTCTTTCTCTGGGTCTTATTACCAACCTGGCAGAGAACACTTGTTTTGCTAATCTTTCCTTGCACATTCTCTTTAAGCGACCATACCACCTGACATTAGCTCTGCTAATGCATTCCTGGATGTTGACAATGTCAAATTCTTTTCTAATATCCTCGTTTTTAATATGATATTGCCATTGATGCCATCTGTTCACTCCCCTAATCTTTCTCAGGACTCTCATATCTGTGGTCTCTAGTCTTTGGTCAAGTATTTTACTTCTAACACAGCTCTCAGATCCATAATTTAAAATTGGTTCGAACACTGTCTTGTATACAGCTAAGTTAGCGTTTTGATTCATTTCTCTCTTATTCCATATAAATTTATTCAGTTGAGTTCCTACCATACCAGCTTTGTTGATTCTATTGTCTATTTCCATATTTAATTTACCATCGTCACTAAAAATCATGCCTAAGTAGCTGAAATGTTTTACTTGTTCTAAAAGTTCTACATTAACAATGCAGTTGATATTTTCAATGTTTCTGCCTAATATCATTGTCTTTTTAATGCTGACCTTCATACCATATCTATTACAACAGTTATTCTCTTTAGCTAGGGAATCTTGCAGACTTCTAGGGTATTTGTTTAGAAGTATAGCATCATCCGCATAAAGCAAAGAGCCGAGATTAACATCTCCAATTTTGATATCAGGTTTAACACCACTTTCCTTCATAATGTGATCCATATAGATAATGAATAACAGAGGGGATAATGTACATCCTTGTCTCACATCAGATTTAACATTAAACCACCTACCTGTATTTCCTTCAATTCTAACTGCTGACTTACAACTCAAATACAGACTAAGTATTGCTTCATATAATGCACCATTGACACCATATAACTATAGCGTTTCAAATAGCTTCTCTCTTGGCACCTTGTCATATGCCTTTAGCAGATCTACAAAACATCAGTACAGATCATTGTTATATTCCCATGATTTCTCAACTACCTGTCGTAAAGTGAAAAGCTGATCCTGACAGTCTCTATTTAGCCTGAATCCAGCTTGTTCTACACCAAGCTTCTCTTCCACAATTCTTTTCAACTGGTTTCTCAAGAATACTTACATATATTTTACCAGGAACACTCAGTAGAGAAATACCTCTGTTAATTATCACATTCAGTTTTATTTCCCTTTTTATATATGGGTACTATGAGAGATTTACTCCAATCATCTGGAATTCGTCTCTCTGTCCAGGCCTTCTATGCAGTTCAGCCACTATAAGACTTTTATACCTCCATACTTGAGCATTTCTGGTCAAACTATCATCTACTCTTGCTGCCTTTCCATACTTCAGGCTTTTGACAGCTTTTTCTACTTCAAGTATGGGTATGTATTCCTGACTGCATAGCTGGTCGGTGTTTTTTTTACCAGTGTGCTGTCATCACTACTTGTTTCATTTAGCAATTTTTCAAAGTAATTACTCCATACTTCAAGGATATCTTCTTCTCCTGTTTTCATGTCACCTCTATCATCTCTAGTTCTTTTTACAGCACTCTTTCCTCCATTTCTGAGCTTCTTCAACAACCTCCAGAATATCTTGCCATGGGGGGGTGGGGGGGGGGGGGGGTGGGGGGGGGGGGGGGTGGGGGGGGGGGGGGGTGGGGGGGGGGGGGGGTGGGGGGGGGGGGGGGTGGGGGGGGGGGGGGGTGGGGGGGGGGGGGGGTGGGGGGGGGGGGGGGTGGGGGGGGGGGGGGGTGGGGGGGGGGGGGGGTGGGGGGGGGGGGGGGTGGGGGGGGGGGGGGGTGGGGGGGGGGGGGGGTGGGGGGGGGGGGGGGTGGGGGGGGGGGGGGGTGGGGGGGGGGGGGGGTGGGGGGGGGGGGGGGTGGGGGGGGGGGGGGGTGGGGGGGGGGGGGGGTGGGGGGGGGGGGGGGTGGGGGGGGGGGGGGGTGGGGGGGGGGGGGGGTGGGGGGGGGGGGGGGTGGGGGGGGGGGGGGGTGGGGGGGGGGGGGGGTGGGGGGGGGGGGGGGTGGGGGGGGGGGGGGGTGGGGGGGGGGGGGGGTGGGGGGGGGGGGGGGTGGGGGGGGGGGGGGGTGGGGGGGGGGGGTTCATTTTTTCTTCAATAAGCTTTGTGTATTTTAGTCTACAGTTCACACCTGAGAGTTGTTAAACTTTTATTCGCTTTAAAACTTTCTTACATGTTATTCTTTTCAATATGAAATTCAGTTTTATCCTGCTCAAGACTAAATAGTGATCAGTTCCAATTTCAAATCCTCTGTACACTCTTGTGTCCTGCACCAGGGAGAAAACATCACTATCAACAATAACATAGTCAATGAGACTTTTCTTATTCCTTGCCTTTTCTCTCCATGTGAATTTGTGCACATTTTCATGTTGGAACATGGTGTTAGTAATAACCAATTCATGTCCTGAGCAGAAATCTAACAGGTATTTGCCAATATTATTAGCTTTGCTCTTTTCTCCAAATTTTCCTAAAATATTTTTGTATGTCTCACAATCATTTCCTACTCTGCTATTTAGATCCCCAACAAGGACCAACTTTTCCTTTTTCATTGTGTCAGTTGCTTTCTCCAAAGCCTCAAAAAATGAAAAAGGAAAAGTTGGTCCTTGTTGGGGATCTAAATAGCAGAGTAGGAAATGATTGTGAGACATACAAAAATATTTTACTTCTACCTTAGTAGAACCTTCTGTGGGACCATAGGCACAAATAAGTCTCATTGTCCAGTTCCCCATTCTCATGTTTGCCCACATCACTCTACTTGAGACTGCCTGCCATACAAGAAGATTAGCCTCGTATTTTGTGTGGAATACTATGGCTACTCCTTCTTTTCCTTGATTGTCATTGCCTGAATATAACATTTTGTATTTATTGCTCAGAAAGATCTCACCAGTTTTTGTCTTTTTTGTTTCAGTCACCCCTATTATGTCGATCTGGTACTTATCTAATTATCTAATTCTCAGCTGGCTCCATTTCTTTGCCATTCAGGCTTCTTATGTTGATAGTACCGATCTTTAACTCTGGTGATGTTGAGTTGGGATTTGTTTTCAGATTTGTTCCAGTAGTTGACTTTTCGCTGTTCGCCCTGGTTCCCTGGCGAAAACAACGGGGACCTTGTGTAACCGGGCGACGCCCCGGCCAGCATGAAATTTTGTCATGTTGTACCATCATTTTGTATATTGGTTTAACGAATAAGAATACAATTTGGTAGGGCTAAATCCCAAATTGCAAGCCCATCCTCGTTCGTTCAGTATCCAGGTAGATACCCAACAGGGTGCACCACGAGAAGGTGAGGATTGGACATTAGGTCAGAAGCCCTGGTCGGTTCTCTGCATTCCTTTAAAGGCTATGTGGAGGTCTCCTCTCAGTTATACAGCTTTGAACCTTAAGCACCCCATTTTTATTTTATTGATTTAATATTTGCAGTTTCTCTTAAATAAGAATTTTCATTTATTCTAGTGATGAAATGCTACAATAATTTATTTAATTACTAAACAATAATTAATTAATAACAAAAAATAATAAAAAAATTAATTACAATAGTCAAAAGGTGTCACACCTTATTACTAAAATAATGTATTTTAGTAATAAGGTGTGACATCTTTTGACTATTGTATATGGAAATATGACTTCTGCATTACTTCAACCTTAGTATCACTTCTGTGTCTGGCTTCCACTGATGAGACCTCAATAAAGGTCGAAACCAGTCTGGATAGTGACGATTCCCATAATGCATAGCATCAAATATGTCTGTTAGGATATGTGCATTGCATTATGGGATATTAAGGCAACTGATGTGAAGTCATTAACCTCAATATACAAGTAACCCAATCGTGAAGTGACTTCACACACAAACTTTGTTTGCTTACACTTGGATAAAGGATTAAACCAATAATATAATTTGTATCTTTAATTTAAAATAATAATTATAATAATTTCATCATCATCCCTAGCAATTGAACCACCATGTCTGTATCAACCATCCAGCATATATTTCATCCTGTAAGTCACTTCACATCAGATATCTTCCAACTCACTGCTACATGAAACATTATTATTGCTTTCATTAGTTTCTGATCTAACTGGACTCAAATCATCTGATTCCATTATTAGTATCCTGTCTCTTCTTCCAACTCCTTTATCCTCCCTAAAAATACTATACCTTACACTCAATTCCAGTTACTAAATCTGACTCTTGAGAAACAGGTTTCACTAATACCAATAATCTTAAACAATGTATTCACCAAGGCAAACAATTCAACCGCTTAGCTCTTGATGCATCTGGAATTTGTGAATAGACATAACAAAATACCACCTGGTCTTTTCATATACTTATATCTGCAGATTGCTTGGCCTAGATTTCTCATCTCTCTATATACACCCCCCCCCCCAAAAGCCCTTTGAGTTCAGTAGATTCATAATCATGCTAACTTACATTTATATCATTATCGCATTTGCATACTTTATCTGCACACACACATGCACTGTTCCTCCACTGATGATTTTTAGTTTATCTGATTGCATTAGGTCTCATCCCAATAACGTTTTGAGTTTGCAGGAGCTGAAAGATAAGTTTTAGAAAATAATTAGCCATAATTGCTTTGTTTCATCTAAATTGCACTGGTCCCTTGATCCCATGTTCATCTAACAGAGTTTTCTTGCCCACAATTATTTCTCCTCTGCAATAATGAAAGCCTTCCTTAAGATTTTTCTCTGACTGTAGTACTAGTCTCTTCCAGTGCTTTTTTTCTGGCAGTATGCAATGGTACGCAGTACCGGCACCTTTTTTTCTTAAGTTTTTAAAAATTTGCGATGTATTGCGAGTGAAATGTATCATAAATATCCCGGTAGATGGTACTGTGTTTTCAAACTGAATTTTCAGTTTTGATTACTCATAAGTTGGTACCCTGCTTTCCTGTTTCATAGGGTGGTATGCAACCGGAAACAGGAAGTTGTGTTCACTTCCGATTGCTTTCAATATCAGTTTATCAGTTCTATATTCACTCTGCAACAGGCAGGTTCACTTGAGTTTGGAATTAATCTAAGTAAATCAGTGCAATCATTGTTCAAAATGAGTAGTTACTTTATGCCAATGAGTAAAAAAAGGAAAGCTGAAGAAGCACAAATTGTTGAATCTACTTGTGATCCTGTAAAACAGAAAACTAGCATCGAAAATACACTTGGTGAAGAGGATCATGAAACCAAGACCGAAGATCCAAGTGGTCAAAAGGAAACAGATTCCGATAATGATTGGCCCGAATATTGGACACTTTTGCAGAAAAATTACTTCTGCGAGAGAAACGAGTGGCTGTATGTCAATAATAAAATGTTGGGCTGTAAAGCGTGTCGTGATGTTGGAAGTCTTGCTCGATAAACACATGGGAACGAAAATTTCAGCGGAGTGGATAAATGGTAAAATCAGTTATTTTGGAGAATCTCGCAAACAACAGTTAAGTCATTAAGAAAAACAATTTACAATCATAAGGAGAGTGCAGCGCACAAAGTGTGCCAAAAAATAAAATCTGAAGCAAAAAAACGAAACATTAGAGAAAGTTTTCCTAAATACTTTGTCTCATAATAAAGACGTAATAGGAAAAGTGCTTCGAACCGCTTAGAATGTTGCGAGGCTAAATCAATCATTTAACAACTTTGAAGACGAAATAAATTTACAAGAACTTAATGGCCTAGACATGGAATATATTCTTCATTCTGCAAATGCTTGCCTTAACATTGTGAGCCATATCACAAATGAAATTCGAAAAACATGAATAAACAATATAGTGAACTCCAAGAACAAAATATCGTTACTTATCGATGAATCGACAATTGTGATTAACACACCACTGATTGTTATTGTTTGTGTAGTTCTTCCTGAACTTTCGGCTCCTGTGAGTTTTCCTAGATTTGATCGAATTATCAGATATAACTGTTAGAGGAATTCTAAACTCTTTAATTAGTCATCATTAGGATTATCTGAAGATTACTTAAAGAAGTATTTATTGTCTGTAATTTGTGATGATGCAGCCATGTTGTTTGGTGTGCGTAAGGAGGCTAATGCAAGAGAAGTTTCCTAGTGTTATTTTCTGGCACTGTGCTAGCCATCTCTTTGAATTGTCTGTTAGTGACACAGTTGAACAATGTGCCAGGAGTGAAATGCTTTAAGAGTTTCATGGACAAACTTTATATCATGCTTCCCCTAAGAATGCTAGGGAATTACAAAAATGTGCAGCAACTCGAGAACTTCAACTTCTTAAAATTGGAAGAATTTTAAGCACTCCTTGGGTTGCATGTAGTTTTTGCACTGTTTCTGCAGTGTGGCAAGACTTTGAAGCCCTCGTCCATGGAGGCAAAAGAAGACAGCAGAAGAGGCAAAACAGATCGCTTTCTTTATGAGTGCCTTTTATGAAAAATAAAGTCATGCGAGTTTGTTCTTGATTTGGGCCTTATGTGTGATGTTCTCCAAGAACTTAGTGAACTAAGTCTAGATTTACAAGAGAGAAATATTGACTTGTACAAAGCAGACAAGAAGATAAAGAATACAGTCCATTTCTTTGAAAAAAGAATTGAAAATCCTGGTCCATACGTATTTCTCTTCAAAGTCAGAAGAACATGAAGTTCAACGGGATTGAGCTCCACAAAAATGAAAGATGCAGTCCTGCAATAAGTTTTCTGCTTTCTATAAAAGTCTTAAAGAAGCTGTTGGAAAGCATCAACTTGAAGCAGATGATGCTGATTTGCCTGAATGTGCTAAGATTTTAGATTCTAAGTATTGGCCAGAAAATCATGGGAAGCATGTGACATTTGGTGAAGCTGAAATTAAAAGGTTAGCACGCAAATTTCGCTTAAACGAAAGAAGCAGTTCGTGGTTTCTGTGAATATCTTCAAGAAAATAAAGTCCTGGACATAGTATTTCCTCTAAAGCACACTTTGGGCACAATTGCAATATCTTCCAGTGAATGTGAAAGGGGTTTCTCTCAGATGAATCTTATAGTAACTTCATCTAGGTCATCTCTGCTTGTACGGACAGCTTCTGCACTAATGTTCATCAGGAATACGTGGACTCATGGCTGCTCCGAGGTCGTCATTCTGCAGTTGATACCAAAAGCAAGAAGCAATCTAGAGTCTACGAGGGTATATTGGAGGATATGTTAAAAGTGTGGAAGTTGCTGTATTAACATCTTCATGGTGTGTACCGACACCTTTTTTTCCAGAAAAAAAGCACTGGTCTCTTCTGATATTCCACTTTGAATTCCTCACTATACTAGACACTTTCCTAGCTAAGTCTCATATTTCTCATGCAAATGATCACCTCTTTCTTTATACTTTTTACTCAAACATGACTTATCGTTAGAAAACGCATGCTGTTCATTGCAAAATACAGATTCTCTGCCAAGCAGTTTCTGTATGCAAGCTTTTATAAACTTTTCTAAAATCTTCACTACTACTCCACAGAGAATGATAGGTCAATAGACACATCAGTCTATGCAACATCCTTGTGTAATGGGAATCATTATACATTCTTTCCATTCCTATAGAATCTTCCTTTTGCTGATTCATGACTTTTGATTGCTTCATGCTGATATCCCATCGGCCCCTAATGCCAAATTCTTACTCAGTTTGTGTAACAGCTCTAGTACCTCCTCCTCATAAACCTGAGCTTTTTTTCTCCATCTGGCACACAAGCAGCACCAAGCTCTTACATTCCTCATGCAACTGATTTCCACATCTTCATTTATATTTTTCCATAACTGCTTTTCCATCCATAATTACGGTTTGATTTCATTAGTCACCTAATTTACACCATATTATGTTATATTTTTCACATGAGGAATGCACTTTGTTATTGCTGTTGATAAATATTTCTTAATTAGCTCTTATGCACTGCTAATATCTCTTCTCTTTTTAATTCTTCCATCCATGTAATTTCCCATAGCTGATTTCTAAGATTATTTTAGTCACCTGCCTTATAATTCCACAACAATTCCTTTCTCCTTGATACTACTGCATGTCTCTTCAACCTCTAAGTCAAAATGACAAGGTAACTAACTAACAAGACATCTCACTAACAATCAGATCCTCTGATGGAAGGACTAAATCAATAACTCTAGATCCTTGTGTTTTCCCTACTACATATAATCTGAGATATCTGTCCCTCGAGAATTCCAAAAATTCCTTTCCCTTACTAATGCAATGTTTCCTGTGCCCAATTCATACTCCTATAATTAAAATCTCTCATCATAATCACTCTTTGCTCTTCCCAAACATCTCTTGCTCATCATCCTCTGTGTTCCCTGACTTAGAACAACATCCCACTAAATATCCTGTCCAACTAACCAAACTTTTCAATAATATTCTTTTCACTGGGATTATTCCAAATGATTGAAAAATAGGCCTATACATAAAAAGGTGATGTTTACAAATGTAATATAATAGTCAGACAAATTACTCTTTTTTGCCACTCTTACAAAGTCTTTGTAAAATTAATACATACAGAATCATCTAAATAGCATTTACAAACATCCAATAGAAGTATAATAAAATTAGTTTAATCCTTTATCCAAGTGTGAGCAAACAAAGTTTGCACCTGAAAGTATCTTCAGGACTGGGGTAAGGTGGTACAACATCAGGGCAACTCGTTGCAAAGGTGGAGCAAGCTACCAACACTCCTATCTCAGTATCTCCTATAATGCAAAACACATCTCCTTGCGGATATGTCTAATGTTATGCATTAAGGGAAGGGCCACTACCCAGACTAGTTTCGACCTTTATTGAGGTAGAATGGGAGTTCATGCCTTTCATCACTGGCCTCTTTAGATTTAAAAAAAAAAAAGTTGTGCTGAGAGTCAGCTTGATAGTGAGAGAGGAGAAGAAAGATAGAGTGGATAGTAGTAGGTAGTTAAAAGAGGCCTCAGTCGATCCATCTGGCCTGACTTAAATGCCAGCACCAAGCAGATCTCCGACATTATCTCCCTCCATCCGTTCTCCGGCCAGCCACCTCTTCAGATGTCTGGCCGATGAAAGAAGTGAAAAGACAAATGCAGGAAGACACACATAAATTAAAAATCAAAAGAACTAAGATTCACATAAACAGAAACGACAAAGGAGCTAGAATACACATAAACAGAACAACAAAAGTCGGTGAATTAACAAAAAAGTACTGCAAGAACGGGGGAAGAGCCTGGCCCGAGTGATGCAGCCCGCAAGGAGCTGCACCGCCTCGCTGTAAGCCTTTGCCGCTCGGGTTCTCAGGTCTGCCCCCTCCTATGTGGATTAAGCATGAACATACAGAAACAGAACCAAGGAACTTAGAAGGGGCTTTTTTTTTTTTTTTTTAAGTCATATTTGCCCTGCTATCTCTTACCGCTTCCTCATAGTCTTTTACCACGTTTTCCATCACTGTGAGTACGTGTACTGACTCTTCATCATTAAGTTGCCATATTCTCTTCAAGCATTCATTCCATTCCGCTCGGTCGTAAGTGACTTTCCCAAACTTGAGCCATATTCTAAGACTCTCTAGCTCACCTTCACATTGCAAAGCCACGTCTCCCTTTTCCTGTACAGCTGTGTGGACTTTGTTTTTTATCTCGGGTTTATTCCTAAGATAGAATAGGATTCGTTCTGTTACATTCGAATATTCATATCGGGGTTCTTTTCTTTTTACCGGTTTTGTAATGGCGTGAGAAGAACCAGTGTTTGTATCTACTGGTAAAGTTCTTTTTTCAAATTCCTTCATTATCCCTGGGTATCTCTTTTCCAGATCTTCTCGTGTCAGCGACTTCAATGTGTCGCATAAGTGTTGTTTTTCCTCCTCTGTTAAGTCCAGGTGACCGTCCAGTTGCTGGGGCTCGACCTTGGTTATATCCTTTACATAGAGTTCTCCCCATATGAGTCTATTGCTCCTTTTAAAGAGCAAGAAAGTTGGCTCTCCTTTTGTGGTCATTATCTGAAATAGTTTTCCTGCCGTTTTTGGAGATCCCTTAAAGTTCTTCAAAATGATAGAGCCGTTTGGAGTATTGCTTTTAACCAAGTTTGTTCCTTCCTTAGTTTCTGGATTGTTTCCTTGCTCTCTGTCTTCTTCTTTTGATGAGGTTTCTTCCTCATTTTCTGTGTTGTTTCGCGATATTATCTCATTTCCTTCCTCATCCTCATCTGAACTTGAGGCTTCTATTTGGATTTCAGTGTCCTGTTTATTTCGTTTCATTTCTCCTTCTTCTTCCGGCGTGATGGGTCGTTTAGTTGTACTGGTGTTGATTTCCATTTCCTCTGTTTCTGTGCTGTCATTGTTGCCTTCCGATTTCTTAGTGTTCTGTTTCTCTTTCTTCCTAATTCTCCCTTCTGCGTTCCTCCCAGTTATTGCCCGATTTCCTAATGTAGTCGTTGCGGTAGCTGGCGGTTGGAGGGCTGGAAACTCTTCTGGTTCAGTTGTTTGTGGTTCCTTTACTGTTTGGCCGGTAGCTCGAGAGTCCTGTGTTGTGAGCTTAGGAAGGGCTACTGCCGCAGGTGTTATGGCGCCTCCTGCTCTTTCTGCAAGGGTCCTATTAGGACAAATGTCTATTTTATGGGATATGTTCCCACATTTACGGTATGGTGACTCACACTGATTCAATGTGTGTTCTGTGGATAAGCAGTTGCGGCATGTGTTGTTTTTCGGGCAGTGAGCGCTAAGGTGACCCAAAGCGGTGCACCGAAAACATTGTTTTCTTACGCCTGGATAATTGACTATTACTCTTGCTGAGCCTAAAAAAATCAAGTTGGGAACCTCGGTTTTCATCTCGATTGAAATGCTCACTTCCCCTGATTTCCACTCTGGGATATCCGCGTCTTGTCCGATTGTTACGTTTCGGACAGTCCCCCACTTGGAGAAAATGGTTTTAATGATTTCCTCCCCTTTCTCTAGATATTCAAGTGGAAACCTGTCAATTATTATGGATTTTAAAATACTCCCGACTAGGAAGGGTAGGTATTTTTTCCCTTCACATTCTACGCCTTTAAGGAGCGTTTCTCTTGTTTCTATGTTGTTTGTTACTATTTGGAATCTACCCCCCCCCGTAAGGGGTAAGCCCATAAATACTTTCTGCTTTGACTACTTTGAGAAGAGCTCTCACAAACGTCGCTTTGTCGATGTTTGGGTCAATTTCGATCCCGAGAGTACGAACTCTTGGCAAGAATTTCGACATTGTTTGAAAGCAAATACCTTATCAACGGAATAGCAAATTTTAGTCCCGGAAAGGAAATACCCTAAAAGGGACCTGCACCGATTGGAACGAGGCCGCAAAAAATAAAAACCAACAAAAGAGAAACTAGAAGGGTTCTTACCAAACAATACTGGAATAGGAGCTCTCTCTCGGGATCTGGTAACTAGCAACTGGAATCCAAAAGAAGACTGGAACATAGGAGCTCTCTCTCGGGATCTGGTAACTGGCAACTGGAATCCAAAAGAAGACTGGAACATGGAGCTTTCTCTCGGGGCCGTCTCATCAGTGAGTAGGCAGACCTAGTTTATTGAGGTCTCTTCAGTGGGAGCCAGGCCCAAGTGGAGATACCAGGCAGAAGCATTAGCAGGTCATCTCTACCTATAGGAGTTGCCAAATGGTGTGCCACCCTTTTTTAATAAATTACTCTGGATTTAGAGAAAGATGTTGAAAGTTTCTTTTTCACTTGGTTAGAGTATAATAAAATTAGTTTAATCCTTTATCCAAGTGTGAGCAAACAAAGTTTGCGCCTTACCCCCGTCCTGAAGATACTTTTGGGTGCAAACTTTGTTTGCTCACACTTGGATAAAGGATTAAACTAATTTTATTATATCCAATAGAAGACGAACAAGTTGGCTTTAGAAAAAAAACAGAAAGGGGGAGATGCTTCTATTGCTGTTTCAGGGATTTTAGAGAAGCATTTGAAACAAATGCTGTCACTAGGAGAAATACTTATTCAAATATTAACAAAGAAAAACATGGACTTTGAACACTAGTATTCTGATAGTAGTTTGAAATGAATATAAGTGGAGTAGTTCAATATAAAAATATCAACTAAAAAACTTGAAATCAAGCAAGGAGTTATGCAAGGATGCCCACTTTCCCCATTTCTTTTTATCATTTTCATCCAAGAACTTATTAAAAGAATTGTCCTCAACAAAAGGAGTAGAAGTCAATTATAATAGTGATTATAACATAATAATTCAAATCTCCAGTTCCAGCTTGCAAAAGTACAAGAAACCTACAGAATTATATGATTATAAATTCAAGTAAAACAAAGATAATGAAAATTGGAAGACACCCAGCATATATACAGATAATATTTAATCAGAAAATCAGAGAACAAGGTTTTAATTACTTAGGAGAATATTTTACTTCAAATTTAAATGACACAGCAACAATAAAACACACACTCTCCATAGAATGGTTAATTATGAATAAACTTAATAAAATTTGGAAGAACAACAACAGAATTCCTACAACTCATCATCATCATCATCAAATTCCTGCCATGTACCCACAAGTGGTGTACAGGATATGATAGTACTACATGAAAAAATTATATCATTACGAACTTCCTACTATCTACAATTTTCCTCCAAATCAGTCTGTTACTTGTCAAGACTCCAACATTATCAGATCTTATATTTCTATCGTCTAAGCCACTTTGTACCATATCAATACACCTATATCTTGGTCATCCTCTGGGTCGTTTTGCTGCCAACCTGGCAGAGAACACTTGTTTTGCTAATCTTTCCTCGCCCATTCTGTTTAGGTGACCCTACCACCTGAGATTAGCTCTGCTAACGCATTCTTGGATGCTGACAATATCAAGTTCTTTCCTAATATCCTCATTTTTAATATGATATTGCCATTGATGCCATTTGTTCACGCCTCTAATCTTTCTCAGGACTCTCATATCTGCAGTCTCTAGTCTTTGGCCAAGTGTTTTACTTCTGACCCAGCTCTCAGATCCATAAATTAAAACTGGTTTGAACACTGTCTCGTATACAGCTAATTTAGTGTTCCGACTAATTTCTCTCTTATTCCATATGAATTTATTCAATCGACTTCCCACCATACCAGCTTTGCTGATTCTGTTGTCTATTTCTATATTTAATTTACCATCTTCAGTAAAAATCGTGCCTAAGTAGCTGAAATGCTTTACTTGTTCCACAGGTTCTCCGTTCACAACACAGTTGACATTTTCAATGATTCTGCCTATTTTCATTGTCTTTGTCTTTATTGCTAACCTTCATACCATATCTATTACAACAACCATTCAATTTAGTCAGAGAATCTTGCAGACTTGTAGCAGATTTATTTAGAAGTATAACATCATCCGCATAAAGCAAAGAGCAGACATTAACATCTCCAATTTTGATATCATGTTTAATACCACTTTCCTTCATAATGCGATCCATATATTTATGGATCACATTATGAAGGAAAGGTCTTTATTTAACATTAAACCATCTTCCTGTACTTCCTTCAATTCTAACTGCTGACTTACAACTCAAATAAAGACTAAGTTTGCTTGATATAATGCCCCATTGACACCATATAACTGCAGCATATTGCATAGCTTCTCTCTTGGCACCTTATCATATGCCTTTTCCAAATCGACAAAACTTAAATACAGATCTTTGTTATATTCCCATGCTTTCTTGACTATTTGTAGTAAAGTGAAGATCTGATCCTGACAGCCTCTGTTTGGCCTGAATCCAGCTTGTTCTTCACCAAGCTTTTCTTCCACAATTCTTCTCAACCGTTTCTCAAGTATACTTGCATAGATCTTGCCAGGAACACTCAGTAGGGAAATACCTCTGTAATTGTCACATTCAGTTTTATTTCCCTTTTTATATATGGGTACTATGAGAGCTCTACTCCAATCATCGGGAATTCGTCCTTCTGTCCAGGCTTTCTGAACTATGCAGTGCAGCCACTGTAAGACTCTTATACCACCATACTTTAGCATTTCTGGTCGAATATCATCTACTCCAGCTGCCTTTCTACATTTCAAGCCTTTGATGGCTTTTTCTACTTCAAGTATGGATATGTATTCCTGACTGCATGCCTGGTCACTGTTTTTTTACCACTCTGCTGTCATCACTGCTTGTTTCATTTAGCAGTTTTTCAAAGTAATTACTCCATACTTCAAGGATATCATTTTCTCTAGTTTTCATGTCACCTTTATCATCTCTAACTCCTTCTACAGCACTCTTTCCTCCATTCCTAAGCTTCTTCAACACCCTCCAGAATATTTTGCCACCTTCTTGATATTTATTTTCTATATTCTTGCCAAAGTCCTCCCACGACTTTTGTTTAGTTAGTTTTACACAGTGTTTAGCATTCTTGAATTTTTCTCTATATTCTCTAAGAGCACAAGCTGACTTATTTGACAGGAACTTTTGATATGCTTTCTTCTTTTCCTTCACTGCCTCTTTAACTTCCTGTGTCCACCAGGGAGTTCCGATTTTTTTATCCTTGCAGACAACCTCACCACATGCCTCTCTGGCAGAATCAATCAATGTTTTCTTCAGAGTTTGCCACTGAATCTCAAAGGTTTGATTCCTGTTGTCAAACTCTTTTATTTTTTCTTCAATAATCTTTGTGTATTTTAGTCTACAGTTCACATTTGAGACTGGGTTAAGGTGGTACACACCAGGGCAACTCGTTGCAAAGGTGGAGCAAGCTACCAACACTCCTATCCTAGTATCTCCTATAATGCAAAACACATCTCCTTGCGGATATGTCTATTGTTATGCATTAAGGGAAGGGCCACTACCCAGACCGGTTTCGACCTTTATTGAGGTCTCTTCAGTGGGAGCCAGGCCCAAGTCGAGATATCAGGCCGAAGCATTTGCAGGTCATCTCCACCTATAGGAATTGCCAATTGGTGTGCCACCCTTTTTTAATAAATTACTCTGGATTTAGAGAAAGATGTTGAAAGTTTATTTTCCACTTGGTTAGAGTATAATAAATTTAGTTTAATCCTTTATCCAAGTGTGAGCAAACAAAGTTTGCGCCTGAAAGTATCTTCAGGACTGGGTTAAGGTGGTACACACCAGGGCAACTCGTTAAAAAAGGGTGGCACACCAATTGGCAATTCCTATAGGTGGAGATGACCTGCAAATGCTTCGGCCTGATATCTCGACTTGGGCCTGGCTCCCACTGAAGAGACCTCAATAAAGGTCGAAACCGGTCTGGGTAGTGGCCCTTCCCTTAATGCATAACAATAGACATATCCGCAAGGAGATGTGTTTTTGCATTATAGGAGATACTAGGATAGGAGTGTTGGTAGCTTGCTCCACCTTTGCAACGAGTTGCCCTGGTGTGTACCACCTTAACCCAGTCCTGAAGATACTTTCAGGCGCAAACTTTGTTTGCTCACACTTGGATAAAGGATTAAACTAAATTTATTATACTCTAACCAAGTGGAAAATAAACTTTCAACTTCTTCATCACATTTGAGAGTTGCTCAACTTTTATTCGCTTTAAAACTTTCTTACATGTACTTTTCAATATGAAATTCAATTTTATCCTGCTCAAGACTAAATAGATCACTATTTAGTCTTTATCCTGCTCAAGACTAAATAGTGATCACTTCCTACAACTCTAAAAATAAAATTATATGAAAATATAATATTACCAACAGCTTTCAATGGAGGAAGAAACTTGAAACTTGAAAAAAGAAGCAGAGAAGAAATTGTTGGCTTTTGAAATGAAATGCTTCAGGAAAATAAACTGAACTCACTGGAAAGAACGTAAGATTAATTCAGAAGTGCTGCAAGATTTGAATATCCCTAATTCACCAATTCTGAACACAGTTAAAAAGAATCAACTATGTTAGTTTAGTCAGACTGTGTAAATGAAACCAGACAGACTTCCTTGTTTGTCATTTGAGGCCTTCATGGAGGACAGAAGAGATAGGAAAGACCAAATTGACAAGGCATAAAGCTCTTATCCATGTCTTGAAGATGGAAGAGAAGAAGTTATGGCACTTAATGTTTCAAAATTTCTTTTCTTTTTCTTCAATTAAAATGGAAGATTCCATTTCTTTCATTAAGATTTAATGCTTTTTAATTTTTTTTAAGGTGCTACACTTTTTTTTGTATGGGGTGGGGAGAGACAAAAAATTCAGTCTAATTGCACTGAATCACTACATATCATGGGATCAGTTGAGTTAAGGTTCAAAACAGCAGGATTGTTGTTTTGAAAGTGAAATAAATAGTGGAATCTATTTGACTTTGTTTTTTATTATCCGTCTTGAAGTTATCTTTCAAAAATACATAGATTAAAGACAATCTGTTTAGAACTAACACAAATAAACAAGCTAATTTCATTTTGTGACTGCACTCAGAACAATGAAATCTTAAGTCTTACCTTAGTGCTTGCACTAGAATAAGATCTGTGAAATCATGAAGCTCCACAAAAGCATCTAATACATTCATATTATAATCATTCCTAATTGAAAGAAACAAAATTATATATATATAAATGCTTATTAATGTTTCTGAGTTGCACACTCAATAGAAATATATTAACATAATATCATAGATAATAGAGATAAATGTTTCTAATTCAATACAACCATTATATCATAATAGAATAAAAAAAAACATATACTCTTCATTATTATTAACCTGCATGGAGTCAGTAGACATCATGGAAGGCCCACTTAACTAGCAACATGTCTATCATAATGAGCCTTGATCATTTACATTTCACATTGACAATGCATTCTGGCAATGTGTTCACTCACCAACCACTATGTACACAATCTACTCTTCACACCCTACTTCATATCTTTATACACTGGTATCCAAAAGCTAAGGATGAACTACATATGAAAAAAATTTTCATGACTACATTCAAATGTGGACAGATTTATTGCCAGCATACTAATAAATTATATTACACAAAAAATGTGTTATAAAGTTAGCACAAATTACATGGCATTATGTTTTTGGCAAAAGTTACAAATTTCCTAAGGAATGTACAGTGCTTACAGAAAACTAAGGAAAGAGAGATTTCAGTATGGAATATGTCCACCCCGAACTGTGATGCAGCTCTCACAATGTTGCACCATGCTTAGCTCAAAGTGATTCAGGAGTTCTTGAGGCAAACTAATCTACTCCTCCTTCAGAGCAAGGATAAGGCCTTGTTTGTTTTCTGGGGGGAATTTCAAGCAGCAATGCATCTTAGCAATTTCACACACTTTGACTCGTCAGTCATCCAATACCATATCGTGCACTTGAACAATGATTTCTGGTGTTGTTACACTTTTTGGACGTCCTTCATGTGGATCATCTTCAAGGCTGGTACAGCCACATTTAAACTTGGCAGCCCATTTCTTAATTGTTGAAAACGAAGGAGAAGAGTGCCCATAAACTTTTATGAACTTCAAATGAATTTCTTTTGGCATTAAACCTTCTTTTATCCATATCAAGGATATGGATAAAATTGAGCACGATACTCAATTTTATCCATATCAAGGGATACCGACAACACTTTTGCTTCAGACAGCTGTATAAAACAAACTACTTGATAGAATGACTTGCAATTTCACATGGATGCTTATGACCAACTCAGAAAAAAAAATCGTGTCAACAGTGTTGCCATCTATGGTCGAGGCTGAGAACTTTTCAGACCACCCTAGTAGCTGGCATTTTTAAATCACAGGAGTGGTGGAGAATAGGAGATGTGAGTAGTGCTTATCAGTCTGGAGCTGCAGAATAATTTTTCTTTGTATTTCATTCTGCCTTTGTTCTTTTAATGGATGTTTTCTTTTAGACTTCAACTATCTTTACATGCAGCTTGGCTTCCTCTTCCTCACACACTCTCCTTTACACTGCACCCATTCACATTTACAAATGTATTTACCTTCCATGTTCTTTGTTGCTAACTGTATTAAAAAATCAAAGCGTTTTAAAGTGCATAGCAGTATATATAATTTGGCCATGGTAAATGAAGTCTTTTAGACACTTTTATTAGACAGAATAAAATAACTTGTTAATTTTTATTCTTATTCCTTCCCTCCTCTTTTACCTTGCGGTTTCGAGGATTTTTCTACATTTAATCACTACTGTATAGAGAATAAGGTGGTTAGCCCAGTGCCAATTATTAATTTTTATAGTCAATATTTTATATTGTTTTATATTAGTGTAATAGCCAAGCAAAAAAACAAGTTTCCACATGACCAAGGATTTATTTAATTATAACCTTAATTAATCAGTTCATGCTGAAGGTTATAAGTTTCTTTAGTTTTAAACTACTTAAAAGATCACAAACTTGTGTGCACTAATTTTTTATTACTGCTTTTGACTAAGGGTTTCAGTGGAAATCCCTTATAGCTTGTCATCAGAGAATAGGAAGAAACTCCTTGAATCCAATGCAATGAGACTGCATTGGATTCAATTTAATGGAGGCAATTTAATTTATTTTTAATTGTTTTCTTCATTAGAAAACAATTAAAATATCCATAATTATTTTATAGCCAAGAAGTATGTATAACAATGTTTGCCTTTGAAACTCAAGTTTCAAAAGCAACAAAGCTTATGAGAGAGAGAGATGGCCTGAAAGAAGTAATGAACAATTAGAAAGTGGCATTGTATGGAGATTCAATTATTAGAGGTGTGGTGAATAAGAAGGTGCAAAAGGTTTTTGTTTTCCTTGGGTAGAATGAGGAGAGTAATTTGAGGCATTGGATATGAGAAGCAAGCAAGCAGAACAGTTGGTACTTGTACTAGGAACAATGGGTTTGGTTGGGAAAAGAAAAATGTGAGAATGGATACCAGGACGTTGTTTAGAAGAGAAAAATAATGCTGTGGCAGGAAGGGAAGTCAGCATATTGCCCATATATGACAGATGAGCTAAGATGTAAGCAAAGATTATGAACAGTATGTTAGCTGAGCTACATGAGAAAGAAGTAAAGTTTGTGGAAGTATTTAAAAGCAAGCCATGTCTCTTATACACATGAAACTGTATAAAAGACATGCACTGCTTTTAAATGTTTTTGGTGTGAATGAAATGGAGAGGCTGTTGCTGGAAGGAAGAGTAATAACTTCAATAAACAGGTCTGAAGAATAAAGAGGTGATGAGGAGGATAAGGAAAGTAGAGCAGAATAGCATGTGAATGGAGTGAGCAGTAAAAGTGAAAGGAATGAGGGCAGGAATGCAAGAAAGGAAGAAAACAGGTGGACAGGGAGACAATGCATGAGAAATACAGAGGTAAAGTTATGAAGAACCAAGAAAGGATTAGATGGCCTGTGATGTTGGTGTGTGTGTGGGGGGGGGGGAACCATATGAATACTTATGATCAGTAGTGATAGCAAGGAATAGCCAGTAGAGGCTTATGTGCTTGTTTTTATGGCACAAGGACAGGTATGATCATACTGCACCAGTAAAGATATAGCAGCATACAAGGTAAATATAATATGATTAGCAAACTGGTAAAGATTAGAATGTAAAAAAGTTGACGTATAAAAAGTGTACAAAAATAAATGGAAAAAAGTCCATGAAGAACAAGTGTAAAAAAAGTTTGTAAAACACTGATAAAAAACAACCAGGTATGAAGCCTATAAACAAAAATAACACCGAATAAATAAAAGAATGCAAATGATCTATATACAGTGAAAAATATTGATTTTTCTGTAAAATATAAAAACAAAAGACACTTAGTGAGTATCTGAAAATCTGCTACAGTGTATATAGGACTCAGATAGATTATGAATACAGCAAAAATAAAGACTATGCTCAAAAATGTGACAAAATGAGGGCACTCAATTAAAATATGATTGATGGTTAGTCCAGGACCACAGAATACACACACACACACACACACACACACACACACACACACACACACACACACACACACACACACAGGCATGTCATTACTGCTCAATAGGAAGAAGTGTGTGATATGACCATGACCCAGGGGTAGACTGGCTCAGTAAGCAGGTGGGAATTTCTCAGTAGGCCACTGTGCAAAGGGAGATTTTTTAACCATTCTTTTTAATCATTCAAGAGTCATTTTTGTTCAGAAAATACAATCATTAAAAAAAAAATGCTTCTTAAACAGATGCTGCAAATATGATGAAAAGCACATATGACAAGTGTAATGAACGTCCTTGGGTAGAGGTTCACAAAGAGAGAGAGACGTCATATTCTCCACTATTCAAACTAGTGCACATCATTTTACAACTACAAATTGACTGTCCAGCTATTTAATATTCATTTGTTTACTTTGTGAATAATTAGAAGTATTGTTGTTACTAAATAATAGTAATAACCATTTTTGACAATGAAGCAGTCCCTTTTTAACAACTAGGCTAAATGAGGTTTTAATAAAAGGTATTAATTTACACACCTATATAAAAATTTTGAGGATAAAGATGGCAAAAACTTAGCACAAGACTTGTTCAGACAGTATACGATTAAACATGACAAGCACAAGATACTGACAACTAGTTGAGTACATTAATACATTCAGATAAACAAACAAGTGCTGAAAAGATGAATTACGCAAATTTTGGATCTGAAAGAAACAAGAATAAAGAAAAGGAGAAAAACCTGTTATACATGGTAAGCCAGCAAAATATATGATGGGTGCTGTCCTCATTAAAATGTCATCAAATGCAGATGGCCAAAAAGGAACTCTGAGATAGTTGTGTAAGTTTTTTTTTTTTTTAAATGTGTTAGGAGGAGTTTGTTTAGTTTGAGAATATATGGGAATTGGGTTAGCTTGAGAGAGTACAGAGGAGAATTTATTTTGTTTAATTACCATGAGGAGGATAGTAAATAAGTTCTTTTTGTCTTTATGGCACATTGTGTGACACTTATTGCTAGTGATTCAGAACAATGTAATATGGATTCATTTTCTTGGAAATCGATAATGGTAACCTTTCTGATTTCAGGGGTACATTTAAACTGTATTGCATGCAAGGATATCTCAGTACTGGAATATGTTGTTGTTGCTGCTGGTATGTTTTTGTTTGTGCGTTTTCTTTGTGGTAGAAAGTCAGGTATAGGAATATTATAATCCCAAGTCGGTTCTAGAGTCCTAAAGGTGCCAGCTAGTGGCCTAAATTGGGTTGTCTTGCTTTTGGGCTGATGATCTTAGAATGTAAGCTTCTCAAATTTGGGGCAGTCTCATGCACCCAAATTTGGTGAGGTTTGGGAAGTTCTTCAAAGCTGAGGCTGATTCAAGGAATAATCTTTCATACTTGTACTTGCTGGGGTGTAATAAAGTGACCTTCTTCCAGTATATTTTGTGGTGGGTGTCTAATGCACGGTCAGCAAGTCCTGAGTGGTTATATTGGTGGAACTGGATGTATTCCTTATGTTCGGATATACTGATATTGGCAGTATATATTGCAAACTGCATGGGACCTGGTATACTCCAGGTAGGTGTAGGTGAAGTGGCTGGTCTTTGATGGAGTGGATAAGAGATGCCAATTACTTATGAGGTTTGTAACTAGTTGTGAGGTCATATTTTCGTAAGATTTTTGTTAGTTTTTTGGATGTACCTCGGATATAAGGAATGATGATAGATTTAGAGTAATCACTGTTTGCTAATACATTACAATTGCTAGTAATCACTAGCAATTCTCAAAAACTCACTGGATTTTTTGAGGATTGTAGCCATTAGCTAAGAACATGTTAAGGATATGCTTAGTTCAGTAGTTAGGACATTTTATCTGAACTGATTAATTTTGCCCTGTTATATAGGGTTTTTATAACTCCATATTGTTGTGAGGGGGGAGGAGTGTTTACTACTGGTGAATGTATCTCTTATGTGTAAGTTTTCTGTAAACAGAGAAAGCCATGGATCCATCAGGTTGATGTGTAATCAGAGTGTCTAGGTAACAGAGACTTGTTGTTTTTTTCCTTTTTCAAGGTAAACTGAATCCTGGGGTGTTGATTGTTTAAGTGTGTTCAGAAATTGAGGAGTGTATCCAGGCCATGCAGCCAAATGATAAGCACATCATCCACATAGCAGAGCCAAATAGTGGGTTTATGTAGGGCACAGTTTAAGGCTTTTTCTTCAACAATCTTCATAAAGAAGTTGGCCAGGGGTAGAGAACCCCCATGGCTATCCCCCTCTATCTGTTTGTAGAATTTTCCTTGCCAAACAAAATAGCCTGAGTTCATGGTGAACTGAAGTAAGACTGAGATATCAGGAGGAAATTTAGCTTGGATAAAG
This sequence comes from Typopeltis vanoorti, assembly GCF_054136105.1. Classification (NCBI taxonomy): domain Eukaryota; kingdom Metazoa; phylum Arthropoda; class Arachnida; order Uropygi; family Thelyphonidae; genus Typopeltis; species Typopeltis vanoorti. Next base: position 4,371,976 of record NC_143551.1, on the reverse strand, counting down.
TTTAAGGTATCTTTGAGTGGGACATTGGTGAATAAGGAGGAGACATCAAAAGTGACCATTATGTTAGTGTGTTGGAGTGAGAGATTTTCTATACTGGCTTTAAAGTGGGCCGAGTTTTTTTATATGTGAAGGTGCGTTGCCAGTATATTGTGCGATTACTTTGACTAAATGTTTGGCTAATTTGTATGTGGGAGAATCAACGTCATCCACAATGGAACGTAATGGTACATTTTGCTTATGGATTTTTGGTAGTCCATATATCCAGGGGTGGAGGGTCTAGAGTTAAAAGGTTTTGGTCTGTCAGTCACTTCTACAGCCCAAGAGGTAACCTTCTTAAGGAGCCTATGGATTGATCTGATTTGGAAGCTGGTGGGATCACATTCTATAGGTAAATAGGTAGACCGATCTAAAAGTAAAGAGGCAAGCTTACCTGTGTAATCTGATTGGTTTAGAACCACAGTGTCATTTCCCTTATCCACTTTAGTAATTATTATTTTTCTGTTGTTTTTCATTTCATTTCTTGCAGAACTTTGAATTTATCTTTTGATAGGTTGCTTTTTGATGGTTTGGCTTGAGTAAGCACACTGGCTACATCCAGTATGATACTGTTGGAAATATGGTTAGAAAGGCTGCAGATACCTTGTTCTCCCTGTATCATAATTTCTTCTGCTTAAAATTTCTTTTTAAGCAAGATCTGATATTCCTAGAGAGGAATATCAAATCTAGATTATTCTTCCAAATTATCAAACCATGGATCATATGCCAGGAAAAAAATAATAATAATCAGACAAGCCTAAACTATATTATCATTTTCAGCTCCCAAGGGTTTATTTTAAAATTTAAATGAACAAATAAAATTTAAGCATTTTACCTTTCTCCCAAATAATCTCCAATTGCAGTTTTGTTTAATCCTTCACCTTTGTATAAAAACTGTGCTATATCTTCAGGGGTGTTCATTAATAAACCATGTTCAATAAGATATTCAATACCCTAAAAAGAAAATTAAATGTAATGAACTATTTTCTGGAAATTTAGTTATGAGTTTCTTTTAGATTAAGACTACTTTTAACATTTTCATGAAGTTGTTTAATTAATATTTTAACCTTCCTACAGGAAGGATCATTAAATTTATAATTTCAATATGACTCTGTTTCCAATTAATTTATTAAACTACTTCTGAATGCTAAAAACAGAAATTATCTTAAAAATAAAGATTACCTTACTCAAGGAAGTAGAGAATCTCATTACAGAGAGAGAGAGTGAGGGAGGGTGGAAGCTTTTACAAGCATCCATCCATGCCTTGTGGGATTTGAACATAACAGACAATGGTAAACAAGAATTTTTTCTTTTTTTTTTTTTAAACCAACTATAAAAGTAGTAATAAACAAATTTTAAGCATGTTTTCATTTAATATAAGTTAATAGTTTCAATGTTTAAGTGTCTGTCTGAAGTCCTAAATGGCACCACTAGTGGACTGAATTAGGTAGTCTTGGTCTTTGAGCAAATTTGGAACATGAGCCTGCCATAAATTTGCTTCCCAAATTTATGGCAGGCTCATGTTCCAAATTTGTTAAGGTTTGGAAAGTTTTTCAGGGCTGAAGCAGATTCGAGGAACAGCCTTTCATATTTGTATTTGCCGCAGTGTAACAGAGTGGCCTTCTTCCAGAGTCTCTTATGGCGGGTGTCCAAAGCACGGTTAGTAAGTCCTTAGTGGCTGTAATTTTTTATTTATTTTTATGTTTTGAGCCCATACACGAGAGGTTGGTTGATTAACCTATAGTACATTAGTACCACGTATGAGTAACATACTTGTAATGGTGGAACCAGATGTAGTCCTTGTGTTCAGAAATTCTGATATTGGCTATCCTGTCTCTTTGGCCATAGTGCGACAGTTTGCAACTGCAAAGGACCTGGTAGATCTAGGGAACGTGGCTGGTCTTTGGAAGCAAATAAGGGATGCCAATTTTCTATCTGGTCTTTAAGAGGTTGTATGGTTGTATTTTGTTAGGATTTTTGTCAATTTTTTGGATGTGCCCCAATATATGGAATGGTGATAGATAATGAGTAATCTCTACTCTGAAGGGGAAGGGAGATTGTGGTTACGGGGTTTTAATATATTTTGGTGATTGTAGCTATTGTTGAGAATATGATCAAGTTAAGTAGTCAGGGCACTGCAATAAGAACTGATTAATTTTGTCCTGTTAAATCCCATATTGTTGGTAAGGAGTGGGGTGTGACTGCTGGTGAACGTATTTACTTCTATGTGTAGGTTTTCTGTAAACGGAGAATACCAGGGATCCATCAAGCTAGCATGTAATCAGATTGTCTAGGAGTGGAAGACTGTTGTTTTCCTTTTCTAAGGTAAACTGGATCCTGGAGTGTTGATTGTTAAACGTGTTAAGAAACTGATATTGCAGAGTCTCAATGTAAATACAACTGTGGCATTAGATGGGATAACAGCTAGGGTTTTGCAAGAATGTGCAAGGGAACCTGGTCAAAGGAAATGCCTTTGATCAGGTTCTTTAATTTAAGTCTCAGCTCTGGTAGAGTTCCAAGGAGTGGAAAGAGGGCAAACTAATTCCATTGCATAAGTGAGGTTATAAGATTGCAGTAACAAATTATAGACTAATGCAGTGGTGGCTGGTGAAATTTTAAGTGGGGTGCTACCTATACAAAATAAAAAAAATAATAATTTTTTCCCCTAATTTATTTATTAGTATAATTTATTAATTAGTAACCAATTTATTTATTAATAAATTGGTTACTAATTAGGGAAAAAAATTATTTTTATTATTTTGTATAGGCAGCACCCCCACTTAAAATTTCACCAGCCGCCACTGGACTAATGAGTATCTCAGGCATGGTGGTTAAAGTACTAGTAAAATTGGTCTAAAAGAGACATGGTTGTTGAACACACTAACAAGGAGGGATAGAGAGGTCATTATTCCCCTATATAAGGCTTTAATAAGCCACATCTGGACTCCAGGATTCCATAGGGATGAAAAAGTGGTGGAGAGGATCCAGAGGTGAGTGATAAAGATTGTGGCAGGTCTATGGAATGCTCCCTATGAGAATAGATTAACAGTCTGTAGGTTTCAAAAATTAGCTGATAGACTAAAAAGAAGAGACATGATAGTAGATTTAAGTTATTCAAGGGATTTTATACAACTGACACTGAAGATTTTTTTCAGTAGCAAGAAGGGAGTCCACAAAGTGGTCATAAGTGGATGTTGTATAAGAGTATGGTTTTTGCTTGGATGGTGGTGAATGGGTAGAATGAGTTAATGGAGAAGTATGATTAGTATTGTGTGATGATGGCTAGTGTGAATAAATGGATCTCTCATTATGAATTTTTTACTCCATTGAAACCTGTATAATAATAATAATTGTGTACAAACAAACAAATAATAAATTGTTTAATTATTTCTCTTCGTGCTGTAGTTATTACATTAAAATGTATTATGAGTGTAAACCAGCACCTAAGCCTAAATACTCATTTGCTTACATATTGCTTTAGTCATGTCACAAATTGTTATGCTTGGAAAACACAGCTATATTGTTGCTGACACTGCTCCATTATGCTTCTGATAATGGAATTACCATATCCTTTTTCATTCCTCCCACCACCCCCCCTTCCTGCACAAGTTTTGTTTCCTTTCCTGCTATTTAGAATTTTTGGCCAAATGGATAATCACTGCTTAAATCCCCCCCACACCTCACCTTTATTAAATGATTATGCTATTCAAACCTGATACTCAATAAACTAAACTCAGCATTTTTGACCATCATCTCCATTCTCACACTCACTTGCTTGAAACATATCTGCATGCAAGCATACACACACATGTTTCAAGCAAGTGAGTGTGAGAATGGAGATGATGGTAAAAAAAATGCTGAGTTAAGTTTGTTGGGTATCAAAACTTGGTTTGAATAGCATAATCATTTAATAAAGGTGAGGGTGGTTTAAGCAATGATTAGGACTTCTTGGCCAAAAATTCTAAATAGCAGGAAAGGAAACAAAACATGTGCAGGAAGAGGGTGGTGGGAGAAATGAAAAAGGATATGGCAATTCCATTATCAGAAGCATAATGGAGCAGTGTCGGCAACAAAGCCATGTTTTCCAGGCATAACAATTTGGGACATGACCAAAGCAATATGCAAGCAAATGAGTATTTAGGCTTAGGTGCTGGTTTACACTCATAATACATTTTAATGTAATAACTACAGCATGAAGAGAAATAATTACTCTACTACTCAACCAGGCTTAATGGCTGTAGTTCTGCTGCTTTTCACTTTCAACTTCTCACTAAAGAACACTTTATCCAAACACTTAACTACAAATCCATCATTCATCTATCAAATCACTGCATACATCTACTAACTACTCCTTCCACTGCTCTTCCTCACAATTCAATCCTATCAAAGCATGGCAAAAAAACTTTAATCCTAACAATTATATATTTGGTTTAATCCTTTATCCAAGTGTAAGCAAAGAAAGTTTGTGACTGAAATATTTTCAGGACTGGGGCAACTCGTGGTAAAGGTGGTATAAGTTCTGATCACTTGCCTTAGTATCCCATAATGCAAAGCACATAACCTTATGGGTATGCATAATCATTATGGAAAGGATCACTACCCAGACCAGTTTCGACCTTTATTGAGGTCTCGTCAGTAGGAGCTAGACCCAGAGGTGGTGATACTAAGGTGAAATTAATGCACAAGTCATATCACCATATACCAATTGCTAAAAGGTGTACACCTTATTATTAAAATTCTCTGGATTAGAGGTAGTTGATGGACGTTTTTTTAATTGGCCATGCTACCAATTACATATTTGGTTTAATCCTCTATCCAAGCGTAAGCATACAAAGTTTGACCGTAAAATATTTTCCAGACTGGGGCAAATCGTGGTAAAGGTGGTATAAGTTCTGATCACTTGCCTTAGTATCCCATTTTAATCTTAACGCTCACTCTTCTTCCAATAACACTTTCATATTGTCTCGCATTCCAAGGTTTAAGTAAACTTTTACAATCAAATTAGTTTGCAAGAAGTAACTCCAACTTTAAGTTAACACAACAGCAAAAGCTATGCTACATTCAGTTTCTTTGAAAAAAGAAACTATTTGAATAATAATAAAAAAACAAAGGAATTAAAGTATCACCTTCTTTGGATCCATATTGAACTTCTTTTTTCCTATTGACAATTGTTTAGATTTTGTATTTGATTTGCTGAAGAAGAAAAAAAAATCTGTTAAAAATATTTTGAATCATAAAAATAATCAGTATATAAAATAACTAAACTGATACTGTGATTTCACCTAAATCATTTATTGTAAATCATTCAATAAACAATAGCATGCAATAATAGATCTAGCTCTGAAAAAGAAATGCAAGATAACTGAAATATTTCTCCACAAGCTGGATGTAATCATTATCATCACTTCTGGGTCCAATAAGCACTGGTGTCTGATGCAATTTTCTTCTTCTTCTTCTTATTATTATTTGACACCACCAAGGAGTCCAAGGCCTCATCGAGGGGGGGGGGGCACCTGTTCTACAACTCTGTCTCCACTACTAAATCCACCAACTGACCACAACTACACCAACGCCATCTACCGCCGACCACCACCACTAGTATTTCCACAAACACTCACAAACATCCATGCCCATGGCGGGATTCGAACCCACAGCCTTTTGGCTGGAGAGTGGATACGCTAACCACTCGGCCAGCCAGGACATTATTATCTGTCCATTGCTGGGCTACACTACTGCAAATTCTCTGTGTTCTTTATATCACCTATCCAGTCTCTTTGGGGTCATTTCCTCCTGTTTATGCTGTCCATTTATCAAACATCAAGTTTTTTAATCTTGTGTTTGTCATCTGGCCCTGCAGACATGTCTAAAAAAAGTTTTTTAATTATTTCCTGCATTAGATTCTCATTCACTTATCCACTGCCTGAATATAAATACTTTGCAAAATTTCCATACTGAATTTTATTCAATATTCCAGTAATATATATATTTCACAAATAAAAATGAATGTATGTAATATACAGGTAAACCTCGATACATGCATTTATGTTTTAAAGGAAAACAGGAACATAAATGGCAAATTAAATATAATCATCATCATCAAATTCATGACATTTACCCTCCAGGGGTGTACAGGATATGATAGTACTACATGAAAAATTTATATCATTACTAATTTCCTATCTACAATTTTCCTCCAAATCAATCTGTTACCTGTCAAGACTCCAACCTCATCAGATCTTATATTTCTATCTTCTAAGGCATTTTTACCATATCAAACCACATATACTTGTTCTTCCTCTGAGTCTTTTTCCTGCCAAAATGGCAGAGAACACTTGTTTTGCTAATCTTTCCTCTCAAATTCCATTTAAGTGACCATACCACCCGAGATTAGCTTTAGTAACACATTCCTGGATGCTAACAATGTCAAGTTCTTTCCTAATATCCTCGTTTTTAATATGACATTGCAATTAATGCCATCTGTTCATGACTCTAATCTTTCTCAGGGCTCTCATATCTACGGTTTCTAGTCTTTGGTCAAGTGTTTTACTTCTAACCCAGCTATCAGATCCACAAGTTAAAATTGGTTTGAACACTGTCCTGTATACAGCTAATTTAGTGTTTTGACTAATTTCTCTCTTATTCCATATAAATTTATTCAGTAATTTTCATAAAAATACCAGCTTTGTTGATTCTGTTGTCTATTTCCATATTTAATTTACCATCTTCGCTATTTGGTATAGATGAATATAGAGTTTATATATATGTATATATACATTTAGTGTTTATATATATATATATAATACAGTGTTTATATAGCATTTATATATAATTAACAATTACTTTAGTAGTTCCTCGGCAGTAAGGAATGATAGCAGATTCAGCTGCAATCGCAAATGGCATGTCACCAAGTCCTCCATCATTTAAGAACTCTATTATAAGTAATATAATAAGGGACTTTATGGCATGCAGTGCTTGCACCATGTATGCGCCTCGGGAGTTGGATATGTGGCTGGTGAGAGAGGGTGGAGTGCGTATGTGCACAAAATGCAGGCAGTGAGAGGAAAGAAATGATTTAGATATATCGATAACTGACCTAGTTGCTCCAGGAAAGGGAAATGAATGTCGGAAGACGAGTAGTGTGATAGGAGAGCATGAAGAAAAAAATATGAATGAGAAAATAATAGTCGATAGTGTTGAAGGCATGAGTGACTGTGAGAGTTTCGGAGATGGTTTTGTTTGGGAGAATGAATTCGATTAAGAGTGACTGACTTGCAGAGAGAGAGATAGATGAGCTGAAATAGGAGGTGGAAATGTCTTGTGAATGAGATGAGGTATGAAAGATGAGATTAGGAGAATGAAAGATATAAATGCAAGGCGAATCAGAGTAGAGGGAGAGAGAGAGTTTTGGGAATGATAGAAGAGGAGAGAATGGAAACAGTAGGAGAGAGGGAATGAGAGAGCGGTATAGGAATGCTACAAGAGGAGAGAATGGAAACAGTAGGAGATAGGGTAGAAGAGACAGTTATGGGAATGATAGAGGATGGGAGAATAGAAACAGTCAGAGAGAGAGAGAGAGAGAGAGAGAGGGAATGAGAAAAATGCAAGGGAGTGCTGGAACCAGGGACAGAATGATGCAAGGACAGCAAGTAAGTAGGGGAACACAGGGAGAAAGAGTTAGAGGAGAGAGAGAGAGAGAGAGAGGGATGCAGGTGAGCAATCAAGTAACAGAGTGGTTAGAGGTGTGATGTATGGAGACTCGATGATCTCTGGTGTGCAAGATAGGATGCCAGAGGTGTGTTTGCCTGGAGGGATGATAGAAAATGTGGCTATGACAATTAAGAGGGGTGAAAGGATGGATGAAATGATTGTGATGGTGGGTACGAATGACTTGAGAGGGAGTGTAAATTGGGTGGCGAGAGATCTGAGATTCTTGCTTGAAGTTGTGCAAAAGAAAACGCAGAGAGGGAAGATTCTGTGTGTATTGCTCAGTTATGATAGTGATGAGCTGAGCAGAAGAGCAGCAATACTCACTCAAATAATAGCCAGAATGTATAAGAAGACAGGATTGTAATCCTTTCTTTTAGAGTTACACGGTGATCAGCATTCATTTTAAAAATTTATGGAATTTACAACCGTGTTAAAAAACTTTTTTGTTATCCCGCCGTTTCAATCTACACAGCAAGTTCATCATCTGGAGCATACATCAATATTATTATTATTATTATTATTATTATTAAACAAGACCTCATGGAGTCAAAGACTCATCTAGGAGGTCCTTTTATCTCACACACATCTCATCATACCGGGTCTTAAACACATTCAAACTCCTTGCAGACACCACACTCTCAGGCAAGGCATTCCAATCATTCACAACTCTGCACGAAAAAAACCTGCCTCTCACTCCCCTACTCACACCCTCTTTATACAGTTTCCAGGGATGACCTCTGGTTCTCCCCTGATCTCCCACTATTCGCTGTAGAACTTCTCCACCATTGATCCTATAGCAACCCCTTACTAACTTGTAGGTCTCTATCATATCTCCCCTCTTCCTTCTCTCCACTAGTCTCTGCAAATTACATCTTTTCAATCTTTCCTCATACTCGACATTCCAGAGGTCAGAAACTACCTTAGTCAGTCGCCTTTGGACCCTTTCCAACATCTCTTCATCCTTCTGAAAACCAGGTGACCAAATCTGGGCACAATAGTCCATGTGTGGCCTAATCAAAGCCTTATACAATGGAACAAGAATCTCCCTACTTCTACACGTCAGTGTCCTCCTCATCATTCCCAGAAGTCTTTATGTTGTCTTCACAATTTTGGCGATGTGACCCCTAAATTTTAGATCCTTATCCACTATCACTCCCAGATCTCTTATTTCCTCTACTTCCAACAATATATTCTTACCAAGCATAAATTCTGCATCCCATCTTTGTTTTCCAAATTTTAAAACCTTACATTTTGCAACATTGAACTCACATCCCCATTTGCTTGCCCAATCAATCAATTTATTCAAGTCTTCTTGCAAGGCCACAACATCTTCACTACTCTTTATGGTTCGTCCCAACTTTGCATCATCTGCAAACAACTGAATATCTCCATCCAAATCTTCGCCAATATCATTAATATACAAGTTAAATAGTAATGGCCCTAAAACAGATCCCTGAGGCACTCCACTAGTGACTTTCCTTTTCCTGGATATTGCACCCCCATACACAACTTGTTGATACCTATCAGATAGCCAGTCACCAATCCAATGCACTAATCTAATATCCAACCCCATCTGCTCTAGTTTGACTGTCAACTTATCATGAGGCACTCTATCAAAAGCTTTTGCGAAATCCAAGTATATTACTGTGTATCCTTCTCCTCTGTCCAAGGAAGCAGTCACTTTATTGTAATAAGTAAGTAGATTACTAAAACACGACCTCCCTTTAGCAAATCCATGCTGTCCATCAAAGATTATACCATTGTTGTCAACCCAACTCTGGATTCTAGTTCTCACAAGCTTCTCCAACAACTTAACCACAACACCCGACACACAGATAGGCCTATAGTTTGATGCTTGAGTTCGATCACCTCCTTTATGAAGTGGCACAATCTTGCCCTCCTTCCACTCTTTAGGGACTTGACCAAGTGCAAGACTCGTATTAAAAAAATATGTCAAGGCAGGTGTCAACTCTCTGGCACATTCCTTCAGAATACGCGGTGATATATTATCAAGTCCCACAGCCTTATTTACATCTAGTTTACTCAACTCCCCAAACACCTCTTGCTCACTTACAGTCAGTCTCTCCTCCCCATCATCAACTGCTCTTAATCTCTCCATGAAGTCACATTCACAAGATTGAAAGATCTTTATGAACTGCTCATTAAGTATCTCCACCACACATTCTGCAACAGCTGTCTTTATACCATTTCCTCCAATCAATGTCATCCTTCCATAATCATTCTTTCTTTTGCTGGCTACATATCGAAAGAACTCCCTAGGATTCTTTTTAGCTTCATTAGCTAACTGCTGTTCATACCTCTCTTTAGCTACTCTCACCAACCAAGTCACTCTCCTTGCCTGGTCTTTGTAGAACTCATGAAATTGGTTACTTCCACTTCTCTTATGCTGCCTCCACAATGCCCTTTTTCTCTGTATTGCATGCTTAATCTCTTTATTCATACAAGACAATATACAAGACAAGCTGAGTTACATTACTAACTGTAAGCTAAAAAAACAATGCTTTGATCACATGTTATTCTACTGCCATGACCTCTAGGGAAAAAAAAAAAAAATTACATCAAGCTAAATTCTATTTACAATGACAGGAATAAACATTCTTTCAGTAAAAATGATGTCCTATTTTTAGTATTATAATTCTTATTTCTGCTTTTAAGATACTGGATTTTTAACAATCCTGTTTATAGTTGTTCTTCGTGAGGAAGTGGGTTGAATATATACTTTCCATATGTTTGGGATTTTTAGACCATCGTTATTGTTCCGATTCGGGTGATCGATAATAATAACCGCACATGCTTCCTTAAATTTCCATTCATACCATGTTTTAGTGCGATGTAGAGAGTTAGTGCTTTTCCAGTCTATTCAAGGCATGATCAGAAAGGCCAGCTTCATGATAATTATTATATTTAATGTATCGTTTCTGTTCTTTTTGTCTGATAGAAATTGTGCGTCCTGTTTCTCCCATATATGGTATGTTGCAAGTACAATAAATCTGGTATACTCCAGGGTGGACAAGGTGGGCTAGTGGAGGGAGTGGGTGAGTTAAGCAAGCTTTTTAATTTTGAAGGTGGCTTTGAGGTTGTATTTTTGTAGTACTCTGTTTATTTTGTCTGATGTTCCTTTAATGTAGGGAATGGTTATAGTTTTATTGTAGTCTGGTTTGTCTTTGTTTTTTTTTTTTGAGGTTTTGTAAAGAATTTTGTTAATAGTGTTTAGGCTGTATCCTTTTTTTTTGCAAAGTATTAATGATAATTTTAAATTCGTCTTTCAGTGCCTGTTCGTTGGAACAGATCGTCTGGGCCGTGTTTTTTAGCGTGTTGATGACACCTACTTTTTGTGTTGGGTGGTGGTAGGAGTTTATATGTATATATTGTCTCGTATGCGTCGGTTTCCGGTAAACAGTGAAGGAAAGATTGCCAGAGGAAAGACGTGTGACAAGTATATCCAGAAATGGAAGTATCTTGCGTTTTTCAATTTCAATTGTATGCGTTTGTGTTGTTTAGGTGGTTAAGGAATGTGTTTAATGTCTGGCGACCGTGTGACCAGATTGCGAAAACATTGTCAACATATCTAAGCCAGGCTTTGGGTTTTAGAGGGGAGAAACCTAAGGCAAGGTGTTCAAAATGTTCCATGTAAAAGTTAGCAATAGGGGGGGGGGGATAATGGCGAGCCCATGGCTGTGCCTTCTTTTTGTAAGTAGACGGCGTTTTGCGATACAAAATAACCCGACCGTAATACATGCAAAAATAGCGCCGTGATTTTGTTCTGTAGGAGAAGTATTGTGTCATTGATTGGAACATTTGTGAAGAGGGCAGACTGTGAAAACTGACTAATAAATCATCTTTTTCTAATGTAATGTCTTTGATAGTGTTTATAAAGTGTTGTGTGTTTTTCATATTTTTGAGTGTTGCCACTAATTTTTTGGCTAAGTGATACGTCAGGCTATCAAATCCTTCAAGTATAGGTCTTAATAGTGTGTTTTCTTTGTGAATTTTCGGTAGTCCATAAATTCTTGGGGAGCACGCATAGTGAGGAAATAGTTTTTTGACTGTATCTTCGGGCCATGTGGTAATCGACTTAAGTAGTTTCTCTGTTTTTGTTTTTTATTCTGTTGGTTGGATTGTAGTTAACTAATTGGTATGTGTTATTGTCAGAGACCAGCAGATTCATTTTTTCTACGTAAGTGGTATGGTTTAAAATAACGGTGCCATTTCTTTTATCAGCTCTGGTTATTATTATGTTTGGATTTGTTTTAAGTGATTTCATCGCTGTTAATTCGTGTTTAGTAATGTTGCTTGTTATTGTTTTGTTATGATTTTAAATGTTGGCAGTTTCTAAATGTATTTTGTCTGCCATGTTATTAGGATGAATCTTAGGCCTCTTTCAATATTATCACATAAATTCAAGTTTGTTTATCGATTTCGGTGCTATAGCAAAATTTAAACCTTTGTTAAGTATAGAGATTTCGTCTTTGTTTAGATCGTGGTTTTTTGCTATAGCACCGAAATCGATAAACAAACTTGAATTTATGTCTAATATTGAAAGAGGCCTAAGATTCATCCCTAATAACATAGCAGACAAAATACAACTATAAACAGGACTGTAAAAATTCCAGTATCTTAAAAGCAAAAATAAGAATTGTAATACTAAAAATAGGACATCTTTGTTTCTGAAAGAAAACCATCTGAAAGAATGTTTATTCCTGTCATTGTAAATAGAATTTAGCTTGATGAAATTTGTAAATTTTTTTTTCACTAGAGGTCATGCCAGTAGAATAACGTGATCAAACCATTGTTTCTTTAGCTTACAGTTAATAATGTAACTCAGCTTGTCTTGTATATTGATGTATGCTCCAGATGATGATCTTGCTGTGTAGATCGAAATGTCGGGATAATAAAAAAGTTTTTTTAACACGGTTGTAAATTCCATAAATTTTTAAAATGAATGCTGATCACTGTGTAACTCTAAAAGAAAGAATTACAATAATTCATGGAGATTCGACCCACAAGCGATGCAATCAATACGGTAAGCTGAAGATTCAAGTTTCAAATTTGATCAATCAACTGGCTTTTTTTAAAACGGTGTAGGGACAGCAATATCACTCCTAATTGCATCAGGCTAAAGAGAAAATTCACCTCAACAAAAGTGCAATGAATATACTACCGTGGAGAAAGCAGTTCTCAGAGAGCAGATCCAAGCTACCAGAAAGAACCTAGCCTCTACACAAAACCAGCTACTAAAAGAAAAGACTGAACTTTCAAGCTACATAAATGAAGATATCTGGATGATCCTAGAAAAGATATTAGGGACAACACAGCAAACCACATCCTCCTAACGAAGAAAGGAAACCTAATTTCCAAATTCCAAAGACTAAAAGAACAACAAAACCAGCCGCCATATTCAAAGTTCGCTACAGTGAACAACAACCAATCAACCAGAAGCAAGAAACAACAGGAGCCACCAATCACTCACAGGTATCAATAACACAGTCAACCTATCTAACTACGCTCTAAACAAAGACAAAATCTTTATACTTAACAAAGGTTTAAATTTTGCTATAGCACCGAAATTGATAAACAAACTTGAATTTATGTGTAATACTGAAAGATGCCTAAGATTCATCCCTAACAACATAGCAGACAAAATACGTTAGAAACTGCGAACATTTTAAATCATAACAAAACAATAACAAGCAACATTACTAAACATGAATAAACAGCGATAAAATCACTTAAAACAAATCCGAATATAGTAATAACCAGAGCTGATAAAGGAAATGGCACCGTTATTTTAAACCGTACCACTTATGTAGAAAAAATGAATCTGCTGGTCTCTGACAATAACACATACCAATTAATTAACTACAATCCAACCTACAGAATAAAAAACAAAACAGAGAAACTACTTAATTCAATTACCACATGGACCGAAGAGACGGTCAAAAAACTATTTCCTCACTACACGTGCTCCCCAAGAATTTCTGGGCTACCGAAAATACACAAAGAAAACACACCGTTAAGACTTATAGTTGACGGAATTGATAGCCTAACGTATCACTTAGCCAAAAAAAATTAGTGGCAACATTCAAGGTTGGTAGGTCATTCCCCCTCCTATATCCTTTACATTCCCCCTCCTATATCCATTGCCTTTACACACAACACTTCATAAACACTATCAAAGACATTACATTAGAAAAAGATGATTTATTAGTCAGTTTTGACGTCTCTGCCCTCTTCACAAATGTCCCAATCAATGACACAATCCTTCTCCTACAGAACAAATTCCCTCCAGATATCACGGCGCTATTTTTGCATGCATTACGGTTGGGTTATTTTGTATGGCAAAACGCCTTCTACTTACAAAAAAAAGGTACACAGCCATGGGCTCACCATTATACCCCCCTATTGCTAACTTTTACATGGAACATTTTGAACAACTTGCCTTAGGTTCCTCCCCTCTAAAACCCAAAGTCTGGCTTAGATATGTTGACAATGTTTTCGTGATCTGGTCACATGGCCGCCAGACATTAGACATATTCCTTAGCCACCTGAACAAACAACACAAATGCATACAATTCACAATTGAAATTGAAAAACACAAGATACTTCCATTTCTGGATACACTTGTCACACGTCTTCCTTCTGGCAATCTTTCCTTCTGTTATATTCATTTATATATATATTTTTATTGATTTATACTTACTTCGTTTACTTGATTATATCCTATCTTATTCAAAACCTTATTCACTTAAAATCCTGTCGATTTATCCATTTGTTATATTTGTTGTTATATTGGATTTCTCTCTCTATACTTATTTTTTATATGTTTCATTTAACTCTATTATCTTTTCTTGTGTATAGCCTAACTAGATTCCACCTAGGGATATTTCCTTTTCAGATACTGGCAAATTTATATTTATACTGCGCCAGCCAGTATCCTATGACAGGAATTTATTCAAGTTCATGAAAATATTCCTAGATTCACTGGCATACACTCTAACACTCACTTAAATATTAAATTCCCAGATGAGTCTTTGACTCCATGAGGTCTTGTTTAATAATAATAAAAAATAGATATCGGTACTTTGCAGTCGTGACCAATGATCTATTATTTAAACATATATATCTAAAATTTCTCCCGCTATGGTTCTAATTTTATAAGTGGTAATTTGATATCTCGAATTCAGGCATGACTCAGGCATATGCAATAAAACATGTTTATTGGAACTAAATGACAATTACAACTAAATTGAATCAAATTACTAAAACTTCTAAATCACTTGCTAAGTTAAATCTCATGCTAAGATAATTAAACAATTCTAAATTAATCAAGTTCACCTAGACAGATCAAATTGTTAATCATACAGAACAATAGAAAGCAATGACTATATTACACTAAATTAAGATTCTCTCATGCATGCTATTCATAGAGTACATACTATACAATTTGTTGCTTTCTCAGTTGAGGTTATCTACTAAACAAAATACACTTATTACTTCAATCACATACAATTAGATTCGTTCCAGACAATTCTTTGTTCAACAGAATTTTGCTGTCTCAAATACGAAATCTTATCCAAGTTCTCTAAAGGATTGTCGACATTACTTAATCAAACATAAATTTCAATCTTCTATCACTTCCGTAACATACAACAAAGATCTCTACATTACTCAGTTCTTTCCGAAGGTCTATTAACACGTTCATTGCCAAGCTGAAAATTGGAATTTTGTGTGGTGGCCATTTTTTTTTTTACTCGATAGCGACGTCCACGCGATAACGCATGATCGGCCGACCGGTGAGAACTCACATCATGCGATATTGCGTGATTGGCGATGAACGTGTTAACTACCACGTGTTGTTATGGTCATACTTTGATCGGCTATCTCAGCGCCTGGCTTTTGGCTACGTCATCCTTTCTACTGCTGCCGGACTCTAACTATTTTCTTCTGCAACTGAGGGCTATCTCCGCTCCTTTCTGAGGGGACATCCAGCGGCTGCACGATTTCTGCATAAGCTGATGATTCGCATATGGCTCAGTGTGGAATCTTATTCAGCATAATCAGGAAAACGGCCTGCTGTCCGACATCACAGAACCCTGACTCGTCCTTTCTCCGACCACCGGTCAAGAATCCTCGAGATGAAATCCGGAACAAAAAGTCCTCGCAATATGTCGTGCATTGCCTTATATTCTATGTTCCAGTGCCCTCTTTTTGTTGTATCCTTTTTTTCGCAAGACCCTTAGTTTCAATACCCTTAAGATGATTCCTACTCTCCGTATTGCTGTTAGGTGCTGTCTTCGAGGAAAGCGTGCTTATGTTATTTTCCACGTACGCTGTAGCCTCCGGCGTTACAACCAATACATGCATTTCAGACGCGACCTTTGCACTGTTACTCATGACCGGTCTGTCGACTTACGTTATTTGAGACAGCTTAATAGGACACAATTTTAACCTAATATTTCTTTTACATGGAATCATTAATTTGTACACAATTCTCTAGTTTAGTTTTCTGTTTTTGAATACAAATATTTCTAATACAATTCACATATTAATATGCATTCTCTTATACAACAAACAAGGTCTTATTACTTTCTGCTGGTGTGCAGGTATTATTTCAAATTAGTTAGAATTTTCATGCTAGATTCTGAATGAACAACTTCTTAGAAAATCTTCCATTCAGGATCTAACACTTCACTGTTTACCGGAAACCGACACATACGGGACAATATATGCATATAAACTCCTACCACCACCAAACACAAAAACTATGTGTCATCAACACTCTAAAAAACAGGACTCAGACGATCTGTTCCAACGAACAGGCACTGAAAGACGAATTTAAAATTATCATTAATACTTTGCAAAAAAACGGATACAGCCTAAACACTATTAACAAAATTCTCTACAAAACCTCAATGAAAAACAAAGACAAACTGGACTACAGTAAAACTATAACCATTCCCTACATTAAAAGAACATCAGACAAAATAAACAGAGTACTACAAAAATACAACCTCAAAGCTCAAGCCTCCTGCAAAATTAAAAAGCTTGCTCAACTCACCCACTCCATCCACTAACCCACCCTGGAGTATACCGGATTTATTGTACTTGCAACACACCATATATAGGAGAAACAGGACGCACAATTCCTATCAGACAAAAAGAACAGAAACGACATATTAAATATAATTATTATGGTGAAGCTGGCCTTTCTGATCATGCCTTGAAAACCTTACACAGAATTGACTGGAAAAGCACTAGCTGTCTACATCGCACTAAAACATCGTATGAACGGAAATTTAAGAAAGCATGTCAGATTATTATCAACCACACCAATCTGAACAATAATGATGGTCTAAAAATCCCAAACATATGGAAAGTATATATTCGACCCACTTCCTCACTAAGAACAACTATAAACAGGACTGTAAAAAATCCAGTATTCTTATTTTTGAAAGCAAAAGCAAAAGTAAGAATTGTAATGCTAAAAATAGGACATCATTGTTTCTGAAAGAATGTTTATTCCTGTTCATTGTAAATAGAATTCAGCTTGATGTAATTTGTAAATTTTTTTTTTTTTTTCACTAGAGGTCATGCCAGTGGAATAACATGTGATCAAAGCATTGTTTCTTGCTTACAGTTAATAATGTAACTCAGCTTGTCTTGTATATTGATGTATTATGCTCCAGATGATGATCTTGCTGTAAAGATCGAAACGTCGGGATAATAAAAAAGTTTTTTAACACGGTTGTAAATTACATAAATTTTTAAAATGAGAGAGGATTGGAATATGCGGATGCTTGGAGGGCGTTTGAGGACGGAAGGGAACTGTATGCTAGAGACTGCTTGCGTTTGAATGAGGAAGGATGAAGGCATCGGATGATTGATAGGAAATTGAAATTCAGGGAGCATATTGCAAAGGTGGTGAGGGTAACTCAGAGGATGCTGAACTGCAGAGATAAAAGCGTTATCATTCCATTGTATAAGACTCTGATCAGACCATACTTAGACTACTGTTCTCAGATTTGGTCCCCAGGATTTGAAGGGGATAAATTTACTGTGGAAAGGGTACAGAGGCAGACAACAAAGATGGCAGGACTGTACAATATGAGTTATGAGGATCGACTGAGGGAATGTGGACTGCAGAGTTTGGTGGATAGAAGAAGGAGAGGTGATATGATCGAGACTTTAAGTCAGGGTAGACAATGTGTACCCTGATTTAAGTCAGTTACAGGGTAGACATTGGAGAGTTCTTTCACTTGGTGGAATGGCAGGAAAGAGCGATGACAAGGGGCCATCCCTGGAAGTTAAGAAAGGAGGCTGTCCACAGGAGAGTGAGGAGTGGTTTCTTTGGTGGAGGGTGGTTGAACCTTGGAATGCATTGCCTGAGAGAGTGGTTGGAGTGGGAACAGTCTATGGGTTCAAGGAGTGGTATGATAAACTTTGTGTTTCCTAAAAACGACCTCCCACGAGTCTTTTGACTCCATGGAGGCCTGGATAATAATAATAATAATAAAAATAATAACAATAATCTTCATTAAAAATCGTGCCTAAGTAGCAAATGTTTTACTTGTTCTATAGGTTCTCCATTCACAATGCAGTTGATATTTTCAACGTTTCTGCCTGTTTTCATTGTCTTTGTCTTTTTAATGCTGACCTTCATACCATAGCTATTACAACAGTTATTCAATTTAGTCAGGGAATCTTGTAGACTTATAGCAGATTTATTTAGAAGTATAACATCATCCACATAAAGCAAAGAGCTGACATGTGGGTATAAAATGGATGAATGAGGGGATTAAGCATGAAATCTGGAAGAAGAGGCACTTAGGAGGCAGTATTGAATAATGGTAATAATCAGTTATATGAAGAGTATAAAGAGCAAGTCAGGAGCGTGACTCAGTAAGGACAACAAAAGTGCATTATGAGTAGAAATTAGCAAATCAGGTAAAGAAAAACCCTAGAGAGTTTTTTTTGGTTATGTGGCAAGTAGAAAGAAGATTGATTATGGTAAGATGATGTTAATGGATGAAAATGGTAGAATGGTAACTGATGTAAAAGATGTTGAAAGATTTTTCAGCGGGTTATACTTAAAATTAATGATGCCAAGAATTTATATTCTTGGTTTCATCCTATATCCAAGTGTAAGCAAACAAAGTACGTGTGTGAAGTCACTTCACGAACGGGTTAGTTGTATATAGAGGTTAATGACTTCACACGACATGAATAACGCTGTGCATTATGGGAAGGGCCACTACCCAGAAGTGATACCAAGGTTGAAGTCATACACAAGTCATATTTCCATATACAAATAGCCAAAAGTGTCACACCTTATTGCTAAAATACAAGGTGTCCATATTGGACCTCGCTGTAATATGTAAGGTTTGGGTTGTTCAAATGTTCCAGATACTACGAGTTTCATTCAGAATTTTTTCATGCATCGCGATGTGGTGGAGCTGCTGGATAAGGCTGTCATAGTTTTAAACATGGTGTCAGGGGCAGAAAGTGTAAGTTGTGTGGTGGTCAGCTTTCCACAACTCAAAGACTTGCAACCGCACATCCTCTTTCAACAGGATGGTGCCCTGCCACATCACTTGGAGGTTCGTGCAACTCTTGATAGGGTCTTCCCTCAGCGGTGGAACACATGTGGAGGACCAATTCTCTGACCACTGCAATCACTGGATCTTATCCAACTTGATTTTATCTGTGGGGATATGTGAAGGGTAACACAGTCTACACAACAAAAGTGGACAGCCTAGAGAACCAGAAATCCATCGCATTTCTACTGCTGTGTCCTCCATCACCCCTGGCATGCTTCTGGTCGGAGATAGACTATCAACTTGACATTGTGCATGCTACTAAAGGAGCACATGTGGAAGTGTACTGAATTTTTTTTACAAAAACTTGGTGAGTGTTCCTTCTCATTTGTACAATTTCGACACCATGGTCCATACAATTAAGTAGTAGTAGCAACACGTTGAAACTAGGGAGGTCCAATGTGAACACCCGGTATTCTGAATAAGAGATAGATGTCGAAAAAAAATTTTTTTTTTCCCCACTTGGTTATACTATACATTAAAGATGCCAAGAAATTATATTCTTGGTTTCATCCTTTATCCAAGTGTATCAATTGCCTACTAAGCAACTGATGTGAAGTCATTAACCCTGTATACAAGTAACCAAGTTGTGAAGTGACTTCGCATACAAACTTTGTTTGCTTGCACTTGGATAAAGGATGGCCACAGTATTCCACACTAAATATGAGGATAATCTTCTTGAATATCAAGTAGAGTGATGTAGGCAAATAAGAGAATGGGGAACTGGACAATGAGACTTATTTGTGCTTCTGGTCCCACAGAAGGTTCTACTAAGGAAGAAATGGTGGAATTTTTTGAAGCATTAGAGAAGGCAGCTGGCTCAATGAAAAGGGAAAGTTGATCCTTGTCAGAGATCCAGTAGAATAGGAAATGATTACCATACTTATAGAAAAGTTTTGGAAAAATTCGGAGAAAAGCGCAAAGCTAATAAGGTAAATGCTGCTGGATTTCTCATCAGGACTTGGATTAGTTATTACTAACACCATGTTCCAACATAAAAATGTGCACAAATTCACATGGAGAGAAGATGCAAGGAATAAGAAAAGTCTCATTGACTGAGTTAGAGTGGATAGTGATGTTTTTCAGGAGACAAGAGCATACGGAGGATTTGAAAGAGTAGGTGATTGCTATTTAGTTTTGAGCAGGATAAAATTGAATTTCACATTGAAAAGAAAAGTGTGTGCACATTTTTATGTTGGAACATGGTGTTAGTAATAACTAATCCAAGTCCTGATGAGAAATCCAGCAGGCATTTACCTTATTACCTTACTACAAATCAAGGTTGAGCAGCTCTCAGAGGTGAATTGTAGACTGAAATACACAAACATCACTGAAGAGAAATGAAAGAGTTTGAAAACAAGAACCAAACCTTAAAAATTCAGTGGCAACTTCTGAAGAAAACACTGATTGATTCAGCCAGAGAGGCATGTGTTGAGGTTGTCCATAAGGATAGAAAAATCTGAACTCCATGGTTAAAGAGGCAGTGAAGGAAAAAAAAAAGAATATTGAAAGTTCCTAGCAAGAAAGTCAGCTTGCGCTCTTAAGAAAGCAAAGGAAATGTGTAAAACTAGCTAAGCAAAAGTCATGCAAAGATCATGCAAACAAAAGATAAAGACAATAAATATCAGGAAGGTGGCAAAATGTTATGGAGGAAAAAGTACCCTAAAGGGAATCAGATATGATAACATGAAATGAAAAATGAAGATAATGATATTCTAGATGTCTGGAGTCATTACCGTATTTGCCGGCGTATAAGACACACCAGCCTATAACATGCACCCCCTTTTTTTGTACATATTTTTTAGGAAAAACAACTTTATCTCTGATTATTATAATGAATTGCTTTCGCTTGATGAATAAACATTTTTGTACACACTGAAAGTCCTGCTTTTCTGTGGTCTAAAATCCAAGTATTCAGTTCTGCCTCAAGTTCTGGCCATTTTGCAGTTCCACTTTGCAGGTTATGTTTATTGTGAGTTGCGTTTTTTAGATCCTCTTCCTGATTTCACCAAGTTTTTATCATTTTCTCAGTTGGGGCCTGAAATGCCTCTCTGCAGCCCTGTTTCCATGTTCTTTAGCATACGCAATCACACATAGCTTGTATGCAATACTGTAGCAATCCCGACGTTTTTCAGCCATAATTTGCCAAGAAATTTAGAGAAGATTTAACAGTAGAAATTTATCACTGTTCACAACTGCAAAGTTTAAACGAACAGAAACACAGCTGTGATCATCAATGACAGCGCATGCGCATCCACTGGACTCTATGTAACTGGAATGCTCTCACACACCACAAGGAAGCAAGAAAGAAATTGTGTAACTCGGAACAGAGAACATTTCCAGAAATCAAAGCAAAAAATTGAGTATCGGCATATAAGACTCACCCTGTTTTTCAGACATATTTTCAAAGAAATAAAGTGCGTCTTATACACCGGCAAATACGGTACTTTAAAAGAAATGCTAAATGAAAGAAGCAGTGGCAGCATAATGGTAGAAAACTCCCAGCAGGAATGCAATCAGGAATACATATCCATACTTGAAGTAGAAAAAGTCATCAAAAACCTGAAATGTGGAAGGCAGCTGGAATGGATGATATTTAGCTAGAAAACCTTCTATACCTCAAATATGGAGGTACAGAAGGTTTTTTTTAATTTTTATTTTTATTTTTTTATACAGTGGTTGCATCGCATAATTCAGAAAGCCTGGTCAGAAGATCGAATTCCAGATGACATAGTACCATCTATAAAAAGGGAATAAAATTCAAGAATTACAGAGATATTTCCCTACTGAGTATTCCTGATAAGATTTATGCTAGTATACGTGAGAAATAGCGGAAAAAATTGTGGAAGGGAATCTTGTAAAGACAAGCTAGATTCAAGCCAAATAGAGGTTGTCAGGATCTCAGTTGAGAAATCTTGGGGATATAACAAGGAACTGTATTTATGTTTTCTTGATCTGGAAAAGGCAATGACAAGGTGCCAAGTGAAAAGTTATTCAAAGCACTACAGTAGTATGGTGTAAATGGGACATTGTATACAGCAATACATGGTCTCCATTAAAGCTGCAGGTCAGCTGTTACACCTGAAGGAGGTACAGGAAGATGGTTTCAGTTAAAATCAGGTATGCAACATGGGGTCACATTATCTTCACCGTTATTCATTATCTATATGAATCACATTGTGAACAAAAGTGGCATTAAATCTAATATCAAAATTGGTGATGATAATCATTGCTCTTTACTTTATGCAGATGATGTTATACTTCTGAATAAATCCAGTACAAGTCTGCAAGGTTCCCTGACTAAACTGAATCTGTTATAATAAATTTGGTATGAAAATCAGCAATAAAAAGACAAAGACAATGAAAATAGACAGAAACATCCTGAATGGTGAACCTATAGAACAAATAAAACATTTTAACTATTTAGGCACGATTTTTAGTGGAAATGGTAAATTAAATATGGAAATGGACAACAGAATTAGTAAAGCTGGTATGGTAAGAAGTCAGCTAAATAAATTTATATGGAATAAGAGAGAAAATAGTCAAAACATTAAATTAGCTGTCTTGTATACAGCTAATTCTTGTATTCAGCTTGTATTCAAACTAATTTAACTTATGGATCTGAGAGCTGGGCTAGAAATAAAACACTTGATCAAAGACTGGAAACCTTTGATATGAGAGTTCTGAGAAAGATTAATGGAGTGAGCAGATGGCATCAATGGTAGTATCACATTAAAAATGAGGATATCAGGAAAGAACTTGCCATTGTTAGCATTCAGAAATGTGTTAGTAGAGCTAATCTCAAGATTAGCTAAACAAGTGTTCTTTGCCAGAATGGCAGGGAAAAGACCCAGAGCAAGATCCAGATGTAGATGGATCGATACAGTAAAGAGCATCTTAAAAGACAGAAATATAAGATATATTTTGTTATGTATACGCCCTCTACACCATATCCCGTACACCCTCTGAAGGTGTATACCAAGAATTTGATGATGAGGAAATATTTAAAGTGTTCCACTTTTGCTGTCATGTGGTAATTATCAAATGCCTTTGCAAAGTCCAAGAGACTCATTTTAGATGAATCTCCATTATCCAACGCATATGTCACATCATAAAATATAAGTAGATTGCTAAAAAATCTGCCTTTCACAAACCCATACTGGCCACTGTAGAGAATCTTATGTCCATCAAGCCAATCCTGTATTCTATTCCTAACCAATTTCTCCAACACTATGACTGTAACTGCAGATATATAGACGTCTATAACTGGAAACTTCTTTCCTAGAACTATGCTTGTTGAGCAGTACTATTTTACCTTCTATCCACTACTTAGGAACCATTCCCACTGCAAGACTTTCATTAAATAACAAGGTCAGGGGCATGGCTAACTCTTTTGCACATTCCTTCAAAATATATGGTAATATGTCATCCATTCCCACAGTTCTATTAACATCCAACAGAAGCAACACTCGATACTCCTCTGATACCTCTCATATTTGCCTCCCTTCTGAATGTTGCACAGCATCATTTACATCAACATGATATACCAATAAAGTGCTCATTAAATAACTCCACTACATCTGTTGCTATGTTCACATCATTATCTTAACTATCCATAAGTGTTACCCTTCCATAATTGTTGACAAATAAATTATTCACTTCCTCTTGCTTGCCATACAGCTGAAAAATTCACTTGGATTATCTTTGACCTAACTGGCCAATCTCCTCTCATATTTCAACTTTTCTTTTCCTTCTTTCTTTCTTGCCCGCAGTTTATGTTCTCAT
This sequence comes from Typopeltis vanoorti, assembly GCF_054136105.1. Lineage (NCBI taxonomy): Eukaryota > Metazoa > Arthropoda > Arachnida > Uropygi > Thelyphonidae > Typopeltis > Typopeltis vanoorti. The sequence continues at coordinate 4,347,833 of NC_143551.1, read as the reverse complement.
GCATCTGTTCACCATGAACTGCTTTCACTGTTCATCCGTTCCAGTCCTACTCTATTTATTCACTTAACTCTTATGCACTGCTTGTGTCAGATACTGCTTATTTTCCATGCACTGTAAACATCTTTCCTACATAGCTCATCAATTCAATAATCAACAACTTTACAGTTCCACACATTTTTAACAAAGGCCTTTTTCTATTTGATTACCCTCCAAACTAGTACTTCATGATCACTCTCACCTACATGTGACAGTGTTGATATCTCATTTACAATCATATATGGTGAGGATATCACCAAATCCAACACTGAAAAACCTTGTGTTGCTTTCATCAGATGCTGCTTTTCTTGTCACCAAACAGATAGATGCAATGAGTGAAATTGCGTTGTTGAGAGGAGCGATACAAAGGGCAAAGCGGTAGCTAGAGCGTATGAACAAAAGTCGACTGAGTGTACCAGCCAATAATAAAAAGTATGATAGGAAAAATAAGTGTAAGAGTGTGAACGAAAACAAAATGAAGGAGAGAGTGTATGGAGACTCGTTAGTACGAGGTGTGTTAGTAGAGGATTTGACAAAATCGTACCAACCTGGTGCGACCATAAAGAATGTAACTGAGTCTATTAAAGAGCAAAAGGAAAGGGTGAAAGAAATGATTGTTATGGCAGGTACGAATGATTTGAAAGGAGATAAAATGGAAATGATAGAAGACGTGAATGAATTGCTTGAGGTAGCAAAAGAAAAGAGTGAGAGAGTTAGGATGATTAGTCTTTTGCCGCGGTATGAGAGTGAAGTGTTTAAAAGGAGGGCAATAATTGCAAATGACTTTATGCGTGGGTTATGTATGACGATTGGTATGGAATTTGTGGACGTGTGGAGCGAGTTCGATGGGCGAAAGGATCTATATAAGATGGATGGCTTGCATTTGAATGGATACGGTGTAAGGAGACTTGAAAAAGTGATGCTGAATGTAGTGGATGTGCAAAATCAGGGAAACTAGATTTATTGGGGGGGGGGGGGAGTAGATATACAGACCTTAGGGAGGCAGTCGAATGTATGAATGAGTATAATATGCCCGAGCAAATATGGACAACAAATCAGAATGGGATAGTTAATATAAGGCATCATGGTAGGGATGGGGCTAATGGGGGTCTTAAATTCATGTACACTAGGAGTATTCGGAACAAGAAGGAAGAGTTTTTGGCCATGGTTGGCACTTCCAGATTACAGGTTATTGGCATTAGTGAATCATGGTTAACTGTAGATGATATAGCTAGTGGGATTGAATGTGATGGGTATAGTGTGTTCAGGAATGACAGGGAGAATAAAATGGGGGGAAGAGTATTGTTGATGATAGCTGATGAGCTGCAGCCAAGGAGAATTAAAGTTGAATAGCAGGATAGAGAAAAGAGCACATTTGAGGCCATTTGGTGTGAGATTGTGGCTAGCAGAACAAAATATACAATTGGGTGCTGCTATAGACCAGGTGATGGAAAAGATGGTGGAGACAGTATGCACAAGCAAATAGAAGAAATGAGTGGAAGGAGGGTATTATTATGGGAGATTTCAACTATGGTCGCATTGATTGGAGTGAGGAGAGGACACATGGGAGGAAGGAATGGGATTTTATGCGGTTATTAAGGGATAACTATCTGCGACAGCATGTAATAGAAAATACTAGGGGCCAGAGAGTGCTTGACCTAGTAATTACATCTGAGGATTTGGTTGTAACAAATAAGACCACATTGCCACCAATTGGTGAGAGTGATCATAGGGTCTTGACTTGGGAGGTGGCTAAAGGTGTGGAATTTACAATTAAGAAAGAGTACATGTAGAATTATCCGGCTGGTAAGTATGACAAGCTTAGGAGATTGATTGGTACAGTGCATGGGAGGCAGTTAAAAAGTGTTTGCATGAAGCAATAGCTGACTGTATACCTAGAGTACGAATAATAAATCAAGTAGGAGTTAAATGGATGAATAACACCATTATTCTTGAGCTACAAAAAAAGAAACAACTATGGAGGGAATTTAAGGAGAAAGGTGACCAGCAGGCACATGAACGGTATAAAGCGCAGGCCAGAAGGCTAACGAGTGTGGTAAGAAAAGCAAAAAAGGATTACGAGAGAACATTGGCCATGCAGGCTAAAGAGAATCCTAAACAGTTTTTTCGATATGTTGCAAGTAAAAGGAAAAATGTATATGGCATAATGATTTTAAAGAATGCCGATGGTAGGGAGGTAACTGAATCAGTTGCTATAGTTGGGTTACTGAGTGAGCACTTTGCAAGAATATATCATCCAGGTGGTGACATTGCAAAAATGAATGAACCAGTAGACTATACGGGAATTGTGGTGAATGAAGTGGAGGCGAGTAGTCTATTGCATAACCTCAATGTCAATACATCTGTGGGATTGGATGGTATACCAGCTCGTGTCGTATGAGAAGTGGCTAAAGAATTGTCTGTACCCTTGACCATTTTGTTTAATTCGAGTCTCGGGTCTGGGTTAGTCCCGAGGGGGTGCAAAGAGGGGAAAATAGTTCCACTGTATAAAGGTGGTTCCAAGACTGCTGTTGTAAATTACCGACCGATTAGCATTTCAGGAATCGATGTCAAGGTCTTAGAGAAATTAGTCAAGAAAAGAATACAGGATTGGATAGATGAAAATGGGATATTGTATGGGGGACAACATGGTTTTGTGAAGGGTAGATCATGCCTCAGTAACTTGCTCTCGTTTTATAACACAGTGACGGCTGAACTGGATAAGGGTAATGGGTTTACAGTGATTCTACTGGACCTTGCCAAGGCCTTTGACAAGATACCACATGGAACCCTAATCAGTAAACTGGAGCAGATGGGGTTGGATATAGGGTTGGTGAGATGGATAGGAGGGTGGTTGATGGAGAGATACCAGAGAGTGGTTTATTCAGGAGTTGAGTCTAAAAGACGGCTTGTGACTAGTGGTGTGCTGCAGAGTTCTGTTCTTGGACCATTACTTTTCAATTTGTTCATTAGCAATATAGGAAAGGATCTGAGAGGAAGTGTTCACTTGTTTGCTGATGATGCAAAGTTGGGTAGAGCAATTGTGAGTGCACAGGATGTCAAAATTTTACAGGATGATTTGGATAGTTTGGAGGACTGGGCTAGGAAAAATGGATGTCAATTTAATGTGGCAAAGTGTAAGGTTAAGCATTTTGGGGTGAAAAGAATAGCAGCAGTATATCACATTGGTGGAACCGTACTCCAGGAGATTGATGAGGCCAGGGATTTGGGAGTGTTGGTGGATAGGGAATTGAAGTTTAGGGGGGGCACATTGCAAAAGTGGCTAAATCAGCTCATCAAATCACTCGGCTTCTGAAAAATACTTTAACATGCAGAGACAAACAAGTTATTGTTCCTCTGTATCGAGCCTTGATAAGACCCCATCTGGACTACTGTGCCCAGTTATGGGCGCCAGGGTTTCTTCGTGATGGGGAGGAAGTGGAGAGGATCCAGAGACGAGTGACCAAGATGATAGCAGGTCTGTGGAATGAACCTTATGAGAATAGGTTGAAGATTTTTGGGTTGCAAAAATTGGTTGAAAGGCGGAAAAGGGGTGATATGATTGAGACATTCAAATTACTGAAGGGTTACTATAAGATTAATCCAGAAGATATTTTTGAAAATAGGACTGGTGGTGGGAGGACTAGGGGCCATGCATGGAAGCTGGGCAAGAATGTGGTTAACATGGGTGTTAGAGCTAGGTTTTTTACTTGGAGAGTGGTGAATGAGTGGAATAAGCTGCCAGAGTCTGTGGTGGGTGCTACGACTGTGAATGAGTTCAAGGCAAGGTATGATAGATACTGTGTGAATGTTGAATAGTTGTTCTTGACATGATGTTAGGGCCTTCCTCGATGAGCCTGTCGACTCCTTGGAGTTGCCCGGAATAATAATAATAATAATACACTATCTCCTCTTGAAATCCACATCGGGGGGGGGGGGGGGGGGGGGGGGGGGGGGGGGGGGGGGCTGAAAAGCTCTGATAAACACTTAGAACAAAAATTATATTAAAGCAACTGATATAACCACGAGAAAGAACATTCTTAAAACCATTTAATCCCCATGTTTCATTAAATTTTAATAATTTGTTCTTTTTTTTAGGATATATAAGACATGTCAGAGGTTTTGAAGAAATTCAAAGACACAGAGGTGAGAGCCATCATTAAGTTTTTCGTGCTGCAAGAAAAGTTCAGAACTGAGATTCACCAAACTTTGTGTGAGACTTTAGGGGACTGTGTCCCAGCATATCCAACAGTTGCCAGTGATTGGCCAAGTTTAAAACTGGGCATCCTGAGACAACACATGCCCCTAGATCAGGAAAATCAACCACGATGATCACACCTGAAAACATTGATGCAGTGCATGCCATGATCCTTGATGATAGATGAATATTAGCCAAAACATTGCAAAGACCCTGGAGATATCCAGGGAACAAGTTGGGGTCATTATCCACTAATATCTGGACATGCAGAAGCTCTCAGCGAAATTGGTCTCCAAATGCTTGAATGCCAACCAAAAGAGATAACGTGTGCTATCATCTCAAGGGACTGTGGATCATTTTGAGAAATCAGGTGCAAATTTATTGGCTTGTATTGTGACTGTTGATGAAACATGGTTTAATCACTATGTCCCAGAGACCAAACAACAGTCAATGGAGTAGAGACACAAAGATTCTCCACGGCTAACAAAGTTCAACCCAAAAGTCAACAGGGAATGTTCCTGCCATTGTCTTGTGATGGTTGGCCAAGTTTAAAACTGGGCATTCTGAGACAACATGTACCCCTAGGTCAGGAAGACCAACCACGATGATCACACCTGAAAACATCGATGCAGTGCATGACATGATTGTGGGATATGGATGATGTAATCCTTACCACATACCACGGGAAACTAAGCTGAGGCATGTTACTTTTGTACGACAATGCACCTACTCACACTGCTCATGAAACCCAACAGACAACACACAACTTAGGCTTTCAATGGCTGTCTCATCCACCCTATTTGCCAGACCTGGACCTATCTGACTATTTCTTATTCCCAAAATGCAAGAAACTTGAAAGGAACAAAATTTACCACAGATGATGAAGTCATATCTGCAGCTAAGGACTGGTTTGTGCAACACAGGAAAAACGTTTTTCTCAGAGGACTGCAAATTATACAGCAGTGTTGTAATAGGTGTATAATACTTCGTGGGGAATATGTAGAATAATGTGTAAGTGACATGGTTCTACCTCATTTCCTTCATGGTGATTATCACAACTTCTCAGCACACCCTCGTACTATAATTAAAATAGACCACAAGGATCATCTTCCTTTTACTTGCCTAATTAATTTGTCTAAACATTTCACAATCGGTGCTTTCCACATTCCCTGGCCTATAATAACATCCTATTAAAATCTATTGATCTCAACTTTACATCAAACTGCTTCAAAATCTTCATATGTACTACTATTTTGTACTCTTAAAGGACCCAATTCCTTTGCTATCATAACAGCACCTGCCCAATCCCATTTGATCTCTTCATCTTCTTATCCTTTTGAAAAATTCTATATCCTACCATTTCTAGTGCTGACAGTATATCATCCTCAGACAACCAAGTGTCACTGATACTTCTTACATCAGTATACAAATGTAACAATTCCACCAACACCATCACTCTGTACTCTGGCTGCTATAATACACCTCTCTTTGATCTAACCATCTCCCTGATCTTAACTGATTTTCATTCATATGCCTTAATCCATAATCACTTCCTATCTACATAAAACTGAAGGAATCTTATTCTTACTTTCAGTTATTACATAAGGTAGCCAAACATGATCCGATATCTCTTCTTAGAGGGATCTGCACCTCTGATCTTTCCTGGCACAACCATATTTCAACTATAGCTTCTGCAGCTGCCAAAAACTCTATATACTTTTCTGCACAAGACGCTGCTTCGCATCTTCATAGCTGCTAACTCTATACAAAGCCCAAGTTCACCCAGTCATGGAATATTGCTTCCATATTTGGGGTTGTGCACCAAAATCCTCTCTAAGATTGCTCAATTCTATCCAGAAGAGGGCAATCTGGCTAATTAATGATCCATTTCTCACAGACCTACTTCAATTCCTCTCTCTCAGACATTCAGCTTCTGTCTTGAATCTCTCTACAGATACTTTCATGGATAGTGCTCTGCTGAATTGGCCACTATTATGCCTACACTCTCCTCCAAAGTCATTAAAATAAGAGCCACTGCTAACTGACACTCTTTTACAGTCTATCTTGAAACTCACCGAACCAACTTCACTGCCTCCTCTTTTATTCCAACTCCTTTGGAACAGTCTCCCCCACTCTGCCTTCCCCAAAGATTACAACCCTCAGCTGTTCAAGTAAAATGTGAACGGATTCCATCATTCTTCTATTCCTCTTGCCCACACATAGCACTAATGTGTTATAGGTTTTGTGGCATTTTGTGTGTGGATCATATATATATGAAAAAGCTTTAATGACTGATACCGAGAGATAAAAAGATGACATGATATATTTGAAAAGATACTACTAGTACACTAGTTTCGTTGAATTGATCAACATCTTCAGGTATCACAATCAAAGAAGTGTATAAAGAATCACAGAGACTTAAAATTGTAATAACAGAACAAGTACAAAAAGACAGTAGCGTGTTTGAAAACAAAATGCGAGCTTGAGTTCCAAACAAACTTTCTCTCTAAGAAAATTGACAAATTTCTTTCCCCCAGTCACTCAACTACTTCTGAAGATCCCTCTTCCCCAAGAACCTTCATCTCCTTGCCTTACATCAGCCAAAACTGGCAAAGATTCTCAAGAAGTTTAACTTCAAAACTTGCTTCACTATGCTTCCAAAACTTCGTTCAATACTTAGCAAACCTAAAGAGAAACATCTTCCAACTCAGTTTCCAGGAGTGTACAAGATTTTATGTGATTGTGGAAAGCCATACTATGGCAAGACTGCTAAATCCATCCTTCTACATTTGGAAGAACACCGTAGAGATATCTCCTATAACAGGACTAGAGCTAGCGCTCTCTCTAGCCACGTTCTTTTTTCAGCTAACTCAGACGAAGGAGGCCAACACATTGTGAACTGGACTCAACTTCTAACATCCATGTGTGCTATGATTAACTTGAGAGATAGATTGTCGAATCTAGAGAAATTTCTCTAGATTCCCCTCATATCAACAACAGCCTGAGTTTCAATCTCTCTGACACACACACACATTGCCTCTGTTCAGTACTGGCGCACTTGCGACAACACATAGTATACGTTTGTTTGGAACTCAAGCTTGCATTTTGTTTTCAAACACGCTACTGTCTTGTTGTACTTGTTCTGCTAATACAATTTTAAGTCTCTGTAATTCTTTATATACTTCTCTGATTGTGATACCTGAAGATGTTGATCAATTCAACGAAACTAGTGTACTAGTAGTATCTTTTCAAATATATAATGTCATCTTTTTATCTCTCGGTATCAGTCATTAAAGCTTTTTCATAATATTCCAACCAAGTAAAAATGAATTCTGAAAAAAAAAAAAAAAAAAAAAAAAATATATATATATATATATATATATATATATATATATATATAAATTCAATTTGAGTTTTTTTTTTTGTTTCTTTCAATCTTTGACATGTTCCTGGTATCCTGGCATTACACTGTTTTCAAACCTTGCAATCAAGTCTCCTGCCAGTATTATTAATTCAGCTCCTATATACTGGTTAACAAAACACAGACATATATATAAATTAAAGATACCAAAAAATTATATACAAGGATATGTGCTTGGCATTATGAAATACTAAGGCAAGTGATGTGAAGTCATTAGCTTCTATGTGCAAGTTGCCCCAGTCCTGAAAATACTTCAGGTGCACGCTTTGTTTACTTACATTTGGATAAAGGATTAAACCAAGTACAGGTAACCCTCATATAACGCGGGTACTTATATGATGTGATTTCGATATAACACGGTCTACAAATTGTAGTAACCCTTTATCTTTTCATATGTTTTTCACCGCGACTTAAAAATCAAATTTTATCTTTGTTAAATTTGTGTCTGCCTGTATCCCGAATGTAATTATAAGTAGCAAATTTATATTAGGGGAACTACTCTTTAGCATGCATGTACCTCAATTATTTACCATATAAAATGTTTATTGTTGAAAATTGTCGTCGTTTCTGCCAGGAAAGTGCATTAAAAATCATAAGTGTGTTCATCTCAAGCTGAGTACTTTATTTTCTAGTGAGTTACATACAATATGTAATGCTTGCTTTTTTGTGTAAAAAATTATTTTTATAGTAATGGCCACAAACTGCAACGAAAGGGAAAAACCAACATTGAAAACAAAATTAATTTCTCTCGAAGAAAAATATTCAAAATCTTGGATTGGTTGAAAAATTGAGAAAAACCAGGAGTTTTTGCAGGGACTTTGAATTTAAATGAATCAACAATTCGAACAATCAAACAAAATGAACCGAAAAAGTGCTTATTTCTGGGTCAACGATAAGTGCAAAGCGCATTGCTCGTGTACGCGATATTCTAATAGAAAAATCTCTAATGATTTTGATAGAAAATTGCACCTCAAAAGAAAATTCCTATGGATGAAAATCTTATTAAACAAAAAACTCTAAAAGTTTATAAACATTTATAGTGCAGACCAGGTGTTCAATGCGGATGAATCCGGGTCATACTGGGAAATAAGTGCAAAAATGTGCCTATATATTTCGAAAAATGAAAGATCAGCTCCTGGATTCAAAGTTTCCAAAGATAGAATTACTCTACTTTGTAGTAATGTCCGCGCGGTTAGCCTAGTGGCTTTGCGCTTCGCAACCATATGCCTGGGGAAGGAGTGTCCTAGGTTCGATTCCCGTCCACGACATGAGGAGCTTAAGGATCTTCCTCAGCCATAGCCAAGTTAGCCGGTCTTGGGCGTGGGACGCAGGGTTTTTTCCGCCAGTTTATCTGAGGTTTTTCATCCCGCAAGCAGGCAAACCAGCTCCGTGAACACACAGGTTACAGTCATAAATACTTACGGCAAGGAAGGCAACGGGAAACAACCTTGCTCATAATCATCTCTCTCCCTAGAATGGTAGCATATAGCTACCCTCCCGCGGCCGTATGGCAGATGGGAACCAGAAGAAGAAGTAGTAATGCATCAGGTGATTACATGACAAAACCAGTCTTTATTAACCAATCCTCAAATCCTCGTGCTGTGAAAGATTAAAATATGTATTATTTTATTTTGTCTAAAACATTTATGTATTATGTGCAATGAAGTTTAAGTACCATTTGCAATTTTTATACTATGTATTTGTTTCATAGTTTATATGTTTTCTTAACTTACATGAATATGAATTACCTGAATTAAATAAAAATATATTTTTTGTTGGATATGTCATTGTTGTTTATATATAAAAAAAAAAAAAAAAAACGATTTCGGAATATAACCCTCCGTTTTCAATGTGATCTGAGACTCGCATAACACGATTTATATAATGCGGCATTTCTGCGGAACCTAACATCCGCATTATACGAGTGTTACCTGTATATAATTTCTTGGTATCTTTAATTTATAGTATAACCAAGTGGAAAAACTTCCAACATATATATATATATATATATATATATATATATATATAAATAAGATTCAGGCAGGTTACCAAAACCAGAACAATAATAACTATGTTCATGAGAGAAATGAAGACAGTTTATTAAAATATGATACAGTTAACAGAGAATCACAGCATTCTCACATTAGGCATGCCACATTCCCACTGGCAGAGGAGACTGCCTCAGTTTAATTACATAGTTTGTTATTACTCCTTGCACTGTAGCATTTACAACTGGGAAATTAGTTTTTAACCTATGATCTGCTTGTAATCAGTACAAGGGGGTAGGTGATCTTGTGTGATGGTGATCTTGTGTGAGTGCATCTATGTTGGGGGGGGGGGGGGGGAAGACACGCAGATCTAGCTTCAGGTTCGGCAACTTCATCTTTCTTAATCAGGATGAAAGCCATTAAGACTGTGCACAAAACCGTAGTGAAAACCAAAATCTACTTGTAAGAAGCAATTAGAAAGAAAGAAAGCTGGACAGCGGTTTGCAACTATTGTTTTACAAAAAAAAAGATGACCTTCAGAGATAAAATGGTTATCATTCCGTTGTATAAGACTCTGATCAGACCACACTTAGACTATTGTTCTCAGATCTAGTCCCCAGGATTTGAAGGGGATAAATTAACTGTGGAAAGGGTGCAAAAGCGGATAACAAAGATGGTGTCAGGACTGTACAATGTTAGTTATGAGGATCGGCTGAGAGAGTGTGGACTGCAGAGTTTGGTGGATAGAAGGAGGAGAGGTGAAATGATAGAGACTTTTAACCTGTTAAGAGGTGGTAACAGGGTTGACACTGGGGAGCACCTTTGCTTGGTTGAACAGCGGGAAGGAGTTATGAGAAGGGGCCATCCCTGGAAGTTACGAAAGGAAACTGTGAGAAAGAGGGTGAGAGTGGTTTCTTTGCATGGAGGGTGGTTGAACCATGGAATGCATTGCCTGATGGAGTGGTGAGATCGAGAACGGCCAATGCATTTAAGGAGTAGTATTATAAACTATGTGTTTCCCAGGAGGGACTTCCCTCGATGAGTCTTGATAGACTTGAGTTTCTTAGAAAGGACCTCCCACGATGAGTCTTTTGACTCCATGGAGACCTGAATAATAATAATAATAATAATTTGTGTTTTAAGGATACTTGTGACATAAGACTGAATGATAAATGCACATAAACACAAGAAAGATATTTAATTAACCAAATATTTCGGTCTGGAAATAGCAAATATTTTTTAAAACTGTTCTTGTAATACCACTGAAGATGGTCTGCTATTTACAGACCGAAATATTTGGTTAATTAAATGTCTTTCTTGTGTTTACGTCCATTTATCATTCATAATAATAATAAAGTCAGTAGCAGAGAGCACTGGTCATCAGAAAATATCATCATCAAATTCCTGACATGTATCGTCAAGGGGGTGTACATGATAGTGTAAAATTATGCATTTTTCTTATATATCCTTATCCTGGATTTTATTGCACCTTTTGTAATCTTCATCATCATAAAATTCTTGCCATGTACCCTCAAGGGGCGTACAGGATATGATAGTACTACATGAGAAAATTACATCATTACCAACTTCCTATCTACAATTTTACTCCAAATCAGTCGGTTACTTGTCAAGACTCCAACATTATCAGATCTTGTATTTCTATCGTCTAAGGCACTTTGTACCGTATCAATCCACTATATGTTGGTCTTCCTCTGAGTCGTTTTCCTGCTAACCTGGCAGAGAACACTTGTTTTGCTAATCTTTTCTCTCCCATTCTATTTAAGTGACCATACCACCTGAGATTAGCTCTGCTAACGCATTCCTGGATGCTGACAATGCCAAGTTCTTTCCTAATATCCTCAGTTTTAATATGATATTGCCATTGATGCCATCTGTTCATGCCCCTAATTTTTCTCAGGACTCTCATATCTGCGGTCTCTAGTCTTTGGTCAAGTGTTTTACTTCTGACCCAGCTCTCAGATCCATAAGTTAAAACTGGTTTGAACACTGTCTTCTATACAGCTAATTTAGTATTCTGACTAATTTCTCTCTTATTCCATATGAATTTATTCAATTGACTTCCCACCATACCAGCTTTGCTGATTCTGTTGTCTATTTCTATATTTAATTTACCATCTTCACTAAAATTGTGCCTAAGAAGCTGAAATGTTTTACTTGTTCCACAGGTTCTCCATTCACAACACAGTTGACATTTTCAGTGATTCTGCCTATTTTCATTGTCTTTGTCTTTATTGCTAACCTTCATACCATATCTATTACAACAGTTATTCAATTTAGTCAGTGAATCTTGCAGACTTGTAGCGGATTTATTTAGAAGTATAACATCATCCGCATAAAGCAAAGAGCTGACATTAACATCTCCAATTTTGATATCATGTTTAATACCACTTTCCTTCATAATGTTGAAAGTTTCTTTTTCACTTGGTTAGAGTATAATAAAATTAGTTTAATCCTTTTTCCAAGTGTGAGCAAACAAAGTTTGCGCCTGAAAGTATCTTCAGGACTGGGGTAAGGTGGTACAACACCAGGACAACTCGTTGCAAAGGTAGAGCAAGCTACCAACATTCCTATCTCAGTATCTCCTATAATGCAAAACACATCTCCTTGCAGATATGTCTAATGTTATCCGCAAGGAGATGTGTTTTGCATTATAGGAGATACTGCGATAGGAGTGTTGGTAGCTTGCTCCACCTTAGCCCAGTCCTGAAGATACTTTCAGGCGCAAACTTTGTTTGCTCACACTTGGAAATAGGATTAAACTAATTTTATTATACTCTAACCAAGTGAAAAAGAAACTTTCAACATCTTTCTCTAAATCCAGAGTAATTTATTAAAAAAGGGTGGCACACCATTTGGCAACTCCTATAGGTAGAGATGACCTGCTAATGCTTCTGCCTGGTATTTTCACTTGGGCCTGGCTCCCACTGAAGAGACCTCAATAAAGGTCGAAACTAGTCTGGGTAGTGGCCCTTTCTTTAATGCATAACATTAGACATATCCGCAAGGAGATGTGTTTTGCATTATAGGAGATACTGAGATAGGAGTGTTGGTAGCTTGCTCCACCTTTGCAAGGAGTTGTCCAGGTGTTGTACCACCTTACCCCAGTCCTGAAGATACTTTCAGGCGCAAACTTTGTTTGCTCACACTTGGAAAAAGGATTAAACTAATTTTATTATCCTTCATAATGTGATCCATATAGATAATGAATAACAGAGGGGATAATGTACATCCTTGTCTCACACCAGATTTAACATTAAACCATCTTCCTGTACTTCCTTCAATTCTAACCGCTGACATACAACTTAAATAAAGACTAAGTATTGCTTGATATAATGCCCCATTGACACCATATAACTGCAGCATATTGAATAGCTTCTCTCTTGGCATCTTGTCATATGCCTTTTCCAAATCGACAAAACTTAAATACAGATCTTTGTTATATTCCAATGCTTTCTGGACTATTTGTCGTAAAGTGAAGATCTGATCCTGACAGCCTCTATTTGGCCTGAATCCAGCTTGTTCTTCACCCAGCTTTTCTTCCACAATTCTTCTCAACCGTTTCTCAAGTATACTTGCATAGATCTTGCAAGGAACACTCAGTAGGGAAATACCTCTGTAATTCTCACATTCAGTATTATTTCCCTTTTTATATATGGGTACTATGAGAGCTCTACTCCAATCATTGGGAATTCGTCCTTCTGTCCAGGCTTTTTATACCACCATACTTCAGCATTTCTGGTCGAATATCATCTACTCCTGCTGCCTTTCCACATTTCAAGCCTTTGATGGCTTTATCTACTTCAAGTATGGATATGTATTCCTGACTGCATGCCTGGTCACTGTTTTTTTTACCACTCTGCTGTCATCACTGCTTGTTTCATTTAGCAGTTTTTCAAAGTAATTACTCCATACTTCTAGGAGATCTTTTTCTCTAGTTTTCATGTCACCTTTATCTTCTCTAACTCCTTCTGCAGCACTCTTTCCTCCATTCCTAAGCTTCTTCAACAACCTCCAGAATATTGGCAACCTCCTTGCCACCTTCTTGATATTTATTTTCTATATTCTTGCCAAAGTCTTCCCATGACTTTTGTTTAGCTAGTTTTACACAGTGTTTAGCATTCTTGCATTTGTCTCTGTATTCTCTAAGAGCACAAGCTGAGTTATTTGACAGGAACTTTTGAATGCTTTCTTCTTTTCCTTAACTGCCTCTTTAACTTCCTGTGTCCACCAGGGAGTTCTGATTTTTTTATCCTTACAGACAACCTCACCACATGCCTCTCTGGCAGAATCAATCAATGTTTTCTTCAGAGTTTGCCACTGAATCTCCAAGGTTTGATTCCTGTTCTCAAACTCTTTCATTTTTTCTTCAATAATCTTTGTGTATTTTAGTCTACAGTTCACATCTGAGAGCTGCTCAACTTTTATTCGCTTTAAAACTTTCTTACATGTTATTCTTTTCAATATGAAATTCAATTTTATCCTGCTCAAGACTAAATAGTGATCACTTCCAATTTCAAATCCTCTGTACAATCTGGTGTCCTGCATCAGGGAGAAAACATCACTAAACAATAACATAGTCAATGAGACTTTTCTTATTCCTTGCCTCTTCTCTCCATGTGAATTTGTGCACATTTTCATGTTGGAACATGGTGTTAGTAATAACCAGTCCATGTCCTGAGTAGAAATCCAACAGATATTTGCTATTATTATTAGGTTTGCTCTTTTCTCCAAATTTTCCCAAAATATTTTTATATATCTCACAATCATTTCCTAGTCTGCTATTTAGATCCCCAACAAGGACCAACTTTTCCTTTTTCATTGTATCAGTTTCTTTTTCTAAAGCATCAAAAAATTCCTCCACTTCTACCTTAGTAGAACCTTCTGTGGGACCATAGGCACAAATAAGTCTCATTGTCCAGTTCCCCATTCTCATATTTGCCCACATTACCCTACTTGAGATTGACTGCCATTCAAGAAGATTAGCCTCGTATTTTGTGTTGAATACTATGGCTACTCCTTCTTTTCCTTGATTGTCATTGCCTGAATATAACATTTTGTATTTATTGCTCAGAAAGATTTCACCAGTTTTGGTCTTTTTTGTTTCAGTCACCCCTATTATGTCGATCTGGTACTTATCTAATTCCTCAGCTAGCTCCATTTCTTTGCCATTTAGGCTTCTTACGTTGATAGTACTGATCTTTAACTCTGGTGATGTTGAGTTGGGGTTTGTTTTCAGATTTGTAATCGGGGGAGTTTATTTTATAAATATCGTCATTTAATTTTACATGTTCTTCCTTTTGTACTCTAGATTCCTGCCTTCTGTATTCTATACTACTTCTACCTGAGAGCAATGGAAAAATTTATTTATATTTTATGACTGTGCCATCCATGCCTCAATATGGTGCTAGAAATATAGTATTTCCAGTAGGATATTAAATCTTCCAGAAGAAAAATTTCTTAATCATTCCCAAGTTAATCGTTTGCTTTGCAGTCCTGGCCCTTTTCTCACTTACTATTTATATCAATGTCTCCCGCTTAGGTTCGTTTTTTTTATTTAAGATTAATGCATTGCATCTAAATTAAGATCAGGCAAAACTTTGTTAAAATACTACATGGGATATAATGGTCATCAAACAGGCATATAATATACACTATAAAACAGGGGGTGATTCTCTGTAATTCAAAAAAAGAAAATCTAAAGACAAACTTGCATATATCTCTACTTCAAATTAATATAAGGCACACATCATGTTATCTATCTAGCTCTAGAGTTATTGTTTATAAACTTCTTAATATTTGCATATATCTCTCTTTAATTAATACAAGTTCTTGTGTAGAGGCTTAAGTGCTGTGAGGACATTATGTTGGAGGTTTAATGGATTTTTTACAACACTCAAAGAGAATTAAATTAAAATTTAATACTTCCTATATATCGTCCTAGTCACTAGGACATCTACAGGGATTACAAAAACAATTAATGTAACATGCACACAAAAACCTACAATACTAAGCCCAACCACGTGGGTGACACTAAAGTCCTATCTAGGTGGAGCGCCCTCTAAGGGCGGTAGTAGGTGGCCTGGAATGTAAGGTGGGACCTCTGGTGATGAATGTTTCCCAAATCTTCGGAAGCTTAATGCAACCATATTTGTTAAGATTTGGTTGGTTTCTGAGAGCTGCTGCTGCTTCTAAGAAAAGTCTATCTTTCTTGAATTTGCTGTGGTGGAGCATGGTGGTTTTCTTCCATGATACTCTGTGGGTGGTGTCCAAAACATGGTCAGCCAAGCCTGAATGGCCATAGTTGTGTTTAACGATGTATGACTTGTGTTCCTCCAGGCGGATGGATGCTGATCTGCCGCCATTGGCTCCTTACATTCAGAGCTCTCCACCGTTCTTAACCCTGAACTTTGGTCGATTCTCTCTGACATTTCGGAAACTTCCGCACAGAGAGAATTTCAAAAAATAAAAAACAAACACGTCAAGAAATACAGCAACCTGGTTAAAGACAAACCACAACCACAAATTCAACCGCTCCAGACAGTAATAAACTCTTCCAAAAGGCTCAACGAGGATGCCGTCAGTGCCCTTGGCCTCGGCCGTAATTTTGCCGTCGCCCCGAAAGAAGTGCCAGTGCTCGACGTAATGGTTAACGTTGAACGGGGGATCGGTCGCTTACCGTCGGAGGTAGCCAACATCCTCGCTCACTCTTCGCCTCCAAAAAGTAACTTATCTTATGCCCAACGCATGGCTCTCCAGAAACTACACAAAGAAAAAAGTATCGTCATCACCAGAGCGGATAAGGGTAATGCCACAATTGTTCTTAATACCAGCGAATACAATCGTAAAATGAACATTATCCTCCGCGATCGCACTACCTACATCCCGCTAGAACACGACCCCACAAAAACACAAGTTAAGAAATTAAAAATCTTACTTAAAAAAGTAACCTCCTGGCCCCCTGACGTCACGAAAAAACTTAAACCTTTCCGCTCCTGTCCCCCCCGAATATACGGTTTATCAAAAATCCATAAACCCAATTCCCCACTCAGACCTATAGTAGATGCCACCAATGCACCTTGTTACAGACTGTCTAAACAGCTGGCCAACTCTCTGTCCCCCCCCTCACCGGAAATTCAGGTTCCTATATAAAAAACTCGACCCACTTTAAAGCCCTCACAGAAAATTTAACCTTGAACAATACAGACATATTAGTAAGCTTTGATATCTCCTCTTTGTTTACCAATATTCCCTTAACTGACACTTTATCTCTCTTAGAAAACGTTTCCCCTCTGACATCTTAGATCTCTTTTCCTTTGCCATCAACTCTGGGTATTTCTCTTGGAATAACAAAATCTACAAGCAGATAGAAGGAACCGCCATGGGTTCCCCCCTCTCACCCGCCCTTGCCAATTTCTATATGGAAGATTTCGAAAAACGAGCCATAGACTCAGCCCCACTCAAACCTTCTATCTGGCTAAGATATGTAGATGATGTGTTCTCCATTTGGCCTCATGGCCCAGACACGTTAGACTCCTTCCTCGGTCATCTCAATAGCCTACATCCAAGAATCCAGTTTACTATGGAAAAGGAAAAGAACAATTGTTTACCCTTCCTAGACATCTTAGTCACGCGCCTGCCTAATGATACACTTGCCTTCACTGTATACGGAAAACCCCCACACACACAGGCAGATGCATTCACAAACTCTCCCACCACCACCCCTCACAACAATATGGCATCATTAAAACCCTTACCAAGAGAGCCCACAATCTTTGTTCCAGTGGAACCGCCCTCACTACTGAGCTTAACCACATACACAGAACTTTCCTCTCCAATGGCTACAGCGAACACAGTATCAAAAAAATAATCAATTCCTCCCCCATTCCCCGTCCCTCTCGTCAACAAGATTTTAAAAATGCCATCACCATGCCCTACATCCGAGGCACTTCGGAAAAAATAGCCAAGATGCTAAAAAAGTATAACCTACACACAGCATATAAGCCCTACCGCAAACTTGCTATCCTTATCCCTTCTACGAAAGATCAGCCCCTCCTCTCTCTCTCTGCCTGAAGTTTACAAAGTACCCTGTTCCTGTAAGCTTGCGTACTTTGGACAGACAGGCAGATCAGCATCCATCCGCCTGGAGGAACACAAGTCGTACATCGTTAAACACAACTATGGCCATTCAGGCTTGGCTGACCATGTTTTGGACACCACCCACAGAGTATCATGGAAGAAAACCACCGTGCTCCACCACAGCAAATTCAAGAAAGATAGACTTTTCTTAGAAGCAGCAGCAGCTCTCAGAAACCAACCAAATCTTAACAAATACAGTTGCATTAAGCTTCCGAAGATTTGGGAAACATTCATCACCAGAGGTCCCACCTTACATTCCGGCCACCTACTACCGCCCTTAGAGGGCGCTCCACCTAGATAGGACTTTAGTGTCACCCACGTGGTTGGGCTTAGTATTGTAAGTTTTTGTGTGCATGTTACATTAATTGTTTTTGTAATCCCCGTAGATGTCATAGTGACTAGGACGAAATATGGGAAGTATTAAATTCTAATTTAATTCTTTTTGAGTGTTGTAAAAAATCCATTAAACCTCCAACATAATTAATACAAGGCACACATTATGTTATCTATCTGGCTTAGAGAATTATCATTTAACAAACTTCTTAGTACCCTGCACATATCTCTCTCTCTTCAATTAATACAATGCACACGTGTTACCTATCTCGCTTAAAAAATCACCACTTAACCAACTACTTAATATCTGCATATATCTCTCTTTTATCTATATAAGGCACACATTATGTTATCTATCTGGCTCAAAGAAATTCTCACTTAACAAACAACTTAATACTTGAACAATCGGCATTAAGGATATGTTACGAATAGTATAACATATTACGAACTTAAAATTTTATACAAGATTACATACAGGCGTTAATTCAAAATTCATAACCCAAAATTAGTTCCTAGGAAATTAGCTATACTCTTTCTTAGATGCAACCATCAAAGCTATATTCATTCTTACATGCAATATTCAAATTCTACAACCTATCCTTATAGCATCACAGAGTCTACATAAAACAATATTCTAACTCACTTGGGCTGCCTTTTGTTGGGTTGCACTCTCAGATCCCGTTGGCTGCAACTTTCTATGTTTCCTTTTTCTTTGTCTCGAGTTTTCGATCTCTCCTCCTTCAGATGCTTGGGATACTGGCCGTTCATCAGGTTGGCTTGCGGGATGTGGGTTACAATTCTTCGGTGTGTTAATACACCGGCGAAAGGTCGTGAATTGTCAGGGCCTTCATGGACTTAGATAAGCGGAATGGCTCATAGACAAGTTCGGCTGCACCTCAGCTGATTCATCCCCTGGTCATCTACGCCTCTGGACTGAGCGACGGCTCGCTCAGTCCAGAGGCATAGTTGGCTTCCCTCCTTGACACGTCAGGACATCGCCCTCAGGCTTTTTCTCCCCTCGTCTGCTCGTTTTCTTCTCTGTGCCAAAAAAAAAACTCCCCTTGTGTCTCAGTTGCAAGATCCTGGGTTCAGTTTTCTAAACCCCGTGCACTCCTTGTGTGCTACGCAAACCCCTTACACTGTCATATGATTCCTAGTTTCTGGAACCTTCAACAAGCCCTTTCTTCTCCGTCTTCATGTTCTAATCTCATTAAGTCAGTCAGCGGAACATCCGTTTGAATTTTACCGCCCCCTTTTTGCATTGACCTTGAGGTCACTTAGGGTTGAACTCGCAAACAAACTTTCAAACGGCATTCCAACTGTAGAGCGTTTCCCTTAGCCTTGAAAGTTTTGCATCTTTTGTTCAAAGAGATAGCTAATTCCCATTGGGCTGTACATATGTTATACACAATACAAAAATGTTAAAAGAAAGGACTATTTACAGGTGTTCTGGGTTCTGCCTAACTGTAAAAACTCGATGTGTATGTTATACAAAAATTTATTCTTGTTGCATTGAATTTTTACAATAGTACTATATGAAAAATTCACATCATTACTAACTTCCTATCTGCAATTTTCCTCCAAATCAATCTGTTATCTGTCAAGATTCCAACATTATCAGATCTTATATTTTTATCTTCTAAGGTACTTTTTACTGTATCAATCCACCTATAGCTTGGTCTTCCTCTGAGTCTTTTTTCTGCCAACCTGGCAGAGAACACCTGTTTTGCTAATCTTTCCTCTCCCATTCTGTTTAAGTGACCATACCACCTGAGATTAGCTCTGCTAACACATTCCTGGATGCTAACAATGTCAAGTTTTTTCCAAATATCCTTGTTTTTAATATGATATTGTCATTAATGCCATCTGTTCAAGCCCTTAATCTTTGTGTCTCTGGAAGTCTCATCTTTGCAGTCTCTAATCTTTGGTCAAGTGTTTTACTTCTAACCCAGCTCTCAGATTAATAAGTTAAAATTAGCAATATGCTGATAGAGAAAATCAATATATAAGCAATAAAAAAAATTAAATTACATTTTTTATTATGCAACTCTCACCCAAGATAGGTTGTAAACCAATAACCCAAAAGAATTACCTTTCATCTTGTGCTTCCAACCTCTCTTTGGTGGGCTAAGAATTTTTTCTCCAAGTTTTCTATTTTTTTAAATATTCTTTATTTACTTTTCTACATACTCTGGAAACCTTGCTCTAAAGACTAAACATCGAACCTTTTCAATCCGCTTCAGAGCTCCAATTAGGATGGCAGTCATCTCCCAACTGTGAGATGAAATGTATTTCCACCTAAGGACATTTATGAAACATTTATGCTGTAGTGGAATATGACCATGCAGCCTAATGGTGTGTGTGTGTGTGTGTGTGTGTGTGTGTAGGCAGGTGGAGGGGGAGATGTTAATCACTTAGCCCTGACAAATGTGTAACTATTGAAGCCAAACAACAGTACCTATATGCATCTTGCTTATCCCTATAAAATATTTTGGTATAAAAAGAATAGAGAAAGACATGGACTAGAAAGAGTGTACACAAAGCTGTAGTAAAAACCAAAACTTACTTGTAGGAAGCAAAATATTTGGTGCAAAAAGTAAACAAAACACACACACATTTTTATAATGTGTGTGTGTGTTTTGTGAACTTAATCGTTTTTTCAAGGTAAAGAGTAGCACTGTTAATGAGAGTACATAATTTCCTGAATTTTGAGGAGACAAGATTTATCCTTGCAAGCTTTAGTAAAAAAGATGAAGATTTTGATGAAAGCAGTTGTGATATGTTTGATTAGTTTCTTGGGCAGACTTGGCACACTATTTATATAATCATGAGGCAAAAATTTTAAATGGAATAGTGTATTCATGTTTTTGTATGTAAAATATTTGTTTCAGCAAAGCAATCAATGAAAATGTTTGATTCTGAAATGAGGCACAGAATCACAAAAATCATCTCACTTGGCATCCTTATAATGGAAAGTAGAATACCAGATAGCACATGATGTTTTCTTCTCAAGGATTTCAGATCCTTGAGAAGAAAACATTCATCTGCATACTTAGAAGGATGACTAGCAAGAAGAAACCAAGAGTGTTTGGATGGTGGGTAGGGTTATCCACTATCTGGTTTGGCATGCAAACAATTTGTGAGATCCTTGCTGATGCATCAGCATATCTACTTGATGGATCAGCAGCTGAAAAAGGAGAGCTGGCTGGAATTGTGAACATTAAAATCTTGAAGGAAGATGACTTCTTTATTAAAAAAAAAGTTGTACTGAAGAAAATAAACACCTAAAGAAAGGAAGTCAGAAATTCACAATAGCTAGTGATATAAAGGGAGTGACAAACAACAAATGAATTACAATAGATGGAGCAGAGAGCAGAATATCAAAAAAGAGCTTCTTTTTAAGAAGTAATTCTAAGTTGGACACTGTGACATGATATGTCAGACTGAAATATATACAGATGTCATCTTTTAAGATGAAGAGGTCAGAGAGTGTATAATTTGGAAAACTGAAATGACTAGGTTTTGAAGAAGCAGAAATTTTAATTTGTTATGAAAATAAGTTGCAATTTTGCTCAGTGGAGATGAAAATTATCAAGGCTGGAACGATGACTATGCATATTAGTGCAGTGAATCTGGAAGAGAAGTTATAAGTAAAAGAGAACCATTAACCACTTATATATATTCTAAATTATCCAAAAGAATTACCTTTCATCTTGTGCTTCCAACCTCTCCATCTCTGCTGTAACCTCAGCAATTTCATGCTTGAGTTGCTGCAAAGATAGAACAAAATGTTTAGTTATGTTGTATCTTAGAATAAGAATTGCTTTTGCAAATTAAAAAAAAACACAGACAGTAGGAAATAGATATAAGTTGTAGAACCATCTCTTACCTTCACATGGCACATTAGTGTCATGTGTAGGCTTAAGATGAGGAAATAATATATGCATATCGACAGTATCCATAAAATCAACATCTTATGTGAGATCCAGTTTAACCTTATATGTTCAATTTTATTTACCTTAAAAGAATTTAGCTTGTTTCTCACCCCCCCCCCCCCTGCAAGGGAATGCTACAGATTTCCTAAACTGCTAGTTAGAGTTGTAAAATTGCTGTTTACATGGAGGGGAGGGGGGGGGGGTTGATTTGGTTTATAATTTACTTGGCACAAAAACAACAAAGATCATACTGTGCCATAGTAAAGGTTACATATACATAGACAGTTAAGGAAAATTGTGAACAATATGCATATTTAAGTTCCACAATGCAGCACGTATATAAACAGAACTACTGCAGAGGACACAGCAACACACAAGGTCAAAAGTTACAGCAGTACATAAATAGTCAACAATACAAGTTTAATAAACAAAATGCATGTATAAAACCAAGTTAAGGAATGCAGTATCTACATGCAGATAAAATTACAACAAATATCATTACAGCAGTAGATAAATAGGCAAAAGGAATTATTATACAATATGCATGCATAAAAATTAAAAATAATTTTTAATGCCCTAAATATGGTATTATTTAGGGCATTAAAAACTAAAAATACCCTAAATATGGTATCGACATATAAACAAAATTACAACAAGTCTAATCTTTAAAGGTACTTGTGCATGACTATAAACAATTAATTACATAACCACAGTAATTAACTTGAATGAAACGAAAGTACAGATATTTCATACTGAAAATAACAGTACGTCATCAGTGCATAAAAACAAGCATTTCAAAGAAACGGGAATGCAAAGTACATATAGTAGTCGATGGTTTACCAATTAAAAACTGTTGCCATGTTCTAGAAATTAATATTAATAAATAATATTATAATATTATTAAAAGGACTTTGCAACTTTCTTCGAAAAGGCGTTTATATTTAAAACTTGCTTCTATGGAGAAGACAAGCTTCATCCCACTGGATACTTTGTTTAGTGTCAATACTACGTTGTGCCAGACCAGATGTTTGAGGTTTAATATATTCGATATAATATTGATGTTCATTAATTCTTTTTTCCACAGAACGGCCTGTCTGCTAAAATATGCTAGATTACATTCACAAGATATCTGGTAAACATCAACTAATGATAGAGGTGACAGTTTGTCTTTTGTACATGGCAACAGATGAGAGATTTTCTTGATAGGAAAATATGTGGGAAAGTCTGCTCATCACACCTCTCAAAAAACTGGTGTTATCAAGTCATTAATTAATAGAGCACATAATGTGTGCTCCTCTCCCTCCAGCTTACAACAAGAACTTCTCACTATCAAAACATTAATGGAATTTAATGGTTACAGCCCTAATCAAATACAGCAGATAATTGACTCCTATGTTCCAACACCTCAGGATTCTCCAAGAGACCCCAGGGTTCCAATCCCTTATATTTCTGGCATTTCTGAACTGATTGGTAGAATTCTGAAGAAGTATCACCTCATTCTCACATATTTTCCACAAAAAAATAAATAAAATTAAAAAAATGTTATGTTGAAAAACATGAAGTAACACATTATTTAATTCTCACTATATATTACATGTAATTATCACAAATATCCTTTCTTTTAACGTAGGTTTTAATTATATGCTATAACAAAGTTTATCACAACTCAGTTTGTGTATTCTTTTTACTTTATTCTTCATAATGAAGGGTGAATTTATATAAATTAACCATGAACAATAATTTAACAAGAAAGGAAAGCAATGAAAACAAGAAAGTAAGTGGCACTTATGCACCCATTTGTATGATCCAGCCCTTGACTATTTTTGAAAGATAATTGCATTTTTTAAATAACGGTATTAAAAAGAATCTGCATTATTTAAAATTTTCAAGTATTTAATTACACTAATATAATTCATGTTGTGAGCTGTGAAAATAAGCTTAGGACAATACTGTATTACAATTGCACACTTGTTATTATTATTTGACACCTCCAGGGAGTCCAAAGACTCATCGAGGGAGAGTGTGCCAACAGCATCGAACGATTGGTCCCCTTCCAACTACTAACCGTGCTCAAACTTACTTAACTGAACCATTAGTAGCAGAGGCTCCAGCAATCGACCAACCTTTAATTAGATTGGTTAATTTTAGTTTGTGTTTATAATTACTGGTTTATTTTGTTAATGAAATTATATTGCAAGAAAAGTATGATTATTTTTAATATATTGCAAATTTAATATTTTCGTATATTAATAAAAAACTCTACCCACTTTAAAAATTTAATTGAAAATCTTACTTTAAATTATACAGACATACTGGTCAGCTTTGACATCATCTCAATGTTTACCAATATTTCCCTAAATGACACCTTATCACTCTTAAAAAACGTTTTTCCCTACTGATATCTTAAAGCACTTTTCCTTTGCCATCAATGCTGGTTATTTTTCTTGGAAGAACAAAATCTACAAATAGATAGAGGGAACTGGGTCCCCCCCCCCACACGCACACCAATTTTTACATGGAAAATTTTGAAAAACGAGCCATAGACTCTTACAATGTAAAACCTTCTATCTGGTTAAGATATGTAGATGATGTGTTCTCTGTTTGGCCTCATGGCCCAGACACATTAGACTCCTTCCTCAGTAACCTCAATAGCCTACATCCAAGAATCCAGTTTACGATGGAAAAGGAAAATAACAATAGTTTACCCTTCCTAGACACTTTAGTAACACACCTCCCTAATGGTAATCTTTCTTTCTCTGTATATAGAAAACCTATCAATACAGGCAGATACATTCACAAACTTTCCCACCACCACCCCTCTCAACAATATGGCATTATTAAAACTCTAACCAATAGAGCCCACAATCTTTGTTCCAATGAAATTGCCCTTTCAACCGAACTCAAACACATACACAACACCTTCCTTTCCAATGGCTGCAATGATTACAGAATTAAATAAATAATCAATTCCTTCCCCATTCCCCAACCATCTCTTCAGAAGGTCTTCAGAAATGCCATTCAGAAATTGCATCCGTGACACATCAGAAAAAATAGCCAGGTCGTTAAAAAAGTACACCCTCCATCAAGCATTTAAGCACCACTGTAAATTTACTACCCTTATCCATTCCACCAAAGATCAGCTCCCTCCTCTCTCAGTATCCTGTAAGCTGGCTTACTTTGGACAGACAGGCAGATCAGCAACCATTCAGTTAGAAGAACACAAGTCATACATCTGCAATCACAATTATGGTCAATCTGGCCTTGCAGACCATGTTTCGGATACAACCCACAGGATTTCCTGAAAAAAAAAACCACCATGCTCCACCATAGTAAATTCAAAAAAGAAAGACTGTTTTTTGAATCTGCATCTGCACTCAGGAATCAACCCAATTTAAACAAATACAGTTGCATTAAAACTTCCCAAAATTTGGGAAACATTAATATCAGAGATATTAATGTTTAATATTTGCAGGTGGCCTAGGCCACCTGCAAACACCCATTTCACTCACTTGTTTTACTTATCATTGTGTATTTGTTGTGTTGTTACAAAAAGTTATTTGTAATCCCTGAAGATGTCTCTGTGACTGAGAAGAAATATTGGAAGCATTAAAATTGGTTTTAATCCTTTCTCAGTGCTGATAATATTCCATTAAACTTCCAACATGGAAGGTTAATATTAAACTAAATGAATGCAGTGATCCGATTAAAATTTTATTTATTGGAAACGATAAACCTCTGTATAAACCTGGTTTACCACTCAAATGCGAGTGATCTTGAACACAGTTCCGTAGCATTATGTTTATTTAATATACATCAGGCGTTTAGTAATTCAGTAATTCCTAATGAAAAGCCGAAATAATAATATATATTCTCGACAGAACAACCAAATACTTGCATGGCAAAAAAGCTGTATTTACATTAAAAATCTCCGTTCCGATTCGTAGTTTGGGAATATAGGCATTAAATATTAATAAAGGTAATTAATATAACTATAATTAGCATAAACAAAAAATTATGTATGTTGCCATTATGAATTTGAAAGTACATGGATTACATAAATTACATTTATAATTTATATAATTATACATCATAGAAGCAGTGTCTTGGGCTGAACTTCTATTGCTTTCAGAAATTATTTTAAAATTAAATTTAAACCAGTGTTTATAACTATATAATGTAATCAAACTGATTTGACTGGGTTAAAGGCAGGCTTCGATTTTGGGCACGTGTTTGATATGATGTTTACGTCTCATCAGAAATAAATACAGGCGTCTTCTACAAACAAGGGATCTTCAAAAGTAGTCTGGCAAATGACTGTTTTGTGTAAATGTGGGTTATAAACATAACTTGTTCAGCAATCTAACTCCTTGAATCCAGATTTAATGCAACGCTCACATTTAAATGCATTTCAGTATGTATTAATATATGCACTTGATGCAGACAAACCATACTCAATTAGCAAAAACATTTTTTTTTTTTGGGGGGGGGGAGGGTAATAAAATCTATTGAACTATTTTACCTGTTTTTCTTCTTCCTCTTTGTGGTTCCAAGGTATTTTTCTTATAGCTGGTAAAAGGCAACACATATGCATTACTGAGATTACATGTGCACAATGATGTTTACCTGCACGATACGAAGATGTTAGCAACTCATAAACGAAATAAAATACGAAAAGCGTGGAGAATAAGAACCGTCAGAAATCCAAGTATATCTCTACACACACACCCACAGCTGGCACGCGACTAACTTGCAATTAGGCATATTTAAACATATTTCGGCTTCACAATCAGTTGTTCTAAAGTGGTGTTCTATAGCCATTCGCAAACACACTCCAAAGAGAACATCTGTAACGCTGTATAACTTCTGTTTCGGTGTCAATGTCTCTACATACTCAAGGCGTCCCTACATCTGCTCACAGGTTCCTGCAAGCAAAAAGGAATCACTAAATCGAGAAGCGGGACCAAATGATAACCACTAATTGGCTATCGATCAGCTTCAGAAACTCTATACACGCACTTCTGTACAGAATTATTCTGCATCAACAATGTGAGTGAGAGAAAGCTGAAATGCGCTTCTTACGATATGTGAGATACGAAGCCGAAAGCGGACGCCCCGGCAGCAGAAGAAAGACCTTGAGAGTCCACAGCGGGCACTGACTTCAAGCACCACTAACGGATGATGACTAACCTCATGACCCACGCCTATCGCCGAACAAGAACCATCTGGAAATAAATCAATCACATCCGACCAGACACACAAGGGAGGAGTACATAGCCGAATATCGTCCCCGTTAGAAATAGCCTAAACAGCTACCGAATGTCCTCTGCTTACTGTTCACCAGCATGGTAGTGCTTTCAACAAACTGCAGGCGGGCACAGGCGACTTCGCCAGCATAACCAGAGTTCATAACGAGTTCCGGTATGAAGGTTTGTATCGTTTCCTCTTTTCCTTCCTTGACACTACGATCGAGTTACAGCAGCGGCTGAACACAGAAAACATATAATCAAAAATTGTAGTTCCAGTTGCCACAATCAAAGAATTCCGTTAATCGGTACAATCCTAGGAAGGAATTGCATTATATATCAGTTGTTGAGACCGGAACTCAAATGGTAACCCTATAACTTTTGCTAAACAACTTCAAACTTTTGATACATCTTTCTTACCTTACGTAAATGGGCATAGCGCATGATCAACATACAGATAATTAAATTTTGGCTGGAAAAGAGTAACAATAATAGTTCTTCATTCGCTGCGTCATTCAGAGAACGACTTCCTGTTTTGTGCTTTTTTGATAAAATATTGCGATCAATGATACTCAGTAAAATGTATCCATTAAATTTAATTTTGGTTCGATAACTTAATTCATTACTATACACTACAGTAGGCAATTTTGCTATCTCAATTCCATTTATAATTTTATAGTAGTCCTAGAACAGCCCTAGGGCTGTTCTAGGACTACTGAGGGCTGTTCAACCTACAATACATCGGTGGATCGGCTGAGTAGAAAAAAAAAATCTTGGCACCAAGTACTGCTGACATATTAGCCGAACTCATCAAATATGGGGAAAGTGAATTAACCATTCATATATATAATCTAGTAATTTTACTACGGAGGTTAAAAACACACACACACACACATATATATATATATATATATATATATATATATATATATATATATGCCGACAACAATCTTTTATCTAATGTTATAATAAAAAGAATCTTATCTTTATACTGAAGAAAATAGGTGATCGTGTACAATTCCGAAGATCGACAGTTCACCAAATTTTTACACTTAGATACGAGTATTAGAGAAAGCAAATGGGGGTATAATCTGCAGGTCCATATTTTATTTATAGACTTTAGAAAAGCATAATAGTATTCATAGAAAGGGCTTTTGGGAAGTATTAAACAAACAAGGAATACCCCGTAAGATAAAATGTTTAATCCAAATTTGCACCACTGACAGCAGAAGCATGGTAATGGCTAATGGAATTAGATCTAAACCTTTTGATATTAAGATAGAGTTGAAGCAAGGAGATGCCCCTTCGCCAATCCTTTTTAATTTGAAAGCATTTAGCAAAAA
This sequence comes from Typopeltis vanoorti, assembly GCF_054136105.1. NCBI lineage: Eukaryota > Metazoa > Arthropoda > Arachnida > Uropygi > Thelyphonidae > Typopeltis > Typopeltis vanoorti. The sequence continues at coordinate 4,319,179 of NC_143551.1, read as the reverse complement.
TATTCGAGAAATTGTAAAAGATAACATACAAAACAGCAACATTAGGGTATGCAGGTAACATGTCTCGTTAGCGAAAATGCTGAAGACATTAGAATAACATTTAGAAAACTTAAAACTGCTGCTAAAAACATTTTCTTTCCAGAGGTAACATTGTCTTTACCTCCAGTCTCTCCTGGCATAAACACATCACATAAATGGCCTCACCAGCATCCAAAAAACTAGGTACTCCTTTGTTCAAGATGCTATTTTACACCCAACCAACATATCTAAATCTGTCCATGCTTAGAACACTGCTCACACGTTTTTACTGCTGCACCTAAAACTTCCCTTAGAATCCTTGCAAATGTCCAGAAGTTAGCAATTAGGCTCATAGATGATCCTTCTCTTACGGATTCACTTCAACCTCTATCTCATAGATGCAGTGTTTCAGCACTGTCTATTCTACAGGTACTTTAATGATCATTACTCCACTTTCGGCTGCACCTGTTAACATAAGAGCGACAGCTGCTCTTTACCGTGAAATTGCAAACACAATGAACCCGCTTCTCCTTGTCCTCATTTATTCTATCCACTTGTCTTCTAGAACAGCCTTCCTCATGAAGTATTCCCAAACAATTATAACTCAAAAAAATCTTTTATCTCAGTCCTCAAGGGAAAAAAGAAACTTCATCTTCAAGCAGTACTGATTCATTTTCACTGCAGTGGAATGTTGGATGACCAATACCCATGTGGTCATTAATATATATTTCCTTCATAAAACCCTTTCACCTATCCAAGAATACAAAGTGTGGACATCACCATAAACCTAATTTCTCAACTTTATTTTTATAAATAAAATTCTGATAACGATTTTCTGTTTCCGATGTTTGTTCTCTGTAGAGTAGAAGCCAACATCTGCTCTTCTGGACTAGGGTTTGAATCGTGTCTTGGAGGGGGGGGGGAACTTTTATAAGGGCTTTTCTAATAAAGGCGAATTAACAGATCTTATGCAGAAGGTAGCATTGTTTTTGCTGCCAGAAACTTAGCCTTTCCTCGTCCCCAAAATATCAACCTAACACGAGAGATCACAAAACCTGTAACTGAACAGTGCTGTGATGGTTAAGGAAAAAGAAGAATGCTGATTATTATTATTTCGTTTCTTTCTTTCTTTCTTTCTTTTTTTTTTTTTTTCAAGCAGGAGCAACGACAGAGAAAACGCTGTAGGGAAAGCTATTCAAAAGAACAGAGAGATGGATGGAATGAAAGGGAAGGATGGGAAGCTAGTTTGATAAACTGGAAGTTAAGCTGTTGACCGTCGGCGTGCTTGTCTTTTTATATGCAAGTTCAATGGAAGTGGTCAGTCTATGGAGCACCTCCTCATGAAAACACTACAGAAAATGCATAATAAAGAAAGAGTATTTACGAAAAAATTATTAGGGCAAGTATGTCAGAGAGGTTATCCATTTAACGGAATGTCATCTTCTGGCTATCACATAAACATTGAGATTTTTTTTTTTTGGAGTATCAACGCAAATGCGAGAACAGCGGTCAGATTAAGGGTTTAATATAATAACTGAAAGTGTATAGTTGAAAACTACTCATGAATGAAAGACCACGTCCAAATTTTTGGACACTATGAATGTGATCTCTTTGTGCCACAATAGGCTAGAGGTATAAGTCAGCCCAAGAAGAGAAATGTGATAATTACTAAAAACTGACTATTATTAAAGGAGACGAGGAGTGAAGTGAGATCTTTCTTACAAAAAATAACATAACTATGTTTTGGTAACGTCTAAGTTCATTAGTTTATCCTCATCACCAGAGAATGTCAAGGGGATCAATTCTTAAAATATTCCACTGTTTATAAAAGATCTTCAACCTTGATTCATCTGAGCACAGCCTTGGGGGCACGCTGGCAATAAGGAAAAGAAGAGAAAGAAACCTGGCAACCCAACTGCAAAGGATAGACCATCAGATAAATAATAGCTTAGTAGCATGTTTCAGAAATGCCAAGAGCGAACCACAAGTTTCTCCAAACATGTGCATGACTTATTTCCAGATAAAGTGGATACGGTTGATTCAGAGGTCTACTGTGGAGCGAAAGTAGTGGAATCCACAGTGGTGATCACTAATTGCTTGGTGTCCATGTAGTGAACAAGTTGGTTGCTGATGATCATTTCCAGTGTTTTTGAGAGAATTGAGGAGAAGGCAATATAGGCCGTTAGATGGAAAACTTATCTCCCTTATCTTATTTTTTTGGGGGTGGGGGGGGAGTGCGGGATATTGATTAATTCATGTTATGGTAGATGCCATACGACAACAACATACAGCAATATAAGATGGGTGCTACTTTTGGAACGCAAAATTTGAGAGCGATTAGAGGTCTGTGTGGGGGGAGGGAGGGAGAGATACCATATGGACAAGATGACTTATGGGTATCCAAAGTATCGAGGATTTTTCTCGTGCATCTTGGCGAAAGATCAGAAGGTATGCAAGTATTGTGGGCTGAATGCGAAACTAATTTTTTGATTCGTGCCATTTGAAATACGCTGAATTTTTATCTCGGGATACTTTAGACAGGCTTGGAGAACCAGCCCCAGATAAAATATTGAAACCAACAATGCTATCAAATCTTGAGTGGTGTCCCTGTTTTACGGGAGGAAAATTCAGAGTTTCCAGGGAAAAGCAGGGAGGAATGGTACCGTCCCGATTACAGATGTTGGATTTTTTAAGCTGAAGGTAAAAAGGTCTAGAAAACGCTCTTTATTCCTTCAAGGATATGAACATTTACTAGTCTGTAAAAATAGACGAAGACACTTCGTGCCATATTTAAACAAAAGTAACTACTTGCTAAATGTTTGACTTTATATTAAAATAAAACATTGTACATGGATATCAAATGATATGTATAATATGTAAATATGAAAAAGGTACATCCAAATTAGTACAAAAAACTTAAATTCGCCCTGAATTTGTAGATAACTACTTCTCTACTTGACTTTTTTTTTTTTTTTTTTAAATTTCCATACAGTGTTATGCAGATACTTAGTGATGGATTTCTTGACAATTATTTCAAGTTTTGTTAATTTTTCCTCTCCCATTCTGTTTATTCACAAAACAAGTTAAAAACAAAATTAACAAAACTAGTGTTCTCTGACAGGTTGGAAGGAAAAAGACCTAGAGGAAGACCAAGGTGTAGGTGGATTGATACAGTAAAAAGTGCCTTAGAAGACAGAAATATAAGATCTGATAATGTTGGAGTCTTGACAAGTAACATACTGATTCGGAGGAAAATTGTAGATAGGAAGTTAGTAATGACGTAAGTTCTTCATGTAGTACTATCATAATATCCTGCACACCCCTTCAGAGTACATGTCAGGAATTTGATGATGATTTCAAGGTAACTTTCACTGATTAAACATTCTCTTAATACCTTGCCATTTACTTCTCGACTGTTTATCAGAATGCTTTCAAGAGATGTTAGAAAACATCAGAAAAATGCTGTTGAAGAAGTATTTGCCAACTGAGAATTATACCTCTTGCAAAATTATTATTACTTTTAGAGTGGTAAATGAGTGGAATAAGCTGCCAGAGTCTGTTGTGGGTGCTATGACGGTGAGTGAGTTCAAGGCAAGGTATGACAGATACTGTGAGAATGTCGTATAGTTGTGTGGCCATGATGTTTAGGGCCTCCCTCGATGAGTCTAAGGACTCCATGGAGTCGCCCGTAATAATAATAATTATCAAACTATTTACATCTTAATTTTAAAAATACACTTGCATTAAATACAACGATGAAAAACTGTAATTAGTCTGAGGTATTCAGATAGGATTCAGTTGCGATTGCAAGAGTCATCCGTGTCAATGAGAACGACATAATGCGCGTGGGAATGGCATTTTCCTGGGCTGACGTTAGGAATGGACATTTTAGACAAGGCTAAAGTGCGTACTATTGGTGCAACCAATAAGTAGGCTCAATGCTTAATATGCATATTGAGCTTTTCTAAGACAGTCTTGTTTAGTTATAGAAAGTGTTTTTTAGCTATTGTGGCCCAGTTACTTTTCTACTGATAGCCGAAGTTCCAATCCTATCAGGGCATGCTTGTTGTTGTCCAGAAGATAATTTAAGACTGTACGACGAGAGTATTGCATGTTTTACAAACCCGCACGAAAGCACACGCGAGGTGAGGTTTGTTTCTGAGGATCCTTCATAAGAGATGGGCTTACTCATCTTCAATTTCAAAACCCTAAAATATTCTTCGGGTGCTAATGAATTCTAACTCAGATGTTTTCAACACCTGAAGAACCAAAAGGAATGTGGTTCTTCCGACGGCTTTACGGAGGTGCCGCATGGGATGCTTAACATTCAGCCCATGAACTCTACAAAGGTGCTATGTGGTTTTTTCAAACATTTCGTGGATAGGCGTTGCAAACTATTTTTGTTTTTCTGTAATACCTTTGACGAATTGTGAGAACACGCACCTACACGTTGCCCTTGGGGGAGCCACACATTCAGTGGCTTCAGCGGATGCTAAATCTACCACCTGCTAAAAATTAATTGAAATAAACTTCATTACTATATAGTAATCACGTTTATTCGAATATTTGGTTTTCGCATGAATTTAATTTCTTCCAATGTCAGTATTTTAATACACAGGACTTCCTTTTAAAAGATTCCCGCTATTCCCACTACAACTTACTTGACAAAACTGTTCAAAGTGGCTACAGTATTTGAAACAAACAAACTGGATTAAATTCTTTAGTAATAGTACAGCAAGTGTAGGTCAGTAAATAAGACTCATTGCAAATATGCTGAAACTGAAATATAAAACGAAGACGTATCAACAGTCACGGTTTCAATAAATATTCAACGAATGTTTTTCTTTTATCTTACGAAAATCACCACCAGTCCCGCCCTCGCCTCTGAATAAGCATTTTTGAGGCTGTACGGTACCTTCACATTTTCGCGAGAAAATCTCTATTACGAGAAAGCAAATGAAGACCTATGAAACGAAATGATCAGCACTTAAAAGCAGTTTTGCCAGTGACTTAACTAATTAAAACTGCAGCTGATCAACAAATGGCAGAAAAGATACGATGAAGTCATAGAAACACCAATGCAGAGGTAACAAGAATGTAATGTAGGCAATGAACGACAGCAGGCTAATTAGTCAAAGGTCCCTGACCATTTCCTCTCCCTGTGTGTGTGTTCGTAACGATCAGCCTATTTCCTGTCTCCAACGAACCGGAACAAGAAGTAAAATTTGTAAATTAAGTAACTAAGATTTCACGGAACAATTTCCATGTACGAGATTTGCGTTCTAAATAGCAAATACTGTTAGAAAATACTCTACTGAATCGGAATGTAATAAATTCGATTTTATCTAATTTTATTTAATTCACACCAGAACTATGCTCGACGATTAGTACGCTCAATATTAACCTAGCGAAGTATTAGCAATATCCTCCTCTCTCTCTCTCTCTCTCTACCTTACATTAAAAAAAAAAAAAAAATCTAATACAATCTCTTAATTAAAATGTCACGAGTTAAATGAAGCCGCCGACATTAGTCGGGAATAAAATGAACAAGCGTTCCACTGTTATCATGCGCTACAGTGGCGACTGCCATTAAATAATCACAAACGTAAGAAAAAACAGCTGTTTAGCAAATACGTCATTGGCAAGGTCAGTTGCTAAGGCAACAAAGGCTAATTATATTACAAGTTAAACGCCTGTTTATTTTTACATGCGACCATGTTGAGTACGGAAATTTTGGTTATTTCGGACAAAAGCTTCCAACAACGGAGTCGTTCTTTTGCTACTACGGAAATATAAATGGAACACGACTAAGACGCTATCAGACGTTATTTTCTCCATAAAAAAATCTCCGAGTAGTAACAAGCAAGCCGTTTCACAGTGAACTGTCCGAGATGTTCGTCAGACAGATCGAATGACAACAGGAAACTGATGAAACGGGAGCGTGTGCCACGACCTCCAGTGTTGTTTTAACATCCACACTGGCGACTGCTGGCAATATTTATCAACGATATCTTCCAATCATCTGACAGTAGCCGTCAGGAGAAAGGGCACGACACAATCCCGAGGCCACTGCAATTAGACTGGCTTCACCGAATTTTGGAAGCGCAGCGAAGAAATACGAAAACAACGCAACAACACTTTCGAACAAACAGTAAGCAGTTTGTCGACATAATTCCACCATTGGTGTTGCAAGAACAAAATCAAGAATTCGTTGTTTCAGAGAACAAAGTCCACTACTGTAGCAAGGCCTGTGCTGCAACAGAGCTAAAACTAGAAAGAGAAAAAGATTTTTCTTAAAATGTTGCATAACATCATTAAAATCATATCAACGAGAATATAAATGATCATAAAGGATATATAAAAACTAAAGATAACGACAGGCAAATGCAATCGCGGAATGAAAAAAAAAAACTTCGAAAACGGGGCAAGGCAGCTCGGTAAAATATATTCAACCTGAAATGCTCAAATATGGCCCCAAAAAAAAAACATTTTACACGCATAATTCTGCAATCCCAAGTGATTTAAGTGTAGAGCCCCAATCGTATTTATATAAAAAGAGGGCGATAATAAAACTAAGAATACGAACAAAAAAGCTAAGAAAATTGGCGAAGGGAAAACTGCAAACAATGTTCATGGTCAAGTACGGGTTGCCAAGCCCCATACAACCCGAAATGCACACTCTTACTCATCATCTATATAGATTAACGTAATCTTGGACAGCTTCCTTCAGTCCACTGCTGGACGAATGGCACGCTTCTTCCATTCTGGCCAATCGTGTGCATATCTCCACCATAAATCATCTCCTCTTAGCGTTGATCTGTGTCAGACATCACACGTCCTGCCCAGCGCCATTACTGCCTTTTAGTATTGATGCAATATCTATGACCTTTGCTTCCTTAATTATTCTTTTTATTTAACCGTTTCTCAAAATGGTTCTGTCCACGTTGTTGTTTACAGTGTGTGTAGTTTGTTGTTGTTGTCATTATTATTTATTTTTGTAAAAGCAGTTTGGCAAATTGCCTTTAAATGCATCTCTCTAATGGTTAAAAATTCCCATCCTACTGTTCTAGCTGAAATTTCATTATCAAGTTGTTTGTGTAATGATTTATTGTAGATATTTGTATGAACTCACTATTTCAATCTTTGATTTGTTTTTGTTCTGAAATATTTTCAGAATACATTTTTTATTTGTCTGCATATCTCCAAACTTCCTTTGGTGATGTTGCTGTTAGTATTATATGATATCATAAGCGAAACAGATTACTCCAACAACATCCAATCCTCTTTCCTCCTAGCATAGCATATTCAAAAGCAAATAGTTTTGGTGAGCTAGTCAATCTGTCTGACTCCTTTTTGTCTTTCTTTTCCATTTAAATTTATCTGCTGAATCTTTCATTTAGTATATGAGACAGTCAGTTAATATTCCTATCGTCTATTCCTTTAAAGTTTCTAGCATATAGGTCTGTTGAGTAAAAAGTTCTTTTGTTTTTTTTTAACAATCTATGAAAATTAAAGAAATTGGTATATTAACATTCTTTTGTTTTTTCCATTATTTGATTTAAGGCTTGTGAACAATCTAAAGTAAGTTGAGAAGGAAGCTCTGAAACCTGCCTGTTCTTTAGGTTCATGGAAATTTAATATATTATTTATTCTGCCATCTTAAATTTTTGCAAAAAAAAAAAAAAAAGGCTTATAAAGGACTAGTACGACCCTTCAGTCTTGACTCCAGGTGTTGTTTGTATAATAATTTCTTATGTCAGTTTTATCACCTTCAGTGGCGGCTCGTGGCTTGAAATCGTGGGGGTGCTACAACTTTCGAAATACACACTATAAGTACAATGTATAAGTGTTTGCATAAAATATCAAAATTATGGTAAAAATTAAACATGAAAAAATAAGTTTATTATCGATAAAATTATACAGTTTGGTAAAATTCAAAATTAAGATATATTCTTGTTTTGTTTCATGAAAAATATTGTTTATTAACATGATAAGCACTACTAACACTACTACTGGCGCAAACTGCATATAAACAACAGTGCAATGCGCGCGGACAGTGCCGCATTACGCTAATAGCTCGCTATAATTAGAAGAAACACACGTATAAACCACAGTGAAAATTATTTAATTGTAAATATTTCATCCTAAGTATCTTAGGACATCATCAGTACAGTATTTAAACAAAAATTAGGAATAACATACAGCTAGGGCGCATGATTACAATAGAATCTCATGAAAACTTGCATATCGTGCTAAAGTAGTACAAAAAAAAAAAAAAAAACGTTAATCATTTAACACAGTTTTGTATGATAATTTCCCATACTTTAGGAATAGTAAGAACGTCGTTGCGGTTTAGGTTTGGTCTGTGTAGTAGGGCTTCATGTATGTTATTATAGTAGGGCTAACTGTATGTTATTCCTAATTTTTGTTTAAATACTGTACTGATGATGTCCTAAGATACTTAGGATGAAATATTTACAATTAAATAATTTTCACTGTGGTTTATACGTGTGTTTCTTTTAATTATGAACGCACCACAGGTTTCGTTATTTAAAAAAAAAAAAAAAAAAAGCTCGCTATGACGTGCATGTATATAAAAGGGTAGATCATGCTTAAGTAACTTGCTCACGTTTTATAACACAGTGACGGCTGAACTGAATAAGGGTAATGGGTTTACAGTGATGCTGCTGGATCTCACTAAGGCCTTTGAAAAAAAACAACATGGAATTCTAATCAGTAAACTGCGGCATATGGGAATGGATATAGGGTTGGTGAGATGGATAGAAGGGGGGGGGGGAATTGATGGAGAGATATCAGAGAGTAGTTTGTTCAGGAGTAGGGTCCAAAAGAAGGCCTGTGACTAGTGATGTGCCGCAGGGTTCTGTTCTTGGACCACAAGATCTGAGAGGAACTGTTCATTTGTTTGCTGATGATGCAAAGTTGGGGATAGCAATAGTGAATCCACACGATGTGAAATTTTGCAAGATGATTTCGATAGATTGGAAGACTGGGCTAAGGAGAATGGATGTCAGTTTAATGTGGCAAAGTGTAAGGTTATGCATTTTGGAGTGAAAAGAATAGCAGCAGTATACCACATTGGTGGAACTGTACTCCAGGAGATTGATGAAGCCAGAGATTTCGGAGTGTTGGTGGACAGGGAGTTGAAGTTTAGGGGGCACATTGCAAAAGTGGCTAAATCAGCTCACTTGGTTACTGAAGAATACTTTGACAAGCAAGTTATTGTTCCTCTTTATCGAGCCTTGATAAGACCCCATCTTGACTACTGTGACCAGATCTGGGCGCCAGAGTTTCTTCTTGATGAGGGAGGAGGTAGAGAGGATCCAGAGGCGAGTGACCAAGATGATAGCAGGTCTATGGAATGAACCTTACGAGAACAGGTTGAAGATCTGTGGGTTGCAGAAATTGGTTGATAGGCGGAAGAGGGGTGATATGATTGAAACATTCAAATTACTGAAGGGTTTTTACAAGATTAAATCAGAGGAAATTTTTCAGAACATGTCTGGTGGAGAGAACTAGGGGCCATCCATGGAAACTGTGCAAGAGTGTGGTTAACAAGGGTGTTAGAACTAGGTTTTTTGCTTGGAGAATGGTGAATGAGTGGAATAAGCTGCCAGTGTCTGTTTTGGGTGCCATGACTGTGAGTGAGTTCAAAGCAAAGTATGATAGATACTGTGCGAATGCCGAATAGTTTTTCTTGAGATGAAGTTTAGGGCCTCCCTCGATGAGTCTAAGAACTCCTTGGAATTGTCCGTAATAATAACAAGAAGAAACTGCATATCAACAACAGTGGAACTGCGCGACGGACAGTGCCGCATTATGCTAATAGCGCGCATCTCGCTATGACGTGCATATGCTTGCGAGCGTAACAATATGACACTGTGGAAAACACAGTAGCCTCCTTAGCCCTCCTAAGTGCTACAAGATAGGTTTTTATTTAAGTTAAGGGATATTATATCCCATATTGTTTCTTAGCCGAATTAGAAACTCAAAGAGTTTCATGCCGAATATAGAAACTATATAAAGTTCGGCGATTCCAAGCGTAAGCAAATACCTGGATAGTGCAGCAACTGACCCTTGAAGGTAGTGAAAGCTGAGGCAACTCATGTAAAAGGTGGGGCAAGCTCCGATCACTATTCTTGATATTTACCCATAATGTGAACTTAACTCCTAGGAGCTGTATTATTGTTCGACATTATGAGAGGTCACTACCCAGACCGGTTTCGACCTTTTTTGAGGTCTCATCAGTGAGTAGGTACTCACAGTGCTGTTCGATTTCTTCAAGCATTCAATTATTTTGTAGATGAAAATCTCATCTTTGTAGGGAAATTTGGATATTAGTGAAAGTAGGAAGAACAAGAGCATGATATGTTGGGATATCGGTAGCCCTTTTTCATTTTCGAAAATACTCCTTGCAACCAGTCATCATCATAAGAAGCTTTAAAAATGATAGAAAAGAGTCTTGAGAGGAACTATTCACCATTTTGTGAGGCAAGTTCAGCAAATTAGGAAATGGCGATTCATTTGCAATAACTGCTATTGAAAGTGATAAAAGCTTACTGACAGATTTTCGAAATAAGGCTAATGAAAGAGTACTAAGTGGTCCTACTGAAATGATTTTTTTTCATTAACTGTGGGAATCGGTTGATTCAATAGACGGGAGAAGAAGGGAAAATATTCTAACAGTCATTAGAAGAAGACAGATGAAATGGTTCGGACATGTGGAGAGGGCTGATGGCATTCTAAAGCAAACACTAGAAGGAATCGTTCCGGGACCAAGGGTTAGGGGGCGACCTCGATTAAAATGGACTGATAACATCAAAAAATAGACAAATTCCTCCCTTTTCAACTGACATCAAGAACAAGAGACCGATAAGATTGGAGGAGGCTAACAAAGAATATCACCTACCAGCCATGAATGACCCAACGGTCCATTTAGGACTACGGGAGAGAAGAACTGTGGGAATATGCTTTACAAACGCTGATCAAAATATTGAGCTGATGTCCTGCTTTCACACGTTTGTATAATTCCACTGCGGATTTTTTTGTGCCATTTCTAACTTGTTAAGGGTGCTGTGAGAGGAAAACGGGTAATTTGTAGTAGTGAGTGTGGAGAGGTGGAAAGAGAAACGTCTCCTCTCTGAAATTTTTGCACACATTCCAACTGAAAAAAAAAAATCATTTTTATTTTCCAAATGATTTTAAATGGAAGGAAATTATTAGAGTATTTACTACGAAAGGGGTACCAATAAATCGCAAGAAACAGTACTGCGATTTGCACACACATTACAAACTTTACGCTGATGATAAAATATACTGAAGATAGCATTTTCTTTCTAGCTTATCTCATAATTTTTAAATAATTTCAATTTCAACTTGGAAAATAATTGTTCTCTTGAAGCAAACCAGTGAAAAAATACCTCAATTCAGAGAAAGATGACAGAGAAAATAACAATACAATGTTACGGGGAAAATTCTCTTTAATATAAATTAAATCTTCAAAAATATACAGTGATATGATCTAGAAACCCGTGTGGATTTTCTTGTTGTCGATTTCTCTCTCCCCAGAACCAGGCATAGGGGGGACATTGTCCATGTCTACGCCTTCGGCAGCAGCCACTAAGGCTCGAGACTTTAATCACTTCGTTCGATGGTAATGAAGTGATTGAGTGGCTGAGTTGTTAGTGTTGAAAATAATTAAAACGAAATTTCAGAAATTCGTGAATAATAAGTAGCCAACAATTGTTAAGGTCAATCAAACTCGGTGACTGTCGTTCCATTTCTAACTGACGAACACTGAAACTCTGTTCCTGGAAGGAACAAAGAACATTTTATGCGCACATCAGATCAGACAACGCAGCTGGAAGAGTCGCAACAGCTCAATCCCCCACACCCGCGTATTTCCGGACAGGAGTTCCCAAATCCGCAACACTACACGCACGCACACGTATAGCTTCGTCATGTCACAGTTCTAGTGTGGTATTATCGACGGCAGTTAACAACCCTGATGTCATTTCACGAGGACTGCCAAAAATAGCGACACGTGCTCAGCAGCCGAGAGAGGCCGATTTTTAGAACTATTCAGATACGTTCAACTTCTGTTGCAGTTCCTTACAGAAAACATTCAGGCAATGTTCCGCAAGCCTCTTACAATTCGATAAAACTTTTAGTTTTATCAAAATTCACTGATACATGGGTTCCTTTACCAATTGCTAACCTACTGAATTTTTTTCACGCAGACATCCAAACGTGCGTTTCTCTTCCACAGCGAATCTCCCCCGACAGTGCGCATTTCATTTTCCACTAATGAGAGTACCGAACACGACAGTCTTGGAGAAAAACTAAAATCCGAATGCCAAAACAACTGTGATTATCAGAGAATCCGAGCATAATTCACGCATTGCAACGGACCCGAGTAATAGTAGTTAACCGAATCACGAGAACAAGCAGCCTGATGGGCCCCGGTGAAGTTTGACACTGCGTTAACTGAATGCGCAGATGAGAGAATGAAACGGATGTTGGCCCACTGCCAACACCAAAGGAGACAATAAGCAGCGTTTGCACGATCAGACAGAACATTTCTCACATTCAGTTTTTATTATCCAAGGGCATCGCTGACACGGTTACCGATAAAGCCAGTGTGGGCAATCAGCAGAAGAGGTCGAGCATATGCATTCATTGGCTAAAAGCACATATCCGCGTAATGATGCTCACTCGTTTCTTGAACAACTGATCGCCTCTGACGTTCAATGAATGGTGACGCTTAATCTCCCTCAACACGGGGCGATTCTACTCGATATTTCGAAATTCACATTTTCCTGGACAACTTGTAGAATAATTCCCGTGAAATTTTTTTAAAAAAATTGGGGTTTCTGTTGTAGGAATGTCGCCCAGTTCTACACCACACATACTTTGCACCCATCTTATGAAAGAATTCACTGACAATATTGAAGGGACAACGGCTGGCAAAAAACAGATGAATAACTGGACATTACTTTTATCAAATCCCCTTTCCACCCATTTATACGCTGCTTGGTTTTTCTTTTTCTTCTGAGAGGAGAGAAGATATTACTATGCGCATTTAAGGACTTCCAAAAAGGGAGAGTTAAAATCAAAAATCAAAACGACGCCACTTCCGGTGACTTCCGTGGTTTTGTTAACCTTACTTGTCGGATATAGTTGTTTCTTTTTACTTGAAACCTCTCAATTTTATTTGCAGTTTGTATTTGTTGTCAAGAGCGAAGGTACTGAATGGATTTAAGTAATAATTATGGATACCATACATATCAACATCGTTTTAAAGTATCAGAAATTAAACAAAATCGAAATTTTGTTATTTAAGCCTCTCTTTTGTTTTCTACATTTTTAATAACTTATGATTTAAAAAAAAAACTATTAGACGAGTTTGTTAAAAAAAAAAAATCGATTTGAAACTTCGCTGCTCCCACTCAAGAGCATCGTCAGCACCAATTTCAAGGGTGGTAAATCACATCCCTGAAACTTAGAATTTCCAATTTCCCAGTTATCTTTTGTATGTTTAAAGGACCGCAAATATAGATCTATGAAACGGCAAACTATTATTTAATATTAATAAATACAGTTGCCAATGAAAGCATAGTGCTGTTAAAATTAGGGCTGAAATGAATTCAAACATTAAACGTTTTCACTTCAATATTTTAGCATAAAATTTTTTAATATTTTATATTAACGCTAATATAAAATCGACATGCCGTCGTTTTGAAAAAAAAAATAGCAGTTCCACTCGAAATTTATTACAGAATGGGGGGGGGGGGGAATTGTGAGCGATCGGATACGCAGGAAGTCTTATAATAGCATGATATATTTGCATCACATATACAATGCTTGGAAAGAAGTCAAAGGACACCCCATGGGCAAAGTGAATCATGCATGTAACGAGTCACGTGCTTGCAGCCGGTATAAATTGCAGGAATTGCGAGAAGGGAACTGACGGATTTTGAAAGAAGGGGTATCAACTTCATTCCTCCAAAGAAAAAGACATATTGGATAATTTCTGACCATCATGATCATTAATCGTCTGATCTAAAATCCAACGCGGATATTTTCTTCGAAAATCTGGCTGGGGTGCGTTGTTATCCGTCTAGACAAGAAAGACCAGTCAATGAAAACACATAAAAGCAAGCAAACCCATCTGCCGGGTATGTAGTTCTGTAGAAACGATCAGGCATTGCATTTATGACTGTCCATTTGCGCAACAGATCTAATTGAATGTAGGCAAGGATTTGCAAATTTCAACCTTCACGGTAGATGAATTATTCTTTTTTCCCCCCTTTCCTTCTTCCGACGAAGAAGGAAACCAAGCTTTATGCGTTCCTCATTACACAACTAAAGTATCATATTTGGAAGACCATGCAAAGGAACATACCTGTCCCCCCCCCCCCATATGGAAGTTATATAATACTATTATTAGTATGTTTTCTCACTCTCTTTTCAGCTTCCTCATCAGGGAAAAAGCTCTTTTAGGCATACTGGGATTTGTAGAACAGTGGTGCAACCCACCATGCTGCAAATTAGATCAAGGTAAGCTCAAGTTTGTTCTTCCGTTTATTTGCGTATCAGCAGTGTTTTTGTTCTTCTTTTCAACGCTTTCCTCTATCTCTTTAACGAAATGGGAATTCTAAGCGAACATGGTATGCGAAGGCAAACTGAAAGCGGGAAGCGCCGAAAGGGAGGGATCTCCCAAGCGCCGAATTTTCCACAATCTTTTTCTGTTTGTGTTTCAGCACATATACGGATACAGACCACGCTGTAAAATGAAGTTATAAATTAACTGATGATTTAAAACCATTTACTGAGATCTAGAATAACAGATCAGTGATGTATTTGTACATGCTGTCTCAGGGAACTGACGAACTTTGAAAGAAGCGTTAAGATAGGATGGTATGTTGCAGGCCTATCTGTTCGGTAAAGTGGACAATCCCAGGTCCACAATCAGTGATACCATACTGAGATGGAAGCGCAGGGAGTCAAATACAAGTGCCACCTGCAGTAGACAACCCATCACCCACCGAAAGTGACCGTAGGGTGCGTACGAATGATGTAAGAACCGCCATTCGTCGGCCGACACGTTGAATTCAGAGTTCCGGGCATCTACATGCAGCATCTTCTTCGGTAGTGCAAAGAGTGTACAATGGGACTTGGAAAGCTGTGTTATGGAGCGGCGAATCACGAGGTAAACGTCTCTTACCAAAGTGCATAACCCCAACCATGAAATTCCAAGGTGGCGGTGGATTGGTATGGTCCTGTATTTCCTGGTTTGCTCTCTTTGTGGTGCCACGAACGCTGAACTCCGAGAGGTATCTCAACATTATGGACAATGCAATGCTTTCTACTTTGTGGCGTTTTTACGGAACTCATCACTGTCTCTTTCAGAAAGACAATGCACGGTGTCATAAGGCTGCTGCTACTGTAACTGCGGGGTTTGTGGACATGAACATCACCGCACTCGACTGGCCTCCAGAGAGCCCTGATCTCAACCCTACCGAACATCTGTGGAACGAACTAGAGCGTCGGGTGAGGTCAAGGGAAGTCCTCCCTACAACAGTCCAGGACCTCATTACATGCCTACAGGAAGAACGGTCGAAATTCCCACTGGCTGCTATCGTACGCTTGTGGAAAGTATGTCCCGTAAAACTGCTCAGTGATCGCAGCGAAAGGAGGTCCTACATCTTATTAAGGTGGATGTCATGGCTGTTTTCCCCTCACACTACGGCGTCGGTTGACTTCTCTCTCCAAGCAGTGCAGTTGCTTGCGTTTAAGAACAAGAAGAAAAAAAAGTAAACTGAAGCACACAACAAATGCATTTTACTTATGATGCACATTTACAATGATTTCTCCCCCGCAGATGTATTTTGTAAAGAAATACATAATAACAGTTTGCAATAAAATTTTTAATTTTTTGTCTTTTGTCATGTAAAAATTTGTTGTGCATCCAATTTTCCATTCGTTTGAAGGCAATGCCAGCTATTAGTTAATTATTTCACGATGGGCAGCATCAATTGTCTCGAAAACCTGCCATGATATGATTCAAATAAAATCGTTAAAATTTAGAGTAGCGTTTTCCGAGAACGACGGAAGAGCACCATCGGTTATTATTTGATAAGGGTTACATTACTTACCATCCTCCAAAGAGCGAACCGTCTTCTCCGAGGGACACGGCAGGGCCAAATAAAAATCCAAATTACTGATGCATTTAACTCAATTTTTTGTTCGAAGACTTACTCGCATGAATTGGTTTGAATGAACAGCTTTAAAAGAACACTGATGGCGAGGCGTTATCCATTTTGACGTCGATTCTTAGGAGGCATTCCAAAATATATCGAGTCCTTTGTTCTACGAATGTATGCCCGATTACATACATAAAGTGCTGTTAAGAAACGCCACCACTGCTAAAAACAGCTTTAAGATAAATTACTGCAAAGATTTTATTCCCGAAATATAAACATTTGGCGAAGAAGCAATCGTACGGTCCACGCAATGCCGAATGTTGGGAACAATGGAATAAACGGCAGATCAAAAGCATCTGAGTGGAAAACATGTGATGCGGCACGCGCTATCGGACAAGCGTCGGTTTGAATCCGGAGGAAAGAGGGCCTCACTGCCGCATACGTTAGCGTTCCCCTTGTAACTCATTACGATGCGGGGGAAAGACAGGGGCATATCGCTCGGTAGCACGTGAACAACCGTGCATCATCGGTGAGTATCCCTACCCCTCGGCAGGAATGAACGTGAGTCATAGAATCTTTCGTGTGATGGGGCAGGGAGTGACTGTGGAGACGGATGTTTCATTCAAACCGAATAAATCGATTTCAGGTTAAGCCCTACATTTCTTTCGTTCTGAATGCAGCATTACTCTTCAATGATCGCTAATCAGTTCAAAGGATGTTTGCTCGTTAGTGATTTTACGTAGCCATCTGCACTCGCTATCTCAAAGAGATAATCAAGCGACCATTAGCAAAATATTTCCAAGTGGAATATGGGATTAAACGACGCCTTTCGTACCCACAAAATATATTTTATTAAATAAAAACCTTGTGAACAAAGCAGGCATCCTCTTGTGTATATTTCATTTTTCAGTTAATGAAAGACAAATGAACTGGATATATTTGTGGAGGGGGGGGGGAGTAACGTTCTAGCGTTATCATTAAATCCTGTTTAAGCTGCCGAGAACTTAAAAAAATCATGTGCATGTGACAGTGCTCTTTTTTCGCTTGGGGGAAGAACCTCGAATTACGGCGTTCTTTTAAAAATAAAGTAAAAAAAAAAAAGCTAGAGCTTAATTCCAGCTAGATCTTATTAAAAAAGGTAGGGGCGACAGTACACAACCTTGCCGCATCCCTTTTTCCACTCGAACACTGTCTGTATCTCCAAAGACTGTTTTTACTGAAGCTTCTTGGTTGTCATACAGCTCTCTTATCAAGAGAATTAAATGTTCGGGTATTCCCACTGATTTCATTACAATCCATAGTCTGTTGTGATCCACGCAATCACAAGCTTCCTTATAATCAATAAAACAGATGACTACTTCCTTCTGAATTCTTTCCATAATCCATCTCATGTTTGCTATTTGGTCTGTAATTCCTCTACCTCTCCTAAACTGTTCTTGTGGCATTTCTCTATTCCCATATGGCTCAAACCTTTGTTGGATTCCTTTCAGCATAACTTGACTTGCATGGGAAATGAAAGCGATGGTTCTATAATTATCATAAACTCTGGGATTTGATTTTTTTTTGGGGGGGGGGGGATTTTGATGAACACTGGTGTTTTCCAATCTCTAGGCCAGTATATTTTCTTCCAAATCTGTTCACAAATTTCAGTCAATATATTCACTACTTCATCCCCAGCTGCTCTCAATAATTCCACTGACACACCATCAGCTCCAGGAGCTTTTCCTTTTGCCAGTAATATAAAGTACTGCAAAGAAAACAGTTTATTTGTGTTACTGCTTTGAGTACCTTCCATTAAGAAGAAAATCCTTACAAAGAATGGTCAGTTCGACAACATAGTCGTTTCACTTCTGAAAGTAAAAGATATCAACGAAATGACAAGTACACTTATTTTTAACAAGTTTTTTTTATATTTTTTTTCTAAATCGAAAACTGACAGGCTAAACTATGTTGATCACGTTCACTATTTGATTTCATTTTTACAGTTACAACAGGGTAATATTTTAATAAATGACGTAATTTAAATTTTAATTAAACCATGTAATTAATAATATAGTGGAATTACTGAGTGAGCATTTTGCAAGAGTATACCATCCAGGTGGTGACATTGAAAGAATGAAGGAACCATTAGTTTATACGGGAATTGTGATGAATGAAGTGGAGGTGAATAGTCTATTACAGAACCTTAATGTGAATACATCTGTGGGATTGGATGGTATACCGGCACGGGTCTTACGTGAAGCGGTAAAAGAAATATCAGTGCCCTTGACCATGTTGTTTAATCTGAGTCTCGGGCCTGGTTTAGGCCCAAAGGTGTGGAAAGAGGGGAAAATAGTTCCACTGCATAACGTAGGATCCAAGACTACTGTTGCAAATTACCGACTGATCAGCATATCGAGTCGTTGTCAAGGTCTTGGAGAAAGTAGTCAAGGGGAAAAATACAGGAATGGATTGATGAAAATGAGATACTGTACAGGGGACAGCATGGCTTTGTGAAGAGTAGATCATGCCTCAGTAACTTGCTCAAGTTTTATAACACAGTGACGGCTGAACTGGATAAGGGTAATAGGTTTACAGTGATACTGCTGGACCTGGCTAAAGCCTTTGACAGGATACCACATGGAATTCTAATCCGTAAACTGCAACATATGGGAATGGATATAGGGTTGGTGGTTGATGGAGAGATATCAGAGAGGAGTTTATTCAGGAGGAGAGTCCAAAAGACGGCCTGTGACTAGTGGTGTACCGCAGGGTTCTGTTCTTGGACCACTGCTGTCAATTTGTTCATTAACGATATAGGGAAGGATCTAAGAGGAACAGTTCGTTTGTTCGCTGATGATGCAAAGTTGGGTAGGGCAATAGTGAATGCAGAAGATGTCAAAATTTTGCAGGATGATTTGCATAGATTGGAGTTCTGGGCTAAGGAGAATGGATGTCAATTTAATATGACAAAATGTAAGGTTATGCATTTTGGGGTGAAAAGATTAGCAGCAGTTTACTACATTGGTGGAACTGTACTCCACCATGAGGCCAGGAACTTGGGAGTGTTGGTGGATAGAGAGATGAAGTTTAGGGGGGAAATTGCAAAAGTGGCTAAATCAGCTCATCAAATCACTTGGTTGTTGAAAAATACTTTGACGAGAAGAGACAAGCAAGTTACTGTTCCTCTGTACCGAGCCTTGAAAAGACCTCATCTCAACTACTGTGCCCAGATTTGGTCACCTGGGTTTCTTCTTGATGGGGAGGAGGTGGAGAGGATCCAGAGGCGAGTGACCAAGATGACATCAAGTGTATGGAATGAACCTTATGAGAACAGGTTGAGGATTTGTGGGTTGCAGAAACTAGTTGATAGGCGGAAAAGGGGAGATATGATTGAGACATTCAAATTGCTGAAGGGTTTCTATAGAATTAATTCAGAGGATATTTTTGAGATCAGGACTGGTGGTGGGAGAACTAGGGGATATCTATGGAAGCTGGGAAAGAGTGTGGTTAGCAAGGGTGTTAGAGCTGGGTTCTTTACTTTTAGAGTGGTAAATGAGTGGAATAAGCTGCCAGAGTCTGTTGTTGGTGCTATGACAGTGAATCAGTTCAAGGCAAGGTATGATAGATACTGTGAGAATGCCGAATAGTTGTGTGGACATGATGTTTAGAGCCTCCCTCGATGAGTCTAAGGACTCCCTGGAGTCGCCTGTAATAATAATAATAATAATAATAATAATGCATAAATGATTAGTTCAGTGTGTACGCTTGAATAGTGCGTTGAGTTGTTTAATGGACTAATCAAGTAGGATTATTTAAGTTGTTTCCATGGAACTGAAAAATGAACAAATTTACAAATAATTAAAATAAACACCAAAAATATAAGACTTGAGCCGCTAAAAACAGGTCGCGAGCCGTTACTCAAACCTTAAAAGCATGCTTATTCGTGCACGATAGTTTTTGTTTCTGTTGTAGACGGTTTCTCTGTCCCAGAAATTGGTCGATCACTCGATCCCTGATCAGATTAAGCATTTCCAATTATCATGCAATATTTGCTTCCGTTCCCATACTACGGCGAATCCGCTATGAGAAGTCTTATATGGAAATTTTCTTTTAAATAAAACAAGTAGACAGTTGGCCAATGTACATGGTGGGTTTATCACTCGAGACGCATGCGATTAGACCTAATCTTACCTCTCTAGTCTAATCTTAAGTCCATATATGGACTCTTTAATTATCGACAACATGCTGGCTAAAGGCACTATTAATCACTTAGTTTCCGATGATGATCTAATAAGGTTCGAATTGAATTATCGCGTGAAATTTGTTTAAAATACAGTACTAATAAAAGTGTAAAGAGCATAAGCTAGTATTTTTTTTCATGTAAACCTTCAAAAAGTCGATGTTAAGTTAGCTATAGATATTCGTAAAATTGCTCCATTGTATTCGTCTGTAAGCTGGTGACGCGATTTTTCTATTAAAGTTACGTGATTTCTGAATATGATTCATATAGGAAAGTATTACCAAAGATAACAAGCATTTTCTTTGAATGTTCCCCCCCCCCTTGAATTACGAATCACAAAATTTGTATAAATTATGTAAACCATTTGTTTTCTTTCTAAATAGTCTTCGGTACATCAATATTCTGAAGATTAACTTTAGATTCACTTGAACCAACATGTATAAGTCAACTGATTTGTGGGCAGAAGAGAAGCGTGTTTTGTAAAATGTTGGACGAGTGAGGGGGGAGGGGCATGCACTCGTGATTCAAGGAGAAACGGTATGATCGTATTTGGACCTAACAGCTTAATTTCTGCGTTAATTTTTGAATGTTACGCTGCGTAGTGCTTTTTTACTTCTTCATATTTAATATTGGTTTTATCCGTGAAAATATATTCCAAACCGACTGTGAAAATTTTGAATTTCAATTGAAAGTGTCCTCGGGCCAAAGCTGTCGGGCAACACTCGTGTATTAAACAATTCTTTCAATCACAAAAATGGAATACAGTATATGCAATCACCAGAACTGACATCCGATGTCAGAGAATGCTTAAAAAAAAAAAAAAAAATCACTGCATTCTTCATCTGCATATTTCTATTCGCATTCCAAAGTCTGATAACTATTCTGGCCGCACCGATTTCGTGCCCAATTTCTTAAAATTCACACGATAACGCACGAAAAGAACAAATAGAATTTAATAAAACGCCACATATTTCGATCTAAAAATGACAGATCATCTTCAGTGGCAAATTAGGTAATGGAATAAAAGGTAGAACTAGAATGAGGGATAAATTTAAAACAGTGCAAAGCAAAAATTGATGAAACAGGATTTGTAGCTATTATTTAATTATCAAAAAACCCTTTTAATTATATGCGATTAGAATAAGACTTTCCTCATATTTCTGGAAGTGAGAGGCAGTCTTTCGATTCAAGTTCGGACGATGGAGCAAGGCTTCGGAGCTTTTTTTTTTTTTTTTTTTTTTTTTTGTTATTGTTCGTTTTTTTTTTGAACAGACTAAATATGTTTGCTTCCATACATCGGAGTAAGTGCAAGCTCAGTATAGAAGACTGCAACGACGTTGAAGGTATTAGTTCTGAAGCACAAAGTCTCATCACAACTGGGACTTTGTGCTCCAGAATACACAACTGGAGAGAACGCCATTAAGGATCGGAAGACTTTTCAGTGCGTAAGTTATTTAGTATTCTTCTGATGTGTTTTTTTTTGTCGAAAAAAAAAAAACACACACAGGATGCATAGGTGCAATGTTTCTAATATTGGGAAAGGCGATTTATCTCCCATGCATGCCGGAATTGCAGTAAAACCGTGATATCAGGTCAGCTTTATGTTTATATGCCGTAAGTGGTGCTATCTGGATGAGAGAGGTGGAAGTGTATTAGCAGAAGTTGCATCCAATAGCCTCTGCAAGGCTATTGGATGCAGCTCCTGCCTTTATTGGACTGGAGACGAGTTTTTTTTTTTTTTTTCCTATCGCTATTATGAAGTCAGATTTAGAGTTGTTGACAATTGTTCAGCATAGGCTAAGAATGAAGTTCCGGTTCTTCCTTGTTGCAAGCCACTTGCAGCATGCTGAATTTTTTCAACTACTTGGGTATACTTATGGACTGGACAGAACAAGAATGGAAGTCTTTATGCCATCGAGAATTTCCGTGACTCGCGCAGCGTAGATGTTTCGATCAGAAGAGCGAACGGTAGTGCGACCGTGGAAAAGAAGATTAGAGGAATTTCGAGTAATACGGAATACTATTTTGTGTTAGTATCAAAGAAAACGAGGTTGGAGTGGCTAGGGGGAGGAAGTTCCCTCTCAGACCACATCTTGTGAGAGGAAATTTACTGAAGATTGTGATTCGAGTTACTGAGAGGAGAGGCAACCTCTACGGTATATCTGGAAGAACTAGTTGAGAAAAGATCAAGGGTATTGATCTTTTAACCAGTGGAGAGAATTATCAAGCATTCTGGTTGGCAGATGCACGATTGTTAGGTCGCCACTCACTGCAAATACTTTTCCATCATCGTCCAGCTTGGTAATGTTGGAAGAGAGAATCTATCTGGACTTGTGGATGGGCATTAAGGAAGAGGACTATTTGGATAACTGGATTGCAGAAAGTTGAGCTTCAGGGTTAACAAGTTCGAGTGGCTCTTGGAACGGTAAGTGCTTCTGAAAAAGAAACCTTAAGGGAGATCAAAAGCAGATTATTCGAAATCTGACATTCTCTAGCAAAAAATGTCAGATCTCACAAAGTCACAGCAGCCCTTGCGGTTGTAATAATCATGCAGTGGCACGGAGGCCTATTTTACAAATCGCACCATGGCTTGACCTCCACTTTTAAATTAGGTGCTTAGTTTCCTTTTTGGATCTCTCAATATGTTCAAACTAATGAATGGCTTCCTCTATTCAGATTTCTCCAACAATGCTGGAGTATTCCTGCGATTTGTGTTCTACTATATGTAAACGATCCCCTCTTTTTGGCTTCAAATTCTGTCTTTAGTTTTACTGATGACTTTTCTCTTCATTTGATACACCATGCAATGCTCAAGATCTTCCATAAGTAATATTTTATTTTAACACTGCCCTTCTCCAGTGGGGTGAAGAGAACTCAGTCAACTTCAGTGGCACAAAACCTTTTTCGTAAATAACAAATATCTCATTTAATCTCGTGTTTTCTTTGCCAATACTCAGATCTGCATATATGACTGGATTTCGTCTCTCTTAAATGATTTAGTCTAGCTTTTTTTTTTCTTTCTAATACAGACACATCATACCCATAATCTCCAAAATTGGCCTCTTCCAGTAAGTCACTGCAAGTGAAAATCTACATAATAATTATTAACCCGATAAGTCCAAATCCACTCAATCCTAGAATACTATTATCATACTTGCAATGTTGCACCAGAAACCTTCGTTACAGTGCTTGATTTTCCCACCTCACTCTCTCAAACACTCAGTTTGAGTTTACTGTATTTGTTTACTCTACCCAAACAACCATGATCATTCTTCTACTTTCGTCTACATTTATTGTTTCGCTATAAACCCATTTCTCGTCGTCCCCTCTCCATTCCTTCTGTTGTTTGGTACAGCCATCCTCTTACTGATTTCCTCGGGGATTAGAACCTCTAGCTGTTCAAGAACCATGCCAAGGTCCCCCCCCCCCCCCAAAAAAAAAAACTCCTCCTTAGCTCCATGCCCACATGCTACTGATGTACAGCAGACTGTAACCGATCGTGTGTGTATAGGGTTCATATAAAGTCTACAGCTGATTTAGACTGGAATTCATTATTATATTATCATTTTTTTTTTTATGATGATTTAATGTTCTATGTATCTAAAAGTTCAGTGTCTTTTTAAATCGCCACGATTATAGACCTTCATAGAGACAAAAGGCTCATCAGCGTTTAGGCGTTCATAGTAGAAATGAGTGCCATATATTGGGTTCAGTTTAGTTGGAATTATGGTTGAAGTGTGAGAAAAACTGCGTTGCTTAAAAAATAAAATAAAGGCTGATGTCTCCGTCTAATCTAGATTTCCTGGAAAAGACTAATTTGCTTCCATCGCGGAGAGTATTTGAATTCAAGTCTTTTTGTGAGCAAGAGATATGCGATTACTCAGCCAAGCGAGTGTTAACTCCCAACGAAACGTATGAAAAGTGAAAATTTGTGACGCCGCCGTTTAAATTTGCATTCACGTAGCCTTCCCATCCCCCGAATCGTGAAAGGATCTCCACAGTATCAATTTGCGGTTTGCTAAACAGCTGTGATTCACCAAGCATTGCCGAGAAACTTGTCTGGTTACTCTGTTCTGACAACACTATCGAATGGACCCGATTCGTGCATGTTGTACGAATCATGTCCATTCGACAATATTTTGTGCAAAAATTTGATTCCAAATCGTATTTTGATGTGCCGCAAACAATCATAATACCCGTATTGCATACTGGATGACAATCTTTCAATGTTATAAACAATTAGTATTAGCAAATCCTCGTTTAATTTCGGAGTATATACACATGCGCAAAAAGCACTTTCAAAGCGAAACTTATCTCAAGTAAGCCCTCGGGCTTTAAAATTAGTAAAATGCAGGTAAACAAGCTGTTTAACATCCCATCACAGCTCCACACACGCTGCTCCGAAATGGCTTTCGAATTTTCTGCAGAGGCCGAAATGCGTGTCGTGATTACTACGAGATCTGATTCCTATTAATGTATACGATATGAATTTGTAAACAACTACGAAATGGAACTTGGCCGCTGTTTTTGTAATGTTGGCACTATAAATGAAGAAGCAATATGATGTAAGCTACAAACGGATTTCGGGTTATATCGATGAATAAAGACGCATCGCGTTGATCCAACTCCTTCTCAAGCCTCTGACTTGTTCATTTTCTGGACATCGACTCGGTAGAATGTCCAGTGCACGACGCAGACCTTATTTGCCTATCCCCACGGAGGCAGTCAAGCGGTTCAGAGAGACAAGAATCCCTTAACAGTACCAACACGACACGAGGCGAGGTTAATTTTATGCTACGTAATGCAGCGATTACTACGAATACTTTCATGACAAGTGATAGTCCACAAGATGGCAGCTATGAGTGACATCACGACAAAACGCTATTATTTTTATTCAGCTACTGTTGCAAAGCGAAACGAAATGCATCCTAATCACTTGTCAATAAAAAAGACGAAGGGCGAAAAATGACCAGAGAAATCCATAATTATTAAAAGGCTTTTCCTTCATCAGTGTTTCCAGCTTTTACTATCATTCGGATGTTTGAGTTGTTTATTTATTTTTGAACACAAGAGCATCAAAAGCAGAGTCGCCATAAGGAAGTGACGCGTTATAGAAACAAGGCTACTTAGAAACCAAGCAGTTCCTGAATGGCACAGGTGGTGCCATCTAGGAACAACTGCTGAAATTTGTATTTTCATTTTATTAGTAAGGAAGTAAAGCTAATAAAATGTCCAAGAACGAAACGTCTTAAACCAAGTAATAAAAAATATTTTTTTCGCAATAATATGAACGAACTCCCAGGTGTATCTGCTAAGAACTGGGAATTCGTTTATATTATTGGAAAGCATTAATTTAGTGTGACTGGTATTCTTTGTAGTATCTAAGAGCAAACTACAAGGAATAGCAGTCACACTAAATAACTGCCTTCCAACACTTGTATAGTACCTCCTACAATTTAAAGCATCTGCTACGCAAATAGTAGTTTCCAGAAGTTTATTACATTGGCTAACTACTCTTTCATTAAATTAATGTTTTCTCAAATGTAATCTTGAGTCACTGACCAGTAAATTTATGTCCCCTAGTTCTTAATTCCTGTAATAATATCCTATGAATTTAACTTCGCTACAAAAAAATTAGCTTTATCGCTCCGGGAATTTAGACTTTCATCTCTTAATTGCATAACAGGGATCTAACTAGTTACGGAAATCCAGTTAGAGGCATAACCTTTCAATAACACTGTCATTTCGCTGTTAACAGTTTTTCCAATCACCTCAGTGCATTACTCCTTAAACCCACATTCAGTGAATGCCTTCCTAAAACCCAAATACATGACATCGAAACGGGTGCTGATTAACGAGACAGCAAAATCATATTACGAATCGCTTACAGTTTAATTGGCACCTAAAATTCTATTTATACGATGGCGACTACTGCAGACTGCGTGCTATTTTAAAATCGAATTTCTTCGAATCATTCACGGCAGCGATTATATGTTTGAAATATTGATATTTCATCTAATTTTCTACTGTTGTGGGGAAATGCTCATACCATCGCACATTATACGCATATTCTTATGTACAGCAAGCATTCCATATTGGAAGCAACAACTACAATAAATTCAATGAAAATACAAAACAGTCAATCCATTGAATTGAACTCGAAAGTCAGTAGACGATTAAAGAATAATTATATACTTACTGGCGGAGCAAACACCAAACCGAACAATGTTCGTTTATTTATTTTTTGGTTTCTAGATTTAAACGTAAACAACATTTTCATTTGGTTCGCTAATGGAGTGAATGAACAAGAAAATTTTGATTATGTTAATGGACGCAGTCCATTCCATTAACCCCGATAGCGAATAAACATATCTCGAATCGGTTGCAGTGGGTGAATCATTTTTCGTGCCAAAAACAAAATCTTTTCTCTACATTGAATCATTTCGATTCTAATGCAGTTAATTCCCACGCACAGCCTGACAGCTTCTACCCCCACACTGTGAGTGTGATGGGGAAGGTCCCAAAGTCAACCCTTTCCCCTTCCGTGGAGAATACTTTTTTTAAAAAAAAAAAAACAGAATGTCTTGACAACGTTTTCGCAAAACATCTGCAAGCGCGTGCAAGAAAGCGACGCCGCCTAGTGATGTTTGTAGTAATCATTCGCTGACAGGTGTTTACAAATGAACAAACTAACTGGCGGTGTAATTATGCCAGAACCCTAGCAACAGGATCAAAACTACAGGAAGAAAACGTGGCTCCATTTGAAGCAAATTCAGTTAGCAAAACAGTTTGTACACATTAAGGTTTAGTAATGTACTTACTCTTATTTTTACTTGAGTAAGTTTATTTACGTATAAAATAAAAAAAGAGGCATTACTAGAAATTCCTCCCATGTTGATAATGGGTTAACCTGTGTGTTGTAGCCATTAAGAAGAGCTAATTCTGTGATTGCCGAAATTTCTTTCTGAAGCAGTTCGGACGAAGAACACGTGCTCTTCAAAGAAGGTACATCCATCACTCTTCTGCTCTGTGAGCAGAAGTGTGATGGATGAACCCACCTGAGAAGGAAGGATTGCTAAAGACAGATAAGGAATTCTCTTTTTATAAGAACAGTTAGGAAAGATCCATTTGATCCTGTGGTGAAGGTTATTGGAGACTTCTAGCTGTTACCGTGATTTATACGAAATCGTAAAAAGAGCATCCGAGGACAGGGGCGCGCCTGTGTACAAAACTTTAGTTGGCGCCCATATCCCCCCCCCCCGCTTCCAATAAAAAAAAAAATCACTTTAAAAAAACGTTTTTTTTAAAGTATTTCCTCCTCTTTGGCGCCTTTACTATCCTGGCGCCTGTGTGCGTCGCACACATTGCACTTATGGCCGGCGCGCCCCTGTCCGAGGAGCGAAGCCACAGGGAAAGTTTTGGATTAAACGTGAAAATTTTTTTCTTTGTTTTTCACAGGAGAAGTTAGAAAGGATGGAGAAATTGGAGACTATATTGCTACACCTTCAATTTGTCGATAAAGCTCTTCATTCCAGCTGAAGTATCCAGACTTCATAACAAACTTGAAAAGGTCTAAAATATCCTACGGAAACTCTGACGATAAAAATTCTACGACGTTTTTGGCTAGAAGAATATTAGTAAAAAGTGTCGAACCTTACTAGCAAATGTACAGAATCAAGTCTTAAAATCCTTAATATGATATAAATTCGCTGGCATAAGGGAGAGAGGAGATTTGAGCGAAACTTCGAAATTCTGTATGTAGGACTTCCTATGTGATCTACGATGGGCCGAAAAGGATATCCTGGGTTGTGCAACTTACGGAGTTCATAAATTCTATGTTACAAGTTTTTGAAATGTATCGGAACCAAACGAAAATACATCACTAATGAGTTAAATTTGTTAAGTCCGTTTTTGTTGATTAAAGCATGGTTTTCGATCAAGTAGCAATATTATAACCAGAAGAGTCAGAAGGGAAAAAAAAAATCGCCTTTCGGCTTTGGAGATAATAATAACAATAAAATAAAAATCTTATTTTATTTATTTATTTTGAAGATCGCGTAAAAGCTTTTAATTTTGCAAACGGGAGAAATAGTTTTTGCAACTTCGAAACGTAATATATTTCTATCATATGATAAACGAGAAAGCAGAGAAAACGATCAACTGTTTTTCTCCAACCTCTTCTAGAAGAGATAACTCGCACAGAATCTCCATCCCTTACATTAAAGGCATTTCAGAACGTATCTTTCATATCTCCAAGAAGTCCAATATCTCTACCACATTCAAGCCTACTAACAAACCAGCTCTTTGATACTACTCCAAAAGATAAAATTCCACCTCTATTGCCAGCCTGGAGTATATTCAGTCCGACGCAAATTGCCGGTTTTTCTATTTCAAAGAGGCCAATCTGTTTCTAAACGCATCTCGAAACACCAATCCTAGCTTGCCTCCAAAAAAAAACCGCAGCAAATCTGGTGTAACAGAGCCTAGAATTACTTATACTAGCCACAGTATCTTCTGGGATGATACCAAATTAGTACACAGATGTTCCCTTATACACCGCCCTAACTCAACATAAAGGATGGACTTTCCATGCAAAACTTGGGAAATCATTATCAAGAACTATACTGCTCAAATATTATATAACTAATGGTTTTTAATAAATTTATTTTCCTTCACACTTCATTTGATTCTAACGGTATCGTTTTTTTTTTTTTTTTTTTTTTTTTTTTTTTTTTTTTTTAACCTGGCTGCCTCGCGACTGCATACAAGAACAGATAAGATTCCATTCTCCATATATATATATATCTTCAGTTTGTTTTTCTTAATTTTAAACAGTAATACACTGAACATGGTTTACGATACATATATACCGAAACATCTGTACTATAATTATTCAACTTCGATTAAGTGTAACCCCTTCCCCTTACAAGGTTTTTTTTCTTCTTTTTTTGACGCAAAAAGTAATTACAACACTGAACACTTATGATTGTGTGTGTGTGTATGGGGGGGGAATAAATGAGGAAATTTATCGGTATCAGTGTTTTGGGAACAGTGAAGGCTTGTGGAAAAGAGAGTGAAAAAAAAAAAAAAACAGCTGTACCAACGCTCTGCATACTTCCTCAAAAAATCAAGTGATTAAAGACAACTAATGATATCATCTGATAATAGAGGGCAATTTTTGAACCGAATTCATCTTAAAAACTACAGAAAAGCACAACAAAACCTGTTCAAGAATCCAAGCAGTCTCACATCATCTGTAGTTCAAAAAGGTGCCATCTATCACAAAGGTTCGTTAAATGCCTAAACTGAATCGGAGAAGGACTCAATTTTCCGTGAGACAGATTCATAAGATATTTAAGCATTGGGACTCGGACATATTTATTTTTCTCAGGTCACTCGATCCCAGTCTTCAATGGACTCGATACATATGAAATATATCAGGGCGTCGCCTTTCAGCAGTAACTGCGTGAACCCACGATTCGTGGGCTTCGTTCGCAATTAGATCAACTTTGGTTCGACAAGGCCCACGAGCCGGACTTCATCGCTAACACGGAGGGCACTTCTTTTATGGAAATTCCATCTGCGCTTTCCTGCTCCGAGTAAAGAAGAATACTCACAACTGTGTTCTTGTACCACTTCAGTGGTGGGTGGTTATGAATTTCTGCACGCCTCACTGACGGCCCAGGACCCTTTCACAAATGCATCGTTCTTCTTCGCACTTTATGCTATCCATAACCTGGACAGGAAGAACTTTTCCACTGGTCTTTTCTCGTTTTTTCTGCTGAACTCAAAAATGAACCCACCACTGAATTCGACTCTGTATACAGGATTACAGAGAAAGCTTTCTTTCGAAATGACGCCATCTTAATTACCAACTGCCTTCGATGTTAAGGTTTCAACTGTTTTATTTTATTTTATTATTTTTTTATTTATTTATTAGATATAAACGCCGGCTGTAAAAATAAATAAAACATATTAAAATTAGCTCTGC
Organism: Typopeltis vanoorti; assembly: GCF_054136105.1. Lineage (NCBI taxonomy): Eukaryota > Metazoa > Arthropoda > Arachnida > Uropygi > Thelyphonidae > Typopeltis > Typopeltis vanoorti. Next base: position 4,288,725 of record NC_143551.1, on the reverse strand, counting down.
AAACCTAGCGGGCAGTACCGAAACGGTGCTGCTTAGTGATGGAACCTTAAAATGCACTAATGGCTACTATCGCGCTGTACAATGCCACCTTCACATTAGGTGTTTGTATATAAGGATGCTGGAGCAGATGAGGATGAGCTGCAATTATATGGTAAACTGGAAATTGGTATCATCATCATCATCTATACGAATCACGCTGCGAAAGAAAATGGCATCAACCTGATATCAAAATCGGAAATATTTAGCTCTTTGCGGATTTACTTATCCTTTTAAATGAATTTTTAAGAACCTTTAGAAGGTCTTCTGAAGTGAGGGCGAAATACGGAGGCGGTAGTGATTTTCCTTTCGGAAGCCAACAATATAAAAAAGCCGACGCTAACAGACATAATATATTAGCCTTTAGATCGTACGTCAGTCGTTCGGGTGTTCGTAATTTCAACTACCCCAACGAAATAGTGACCGCTCAAGGAACAAAGCGAAATAACTGAGAGGAAGTCGCCACACAGTCTATAAAAATGTGAAAAACAGTCTTCTGATCCAATCTTCACCGTGTAGTGGTGGGCTCAGTTAACAGATATCTGCTGCGATAACATATAAACGAGGACGGCAATTTGACATCAGCGACTAAACTGTGGTCCATATTGGATGAAACTACATACACATTATTGTGAAACTAAAATGGCCATCACGTCGGTTGGTACGTTGTCCGATTACAGATCTTTCTTGCGGTTTTCAAATCAGGGAATCGGTACGAACGAAAAGTTAGCTACTAGAGCAAGTTCAACAGGGCTGAGGACCAGCAATGTGCAGAGTATAAGAAAACTTCGAAAAACATCTGATAATTAAGCATTACAAGCCTGTAAGTATCTTTCACACTCCCCACCCCAACTCTTTTTTTTGTGTTCGCTCACGACAGGTTTTTGTAAACCAATAGTACACTCGTAGCATTTTCTATTTTTATTTTATTGTATTTTTTTTTTTCATTTATTTTTTACATAGCCCGGAAATCCTGCTCAAAAAACTAAACATGGAACGTTTTCAAGCCAATTCAGCCCTTCAAATAAGCGGGGTGGTAGCATCACACCGGGTGATGAAATTCATCTTCCATCTAAAGGCATTCACAGACATTCATGCAAACAGCGGGATGCGAATTCGCAGCTTGTTGGCTCGAGAGCGGATACGCTAACCACTCGATCAACCAGACCGGCGAATTCCAATAAGTTCAGACCAACAGACAGACAACCGCAAGCGACAAGCAGCTATTGTGTACGGCAGGGTTTCTCAAATTTCAGATATCCGCGTACCCCTTCTTAAATTTTCATTATTATCAAGTACCCCCTTATCAAAATAATAAATAAATAAAGTATATTTCATTGTAAATGTCTATTTTATTTGAATTTATATGTTCATGTAAACAACAAATATCATTTATTTTTAATAGAACAAAATTTGGAATAGGTTCCTCTTCATTTCCCGTCCATGAAAATCCACATTTCAAGTAATTCATATCATACTTACGAAGAGTTTTCATCATCTTCCTAGTTGGTTGTCTAGAGATGTCAGACGACACACCCTTATCAATTTCATTTGATTCAGATACAATATCAACGTTTTCTTGTTGCTTACTTGTATTTGCTATATTGCTCTCTTTTGGGAGTTTCATAAATCCAATCTTTAACCAATGATCCATACGTAAGAATTTGAAAGCTAAAAAAATTACCGTATTTACTCGAATATAACTCTCACTTTTTTCCCAAAATTAAAGCTAAAAAATCGTGCGAGAATTTTCGAAAACTAAAGTTTTCAGGAAAAAAACCGAAAATGGTGCGACTTACCAAGAAGCGCCTACTCGCTGTCACTACTTTGGGCATCGAGAACAGTTTCCTTGTGTGCATCGTCAAAGTCATCTACCCAAATAGCGTCATCTTCTTTCCCATTATTTCAAGCAAAAATTACCAGTCATTTACAAGACTTGAGATAGTTGAGCAGCGAAGAACTGCATATGACTGGTGCGGTATTAACAAAACGATGTTTTGTTAATACCGCACGAACCAAAGACAAATTAGTATTTCATCGCGCGATCCAAAGACAAATTAATATTTCAACAGTTGAGTTGAAATGCTAATTTGTCTGTTGAAACTATATATTTCTTAGTTTTAACACGTTCACGACGGGGTAGTGTCAAATAAAACCATATGGTTGTTTTGCTTGTGTCTATACAGCACTTTCTGTTGGAGGAGAGATGTGATTATTAGTTAGTGACGTTTTTATGCCGGTTGTCTCTAATTGCTCTGTTTGTTGAAAAATATGATGACTCCTTTAATCATGCATAGCCGAAAATTGCCACGTACCCCCAGGGGTGTACGGCATCGGTTCCCAACCGGTGGTAAGCGTACCCCTGGGGGTACGTGCTGGGCCGTTCAAGGGGACACGAAAAATAATCAGTAATGCGGAAAAATTGATTTAAGACTGTATCTTGCATCTTTTGAGGCACTCAACAAAGTGTCAGTATTTAAAAACAGCTATTTTAAAAACAAGGGGTACAATTTATAGAAATGGGTTTCAAAGGGGTACACAAAAAGGTTGGGAACCACTGGTGTACGGTAGTGTTTTCCTAACGCGTGGTATGCGTACCCTCAGAGGTACATGAAAAGATTTAATGGGGTACGAGGCACCTCATTTTAAATTTTGATTACTTTTTCTTTTTTTTTTTTTTTTTTTTTTTTTACATTTATGTCACCGTAGTGTCTCAATACGTGGTCTATTCTATAAATAATTTTTCAATCACTCAAATATCTAAAAGAAGTTTTAAACAATGATGTGTCTCTTGGCTCGTGTCAACTGGTCTCCGTTAGGACCGCGTCTGGTTGATGACACAATCGCTTTCCAACCGCGTGGTTCGAACTGTTTGCATTCATCATACGTATCAAGGATTTAGGCCTAGTATGGCCTGTTGCCTTAGAAGTCATCGTTGAATCGTTTAAGAGGACGTCCTGGTTTTCTTTTTTCTAATGGCTTGTACTTTAAGGCTTGTTTTGGTAATCTTTCTGTTATCATTCTTTGAACGTGTTCCCTCCATTTATGTTTATATTTTTTAATTTTTTCAATTACTGGTTCTTGGTTTAATTCTTTCATAATTTCTCCATTTCTTTTGTGATCAAATAGGGTATACTTTGCAGTTTTTCTCATAAACTTCATTTCTGCTGTTGTTAATCTTTGTCTTTTTGTTTTATTGTCCAGATTTCGCTTCCATACATTAAGACCGGTAGGGCTAATGTATTGTATACTTTTAGACTGGTTTGTTTTTGAACTAGGTTTGGTTTAAATATAGAGTTAATCACTCCTGTTATTTTTAAATATTTTGCAATTTTTATGTTTATATCTTTTTCATTTTCATAAGCGATCATACATCCTAGGTAGTTAAATGAATTCACCTGTTCTAAGATCTTGTTATCTAATACTATTTTAGTTCTTGCTGGATCTTGTCCTTTAAAGGCCATAGTTTTTGATTTTTCCGTTGATATTATCATACCATAATCTTTGGATATCTCATTTAGATTTAAAATAGCTTTCTGTAAGTTATCTTCAGAATTTGTAATTATTATTTGGTCGTCTGCAAAGAGGAGAGTGTTTAAGTTAACTGTAGGTGAAAGTTTAATTCCTTGATGTAAATTTTTACTCCATTTTATTATTATTTCATTTAAGTAGATATTAAAAAGAGTTGCTGAGAGGGGACATCCTTGTCGGACCCCTTGGTTTATCTCTCTTGTATATGATAGCTCATGATTTAATCTTATTTGTATTCGATTATTTTCATATATACTTGTGACAGCTTTTAGGATATTATTTGGTATTTGTCTTTCTTTTAATATGTTAAATAATATGTTTCTTTTAACTGTTTGCATTATAAGTGTAAATTCCGATATTTTCAACCACACGATCGGAAGCCTCCGCTAAATTTGAGTCCTTCGTATCTTAAATTAACGGTTCTTCAGAGACTTTTAACATGTTTTTTATTTCTACTGTATTTATATTGGACTCGCATAAATAAAATGTATAAAAACACGTGAAACAATTTAAAAGAAATCATTTCACATGTGTGTAATTTATTATAATGTAAATATTAAAATATAAATCCCTTTATAATTATTCGTGTGTGAAAGGAATAAAACTTCTCCCGCCTATTCAAAGAAATGAAAATAATCTGAATTGAAACTATGCAGAAGCAGTTGAACATAATTCACATTTCGCATACTCAACTCGCTGCAGGGAATTCATTTCATAAGCAGGTGCCTCACGTAGACAGAGGTGGCCGTACCGGCGTGGTGACCAAGATGGTGCATCCACAGATTTAATTCTTAACAGAAAGCGTAGTTAACAGTTTTTATGTATCGAGCTAACAGTGCATCAACAGGATCCTTCACAAGAAACGCTTCTCGAAGTTCAATGCCGGAGTAAAGCTTTCTGGAGGAAAAATAATAAAATCCCAAACATTCACGTTTCTGTAATTTTCACGACATTACAATCAGTACATAAACGGCTCGTACTTTCAAATATTGCGTAAGCAATATTGAACATTAAAATGTCAAACGTTCTGTGCCAGGTACATAATATATTATTATTAAGAGAGACCTTCAGGGAGTCAGAGACTCATCGAGGGAGGCCACATACTACGCACACCAGATATTATACTTATTCTTGAATTCATTCACACTGCTTGCACTCACAACATCCAATGGCAATCCATTCCAAACAGGCACCACCTTCTGAGAGAAAAATCTAGCCCTCACACCCTTCTTGGCGGCCTTCATTCTCAGCTTCAAAGGATGCCCACTCGTTCTTTCCACACCCTCCATAAATTGAAAAATTCCATCAATTGAGATCCTGTATGAATCTTTCAGAAGTTTGTAAGTCTCAATCATATCACCCCTCTTTCTCCTGTTTGCTAGTGTCTGCATTCTACAAATTCTCAATCTGTCTTCATAATCAGTATTCCACAATCCTGATATCATTTTTAACACTCTCCTTCGAACTCTCTCCAACATATCAGAATCACAACGGAAACCAAGGGACCAGATCTGCGCACAATACTCCAATTGAGGACTTATCAAGGCCTTGTAAAGAGGCAAAATAACATCCTTATCTTTACATATGAACGTTTTTGAGCACTGCAATTGTCTTTTGAGTTGTATTTGCAATCTTTGCCACATGGCCCCTCAACTTCCAATCTATTAACACAGATCCCTAGCCTCATCCCACCAATATAATATACTGGATATCTAATCATGCGGAAGTGAATGACTTCGCATTTACTCATATTGAACTGGCACCGTTTTCCATGCCCACAATTCCGGCCTATTCAAATCATTCTGCAAGTACTGCATATTAGCAAATAGCTGTATGACCGCTTGTCAAATCCTTCCCAATATCATCAATGTACTGATCCTTGTGGTACACCATTGTACCTTAAACCTTGCAGACTCAGATTCCCCAGTATACCACTTTTTGATATCTGCCAGTTAGCCATCCTCTTATCTTCACCTCATATTGTGTAACCCAAACCCATTTTCTCCAATTTATGCAGCAGTCTGCCATGCTGTATTCTTAGCAAAATCCAATAGTATCAAGATGCATCCATTCCCCCTTGTCTAGTTCAATGGTGACATTGTTATAGAATGCGAGCAAGTTGCTAAAACATGACATTCTTTTAGTAAACCCATGTTGTTCATTGCAAAGTAGAAATTCACTGTCAACCCATTTCTGAATGCGAGCCCTAACCAATTTTTCAAAATCTTCACCACCACTCCTGAGATACTAATTGGTCGATAGTTGGATACATCGGTCTTTGCACCACCCTTGTGCAATGAAATTACCATACATTTCTTCCATTCCTGCGGAATCTTCCCTGTTCTGGGATTCATATTAAGCAGCTTGGTCAAAGGAATAGCCAGTTCAGCTGAACACTCTTTTAGCACACATGCTGATATTCCATCAGTCCCCATTGCTGAATTATTATTCAATTTGTGCAACAGCTCTAAAACCTCAGCATCACACACCTGAGTTTCTTCATCTAGTGAAGAGGTAACAGTGAGTTCAATGTTGCGTTCATCAGGTTGATAGCTTTTAACAAAATGAGCACTCATTAACTGAACAACCTCTTCTGCATCTGTAACCTTCACGCCATCTGGATTTAGAAGAGTTATCCTTTGATATTCATTCTATCTTTCACTTGCAGCATATTGATAGAATTCTTGTGGGTTGTCTTTAGCACGCAGAGCCAGTTTCTTTTCATACTGAGACTTTACTTTCCGTACAACAGTTGTGACCATTCTAGCCTGCTGCTTATATATATTCTGCTCTATGTATTTTTCGAAGTTGACTTTTGTTTCGTAACAGGTGTTAAAAACCTCTTCACCTCAAAGTTCCACTTGCAATGCGCTTGCATATGTGACGCTTCGCTTTTTCACAACAAAAATATTTTTTTATCGTAAAAATATTCGCTAGCTTATCGGCTCACTCTCGGGGCATGTTGAATGAAATCCAATGTATACGAGTATAACGTGCTGTGCTAATATCGAAACCCGACTTCAGTGACTTCGCTCTTCCCCACACATTAATACCGGATCGAGTTCAACGTCGCGAACTATCTCCAGATACTTCCGAATTAGCGCGGAAAATCTGCTTGATAACGTCGCAAAAGTAATAGGCTGTACGTGGAGGTGCAGCTGTTGTTCCTAAATTAAGGCATAAATGTAAGAGCCATTAAATATGCGCATAGAACTCACTTCAGCATCTCTCGCTGCCTCATCAACGGCTGCATCCTCATCTCCTTCAGTGTAATTAGCAGAATCGCGTTTTGCTCTACGTGCGATATGGAGTAATGGGTCGTATCTTATACGACTAACACGAGTGTTTCGTCTGCTCTAACTAATGCAGCATCAATGGCTTAAAACAGAAATAAGAGGAGAAATATTTATGTACCCCCCCCTCCCTCACGAGAGATGTCTCCATACCGAAATCAGATGAACAACTCTCCTTGAATTCCGTCAAAGCCTTTATCTGGTCCTTTTCGATTAAGGCTAAGTCATCCGGTCTCATAAGAAGGGAGGATGGGTTTCTCACCACCTCTCACGGAACAGAGAATGAGGCCCGACACAATCGAAAGTTCTTGGCGTCAGCGCTATTCTAAACAACCCGACTCATACGCACACACGTGAACTGATGGAATGAATAGCAAAGGCAGCGGTGAAAAGAGAACAACGGGAGAGAAAGATCTGGGGAAACGGAAGATCATCCAGAGAAAACAAAAGGAATGCATTGGGAGTTTCACATAATCTATATAAAAAAAAAATAAAATAAAATAAAATGCAAACACTTAAAAGGAAAGCGAATTCAAAACTTCGCTGTCCACATGCTTAGAACGGTGTGGGCTGAATTCAGAATCACAATAATAATAAAAAAAAGGCATTGCACTCAGCTTACCTGAATTTCTTGAAGCAGCTCAACCTTTCTTCGTCGGATATCAGCCAGCAAGTGCTGCTCTTCGGGTGTCAGATCTGAAAAAGAAACAATTTAAGAAATACAGGCGCCACCAAAAATGCAAGATAAAATTCACTTCACCAATCCGACGTTTCTCGTACAGTGAAATGCAGGATACGCATTTCAACTGCATTGCTGATGTCCGACATTGTGACACCAGATGGCACAACTAGCTCTGGAAACAAGCACATGAAAATACTTTAAAATACACGATTCTTGTGTGTTTGGTTTATAGTTTATTTGGCACAAAAACAACAAAGGTCATACTGTGCCATAGTTAAAGCATATTGAAAACAATATGCATGTGCAAAAATTAAGTTCCACAAAGCAGCATCTACCGATAAAACAGAATTGCTGCAGAGGGCACAGCAACACACAAGGTCAGAGGTTATTATAGTAGTACAGAAATAGTTAACAATACAAATCAATAAACAAAATGCTTCTCGAGTGCGATGATGCCAACATTAGAACATTCTTATTTATTTTTTTTTTTGTTCATGTACAGTATGTATGTGTATACATACACACCTCTAACGGAGTCTCCAGGACTCAGGGAAGCCTGAGTCTTGGTATAGATATAAATGCAGAGGCGTAGCTAGGGAGGAGCGATCCTCCCCGGGCGGCACTTTGAACCTTTTTGAACTTTTGCAGTTAAAATACAGCCTCGAGAATTCATTCGCAAATATTGTAATACTACTGCGAATTTTCCTCACAATTGCTGTAAATGTTGCTAGTTGTGAGAGGAGTTTTTCTAAATAAAATCGATTAAGAATTACCTACATTATTATGAAATAGACTTCGCCAATGTCGTCGACGATTTGCTGACAGAAAAGCAAGAAAAATAACAGTTTAGAATGTTGAAATTAAAGTTTTACTTCAAAAATAAACAGTGTTTTAATTTCTTTTCCTATAGGTCATTTTGACTTTTTGTACTATTTTTGATGTGTATTGAGAGGGGCGGCAAACTCAGGGATCGCCCCAGGCGGCAAAAGCTCTAGCTACACCACTGTATAAATGTATCGCAATGTTAAAATTTCTCTTGCCTATTTATAAAGCGTTTCTTCTTCTTTTTCTTTCTTTTGAGGTATAACAATAAAAATCTTTGGTTCGAAGTAAGACACGGACATGACAATAATAAACAGGTTCCGCTTTAAGCGAATTTTGAGTTTGAGTATTTTGGGCAACGATATTCTCTAAAACACACAAACGTTTACATTTTTTATGCATAAGAGCATTTTAATAATATTTAGAAGTACGAGTTATGGAATGCATTTATTTCCTTAGTTGGCTATATATCAACTAATCATTTCTAAACACAAAAAGTTACGAGCAAAGATAAAATGAACGTCCATACGGAGGTTATTTACTGCAAAATACTTCAATGTTTCTAAAACCATTCTCATATTTATAAATGCAATTATCAATTTTAATACTACACGAATTGAAAACAATATGCATGTTCTGCTGTGCGGAACACAGATATTTAACTTCTAGTGGGTAGTCAGATTCCGAAATCAAATCGACTTGGAGTTTGTTAAAAAAAGTAAAAGTTTAAGAAACTCCCAGTCGGGTGAGGGAGAGAAATACGAGAGAGGAATGTGTGTATACACAATACACTATAACTGCTTAGTTTCTTCTTTCTTTTTTTTTTTTCTTTCCGTTTTCTTCTTTATTTTAAAATACTCTTCTTCTACGGTTCTTAAGGGATCCTTAGGCGACCATAACCGTTCAAGTATGCTTGGATTTCGTAACCATAATGCCAAGATAAGGAGGATAATACTATGCCTATAAGTATACTTTGCATGTGTCGTGACGTGTTCTCTCGACGTTCGAATCCGCCATCTTGCTAAAAGTCACTTTCATAAAATTAAGGAAAACTAATTGCAAATTAATCACTGATCTAAGGGTAGAGAAATTTCTATTATACTGCGCCACTCTATCCTTAGATAAGTCTATATGAATTAGTAGGATTAATTTAAAATTAGTTAGTAGTCTTTTCACTCATTCAGGCCGATGGTATTTATTTTCTTTCTGGGATTCCCGCTAGATCCGAATTTTTGTGAACGGTGCAGTAAAAAGAAATTCAGGCAAACACAATATTTAAATTAACAAACAAAACATTTAATATATGGTTATATAACAAAATACATGTATTCCACTTTTAAATATGATAACTCAGTCAAGCTAGTACATCAGGTCAAGTCATTCACAATAAATCAATCTTCCAAACTTTCACATACAATTTCACAGTTTCAGAATCACAAAGTTCCTATACTCAAATTATTACAATAGAATTTCTTATTTATTCAGTTTCCATGTATCTCTCAGCTACACTCTACGATTAACTCATAACAGGCACTAACCACGGTAGATATCACTTCAATGTCTATATTTTCAACTCTCAGCCTCGATGGTAAGCTACAGTTAATGTTAGAAACAGCGCAACGGAACTAATACTTAAATCTGCATACACTGAAATAAACTAATATGACTGTCCTTACCAGAAATAATCTTCAGTACTTCCAATATTTTGTGAGCACACTTTCAAATTGTATTTATCACACTTGCGAGATACCAAATAACTAAAACATTACTAATCGCGCTTCAAAAACTCTAGATAACAACTATAAGGTATATTAATTATTCTTATTTTTCATTCATCAACTAGTTTAACTCCGTACAATTCCTTTTTTCGTAGTATAGAAATAAGTCGTAATTGTAGACCGACTGGATTTATTCAGAATTCTTCGTTGAATGTCCAGTTCTCTAATTATCCGATTACGGCAATAATTTCCTTTTATTACTACGGCTGATTTTGCTTTCAGCCAACTATAAGATTCACTTATATAAAAAAAAATATCTACTCAACTCCTATCCTTAGGAATCTTTTAATTACTTCTACTTCTTTAGTTTACTTCCTTGCTACCTTATAATTCCAAAGTTCCGTTCCGACTCCTACTTACTACTCCGTATCTATTTTTTTTTTCCTCGTCTACCAACGCTCCCCTCACACGCGCTCGTTTATTTCACGCGTCTCTATGACAACCGATAAACGTAAACATTCTCGCGAATGTTACATTAGGCTATACAACTACATATTACATAACATTAAGCTTTCACAAAAAGAATAAATATAATAATCGCATTTCAACAAATGCGTAGTTAAATTACAAATATAAGACTTTATAATATTGACATAAGAACAAATAAAATAGCTTAATAACATTTAATACAGAATCTATTTACCATTAACACATTTCTTTGATTAAGCAATTAAATATTTGACATAATTAAGGTAGTTATATGATATCCATTATAATTTATGTTATTTACATTAAATAATATTTACAAATATAGTTCTTGTGACGGAAATTCATGTTGGATTCTGAATCAAACAACATTTATTCTATTTTCTACATAATTAGAATCCAACACATGTAAATTAAGTGCGTTCTGGCCGGTTTCGAACCGATGGGGTATCGTCGAAACAGACCGAGCTATACGGAGGCGCCTTAATATATATATATATATATATATATATATATATATATATATATATTCGTATTGCATTCCGAGTGGACAAAAAAAAAAAGCTTGCTTTTGACACGGTTTCGAAAGTGATCGAGAGCTTATGAAATTATAAACTTTCAGTACGAGTTGCCCAAGTATCGTATTATTAAAAATATACGAACTCTGCCAAAGAGTATGGAAGTTCTAAGAGCAAACAGATGCACAAAATACCATTTTTGATACAAATAGAGTAGAGAAGTGTAACTGGATGAGTAGTACTCATCCCGCTGTGTAAAGTGGGACGAGTAGTACTTGGAGCAGCAGAGATTTCAGTTGGGTCGGACTGTTTTGGGTTACTTTCAAAACGAAAGCTATGAGGACAGTGCAAAGGAAAGCCGGTTTGTCTGCTTACAGGGATCGTGGATTGGGGGAAAATCTTTCTCCGCTGTATGAGACAGGCTACATCGTCTAGAATAAATTTTTTTTCCGCACATTGTAGACTGGATTCGAACCAAGTCTTACATTCGAAGGGCAAAAGTATGATGTACTTATGCAGGTAGAAGAAATAATACTTTTCATTTCCCGAATACTGCAGCACAGCAACATCGTAAGTGGTGACATATCCCTCCAGAAAATATCTTCCTTAGCCCAATCCTCTGATTGGGATAAGGAAGATATTTCAGATACGTAAATTAAGTCAAGTTGGATAGAAATGGTTTAATTTTGTTTCGTACAGTCATAATCAAATCTCATAAGGCTATTAATGCCTTGTGGAATTAAAAGGACAAACCGTGTGAAAAAGCACGCAAGATTGAAAGTAGAACATAGTACAATTTATTATTTTAATGGAACTTGTCTATTTTTGAGATCTGTGGTAGGATAAGACAACTGTATGATATACATCATGTCACTAAAAAGACTGTTGGCGTGAGGCATATGGAGGAGTTAAATCGAACAAGAAGCTGAGCTGTTGGCCACGAACAGACTCAGCTGCTCTGGCACTACAGGTGAGGAATATTGGAGTAGCTGGTTTAGAATAACCGATCTACAACCAACAAGTAAAAAATGTTTACAAAACGCGTGATGTACCTGTTTGTTCCAATATAATTTTCTGTACGATATGAAAATTATATTGGAACAAACAGGTACTTCATTTTTCGAAAAAGAAAATGAAGTAACGAATGAGCCTTTATCTGCCTTCATTGTTTCCTCACCTCGCCCACAGACCAAAATACTTAAGGCGTTCTTCCCCCTCCCCCAAGGAATGAATATTTGGTGCTAGAATTGCGGGGGACAATCCTAGCACCGACATTTCAAGAAGGTTTATCATTTCGCATTCGTGATTATTATTTTTTTTACTTATGCGTCACAAATAAAATATGGATATGTACGAGAGAGTACCACATTCTTTGACGAGACTACATTTTGTCATGCATGTGGTTTTGTTGGCCCTATCATTCCAAACGTTTCTCACGAAATACGCACATCAAAAGCTGACCGTTTTGTCTCCGTCCAAAATCGCTCATTGGCGGTTATCTAAGAGTACCTCAGGAAAGTAGAAAGCGCAAATCACAGACTGAACACTGGGATTTTCAAAGTTGCAGTGCTTTTCATCTTCCACATTTATTAGCTGCTGAGAATGCAAACGTGGTTCCCAACAAGCAGCGTAAAAACATAGCGATGCCACAGCGAAAGGTCTTTAAACACACGGGAAAACATTAACCATACGGAACAGTTAACTTTTAAACTAATTCAGAGTTTCTGAAGAGTACGATCTCTTGGGAGAGAAGCAGGTGTAAGAATAGAAATTTGCGCTAATAAAACTAAGAATTACGCGTTGACCCACTTAAAGGGCAGTTCAGGTGCATCGCTAGTGCGCTCTCCCTCCGAAGTATTCTGTTAGCTCCCACGCTAGAGAGAGAGAGAGACGCAAACTCTTGTTGCCCCCCCCCCCCTCTCTCTCTCTGCATTGTCTTAATGTCCGTTTCCGCTGCAAAGAATGCCCGCTTTCAAGATTTCCAGTGAAGATTTCCTCTCGTTGACAAGATAAACAGGGATGTTCCGACGCACGCAAAGCTGAGAACACTGCGCTAATTGCTCGACAGGTTGAACCACGTAGTACACACAAACTGCCAGCGGCCAATTTCTGTAGTAATCATCAACTCCAGGGTGCGGCGGAAGGAAAGAGCTTTGAACAGAACTGAACGTAAAGCAACAACAAATAAATAACTAGCAGGGCACAGTTCTTTGAGAACCAAATCATTTCGGCATTCGCTACTATCGCATTTTTGACCATCTAAACGAGTGGTTCGCAGCTTCGCTTGTGTAACATTTCCTCCTATCAGAAATCCACACACCTTCCTCGTCATTTATTTAACCATCGAAAAGCTTTCTTTTCATAATTTATTTATGTAAATCAGCTCTAACCGCACCTTTTAAATGGAATAATATAAAATACACATTAAAAACTTATTCGGGTTGTGAACTAACAGAAAAATGCATCAAAATATCAGAATATTAATTAAAGGGAAGATAACACACTTGCGTGACCTTTTATACGCCAAATAGAAAGAGAATATCTGTGCTGCAAGGTCACGCAAGTGATAAGTACATAACCTTTGACATGAGCAAGACTAATAGTATAGGGAGGGTAAAACGCAGCGATCCTCTTAAATATCACTGCTTATTCGCTGTACGAGGCAATATTCATCTTAAGAAGTGGAAGGCTGGACAATGAGCACGAGTTACCTCAGTATTGAGCTATTTAAAGAACATGAACTTCGTCGTGTATTCGCTTAGGCCTGATAGTTGTTTCGAAATGTTGGATCTGATAGGGAGAGTAGTTAGGAACCCAGAACTCGTTTCCCATTTATATTAATCGTAATTAATAAAGAGCTTAATTTCGCAATAAGTTAATCACTTGGAAAACTTTTCTTAGCGATGGCCTACTTGATAATTATTAAATGGAAGTAATTTAATTAAGTAAAATAAACATTTGTAAAATGGTCTATAAGATCCTCCGTAGCTTAGCTCAGTCGGTATAGACGAAGCCCCTTGGTCGGAAAGGGAACAGGGTTTTTCGTCAAGAACCAAGCAAACCAGCCAGCAGAACGCGCGCAATTTACAGACAAATATTTCTAGGCACAGGGCTCACCACCTTATTCTAGAGCTATGGTTACGAAATCCAAGGTTTGGATTTCGTAACCATATCGAACATATGGTTCGATATGGTTACGAAATTCGCAAACTGTTCGATAAAATCGAACAGTTTGCGAATTATTACTAATGACGGTAACAATTCCGCTCTCGTAAGATGAATTAAAAAAAAAAAAAAAATTGGGATCTCGACTAAAATCTGTTTGCGTTGTCTAAATTTTCGTTTACGATATAACATAAGTGATTTTGTGCGTGATAGAAAATTGCCACGGCAGTGACCTAAGCACAGCACTCAATTATCAGAATTATTACGTAAAGCCCAAATTGGACTGGTTTAACAATCCCGGTTCTAAGTTGCTGGTACGCTAGCTTTATTAGATGAGTAGCCTGCAAATTCGAGGCACGAAATTCTTTTTTTTTTTTTTTTTTCAAATATTATTCCCACACACGCTCACGGCAGAGGGCTTATAGCAAATAAATGCCATGTGGGCAGGGAGTCAGGAACAGAGTATGTTCAGGAAGTCCAAGAAGATGTTAATTCTTCTTGAACTGCTAGAGGTTATAAGTCCTTTGGGAATGTTTCACGAGGGAGGCTGCTCTACATAATTCAAGTGGTGGATGGAATGAAAGATGACCAGGAGCAGCAGGTTCGTGTGAATCAGTTCAAATGTAAAGGGATGATGAGTAGCTGTTGCTCGAGTTCTTGTAGATCTAGCAGAAATGGGAGTCAGAATGGATGCTAGTTCTGGTGCAAAGTGGACATGAAAATATCTGTAGAAGAGACTCAATGCAGAAATTGATCTTCTATAAGAAAGTGGCTGAAGAGATTCATAAATGTGGAATTAATCAACCTAACTGCCCTTTTCTGGACAGCATTAAGAATTCTTAGAGGGGAGGGGGTCTTAAGAGCACACCAAACATGAGAACAGTGTTCCAAGGTTGGTAGGATTTATGCAGAGTAAGTAAATGGTCAGAAGTGGGGTGCAGTCTTGATCGGCAAAGGATGCCAAGAAAGGTTTGGAGTAAGAGTCAGTCAGAGAAAAGAGAGAGAGAGAGAGACGGTCTTCACTGTTGAGCTGAGCATCATCAAAAGTGGAGAACATCTGAATTTTTTTCTCCCAGAGAAAACAAGCAAAACTACGTTTTAGAAGCTTTGAAGTTGATATGGTTGTTTTCACCCCAATCAAGGATACCGTGAATATTAGTGTTCAGGGTACTTATGATCTTTAAGCTTGAAATGTTTGAACGCTATGAATATACGAATTGACACTAAACCTATAAACATGGTTTATAGTCAATGAGAGCAAGTCGTTTATATAAGGAAGAAGGTGGGTGAAATGACAAAGCCCTGAGGATCAAGTGTATTAACAAGAAAATCTGAAGAGAGAGAGAGAGAATACCATCCACCATTACAGGTAGAGATCGATCTGAGAGAAAACTTGCAATCCATTTACACAAGGGTGAAGGCAGTCCATATGATGATGATCATTTATGAAGCCCTCGATGTCATATCCTATCAAAAGCGTTGCAGAGTGCAGCAGCACGGGTTTCTGCAAGAAAGCCCAGAGGTGCGTGACATAGGTCAGGAGATCTTCTGTGGATCTAGATTGGCTAAATTCATGCTGGTGGTCACAAATTAAATGAGTTCTCCAAGTACTGAAAAAGTTGACTGTTGATAACCTTCTCCATTACTGAGGACAAAATTGAGGTGACAGCAAGAGGTCGTTAGCTTGATGGTAGACACTGATCACCTTTCTTGGGAAATGGCTATATATGAACATGCTTCCATGCTGTAGGGCGGATGCCAGCCGAGTATATACATATGATCAAAAACAAGTGTTAGTCCAGGAGCACATCTCTTGAGCACAATACGTTGAATTTCATCGGCACCGAGCGGCGTTTGTAGTATTCAGGTTCTTCTGATGTTTTTCTGGCAGAAGGTCACAGCAGGAATGAGATGTGGTCTTCTAGGAAAAGGAGGTAATTTGCCATGGTCATCTATGGAGGAGTTGGGAGCGGAGAATGAAGCCAGGACGTAGCACAGATAGACAAAAGCTGTGCCCAACAGCTTTGGCGAAGGGACTAGAAGGCATGACTGCCAGTGGCAGAAGCGAAGTTTTCTATCTTTATCCTTGTTGAACTTAATTAGACTTAGCTCTTTGAATGATAGTTTCACAAGTTTTGCGTACAACTGTACAGGCTGAAGGAAAATGTTTTGATCTCAAGCCACTTGCGATCGACTATTTGTTATTCTTCGACTGCCCTGGTGCACTTCTTGGAGAAGAATAGTTTAGATATTGGGTTGGAATTTTGACCAGAGCGAAGAATGAATAATCCTTCCATTCCAATACGCATTATTTCTGTAACAAGATTACAATAAGTCTCTGAAAACAGCAGTCCAACCTTGGAAATGAGGAGTAAAAGTCACGTAAGTTGTCCTACTTGGTATTGTTACAACTCCAGAGTACACGAGGTTCTGAATAACTGCATGAAGGACGTTCCATCAGAGGTGAAATTAATAAATTCAATAGAGGACGAAAAGGTTGCTGATATGAGGCAATGCACACGGTGTCTTAAATAGTACCATGAAGAGTGTGTTGGTCTCACCAAAGAAGAATGTGGCGTATTTGTATGCCCTTATGACTGTTCTTAAGCTAATAATTATGATTAAAACATTAATAATAATTAAAAATAATTGTTATATTCTTTTTTAAATATTTAATTTTGTTCAAGGGCTTTATTAAACTACTATGGTTTAATAAGGCCCACTCAAGGTGTTTTTAAAGACTTGGTTAAAATATAAATTACTGCAAGAATTGTTTTTATTTGTGTTTTTTTTTAATTAGTGATAATACAAACTTTAATATGAACACTGTTGTTTCAATTAATCTAAACAATTGTTTAACTTATTCAAATTTTAAATAAGGTGGACCTTATTTGCCTCAGGTACTATAGTTGTTTATTTTTTTCTTTAATACTTGACTTATTTTTAACAAAGTTTTTTTTATTATTTTTTTATGAGACATAAATTTGGTCAATAAAAATGCACGATTGAAATCAAAACTGACTCGCATGAAATTGTTTATATTCACAAATCACTAATTTTATTTTAAGCTCCAGCCAGTAAAAATTCCCATCATCTGCGAAAATTGCACCTTATTAATGCAGATGATGGCAATTTTTACTGGCTGAAACTTAAAATAAAATTAGTGATTTGTGAATACAATTTCATGCGCGTTAGTTTTGATTTCAATCGTGCATTTTTATTGGCCAAATAATTTGAACTGACACAATAATTATTCCAGTTAAATTTCGTATCGACTATCTCTTATTAAAATTTGTGGAATTGTTTTAAACGAACCATCTGTTGTAGCAAAATGTATATCTAAGCGAAAAAGGGATTGAGGTGGCGAACACGCCAAATAAAAAAATAAAAAATAAAAAATCACCAGGCAGAATTAGATCTCTCTCCTTGGATTGACATTTACTTCCAGCTTCTCCAGGCATAAACACGTCACATCAATAGTTTCTTCAACTTCTAAAAACGGGTATGAAGAAAATTCATCGAAAATAATTCATCAAAAGACAATTTATCGAACAACAATGTACCGAAAGGCAGTTTATTGAAAAAAAAAATTAATAGAACAGAAGTTTCTCGAAAAAACAATTCACGGAATGAACAGTTCACCAAAAAATTAATTATAAGGCATGTTGTGGAATGTGAAGTCTATGAAAAATAACTGCAAAAATAATCGGACTAACTAGTGATGCTGTTAAAGCTAACCATGTCATTCACCTTCTCTATTTTATGTAGATGTGAGGGGGGGAGCATGTTTTTTTTTTCGGGGTGGGGGGGTAAAGAACTTCTTTCAGTCTGTATGTGCGTTTCGTGTATTTTACATAATTTAGAAAAGATTATGTAAAACACACAAAATTAATTTTAAAAAATAATTATTTTTCGAGACCAAACATGGAATTTTTTCCAGTCACTTACTTGAGGTCTGCAATAAGCAGAGGGCGATTGTCTCCCACAGGACGAAGAAATTCATATCAGTGGGAGCACTGATTAAATCATAGGACCAAACTGTGAATATCCACATCCCATTTGTGAAAATTATTTCCAAGAGGCTGTATTTTGTAGTGATCTTCCACAACTGCCCCTGCGACCTCATTCCAAAGTAGACTCAGAGGAGTATTAGCATGTGACGTCTGTATCATAAGACGAATTTCAATCAGATTTGGTATATGAAACTTTCACAAAAATTTGTCGAACCGTTCCACGTTTCATTTCAACTATATTCGGAGCTACAAAGAGACGAAATAACTCTCACGTAGTGAAATTCGATGTACTGCGTGGGTACAAGAAGTTGTCAGCGCGGTTCAGTTTTAGTTACGACTTTTTTACTTCATATTTATTAGAAAATTTTAGCAAAGGAATTTCAAAATGATGATAATTCCGCTCTGAATGGAAGAAATTTAATGAAACTTTTGTCAGTTTTGATTTCAATCTGACCAATGTTATGAAAAAATTAGGAAGGACGATTTTTTTTTTTTTTTTTTTTTGTCTAGAGATAAATCATTATTTACATAATGAAGCAGTATGCACACTTTCAGAATAATGTTCTAAAATACAACTAAATAATTATTATGTCTCGATGTTTTCTGCATCTTTGATATGTTTTTGGTATGTATTGTTACCCAACACTTTTAAGCCTTATTTCGCAAGAAAATTACTCTTTCGGTGACTTATGAAAGCAATTCATCGAAATATTATCGGTTCATTCGATGAATTATCATTCGGTAAACTGTCTTTCGATTAACAAATCCTCCCGTCCTTAGAAAACTGTTCACTTTGGGTTGTGCACCTAAAACTGCCTTCAAATTTCTCGATACTGCCGTAATTCGTAATTCACCAGAAGAGAGCAATTCGACTCACAGACTTACTTCAACCACCAACTCAGAGAAGCACTGTTTGCTTTGTCTCTACTTCCATGGTCACTGTAACATCTTTTCTCCGCTTTCCGTTAGGCTTGTTAAAAAGCAGCGACTGCTCAACACCCCTTTTCACTACTTCTCCTTCTGCAGCTTTTCCCACTTAAGTAGGGTCGCTGTTTGTGGTGAGTCTCCTCCACAATCTCCTGTCTTGGGCTGTAGCCACATCCAAGTTCTTCATCCTCAAGTCCTCCTCCACTTCCTTCATTACAACTATTGCAAACACATTGAACCTGCTTCGTTTTTTCGTTTGTTCCATCCACCTGTCCTCTGGAACAGCCTTCCTCATAACGTGTTTCCCAACTTCAACCAGAAGCTCTTTAAGAAAAATGTCAACAGATTTCTTCACTGTCAGCCGTTAACCTGACCTCCACACACACTGCACTGATGTGTTAGAGGTTCTTGTGCCTCTCGTGTCTCTTCGTTCACACATTTTTAAAGTATCTTACTGAAGAGGCAATAAAAAGTCTCGCAGTTTACGAAAACAAATACCCATTTAACAAAAGTAAACGTTTTAGGACACGATTAAGTAAGAATCGTCTCTTCCATATAGGAAATCTCCGGCTGAATACGCCTCGCCATTACGAAGTTGAGATGATCTCTGTCTACAGTAATCCGTGACGGGATAACCCGATTATGGGGATCATACAGTTGAGAAGGCATGTCATGACAGATCCGTCGAAACGTATGGCGAACGGAATCTATTTACGGCGATTAATTAAGTTCTGTCAGCTGTCTAGCGAAGTGCCGTCGGAGCGATGTAAGCACCGACGAAGGTCGCGTTGTGCTCAACTCATTACAGTTAATGGACTTCTTCATTAGGGCGAGAGCGCAGAGGCGTTGCCAAGCGGGAAGGAAAGAATTAATGAAGGAACGAATATTTATGCGAATACACATACAAAAAAAATGCAGAAGCATTTCTCGAACTGCAAAACGATGTGTCATAATAATTAATATAAACGTAACGAAATCCAGCAGGATCATTTAGCCGAGTCAAACTGACGACCACGTAGAGGATTCGTGTAATCCAGTTCGTCGGTATATTTAATATTTGAGGTTTTTGTCCAGGAATGAGGTTACAATCGTTACGGATGTTACCTCGTTCATTATCAGGTCCTATTTCCGTGAACGTTGGCGAACAGAAAGTGACCCAAAACAGCCGATTTCGAATTGCGACAACAGTTTCCTGTTGCATAACTGTCTGTCGCTCTCTCTCCCACCTGTTACTCGTTTGACATCATCATATCGCATTTCTGCGCAGCGTTTCCGTGTTGTACAGCGAACACAGATGAGATCTTATCGTCAGCATGACTGCACAGCACCGCGCTGAGTGAAACTGTAATGCGATAGGCGAATGCAACATGAAAATCATCACTACTGTCCTTTCCCTGATTCCGTGAAAAAAATTAAAAAAAAAAAAAAAAAAAAAAAAAACAGAATCCGAAATAAGGTGATAGACGAGCATGCAAGCCTCCCCTCACATGAAAGTGCTCGTACAGCATTTTA
Source organism: Typopeltis vanoorti (assembly GCF_054136105.1). Classification (NCBI taxonomy): domain Eukaryota; kingdom Metazoa; phylum Arthropoda; class Arachnida; order Uropygi; family Thelyphonidae; genus Typopeltis; species Typopeltis vanoorti. Next base: position 4,268,022 of record NC_143551.1, on the reverse strand, counting down.
ATATGACGATAACTCAACAACAAACACCCGTGCAACGATGAGATCGTCCATAAATTTCGTAATACTTTCGTATGTATGCGAGCTGGGGGAAGTATCATTATTTTGTGACGGGAAGTCATTGTGTTATATCGCACTATGACAGAAAGGGGAAGTTCTAAATATGCGAAAATTAACATCACATAATTAACGATCGGGTTATAAGCAGAAAGTAGAGAAACTTTAACGACCGCATTCACCTGCATACGCTTCGCTGTGTCACACTCGGTTGGTTTCTTTTCTTCTGCCTCTGCTGCGCTCAGAGAGAGAGAGAGAAAGTTCCAGCAACGGCTCTTTGTTTTGCATTTTAATTAGAATCCAGTAGGAAAATACACTTTGAAAGGACTTTTCGGTAATGGGGCGCACCGTGACCTGTTTCTGTCGAGCTATTGAAATAACTTCACGTCTTAAACCTCGACGCTTTTATCGGAGAAATGTGCGCATGCGCATTCGTGACTGAGTCATTTCCTCTCGGCCTTTCCCAAGCCTCTCTGATTTGAAAATGTAAAATAATCGACGATCGTCGTCAATGTGGTGGGCAGTGCTGACTCAACGAAAGTTGAGTGTAAAGCGGTTGCGTCGACTGCATCGCTTTTCAAGGACGAAACACACGAAAAGGACATTTTCGTGTCCGTGCAATGTTAAGCCTCTTTCTCCGTCAAAAAGTAGCCCCGCAGCTCGATCTCCCTGGTTTTCGGTGTCCATCGTTGTCGTCTGTAGGTCGAGGTTTATTGCACTCCTCCGCCACGCTTGTAACCACGACCAGTTTCCGTTTCCCACGGCCGCGAGGCACAAGGACAGCGATGACGAGGTCGACGCCGTCATGTTTGCTCCCTTCCCCACAGCTAAATGATTTATGCGGCCCAAGGAGTGCAAGACTTAATCGTTCGAAATAAACAAGAAGACACACTGACCCGATAGTTTCTGTTAACCCGTTCCGGAGTTACTGATCAGCGGAATCGACAGTGAAGCAACGAGACTGGCATGCGTCCGTTCGAATAACAGATAACAGAGCAAAGAACCCGTGTGGCTGGAAGATGAGCATCGCAAATCTTTTTGAATAAGTTGGACGACTTATTCAAAATAATAATAATAATAATAATAATAATAATAATAATAATAATTAATAAATAAAATAAATTAGTCAACGTTTTCGTGTAACCAATTCCCAGAAGCGCATTATGCCATTTATCGATGTGTTTGGCATACTGCATAATTCGACTTTTCCCACGTGAAAATCATTTTCAATTTTGAACGCGAAAACAAAAAAATACAGTCCAGTTATGTATTAATTATCGCAAGAGCCCATCGCAATAGTTTAATATAAAAGTATCCAAGTATTTTCTATTTAATGGAAACAAACGTATACTGGCAATAAATAGAAACATTTACAAAGTTTCCAAACTAATGGTCAAGAGTCACTTTGGTGTTGAACCTCTTTCGAAGATGCGATTTTCGAAGGTTAGTCTTTTTTTTTTTTTTTCTCATTCCCGGCTTCAGTGATTCTCATAAAAAGGTCAGGTTGTAAGATGGCTGTCGAAGTTACTTGAAATCGCGTAAGAAGGAAAGAAGTGTACCAAAGTTCCGCATGAGTTTCTGGAAATATCGAGTTTCTGCCTTGTCTGTGAAGAGAATCACCAAAATAGAATAAAGTACTGTTGACCGACAACAGTGGAACCCCTAATGATATGCAAACAGAACATACGGACTCTTCTGAGCTTGTAGGATCACTATTTATGCGACCCATGCATTATATATATATATATATATATATATATATATATATTGTTTTATGAAAAAAATTGAATGACTAGAACCGACATTTAATTAAAAAGGTTTTAATATAAACACACTACTAGTTTCGGCCTGTAACAGCCTTCTTCAGGTGACATTATAAAAGAAAAAACACTAAACATTGAGGGTTAAAAGACTATGAACAACATAGACAGTCTTTATACATAATTAGCATTAAAACGTTGTAGTTGTATTTGAAGCTGTTCTTTCATTTGTTGCATTGTTGGGAGAGTGCGTGCTTGCTGCATCACGTGAACGCCAATACATGATTACAGCTGAATGACTATCTGGGAGGTTGTAGCTTAAGTTGTTATTTAGATGAACAGGATTGAAGATGATTTCTCTCGATTCCACAATTTTTCTCTCTATTTCGTCACTGCAACGGAAGATGTTTGTAGATTTTTCCCAGCAGACTTTGTGACTTTGGTTATCATCATTAGGATTAGCCGAGAAGAGGATATGACTTGATAATGCACTTGCTCGCTGTCTCTTGTAAGTAATGTCTCTCATGTGTTCTTCCATACGCATTTCGATCAGACAGACAAATCTGTAGAAATGCGTATGGAAGAACACATGAGAGACATTACTTACAAGAGACAGCGAGCAAGTGCATTATCAAGTCATATCCTCTTCTCGGCTAATCCTAATGATGATAACCAAAGTCACAAAGTCTGCTGGGAAAAATCTACAAACATCTTCCGTTGCAGTGACGAAATAGAGAGAAAAATTGTGGAATCGAGAGAAATCATCTTCAATCCTGTTCATCTAAATAACAACTTAAGCTACAACCTCCCAGATAGTCATTCAGCTGTAATCATGTATTGGCGTTCACGTGATGCAGCAAGCACGCACTCTCCCAACAATGCAACAAATGAAAGAACAGCTTCAAATACAACTACAACGTTTTAATGCTAATTATGTATAAAGACTGTCTATGTTGTTCATAGTCTTTTAACCCTCAATGTTTAGTGTTTTTTCTTTTATAATGTCACCTGAAGAAGGCTGTTACAGGCCGAAACTAGTAGTGTGTTTATATTAAAACCTTTTTAATTAAATGTCGGTTCTAGTCATTCAATTTTTTTCATAAAACTATGTATGTTAACCGAGTCAATGATCATTCTGTCATATATATATATATATATATATATATATACATACACACAGGGTGTTCGGGATAAATTTGACATATTTATAATTAATTATATTTTTCCGTAAGTTACATGTATTAACACACACTTCTCTTCGTTTAAAAGTTTGGACCCTTCTTCATTCATATACAAGATGTCAGAAAGGATGGATAGCTGGAACCCACCTGAATCATGGAAGAGAATAACTTGTATCATGATGATTCGTGCCCGCCATCAAAATAAGGATATTACGACTGCTGCCCAATGCTCCCTGAATACAGTAAAAACAATCAGGCATGAACTAGAGACTTGCAATGGTGACTACGAGGATGTAGCAAGAAGAAAGATCCCTAGCAGACGATCTGATTGCGTTCGTACAGCAGAATTCCTCGCAAATCTGCAGGAACAGGTGTTGAAGAACCCTGGCATTGGAATTCGGGCTTTGTTCGTGGAGTTGCTAACTGTAGTCAAGCCCTGGATAACAAGGGTAGCCAATGGTAGGCCGTATGTATGGCAGCAGGATTCGGCCCCTTGCCACACCTCTGGGAAAAGTCAAAAATGGTTGTCTGAAAATTTCTACGACTTCACCAGTCCAAATGTTTGGCCTCCAAACTCCCCAGACCTTAACCCCATGGATTATTTTGTATGGGGCGCAGTTGAAAAAGACACCAATCGCACTTCCAGTAATACAAAAGCCCAGTTAATGGATAAAATTAAAACAGTTTTTGCGGCCCTTCCCAGGGAGACTGTAGCATCAGCTTGTTCGAGGTTCCGAAGCAGAATTGAAGCTGTGATCGATGCTAATGGTGGTTATTTTGAGTAAATCTTGTTGATAGTATTGTAATTAACTCTGCCTGTAATGTTTTTTTGTCAATTCATTAAATTTAATAGATACAAAGAAGATTTTCTTTTTCCTTACGAAACTGTCAAATTTATCCCGAACACCCTGTATATATATAATAATAATAATAATAATAATCATCATCATTATTGAGAGGGGCTTTATTTCGAAGATGCTGGCAGCATAACTTATTTATGAAAAACACCTTCAATTTAACAAAAGTTACAAAGTCGCACGTTAAGATATTGCAGTCGTGCGATCATTCAAGCTCGAAAGAAGATTACGCTATTGTTTCAATTCAGGCACTCCGCTGTTTCGATTGTTCTTGCTGCTGACTGTGCTCATCAGACCGAGAGAGTGTAATGTACATGTGTGCGCGCCATCTTCCCAATAATAAAAGTGAGATCTCGTAATATCACTAAATATCAACACCAGCAATAGAACTGAATATTAACAATATATAGTTCACTAAAAAAAAAAAAAAACTCATTGTCCACACAAGCTTCGAATAACGAAAATAGACGGTTGAATACGAGAGAGCTTGCAAGAGGCATGCGGATAGCAGGTGAATAATTTCTCAATAGAATGTGTCAGCGTTAGTTGACTTTCAGATTTATTACTGCAACGATGCTATCTTCATAGCATTAAAATAAAAAATATATATGCTATGATCACAAAGCAAACTCGAACTCAATTGCTAGTTCACGGAGAATGTCGTAGAAACGAGGTGGAAGGCAGATATCTGCTTGCCCAAGATATTAACGTGGAAATAAAGATACGACAACTCTACGTAACAAGAGTTAGATTCAGCTTTAAGGTGAAGGTAATCACATGATAAGATACACACACACACACACATATATATCTTTTAAATGTACCTGTGTGTTTTATACTAGATCTGTTAATGTATTTTATCATGTCTCTGTTATTTTTTATTTAATTCTTTGCCTGTGATACCCGAAGAAGTTGAATTTCAACGAAACTAGTCGTATCTTAACATTAAACTTTTCTTTCTCGGTATAGAGTCATTTAAATTCATTTATATATATATATATTATGAGAATTCATTTTTACTCGGTTGGAATATTATGGAAAAGCTTAAATGACTGTTACCGAGAGTTACTCGGTAACAGTCATTAAAGCTTTTCCATATATATATATATATATATAGTGAAACGTGTGTGGTATCCATAAGTATAGCATAACATGTATGCCACAGTAAATAACTTTTTTATGTAAATATTTCGTCTTATGTATAATAAGAAATCATCAATACAACTAACGACCAGCAATAGGAATTGAATTCAAAAAACAGTAGTGCGCAGCGCATGCTTAAATTGGAATCCCTCTACATATACAGTCGCGTGTTCATGTATGAAAACTATTACATTATCATTTGCATATCATTACATCTCATTCATTAGCTTTTTTTTCTTTCTTCAAAATGATAAAATTGTAAAACAATGACATCCTATGTATAACCCAAGAGCACGAGCTCATCCGGGTTACAAGAAATGTAACAACTACACAGGACATAATAGTACACAAAAATATTGATAACATCATCATAATTTCCCTATTTAGAATTGTAAAATTATAAATAGTGAAACCAATGAAAACAAATAAGTAGTATGTGTACACTAAGATAGGACTTGGAGGTTGTTATGTGAAGGAAAACCAGGCTTCTCTGTCATATGCTAATTGACGGATCTCTGATGCAGAGAGTTGGGGGGAAAAGGGGAGAATATTGCCGATGTATTTCCAATATGGAGTTTGAGGTCTGCATCTTTTCCTATCTGCAGGGGCGTAGAGGACCAGAGCATTAAAGGGTACAGAGGTTAGATGTCTAAGTTGGTGGCCGAACCATTTTATTTGGTTTATTTGAACAGTGCTGACTAGAGGATCTTGCTGGGTTTCATCTAATATAGTCGAGTTGGGAATGTGGTCTTCCCAGGAGTAATCCAGGATATTTCTTAGAAAAGTAGTTCCAAAGCTATTTATAATATTGGTCGCTGCTTTTGTTTAGATGTTCCAGGTCTGGGAGCCGCACAGAACGATAGACTGGCTGGTGAACTTGTAAAGATGAATCTTCGTCTCCTTTGAGATGAGGCTCGACTTCCTTATTTTATTAAGACTTCTGTGGAACTGCAGTGCTTTTTGACAATATATACGACTATATTTATATTACACATATGTACACGTGGAATAAGAACAATGCAGTTCATTAATTACTATTATTATAAAAAACCTCCAGGGAGTCAGACTCATCGTGAGAGGTCCACTGTTATACACACAGTTTATCTTACCTCGCCTTAAATATACTCACTGTCTCTGCGCTCACCACACTCTCGGCCAATGCATTCCAATCATTCACCACTCTCCATGCAAAAAACCTGCTACTCGTTCCCTTGCTCACATCCTCCTTATACAGCTTCCAGGGATGACCTCTTGTTCTCATCCTATCTTTATCCATTCTGTGCAAAACCTCCTCTACATTAATCTGGTAATAACCTCTTAACAGCTTATATGTCTCGATCATATCCCCTCTCCTCCTCCTATCCACCAATTTCTGCAAATTGCATTTTGTCTTCATACTCAACATTCCAGAGACCAGAAACCACCTTAGTCAATCGTCTCTGAACTTTTTCCAACACATCATCTTTTTGAAAATCAGGTGACCAAGTCTGTGCACAGTAATCCATATGTGGATTACTGTGCCTGATCAAAGTCTTATATAAAGGAACCATATCATCCTTGCTTCCACAAGTCAGTGCCTTCCGCATCATTCCCATTATCCGCTGTGTTGTCCTCACAATTTTAGGTGTCGGTCTACAATCACTCCCAGATCTCTCATCTCCTCTACCAATTCCAAGATATTTACACCGATTGTGTACTCTACATCCCATCTGTGCTTCCCAAATTTCAAAACCTTACACTTTGCAACATTGAATTGACATCCCCACTCATTTACCTATTCAGCCAGCGAATTCAAGTCCTCTTGCAAAGCTACATCATCCGCTCTACTCCTGATAGCTCTCCCCTAAACGATATGCAGTTGTTTGCATCATCTGCAAACAACTGCATATCGCCATTCAGACCTCTCCAAATATCACTTACAAATTAAATAGCAATGGACCCAAAACAGACCCCTGGGGTACACCACTAGTAACTTTCCTCTTCTGGGATGTCGCTCCTCCATAGACAACTCGCTGATACCTATCAGACAGCCAATCTCCAATCCAGCGAACTAATCTACTGTTCAGCCCCATCCGTTCCAATTTAATTACCAGCTTGTCATGTGGCAATTTATCAAACGCCTTTGCAAAATCTAAATATACCACCGTATATGCAACACCCTTATCCAACACATTTGTCAATTTATTATAAAAAGTAAGCAGTTTGCTAAAGCACGATCTTCCGTTAGTAAAACCGTGCTGGCTGCCAAAGAGTACTTTTCTGTTGTCAACCTCATTCTGAATCTTGGTACTAAATAAATTCTCTAATACCTTGACTACAACTCCAGAGCACAGACTGGTCTATAATTCAAAGCCCTACTCTTATCACCTCCCTTATGAATTGGAACAATTTTACCCTCTTTCCACTCTTTTGGGACCCAGTGAGCGACTCATGTTGAAAAGATATGCAAAAGCTGTTGTTAACTCTCTGGAACATTCCCTCAAAACACGTGATGAAATAGCATCAAGTCCCACAGCCTTATTTACATCAAGTCTATTCAATTCCTCATATACTTCCTGTTCACTTACTAACAGTTCCTTCTCCTTTTTTACCGCTGCTTTCAAGTTCTGCATGAGATGTCACATTCTTAAGAATGAAATACCTTTATAAAAACTATTCGAACTTACTTGGATATTTTGTATTGATTAATTTCTCTTGGTATAAATTGGTTAATTATTTCTATACAATTATTCTAAACAAGTTTTCAATAATCATATAAAAATTTAGGTCCTGTCTAATCAGATTTCTGTATGCGTTCATGTTGTTTTCCTTTCGAATTAAGAGCGGTAAGCCGTTGAAGATTTTTGGAGTCAAAGAGATAGTGTCTGTGTATTATTTCTCTTTGCGCTTTAGTGAAAAAATATTTTAGGAACAGTAGCATCCTGTAAATATATAGTTGTCTAAGTGGAAGGATATTTAATACGGTATATTTTGCGTTCAACGTAGTGTCTCTATATTTAATGTTGGTTAAAATACGTATTAATTTATACTGGAAACAGATTGATGGTGTCAGGATGGTGTGTTATGTTCCTCCCCAGCTTAGTACACCGTACCGTATAATAGTTAGTATCCAGGAGAAATATAATGTTCTTAACATTGTCAGAGTTAAGAATCTCTTTAAAAAAACAAGATGGCTCGATATCGATAACTCGAAATCTTACTCTGTTGCATACTTCTCTAATATGTGGTTTCCAGCTTAAGTTGCTATCCATTTTTAATCCCAAGTAGGTTATAGTATTCACATTTTCTATCTTCACACAGTTACAATTTTGGTTACTTTTACAATTCCAGTTATGTAGGAATATATGGATGGAGAAATTGAGGATAACAATTTCCCAAACTTTTGGAATAGTGTGACAGTCGTTCCGATTACGAAGTAAGGCTTCAGCACTTCTTTATATAACCATTCATGCTTATAAGGATCTATTAGCTTAACGTTTTGCCATTGGATCCTGTGGTTAGCGTTTTCGATTCCATGTTGTGCAAGTCCAGATTTCTGAGGGTTGATATGGCGGATGTGGTCTTGATGTTCGGAGATTTATTTATAGATCTTCCTGTTTGTCCAAAGTAAGACAAGTTACACGAACATGGTACTTCGTATATATGCCAGGTAACATAATTGGTAATTACATAAAAGTAACTGTCCACTTACACCTATTGTGGATTCTATAGGCAGTCCCACGTATAAAACATCAAGATTTCTGTCCCATACCTTCGCAATCCATTCAGCTTCTTCGATAAAAAAAAATGCATTGAATTTCATACAAAGATAAAAGACAAACTGGCAGATACAGACATATTAGTAAGCTTTGGCATTCTCTCTCTTCACTGGACATAGATAGTGGAACATTAAAATTTGCAATCACATCAGGATACTTCACATGGTAAGATAAAATATATAAACAAGAGTAAGGAACAGCAATGGGCTCACCCTTATCACCTAACTTAGCCAACTTTTTTCTAGAACACCTAGAAGATAAAATTTTCGCTCTTGACCCAAAATCAACAATTTGGCTACGCTACGTCGATGACGTCTTTGCAGTTTGGAGTCACACAGAACTCTACTCATTTCTACAAAAAAATCAACACCCTGCATCCTCATATCAAGTTCACACTACAAAAGGAATCAACAAAAGGCATTTCATTTCTTGATGTACACATCCAGCGTAAACAAGGTGGATTCGTTTCCACTCTATCGAAAACCAACTTTTTCAGGTAGTTATATCCAGAATACATCAGTTCACCCTCAATCTCAAAAATATGGCATCATAAAATCTTTAGTATCCAGAGCACATAAAGATTTATTCTTCTGAAGAATCTGTAAAACAAGAATTGGAAATTATCTGGATATAATCTAATAACAACCCAAAAATTAATTAGCCACTCTCCTACAAATCAACCCAGACAAGAAGCCCACAGGACTCCTATACCATATATTAAAAGCCTCTCTGAACGTGTGGCAAAATTTATGATAAAATACTAACTCACTGCTATCTACAAACCCATGAACTAAATTCACAACTAACTACCTTCTCCAAAAGATAAACTGTCACCTTTGATGCAGCCTGGTGTACACGAAGTACCGTTCATGTAACTTGTCTTACTATGGACAAACAGGAAGATCTATGAATAAACGTATCTCTGAACATCAAGCCCACACCCGCCGTATCAAACCTTACAAATTTGGCCTTCGCAACATAGAATCGAAAACGCTAACCACAGGATTCAATGGTAAAACATTAAGTTACTACATAGATCCCTATAAACACGAACGTTTATATAAAGAAAGTGCTGACACCTTACTTCATAGACCTAATTTAATCGGAACGACTGTCTCACTATTCCAAAAGTGTGGAACACTGTTATTCTCAATTATAATAAAGAATTTTATGTTATTACATTTTAATTTAATTAATTTAATTTGAACCCACTAGTTTTAAATCCACGAATACGCAAGGGATCCCTCTATGTATACGTAGAGGGATTCCAATTTAACCATGCGCACTACTGTGTTTTGTTTTTTGAATTCAGTTCCTATTTTGGTCGTTAGTTGTACTGCTGATTTCTTATGATACGAGTACATAAGACGAAATACTTACATAATAAAATTATTTACTGTGGCATATTCTTTAGTTACAATGATAACATGTTTAAAACACACAATTTTTACAGAAACGAAGAATTATCATATATTTAAAAACTGCATAAATAGAATTTTAAATTTACACTATCCCACATAGCTAAACAGAAACAGCAGTAAGATGTTTTATTTGTTTATTCTATTTCAGCCCATTACTCTGTTTCCACAGGGCTCAAAAAACTCCACAGAAGATGCCTCTTTGACACGCTGAATTGAATCGCTTTTAGCACGGTCTCTGTCACTTGAATCTTTCGCTACATGGTAGGCGGGGGAAAGAACATGGGTAGGAATGCGATTTTCAAAGATGCGAGGCGTAAATTCTTCTCTTGGCCAGTAGAAATTGAATGGAATAGGTTACCAGCAAAAGTCTGCGAGTGAATTTAGGAGGCAGTTGATATAAAGCGAGTAGATCATCATCGATGAGTCCTTAGACTCTCCTTAAGGTCTCCATATAATCACTCCCATCTGTCTCGAAGTTTATAAATGCAGCTGCCATAAGAAAGAGGTAACTGTGTATAAACAATATGTAAATTAACTTTAACCAGAAATAATTTAGAAATAAATATTCAATTCTAAGTAATGGCCATAATCCTCAAGGTGAAGCTCAGACAAGGAGTAGCTGAGAAAACTATCAGACTACGAAATGTATGACAGTCTGGTAAATTGTCGCAGTTTCATCCGTTTCTTCCGGTTGGATGAGTGAATGGAGCTTTTTTAAACTTTAAAACCAAAAGGCGTGATTTTGAATCGCAACGAGCGCATGGATGTCTGCGAATGTCTTCAGGTGGGAGATGAATCTCATTGTCTGTGGGAATCTTGAAGTGCTACTTCCAGAAATCGAGTGAATTTTGATTTCTGGACGTAGATCATTGCCACCCCTATTAAACATACGATCGGTTTACCACCGTTCGTGGGCGGAATTCCTTAAAAAAAAAAAAAAAAAAGTTTTCTGATTGCTTGATCTATTTTGCACGTGAAGTTCCTCCATCGATATGAGACAGGATAAACTCTTGTAAACTTACTCAATTGCTAAATGGAATCCAAAACCATATATTTTCAAACTAGAGGTACCTGACATTCTTCGACTGGTGATTTTTTGCAGATTAACACAAGCACAAGAAAGCTCAAGAGGACCAGACTTTCATTTTATTTTCTTGTTATTGGTTAGGAAAGCTGTACACGAAAATAAAATATTTCCCACAATTCTATGTGCATTTAATCTTAATAGATTCACAAAAAAAAGCAAACGAACTCTAACTGGAAATGATTTTTTAAATCTTTCTTTTTTATTTATATTTTTAATACACACTTCCAATGAAGGTCGTAAATCTATCTTATTTAGTACCATAGGCGGGAAACATTTCAGACAAGTCGAGAACCTTACTCCAGAGACCAAACATGGTTGTTGTCCCCTCCCCCCAAATCTCATATTACGCTGGTCACCGCATCAAAGAACGAAAATAAAATTCATAGTACTGAAACAAAATTATGAAAAGTTAATCATAAAGAAAAGGTGCATTTTATAATAATATTCGTATATGGTGATTACCATCCATTATCGCAACAACTAAAAATTGAACCTGGAACGAGTTTTCCAGCGGTGGTAGTGCAGACAATTGACCAAATTCTGGTAAAACGACTCGACACATATCAACAATTCTAAATACCCAATTTAATTAATTCCATCGAGCCAGGAATTATTTGCTTTTCGAACAGTCTGCGGATATAATAATTATAAACAGTTCCGTGATTACAAATAAAGAAAAAAGAACATTATTTCAAATGTTCTGTCAATAAAAACAACTTGCAAAAGGAATAATCATCCAATTTCTTTCTTTCTTTCTTTATGAAAAGTGTGTATGCAACATCGACTCATTTTTAGCTATGTACCGCGAAACAATTCTGTTTGCAGTGCGATTCAAACCAAAACTGATAAAAAAAAAAAAAGACTCAGCAAATTTTAGATGTCAGTTGTTGAATGGACGTTTTTAGGTGATAAGTGTTTTCATCTACCACGCCTATCAATGAATAGCATCCACCACCTCGCTTACTGGAGGGCTGAAGTGACTTGAAAGAGTACCATGTGGGCCTCCAGAGCAGGGAGAGGGGAACTGTATAATCTAATTCAGTGGTTCTCAACCTTTGTGAGACCGCGGCCCGATTCCCAACAAATTTACTCGTAAATACCTTTCCAATTTTTTATTTTATTTAAAGTTCAGAACTAACATAAGTATTGATAATTAATTATGGCATAATCATAAAGAGTATTAGTGCGCTTATGTATACGGTGTGACATGCTGACAAGTATAAAAGTTAGTAATCAATCACTGGACTAATGAAATCTTGTAGCATATTGTAATTTCCTCAGGCCAACGTTAAATTAAATTAATTTGTGCTGATTTTCATTGACATATCTCATTCTGATCACCAAAAAGTTATATTATTAGGTGTAAAACTGATGACTGTATTATTAAATTGATTTTAATGATGTTGCTTTGAAAAAAAATGTATGCATTGTAACTCATCACAGAAGTCAGCTGAGCAGGGTAAGCAGCAGAAGGGTGTCAACTTGTCGGCGAAACGCTTATTACATACACATGCCGAATATTTATATATGCAAAGTATGTAATTTAATAAATAAAAATGTATGAATCTCTCAATTCTAAACACTAGTTCCAACACTAATTAATATTTTGAATTTAAAAAAGCAGCACTTTAACAGCAATTTTAAGTTATTGAAAAAGTTAACTCAGTTTCTTTTATTACAACTGAGATTTTGAAGGTTTTAGTTGGGCTAGTGAGACTTTCGTTGCTGTTTTCTGTCCGTTAGCTTATTAATTTTGGGATGAATTTAAGTGATAGCCAAACGGAGACAACCAGAAAGTTGCAGGCAGTTCCTCTGCTTCGTTTTAAGCACAGCCATGGCAGAACATGCAATTTCACAAAGATATGTGGTGGAAAAACAAAGAAGAAATCTCATTGCTATTTCTTGTAAATTTGGATATTCACTTTTTATTCTTATCCAGAATTTCGAATTACTCATAGAATTAAAAGTACTTTCCAGTCCTTTGTCCGATGATAATTCAATAAGTTGAAGGGTTTCTTCATGGGAAAGGGCGGTCTCTTTGTGTTCAACAAAGGGGTTCACAATCCATATTTGCTTCCGGGGATCCTCACGTTCGGAATAATACTTTTCAAACGTCTTCAAGTGGGCTGTAATAATATCTGAAACTGAATTCTGTGAATAGAAATCATCTACTTCCATAATATAATCGGAGTACAACTGAAACATTATTTCTTTCTGCAATCATATTAAGCCAGAATTTGAGTTTCTTTTTGAATGATTCGATCTTGTTCCAAGCATTAAATATTGTTGTATTTGGACATTGAAGTTTTAAATTCACCTCGTTTATGTAAGAAAATATGTCGCTCAGATATGCCAGCCTGGCTACCCATTTCCTATCCTGGAAATAACGGGACAGGTCACTTTTCTTATCAATTAGAAACAGCTCAACTTCCTTTCGGAGTCACATAACCTCTAGAGAACTTTACCGGGGGACAACCAACGAACGTCTGAATGGAAAAGAAGATTTTGATGATCAGAGTCCATTTCATCGCACAATACTTTTCAGTCTTGTATTTAACGCACTGATTTTTATATAAATAATAATTTTAACAGATTGAGACGACTTCATTAAGCTCAGATGCCATTTTTTGGAGGCCAGGTTTTGCCTATGAATGTAGCAATGCGTTGACGATAAGTTATTACCCGCCATGTTAATTCTAGTGACTAAACCGGAATTTCTACTGTAAGACAGGCAGTGCCGTTAGTAAAAACTCCAACGCAATTTTTCCATTCGAGACTTCTCTCTTCAATGAAACCATCTAAAACTGAGAATTTCACTGCTGGTAGTGTGCGTAGGTAATTCAGAAACGCTTAAAATGCCTTCCTTCACGTCATTTTCATCATGATCAATATATCATTCATATGTAAGTAAAATGCTGTTGTTCTGAATATCTGTAGATTCGTCCAGCTGTAATGCAAACAATTTCGGTGTTTTAATTTTTTTTTTAATTGTATCATTCGACAATGGGATGTCTTTCACTTTACTTGCCGCAGACTGGCCTAATACTTCATTACAAGCAGTAATCAAAGAAGGCTTAATGAGTTCTTCGCCAATGGAATACGGTTTTTTACATTTAGCTATCTGTAATGATATTAAATAGGTATCAAGATTATTTGCTAAATGAACGGAACGACAGCAAACTTTATAGTGAATGTCAGTATTAATCGATATATTTTTGATTATCTTAATGAGCTGTTTAGAACTTACTGACTGCAGGTCTGTGAGGTTTATTCCAATTCATAAAAGCAACTCATTGCATGAAGTGGAGAATTACATTCTAGTGAATCTTATTAGTGTTACGAACAAAGTAATAAGAACAGCAGGAATCCTATTCATGATAAGGCACACTTGCTCAGCATAGTTTCGTTAAGGAAAGATGGATTATCACAGGATTTTTTTTTCTTCCCTCACATAATCTGTGAAACGACACACCAACAGGCATCTCTAGTGAAACTTTGTCTAACTAGGTAACATCTATCTGGTACATGCAGAATAGACGACATGAGTGTTTAGAGGAGAAGTCCTCTAAGAGCTGGATTACAAGGAGTAAGGTGCACTATGGTTCGATGTTAGGACCCTTGTTTATATTTATAAACGATGTGGGTTTAAATATTAAAAAGTGAAGCCGAGAAAATAATATGAATGACCTCAGTTTCATAGAGAATAATCTTAAAAGATTAGAAACGTGGAGAGAGAAGTAGGGCTTAACATTTACGTCTCACTTCTGTGTGACCCGTACATGAATAAACTGCAAAGTTTCCCACCATGAACATACAATCATTAACATTATCATCACATGTATTAGAAAGCACGAATTTGGGTAATTCGTGGAGCTTAAGTTGTAAACCATGATGGATGTCAGTCTCTTGGTGAAAGGCCTATGATGATAATAAACTTATTGTACTACTAAAGAATCACAAAATAAGACAAAATCAGGTGTTTCTTTAATCATTTGTTACAATATGTTAGAATACGTGTCTGAAAGCATCGTATGTCTTTTCTTGGCAAGTAACCACGGAAAAGAGGAGAGTCAGTGACAAGTGTGGTTGATCAGCGAACTTTTTTTTTTTTTTTTTTTTTTAGAAATTAAAGCCTGGTCAACAGCAAAACAAGTGTTCTCTGCGCCAGGTTGGCAGCAAAACGACCCAGAGGAAGACCAAGATATAGGTGGATTGATACGGTACAAAGTGCTTTAGACGATAGAAATGTAAGATCTGATAATGTTGGAGTGTTGACAAGTAACAGACTGATGTAATTTTTTTTTCATGTAGTACTATCATATCCTGTACACCCCTTGAGGGTACATGGCAGGAATTTGATGATGATGAAGTCTGGTCAACCACAGACTTTGATTTTGAGTCAATATGCTAAGACACCCCACACAGAAGACCTTTACATACATTTACATTTTTTCTTACGAACTGATTGAACTCCTAAACACGATTCTCTGAAAGTGACAGGCGTGTACTAATTTCGGAAGTTTGGTAAATGCGATCGCAACAGTTAGTCACTGTCGATATCCGTTTCTAGCACCGGAAAAGAGAACTTCCGGACATAGCAAATGAATCACCGTCAACAAAAGTCGTACGTATGTGAATTTCCATCTCTTCTCCACTCTACCCCATTCCGAGCAGGTCATGAATCAAACAAGACGATCTACCGATCGAAATGTGCCATATATTCAGGATGACATCAGGTGGATACTGTGTGCAAAAACTGTCACCAACTTGGAATACACTGCGCTGTGAACAAATTTTGCTACTCTCACACAGTTTATGCCATTCAAAGTATGACGCATGCCAATCACGAGAAGCGGAAGACTATCATCAGAAATGGTTATACTGGTTGCGTACTGCGAGGAGGAATGCGTTGTGAAGCTGCTAATAATAATATTATTATTACAATAAGACAGAGTCTTCCGGGGAGTCAGAGACTCATCGAGGGAGGCCACATACTACGCACACCAGATATTATACTTATTCTTGAATTCATTCACACTGCTTGCACTCACAACATCCAATCGCAATCCATTCTAATCACGCACCATTCTCTGAGAAAAAAATATAGCCTTCGCACCGTTCTTGACGGCCTTCATTCTCAGCTTCCAAAGATGCCCTCTGGTCCTTCACCCACCCTCCATAAACTGAAAAATTCCATCAATTGAAATTCTGTATGACCCTTTCAGAAGTTTGTAAGTCTCAATCATATCACCCCTCTTTCTGTCTGCAGTCTACAAATTCTCAAACTGTCTTTATAATCAGTATTCCACAATCCTGATATCATTTTAACACTCTCCTTTGAACTCTCTCCAACATATCAGAATCACAACGGAAACCAAGAGACCAGACCCGAGCAGTGAGGACTTATCAAGGCCTTGTAAAGAGGCAAAATAACATCCTTATATTTACATGTGAAAGTTCGTTTCAGCATTGCAATTATCTTTTGAGTTGTATTTGCAATCTTTGCCACATGACCCTGAATTTCAACTTCCTATCTATTAACACCCAAAGATCCCTAGCCTCATCAGTTTCTTCTAGCCTAATCCCACCAATATAATTCGACATTTGATATCTAATCATGACGTAGTGAATGGCTTTACATTTACTGACATTGAACTGACACCTATTTACCCATGCCAACAATTCCAGGCTATTCATGATTACCCTACCTATCTTTGCATCATCAGCAATAACTGTATGTGGCTTGTCACATCCTTCCCAATATTATCAATATGCAGATTGAATAACAGTGAACCAAGCACTGATCCTTGTGGTATAGCACTTGTTACGTTAAACTTTGCAGACTCAGCTCCCCCGTATGCCACTTTTTGATATCTGTCAGTCAGCCATCCTCTTATCTATGCTAATATTGTATAACCCAAACCCATTTTCTCCAATTTATGCAGCAGTCTGCCATGCTGTATTCTCTCAAAAGCCTTAGCAAAATCCAGAAGTATCATGCTGTATTCCATTCCCCTTGTCTAGTTGAATAGTAACATTGTCATAGAATGTCATCAAGTTGTTAAAACATGTCCTTTTTTTAGTAAACCCATGTTACTTACAAAAGTAGAGATTCACTGGCAACCCATTTCTGAATGCGGGCCCTAACCAATTTTTCCAAAATCTTCACCACCACTCCTGAGATACTAATTGGTCGATAGTTGGATACATCGGTCTTTGCACCACCCTTGTGCAATGGAATTACCATACATTTCCATTCCCGTGGAATCTTCCCTGATCTGAGACTCATATTAAACAGCGTGGTCAAAAGAATGGCCAGTTCAGCTGAACACTCTTTTAGCACACGTGCTGATATTCCATCAGTCCTTATTGCTGAATTTCTTATTCAATTTGTGCAACAGCTCTATTACCTCGGCCTCACACGCCTGTGTTTCTTCATCTAGTGAAAAGGTAACAGTCAGCTCAATGTTGCGAACATCAGGTTGATAGCGTTTAACGAAATGGGCACTCATTAACTGAACAACCTCTTCTGAATCTGTAACCTTCACGCCATTTAGAAGAGTTATTCTTTGATATTCATTCTTTCTTTTACTTGCAGCATATCGATAGAATTCTTATGGGTTGGCTTTAGCACGCAGAGCCAGTTTCTCTTCATCTTCATAATCAGACTTTGCTTTCTGTACAATAGTTGACTATTCTAGCCTGCTGCTTACAACGTTCATAACGGACGTCATCCTTATGCAAACGGTATTCCTTCCACATCGTCCTTTTCTTACGAATCTCTTGCTTAATAAAATTACATATCCATTTGACCCCTACTCTATTTATTCTTCGAATTCTCGGGACACATCCTGATATCGCATCATTTAAGTATTGTTTGAATGCTTCCCATGCAGTGTCGACATTCTTTCCATCCAGCAACCGATCTCATTCCACTGAACTCGGTATACTCCCTAGTTGGTAATAATTTCGTGCTTTTTAGTTCACCGTGTAACCTTTTCTGAATGGAACATTCATTAACTTGGTCATTTCCCAAGTGAATACCGCATGATCACTGTCACCAACTGGAGGCAGAATGGTTACGGCTTTAACTGAAACGCCCTCTGACACTGTAATCAAATCCAACATTCTTTGACATCGAGTTCCTTCTGTCACATGCTGCTTGAGGAAGTTGTCCCACAACAGCTCAATAAATGCATTTTCATTCTTCTCATGAGATTCTATTGCTACCCAATCAATATTTGGATAATTCAAGTCTCCCATTATGATTACTCTTTTCGCGATAAACCTTTTCTATTTGGCGATGAATTTCTTCATCACTAGCCACCGATCCACCAGGTCTGTAACAACACCCCACTATGTAATTTGTCTTGTTAGATTCCACCTCACACCAGATGGCTTCAAACTGACTGCCCCTTGAAATATTGTTAGTAGTATTATTAAAATCGTAGGTCTCAACTCTAACTGGATTTAAGTCACCCAATATCATTAGCAGCACACCCCCTCCTCTCGTATCCACTCTATCCTTCCTAAAAATACCGTACCCATGACACCAGTTATTATGCCTGACTCTGATAGCCAGGTCTCACTAATACCTTCAATCTGAGGTCCCAACATACTCTACCCCTTTGTTTCTGATACTCCTAGCATTCGTGTTCAGACATAATAATCTACCTGAATGTTTTTTTTTTTTTTTTTTTGTATACTCTTGTTTGCAGTCTGCCTGACACTGTTGGACAACTTGCATATCTCTGTTCTTCTCTAGTGCCTTATATATGTATACATCATGTAGAATATTAATGAAAACGTGCCTTCGTAGTCGTTTGTGAATTAATAATGGACCATGACGGAGAAATCTCAAACTGGAGATGTAGAAATTGATGGTTACTGCAAATAAAATTTGAGAACTTGGCATTAGTTCCTGGACCTATGCATAATATAATTCCTCAGGACGAATGTGTCCAACATTTTGGTGCTCACAGTCATTTCTAACAATGCATCACGTTCACTATATAAAGTCTCCATCCGAAAGATAATTACATACTTCAAAATGATAACATGCATGAAAGTTGTGAAGACACAGAACGTACACAATGAAATAACTTCATTTATTACCACAAAGATAATCCTTCGAAATGTGATTTTTTTCTAATTTTTTCCTAATAATAAATTTTTAATACTTTTAGAATCTGCCATCTCCATTGCTTTTACATCCAACTCAAAATAGCACATAAAACTTTTAGCGCGAATTCGCATTATAAATTCAACTGTTGTGTTAATTAATGACGTGTATCAGCACAACAAATGAATATTGAAGCGTACCTATCGCCTGCTACAAATCCAATAAGTTTATACCATTTTGATCGTTGACCAATTTTTGGATTAAAAATTGTATACTTTAAGCTAAAATTGAAATAGCTCCGCAATTTTAGTGAAGATCCCGAGGATAAATTTTATCAAACTTTTTTTTTTTTTTTTTAGTTGAATCTGCCAATATATACAACAGAAACATCTCATGTGGATAATGAATGAATACATTCAAAGAGGATGTGACGATGCTGAAATTGGCAAGTTCCGAAAATCAATCGATGCAATAAAAATCTGTTGTTTTATGGTGATCATCTGAAAAGATGAATATGTAACCAACTCCTATTTTACTGGATTTCTTTCCCCAAAGTGCACTTCAAAAGACTCGCAGATAAAGCGGGACCGTTTCCACATCTCGAAGTCGGTAACAATTTATGTGCTTCTATCGAAACGGTTTTCTGTTGCAGTAATGTGCGAGTTTGCTATTAAATAAGCTATATTCTGGTATAATGGACAGGTTTTAAGATGCTATTTCACCACAGGGATGTCCGCGCGGTTAGCTTAGTGGCTTTGCGCTTCGCAACCATATGCCTGGGGAAGAAGTGTCCTGGGTTCGATTCCCGTCGCCGACGTGAGGAGCTTAAGGATCTTCCTCAGCCATAGCCAAGTTAGCCGGTCTTGGGAGTGGACAACAGGTTTTTTCCCCCAGTTTATCTGGGGTTTTTCATCCCGCAAGCAAACCGGCCCTCTGAACACACGGATCTCAGCCATAAAATACTTAACCCCCATGAGGGGGATCAACTCGCCCTAATAGGGACGGGGGAGAAAAAGGAGGAAACTCCATATGAATAAATAAACCACAGGGATCAAATGTTTCCAACTAAATGGCGTCGCTCGATTTAATTCGAATACACACGCTCGAATAGTTATTCAGGGTAATTCTGTTAATTAATATATCAGTACCTTCAACTTTATAGTCGACTCTTATCAAGTGGGCATTAATAATAAACTTTATGAACTAATGATAAGCAGCTATAGTACACACCATTTTACCAGGAGCTTTTACTTAGAGATAAATCATTGTTCGCAGTAAGTCACGTGGGTGGGAAACAAACAAAAGGGGGGAAAAAGTCGAATAACTCAAATGTCATGTGAATTGTTAAAAATAGCACATCCACAGCTAGGATGTGATTAGCGTCGGCAAAGACATCGAGGCATTCCAACAGTCCAAGGTAAAAACAATAGCTGTCACATAAATCCAATAACCTTATATCACATTTATGCTAACATTGGGGTCATATTTAGTATAAACACTGTTCCATGAGAAGGGTTACGGAGTAAAGATGAATGAAGAGGCAATGGTTCAGAGAAAGCGAAACACATTCGGGCCAAATGCCAAAAGAGTCTGACGCCCTGCAAACACCCTCACGCATGAAATTGTCCCTTACTACCAGTCTTGGCATAGGGAAACAATCAGCTGTGACCTGCATTACACAGAAACGGAAACAAATTACCCACAAGATATCACGAACTGATCCTTTTGACGGATTTAGATGAATGGCATAAGAAGCTGCTGCCCATAACGCGAAAAACTTTGCAAAAATGACCGATTTCGTCTCCTTTACATACAAATGCGAGCGCCTTTAGGATTCTTTTGAAATCTGCTTTGCCAAACCACGAACAAATACTCATTTAAATCACTTTCAAGTGTTTGTATTAATATTTCTAGATAGAAATATTAATACATGAAAATATTCAGTATATAAAAGAAGAGCTCCTTCGTAGGAAAAAAAAAAATGAACGTTTAAGTGATTGATTTTATTTATTTTTATTGTTTAGAATGAGTGGACCGCATAATCAGAGAACTTTTACTTGAAGGCATACTAAACCGAAGTGGTCTGATGTATCTATAGAGCGAAAGCGCAGAATGTTGCGAAGGAAAATACTGCACGTGAAGATCAAGCAGTTGATCGAGACACAAGAACTTGTAGAATGTCTATTGAATTCGTCAGTCAAAGGAAACGGCGAAATCAGCTTTGCAAGTGGAACAGAAGATGCTGAACACCTTCAATAAATGATCCTTACAGAAATTAAACAGAAAAAGTTTTGCGTCCGGCCGGTGGCTATGCAGAATTGCTTACTCTTTTTTTTTTTTTTTGCTAATTTTTTGGGTTCGAGACAATCTGGCGAAAAGGCATGCTGTTAGGAAGATCCTGAAAGATTGGCGATTTTTGTTGATTCATAGAGTGCTTTCTTATATTGGGTGTATTTTTAGTATATTATTGTAGTTTTTTAGTGTATTTATTGTACTACAGCATTTTATAACATAATTGTAGAAATATTATTAGTTTTCCCTACTCTTAAGAATGGCACCAAAAATTCTTCACAACAGGGCAGTTTCTAAAGCTCAAGTTGTTACCACTGAGGAGAACCTTTGTCCCGATGAGAAGAAGCGTTGAGGCAGTGATGATGATAATATATCTGAGGATAATCTGACATTGGAAATATCCCGATTAAAAGAAATTATTAGAAAATCGACCAGAAAATTGGAAAAGGTAGAAAAACGTTTAACGAAATTTAGACAGGATAAGAAAAAATACCAGAACAAGAAGAGAGAGGATTGCACTGAACTTGATAATCATAATCTTAATAACAATTAAAATCTAAGAAAAAAGATGTGATATAGTATGATGATTTAATCATAAGATTTGCGTTTGCCGAGGAAGTCACCCCTTCTAGTTTCCAAGGGGCGAAAATTAAAGATATCACAAACGTAACTGAAAAAAAAAAAAAAAAAGTAAAGTAAAACATATGATAGTTCTAGAAGGTACTAATGATTTAAGCAGTGACAAATATAGTATGAGAGAAGATATGAAGGGTGTGTTAGAAGAAGCGAGAAAGAAATGTGAGAGAATAAAACTTGCAAGTTTGCTACTCAGACACGACAGTACTGATTTAAGAAGAAGTGCAATGATAGCAATGATTCCAGGCGCAGGCTGTGTAGAAATTGATGCGAGTTTTTAAATGTGTGGAGTGTGTTTGATGGCGGAAATGACTTTTATAAGAGGAAGGGCCTGCACTTGAATTCATTAGGCATCAGGAGCCTGAAAAAATTACTTCGCTGTATGAGACCTAATACCAAGAGTCGAGGAAACTAGATCATCAAGGGAGGAATGGGAAAAATGTGTGAAAGTTCAGCTGTGGCATGCAAACGTGATAAAGATATCTTGTTCTAGAATTTTCATATTCTAGAACAAGACCAAATAGATTGCATATTTAATTATAAGAATAGGCTAGGTGGTAATTTACTATGTCTATACACAAATGCCAGGAGCATGAGAAACAAAGGAGTTGATTTCGTTGCTTAACTGAATACGATGTGACCTCAGATTGTAACGAAATCAGCCCCTTTGTTTCTCATGCTCCTGGCATTTGTGTATAGGCATAATAAATTACCACCCAGCCTATTAGTGAAACCTGGCTATCAGAATCAGATATGGTAAGTGGAATCGAGTGTAATGGGTATGCTATTTTTAGGAATGACAGAAGAGATAGGAGAGGAGGAGTACTACTAATGATATCAGATGAATTAAATCTGGTTAGGGTAGAAACGCAAGAAAACAATGATAATAATGTCCCATGTAGCAGTGCATTTGAGGCTATCTGGAGTGAAGTGGGGGTTAACAAAAGTAAATATATGGTGGGATGTTGCTACAGACCTGGCGGCTCGGTTGCAAGAGAAAAAGAATTTACCTCATAGGTACTAAACGAGTGATCATTATGGGTGACTTTGATTATCTAAACATTGATTGGGTAGGAGAGAAATCTTATGATAAGAAAGAAGAGGAATTAATTGAATTGTTGCGAGACAACTTTCTTAAGCAGCATGTGAAAGAAGAAACTCGATGTCAAAGAGTGTTAGATTTGTTCACAGCGTCAAAAAAGGTGTCTGTTAAGAATAATGACTATTTTATCACCAGTCGGTGACAATGATCATGCTGTCCTTTCTTGGAAGTATAATTATATTGATGTTCCCATTGAAACAGGTTACATGCTAAACTAGAAAGCTGGAAATTATGATCAACTTAGGAGAATACTACCTTTGGCCCCATGGAATCAGTTACTGAGTGGAGAAAAATGTCAACAATGCATGGGAATCTTTGAAGAAGCCTAAATGAGGCAGTATCTGAATGTATCCCTAGTGTTCAAAGAATAAATAGGTTGGGAGTGAAATGAATGTCAAACCTTATTGAGCAAGAGATCCACAAGAAGATGATGTGGAAAGAATATCGTGAGAGGAGTTGGGAAATAATACAGCTCAGACCAGAAAAGTAATGAGTATTGTGCGGAAAGCTAAATCGAAGTATGAAAAGAAAATGGCTATGTAAGCTAAACGCAATTCAAAAGAATTTTATTGTTATGCCGCAAGCAAAAGAAAGAATGAATGTGGAAGAATAACTTTACTGAATGCAGATGTACTCGATTGTTGGAAGCTAATGAAATTGTTCAGTTAATGACTGCTCACTTTGCTAAGCTATATCAACCAGGTGGATGTAACATGATGCACAGTGCTACTGCTACATTGGATGAAGAGTTTGAGGTTCATGAAAATGCGGGTGAAGAGCAGTTGCATAACCTACATAAGAATTTGTCTATAGGGACAGATGGAATATCAGCCCATTTTCTAAAGGAATGTTCGCCGAATTGGCTACGCCTTTCACATGTTTGTATAACTCGAGTCTCAGTTCAGGAATGATACCACAGGAATGGAAGGAATGTATGATAGTTCCACTGTACAAGGGTGGTGCAAAAACTGATGCGTCTAACTACCAACCTATCAGTATCTCTGGTGTGGTAGCGAAGAATTTAGAAAAGTTGGTAAGAACTCGCATACCGTAATGGGTAGACAAACATGCTATACTCTGCAACGAACAGCATGAGTTTACTAAAGAAAGGTCATGTTTTAGCAATTTGGTCATATTTTATAACAATGTTACGGCAGAGTTGAGTAAAGGGAATGGGTACGACGAAAAGCTGTTGCATAAGCTAGAGAATATGGGATTGAAATATAAGCTCTTGGTTTGGATCAGGGAATGGTTGATAGCCAGATATCAAAAAGTAGTATATGGTGGGTGTGAGTCGGCCAGATTTAAGGTGGCCAGTGTGGTGTATCTCAGGATTCAGTCATAGGGCCACTGTTGTTCCATCTATACATTAATAACATCAGGCAGAGTCTAACATCAGTGTGCAATTGTTTGCCGATGATGCGGAGAAATCATAATGCTACTGATATCCAGCACTTACAAAATGATCTGAATAGGCTGGACATTTGGGAAAAAAAACTGTCAGTTAATGTTAGTAAGCGCAAAGTTATGCATTGTGATTAGAGTTCCAACAGCATATTATACTGGCGAGATTATGCTACCAGAAACTGATAAGGGTAGGAATCTTGGCGTAATGGTGGATAGGAATTTGAAGTTCAAAAGGTCACATAGCAAAAGTTGCAAATACAACTCAGAAGATAATTGCCCTGTTGAAGCGAGCCTTGACATGTAAGGATAAGAAAGACATTTTGCCTCTTTATAAGGCTTTGATAAGACCACAACTGGATTATTTTGAGCAGATTTGGCCTCCCGCGTTCCAAGAGAATAAAGAAGCTGTGGAAAGGGTGCAAAGAAGAGTTACAAAGATTACATAGGGATTACGGAATTTAGATTATGAGGACAGATTGCGTAGATTACAGACAATGGTTAACAGGAGAGAGGTGATATGATAGGGGGTCTATAAACTTCTGAATGGGTGTTATAGGATATCGTCTGATGAAATTTTTCGTTATATGGAAGATGGGAAGAGAGCATGGGGCATTTATGGAAGTTAACTTTGTTCGCAGTCAAGAAATGGATAAGAGCTAGGTTTTTCTCTCACAGAGCAGTGAGTGAGTGAGTGGCATAGCTTGCCTGTAGGGATCTAGTGTTAACGAATTTAAGATAAGGTATGACAATCGTTTGAGTGATTTATAGCCTCCCTCGATGAGTCGACTCTCTGGACGTCTTAGATAATAATAAAATTTGCTACTGCCATGAAAAGTGACTACTTCAACAATCCGAACACAGTTAAATCTATGGATCAATCTGCGTCAAGTAGCACTCCATTTGATAAGTCAATTCAGGCTACCTTGTTGTGCGGTTGGCAGAATTCTTTTTTCTTTACATGTACAATCTCACAGGGGAGTTTTATTAACCTATATTGCACATAGACAAAGTAAAACATGAAAGCCTGCTGGTTGTATTGCATAGGAAACGTAGGCAATGATTCCATGAAAATATTTGTAGAAAATACACAAACGTCCATCATAAACTGAGCGTTCGTGTGAAAAAGTGGAGTAGATGACTGAGAGAATGTTCATTCAACAATCTACTCGCCTCTCTGTTGTGCTCAGTTACTGAAGATGATTTCTACAAAAGTAACACAAATAGCAAAGAATATTTTTTGTGAGAAATAATTGTTTTTATTAGCACTAAATTTGACAAAGTTATCCTTGTTCCGCTACTATACGGTGTGAAGATTTTGTTAGGGCAATAAAAGATGATATTCCGGAGGTAATGGTAATTTTAATAGCGTAATGTTTGCCAAACGAAACGGGTGCAGTGTATTGTCAAAAGCAAAATTGTGGATTGGATCTGTAGTCAGTTGGAGGAAGTTGTATCGATTGTTAATGAAGTAATTTATAATATACAAATTATATTCTTCTTTAAATCTTACCACTCAAATTAAGCAAACGCAGTTGCCACTTGAAGTATCTTCAAGACTGGGCACATCAATTGCCTTAGTATTCCACAATGCAAAGCATACTTCCTTTCGGACATATACTGCCATGCATTATGGGAAGAGACTACGCAGGAAATACCAGTTATATCAATGCAGAAGTTACATTCCCATATACAAGTAGCAAAATTATGTATCACCATATTTTTAAAATACTCTGAATCGGAGTTTTAGAAAGTTTTTCGCATGGTAATCAAGTATATTTATGTCCAAAAGGAAGTGTACGTTGCATTATGGGATACTAAGGCAATTGGTGTGAAGTCAACAGCCTGTGTATACAATTAGCCTAGCCGTGAAGATATTTCAAGCGCAAACTTTGTTTTGCTTACACTTAGGTTAAGGATTAAAACCAAAATATAATATCCGTCATCAGTGCCGTCACTAGCTTTTCATGGGCCCTGTGTGCAAGATTTTATTTTTCGACTCCTTTTTTTTTTGGAATAAATAAAAAAGCAAATACGATAGAAATAGATCAGTTAATTTTTAACTTTAACCAAAAACACGTTACGGAATCATCCCCCGCGGCGGCAAAATTTAAAAATGAAAATATAATACTGATTATTTTTTGATACCCCATTTCAAGCGCCCTTCGTCCTAGGCACCTGTGCACTCGTTGCACCTGCTTGGTTATGACACCGTCATAATTTATCATTGTTAAACAAGAAGTGAGCAGGTTAAAAAAAAAAAAACTAAAAGTGAAACAGGCCTTGTGAAAAAAAACATTAGTTTGAGGATTAAGATCCAGCCACCATCACCACACGTAATGTGCGTCCAAACAGAAACCCTTGTTGCAGAAGTCAGGCTATTCTGCTATTGCGGTTTGTGCCAAACCCGATCAAATGCCTTACAGTTATTAAGCAAAACCCCTTGAAATTTCCCAAACATTTCCAAAGGATCGCTAGTCCCACGATGCTACTAATAGATAATGTTTCAGTGTTTACATTTAAATACAGTAACCTTCCGATTATTCGTGCTATAGGTGTATACTTATACACATAACCAATACCCAGGCGTTTGCAAGAATATGCAAGCATTTCCAAACGAATGTGTGTCGCACATACCTTAATACACCGTTGGTTCACCTTTGAATACGATTACCACTCCCTTAAGTAGTTTCCACTAAACGCTGATAAATGAATCTATCAGTCATTGATAAATCAATAAAACCAATTCTTGAGAAACTGAACATATTAATCTGTACTCCCCGTACTGCGGGAAGAGGGTCCTTGCATTCAATAATTCCCCCACTTAGTACTAAGCTTATTGGAACAAGTGCAGTTGCTGCTCAACATCCCTTCACAATGCACCTTGAAACGCACAGAACAAGTTTCTTCTTCTCTTCCTCCATCCCCACCTGCTGTGCTGTGGAACAGTCTTCCCCTTGTTGTGTTCCCCATTTATATATACGATACAGTCATTCAAATCACCATACACGGTACCAATGTACTATAGGTATATCAACCACCCTCTAGTATGGGGGTCTCCAAACTACGGCCCGCGGGTCAGATTTTATCCGGTCCAAGAATCGGCAAAAAAAAAAAACAAAAAAAAACGGGGAGGTGATAGATTTCAAATGCATTAATTAAAATTGTGTTCAAAATATATTCCGAATAGCAAAAAGTAACCGTAATCCAAGTTACGGTCTTTCTGACTGTAAAAGGTCGGTTAAAATGGACTAACAAAGAAAAAAAAATTTGAATTTTACAAAATTTTACAAGCAAATTTGAAGAAATTTGCTTGTAAATATATCTCTATTTTTGGGACAACGTATCTTTGAGAACAAACTTTTTCCCGAATGAAATATATCAAGTCAAAATACAGGGCAAATTTATCCGATGAACATTTCGAATCGCTACTTGTAATTAGCACTTCAAAATTTGAACCTGAGTTTAATAAGATTTTAAAAACACAAACACAGTTACATTAATGGTTTTATTATAATTTGTGATAAAAATGAGAATTTGCTGATAGTGTTCGTTGTCATTAATATACGATAATTTAATCTCACATACTCTGTAATCAGTTTTTATCTGCTTCCAATAAAACTCGTATATCTAGTTCTAGAGTTTTTTTTAACTACGGCTCGCTGAACAGTGCTGATGTACCTGATGTGGCCCTCACGGCGAAAAGTTTGGAGACCACTGTTCTAGTGTATGGGCTCAATATAAAAAATAAATAAATTTACCCCCCCCCCCCAAACACACATCCAAGTGTGGTTTTGAATGTGAAATACTGCTGTATAGGATTCAGATTAGGACTCTAATTCGGATAGATAGCTTGACCTCCACACTTCCCAGTCATCAAACCGTCCACTATTTTGCAGTATGGCAGGATATCAGCATGACCATGTTCAACTTTTTTTACAGAATCGCCACAGCACAGCATAGCCAACACACACACACTGTCTAAACTGATATTCACTTTTTCGGACAGTGTACCAAGTCCAAACCAGGGGAAGCATTTTCATACCATCCAGTTCACATTATGCACAGAAATGCGTACTTTGATTCATCATTCCATACCACAGATTTTCTAATGGTGTGCTGCTCAAAGTGAAACTGGAGAAAAGCTTGTTGCAGTCTTTCCAGTGAGTTGTGGAGAGTGGATTTCAGTACATAATGTTTTGGCACAAACCTTGTACGGCTGGTTAAGAGTATTCTGATACACAAAAGAGGCAAACTGATCCCCCCCCTCAAAAAAAAAAAATCATAGGACTCTTCTATCCTTTTGCAACAGTTTATGGCTGCTTTTTTTTTTTTTAAGCTATCACAATTACATCTTTCAATACTGAAGCTGGTGGACAGGGGCGCGCCAGTAGTGTTCGGCGCCTGTGTGCAAAACTTTAGTTGGTGCCCCTATCCCCCCCATTCCAATAAAAAAGTCACTTTAAAAAAACGTTTTTTTAAAGTATTTCCTCCTCTTTGGCACCTGTGTGCGTCGCACATATGTGCGAATTTCGTTGTACAATTAGAGTACTCCACCTGGAGTACTCTAATTGTACAACGAAATGATCGATGAATAATATGCAATTCTACGATATACATCGCTGAAAGTCAGTCAACTGTAGATGTGCGATTTATATATTTCACATGTCGTCAGAGGTGTAGGTAAGGATTGAGAGAGAAAAATCTATTGACATTTTTCTGAGCTGGAGAGTGAAGTTGTTGAGAAACACATTACGTGTTCCAACTGTGAAGTTTGGTGGAGGAGGTGTCATGGTTTGGGCGGCTGGGTCTCGTAGTTCCAGTGACGAGAATCTTAAAGCTGCGGCCTATGACAGTTCAGTGAAAGCCCTTTTCTGTATCAGCACAGCAATGCCCCCATCCATAAAGCGAGGTCTGTGTAGGAATGGTTTGATGAGATGGGTACTGAAGTACTTAACTGATCTGCAGAGCCCTGATCCCTATCAAGCACGTGTGGGATGAACTGGAACACCGACTGCCAGTCAGGCCGAAGCCCGATGTCAGTGACCAACATCACTAATACTCTTTCAAGAATTATCACAGCAACGTACCAAACGTATATGGACAGTTGGTACTCCATATTAGAGTGAGAGTTGGGATGAGCAGCCTTCTGGATATTTTTGATCAAATAGTGTAACTTCTGAACACGAAGAAATTCAATTTAGACACTTCGAATTATTCTCGCAACGTGATTCTAAAGTAATATCAATTACTGTTAACAGCCGGTAAAGCGTTTACAGCGTAGCATCAAATTGATGCTACAATCTCAATTTATTTAATTTTAATATTGGAAGAAAATTCGGGAATACACGTATAGGTAAAAATTAATCTACTCTATAATATAAAATAAGCCTTTTTTTGTAACATTTTTGTGTCACGTTTTTTGTCAAGTTATTTGAAACGTTTTGAAACTCAGGGGCTACCCTGAGTGTCGAGTCATCAGAATTCAAGGAGAACAGGCCTACCAGTCCGTAACTCGTGGGGTTGGACGCCGCAGGCGCCAGAACCCCCCTTTCAAGTCTTCAAACTTCGAGTCATCATTCAAGGAGAACTGGCCTACCAGTCCGGAACTCGTGGGGTTGGACGCCGCAGGCACCAGACCCCCCCTCCCCCTTTTTTTTTTTCAAGTCTTCAGAATTCAAGGAGAACGGACTACCAGTCCGGAACTCGGAGAAAACATCCAGCTGCAGAAGATTAATTAAATTATATACATCACATGATATATTGTATCGGCATTCATTTGATTTATATAGCAGCGATGTCAGTGCATGACTACCATTCCCATACAGTAGACATGGGTGTCTAAAGAAAGGATTCTGGATTATCTAATGCTTAAGCCTACCACGGTTCAAACGTACGGTGCGATAGGTTTACAGCCTTGGCAGGATGCGCATTAGGGGAAAATTTTTTAAGGCAGTCAACAACACAAATTCTTTTGTGGGATTCAATATGATTGCCTTACAGAAAAAAAAAAAAACTTTGGAGAGGCCATCATAACACACACACACATACATATATATTTCAGGGTCTAGCTACTCACTGAGGAGACCTCAAAAAAGGTTGAAACCGATCTGGGTAGTGACCCCCCACCATAATGTATACCAGTATACATCTCTTAGTGAGATGTGTTTTACATTATGGGAAATACTAAAAATAGTGATCAGAGCTTTACCCACCTTTACAACGAGTTGCCCTGGTGTTGCACTACCTTTAGACTTTGAACTACGTTCAGGCGCAAACTTAACTGTTTTGCTTACTTGGGAGAAGGAGTAAAAAAAACCAAGTTTATAAAATTACTTGGTATCCTTAATATATATAATCCCCAAGGTAAAAAACTTTGCATATATATATATGCCCATTTGGACTTATCTTTCAGTTTTGTTAACTTAAAAAAGGGCATTTATTTGCTAAAGGTTAGTAGGCAGAGTTCCTTGAGCCTGAATTAACTTTCTGAAGACAGCTAGGTAGTTAGGCTTCACCCTTCAAGCCTCCAGAGTGAGTCCAAACTATCAATGAATCAAAGCTATTCAAGACAGAGCGTTTGTGGCAGACAACTGCCACCATCTCGAGGTCCTAAAACTTTGTACTCGTTTCGAGTTCTACAGTCGAATTTCTTCAGATGCGAGGCTAAAAACTCGAGTTTCTGGAGAAAATCCATACCTGTCAGTGCTAGAGATCGATTACCTCGGGAACCGGTCGAAGGTTTAAAAAAACGTTCCTCTAGTCGGCGACTAGAATCGAACTTGTGACGATCTTTCTTCAGGCGGCCTTTCGCTAGGGATGAAGACGCAATTTCACAAAGGCTACAAAAGGCACCGTACTGAAGCGTATTGTCTTACAAACTCTCTCCGATTTCGCGAACAGAATGGTAACTTACTACTTAGTTGGGCAGATTTTCAAAGACAGAACTAACATTAAGGCCGAGTTCCAATTCGGGGAAGGTGTGTTTTTTTGAATGTCTTCCACTGGTAGATGAATTTCATCTCCTAGTGTGTGTGACCACCATCTTGCTTGCTGGAGGTCTGAAGAGTCTTAAAACGCTTACGCACGGATGCTCGATTATCAACTCCTTAGGTCACCCATGAAACCAATACTAACGTACTATAGGCTACTCGCCTTTCGCAGATGTGATTGGCATTATAAAATAACGCTGTTGCAACAAAAACTGAAAAATGAAGATATTTAAATATCCAATTTCTAACCATCTTTTAAAGTGGTGAAATGACGAAACTAATTTGCCATATACATTTCAACATCACTTTTTGAATGCGAAGCGAATTTTATTTTCAAGTCGAGAGAAGGATGTCTGCGATGTGCTCCAGAGGAGCACAGAAAAACGCGTGAACGACGAAAATAAACTTAAGTCTGCGTCCAATTCACAAAGCGAAATCTTAACGAGATATACAACAGGACAAAAAACGACTTGTATGCACACAGGACTGTTTGCACAAGTAACAAAAAAAAAAAAGCTGAAACTCACCGTTCCGTAAAAGCTAACAGTTCACGAATGAAAGCGTTATTTAATTCAAAATCTTAAAGCAGAAAAATAAGAGCATTTCGCTTTGCGAGATCATATGGCACGGATGAAATTTTACTTATTCAGAAATACAGAAGATAAAGGATTTTCTTTCTCACCTTTTTCCCGAATATGACGAAATGGTAGAAGTTTGTTATACCGTGAACGGCATTGGTATATATCACGTGCACTTTAAAAACTTTACATAAATATAAGGAATAGGAATGTGTAATAATATTCCTTAGGGATACTGCTTCCTATAACTCACAAAACAATCGAAATTTTGTCTCAGGCATGGCATCGAAATATATAATCTTCATTATTAAAACTGAACAATTTAATTATATTAAGTTGTAATTTAGATGGAAATAGTAAATTTCCTAAAACCGAGAAATTACTTAAACCTAACTATACAATAAGTATGTTTTTAAGATTCATATTGTATACTCATGTTTCAATGCGAATCGTATCCATTCTACTTACTGGTGGAGGCGATAGTTTTAAAAAATAGCATGGCTTCCAGATTACCTAGCCCTTGAACCCCCCCCCCCCCGGTTATGATCCTGGCTTACGACCTTTCATGCATCAGCGTATCCTGAAGATATATTTCGATATAACATTCCGTTTACACCACACCATCGAAGTGCTTGAATAGCTTTTCCTTAGCATCTTATCGCAGGCCTTCTCCAGATCTATAAAATTTACATGCAAATCCTTGTGTCATATCCAAGATTTTGCAACTATTGATCACATGAAAACGTGGATGTGTAATTTTATGTAGCAAAGGATTCGTAATAAAAAAAAAAATTGTCTTCTTCCTCAAGCAAGACAACCCAAAAGAATTCTATCGTCATGTTGCAAGTAAAAGAATGAAAAACTATATTGAATGTAGATGACAGATGCAGAAGAGATCGTTCAACTAATGAGTACCCATTTTGCCAAAAGCTATCACTCTAGAGCAGCGATTTTCAACCGATGTGCCGCAAGAGATCTTCAGGTGTACCGCGAGATTTATGAAAACAAATTAATTGAAAGAAATAATGTCGAAATTTGCGCATTTATTTATTAGTGTCTGGTCTTCCCTCGTCTTGTGTGTGTGTAAATCAATCAAAATTATTAAAAGAATATATTTTTAGTGTGCCGCAGAATTTTAATAATTAGTCTAGGTGTGCAGTATTATGGAAAAGGTTGAAAATCACTGCTCTAGAGTATACAACACTGAGCTCACTGCTACTTCTTCAGTGGATGAAGAAACTTATGTGTACGAAGTTTCTTGCACAAACTGAACAAGAATTCCGCAATAGGGACTGATGGAATATGTGCACGTATGTTAAAGGAATAGTCAGTTCAGGAGAACTGACTATTTTTTTGACCAGGCTATACAATTTGAGTCTCAGAGCAGGGAAGATTCCACAGGAGTGGAAAGAACGTATGATAATCCTATCGGGAAGTGTAAAGACTAATTTATCAAACTTTCGACCTATCAGTAACCTCAGGGCCGTCGCCAGATTAGATCGCGCCCTGAGGCAAACAATTAAATATTGCCCCTGATGGATTATAAGACAAAAATGTAAGAAAATGTCCAATTGCTATTTTGTTTTTATTACAAGAGAAACAGTAATGCAAAGCGATCACATAATAATATTAATTAAATATTTGCTCTCGGGGATATCGCACAATAAAACTGTTATAAGCTCTTTTAAATTTGAATTATAAGCTATGTCCGCCTCTATCGATATAGTTGCTACACCAACCAATCTTTCTTGGATCGTTGCTGTTCGCAAATAATTTTTGATCAGTTTAAGCTTGAAAAAACTTCTTTCCGCACTTGCTACGCTAACAGGAATTGTTAGCGTTGCGGCGCCTACCGCAATATGGCTGAACGAGGGCCCTTATTAAATCGTGGCGTGTGAGGCAGGCTGCCTCTATGCTACACCCTGCCAACGGTACTGAGTAACCTTCATCAAGAAGGTTACTCAATGAACAGCATGGATTTACTAAGGAAAGGCCATGCTTGAGCAATTTGTTTGGCAAATGAAGACAGAATACATCATGAAAAGCTGTTGCATTAGTTGGAGAATATGGGATTGAATTATAAAATATTAGTGTGCATAAGAGGATGGGTAACTGATATATCAAAAAGTGCTAATGGGGGATGTGAGCCTGCAAGATTTAAAGTAACGAGTGGCGCACAACAATGATCAGTCCTTGGTCCATTGTTATGCAATCTATGCATCGTAACACGTGGAAGGATTTCACAGGCGACAGCTATTTGCTGATGATGCATATATAGGCAGGGCAATATGTATTGCGACTGATATGCAGTGCATGCAGATGGATCTGATTGGGCAGGAAACATAGGCATGTGAAAATTACTAACATTGAACTGATAGTCGATGTAAAGCCATGCACTTTGGTGTGATTAGATAACAAATGTCATATTATTTTGGTGAGATTATGCTTGAAGAAATGATTAGACTAGAGATACTGGAGTTTTAGTAGATAGGAAGTTGAAGTTAAAGGGCCATATAGCAAAGACTGCAAGTACAACTCAGAGGATAATTGCAATGCTGAAACGAATTTGACGTGAAAAGATAACGAAGTTATTTAGTCTCTTTACAATGTATTTATGCGCAAGTATGGTCTCTATGGCAATTCTGGTACACTGGAGAGAGAAAGAGTGCAAAGAAGTGCGTTCAAAATGATTACGTAATGTGTGTGTGTGTGTGTGTGTGTGTGTGTGTGTGTGTGTGTGTGTGTGTGTGTGTGTGTGTGTGTAGAAAGTATTTTACCTTGGGTATAATAAATGTTAAGAATACCAAGCAATTATTAAACCTGGTTTTACTCCATATCCCACTTGGGAAATGGAGTAAAACCAGGTTTAATAATTGCTTGGTATTCTTAACATATATATATATATATATATATATATATATATTGAGAATTTGTGGACTGTAGACACTAGCAAATACGAGAAAGAGGGGTGGCATTAAGACTCACAAACTTCTGAAAGGTCATACAGAATATCAGGAGATGGAATTTTTCATTTTGTGGAGGGTAGGGAAAGGACGAGAAAGCCTTGAAAGTTGAAAATGAATGCCATTGGATGTGGCGAGAACAGGTATGATAGCTGGTGCGGTGATATGTGGTTTCCCTCGAAAAGTTTCCGTATTCTTCCTAACTCAATAATAATAATAAAAATTAACAAATGTGATCTTTACATCCCCTATTCAGCACGAACTTAATTTATCCTCTTCCATTCTTCTTCTTGGTTTCTTCCCAAGTCATACAGGAAAATTATTCTATTATTCTCAAATTCAGTCTTGAGAACTTTACCCACTCATCTGGAATTCAAACTTTTGACCAAACTTCCTCAATGACGATGGTCCTGTAAAATTGTATACCTGCATATTCCAGCCTTTCTGAACATTATTAAATTTTTTTTAACCAAATTTAATTTAGGAGGTCAGCATATTTCGAGGCGCTATCTAAATCCTTATGCGTGTATCAACCCAAAAAATTCCTTCACTTAAATTTAGATTTCTCTTTAGATGGGTAACTCTTCACAGGTTTTTCTTAATGATTTTATCATTAATTACTCAGTAACAATGGTAAAATGTTACACTGTCACTTCTGTAACTGTTATGACTCTCAAACTACACAGTGGTAATCTGAAAAAATGTACTCAGCTGGTCGGCACATGCTTGAACAGGGTCAATTTTCGGTAAAGAATTGGTCCATTTCCAATAAAAACGCGTTTTAAATTGTAGTGACATTTCCTTGGAGATAGCTGAAACTTAACTGAATCAATTAGGTTTTGTTAGGTCAATCAGATCTCAATTTTTGTCTTTTTCGCACGTTTTCACTTGCATTGAGCTAGCCTGGTTGATATCAGTAACATCAGTTGCTTCGGTTGTAATTCCAACCATTACCAATGACGGTGTCAAATTAATTTAACATGCCGTTATTGTTAGCTGAAAAATTTTAGTTGCATTTCATCAAACGCTAAATAGTTGCCTTTATAGGTAGTCCTTGAGTGATTTCTTATCTGCATTGGAATCCGTGAACGAAGTGGAATTGGCTGAAAGATCTAAACAGTAGTGCTGTTCAAGATCTAAACCATAAGTTCCCAAAGTGGGCGGTACCGCACCCCCAGTGGGTGCTGAAGCCTTCTAGAGGGAGCTATAGTGGGATCAGAAGCATTTGGGGGCGTTCAGGCGGTCTAGGGATCGGTGGCTCTTTATAGAAGAAATTAATAATATATATTTAAAAATTAATTATTTTCGTGATTTTGCGATTAGATAATCATTTACAATTTAAATATTGAATTTTAATTCATCTTATGCCCGTATTACAGGATCAATTTTTTTATATCAATTCTCAACATGGGAATGCCATTCAATATCTAATTATCATAGAAATCAATAATATTCATACAAAAAGTACTTACCAAATGGAATCTTTCAGCCAAGAAACAATATCAAAGCTATAAGCAAAAACTAACAACTTCATGTCTAAGCAATGTTCAGCAATTGGCTATAGTAGCTTAGAGCGAAATCACCGTCATCTACAAGTTGATACAAACCGTCAGCTTAGGAGGAGGAGAGGGCATAATTGAAGATTTATTTGGAGCATCTCTCGATAAGTGGAAGTCCTCAGGAGACAAGACATGATAAAAACTGCAAACGAAGTCGTCTCCCACAACATATCAAGCCACTGGCTAATTTTCCATTTGCTCAACTAGAAACCTTTGGCTGAGTGGGGAGGGTAAGCTCAGTCGACAGCAGCTGTCTAACCTTGACTGGAAGGGAAACTCTTGCCTATGGACGACCCTGTTTCCTCTGACAAGCAGCAATAAACAGACAAACAGCTGTCAGGAAGTAGTGCAATTCTATTTGATAACACAAAGTAGGCTCATTCTATTACGTACGTATTCTATTTCCATACGATTCAATGTGTCTAGACAACAGTCAAAAGGTTACACCTCGGCAGTTACACCAATGTAAATTGTTTAATCGGCAAGTGATAGCCGAATAGAAATTAACCATGTCCTCGTCTTTCTCAAAATAATAAATAACGAACTAATCTAAAGAGTGCAAAAAGCATTTCACAACTAAACAATTTAACTCCGATCGGACTTATACAAAGATATATCACAAAACAGTTGACGCTACAAGAATAACAAACGAATTAAAATTATTAGCGATGTATTAAATATAAATAAATCCTCTTAACATATTTTCTTTCACAAAGGAGAAGAAAAGGTCCCAACTTCCAGAAATCGGAGTAGCCGGTCTCTGCCCTCAGTTGCCACAAGTAGTTGACTTCACAGCTGTTACAAGTTGTAGACTTAAGTGACGAGAGTATTGCAAATAAATGTCATGTCGTAAGTTAAGGGGATAAAAAATAGAATAGCCGTTTGGCTTTTCATCAAATGTCATGTCGTGTTCCTAACTTAATTAGTACACATGAATAAAACAGAGCAACTTTTATGGTCGATTTTTTTTTTTTTTTCTAATTTAGGCAGTTAAAACCCAAGGTTCCGAGAGAGAGAAACCTATTTGACCATCAAAGATCAACTAGTTGGGGAGAGGGCAGAAAGAAAAGGCCTAAAATTCGCTACGGGCTACTAGAATAAAACCTGGAACAGAATTTCTTCTGCTGGTTTAGCGTTGTGGAAGTTCACTAGATAACTACACAAGAAATGTATTTCAGTATAAAATGTTTTCAGTCATGATATCCGTCATCTGTTAGTACGTCTGTATTTCAAAAACATAAAATAAATCGTATGTATGTTCGTAACTAGAAATCATCTTGTCTTTTCTTATGCAATAATACACCCTTTTTTCTCTGTCTAGAAACAAAGAGGAGTTATGGCAGATGGTCCATAGCAGCCCCGTAGCGTTTAAAAGAAGCTAACCGGACTTGTTACCAGGTGTTTCGGTAGCTAAAGTCAAAAGCGACAGTCCTCCGGAAGTGGGGGCAGAAGAATGGAGTGAAAAGCACACGTAGTTCTTCCTCAGAAATATCATTCCGCTCTCCACGACATGGGGGCACAAAGATGGAATGAAAGTAACCGAACAAACATTTAATTGAATGTCCATACATTTAATGATCAGAAGACGACCTTGAGAGCATGGAACGAACCTTACATGAAATCCACGGGAGCAATGAGCTGCGTTCTCAAGAATAAATATCGGAAGAAAAAAAAAAAAAAGAGAGCCAATTATAAAACATTACCAACTGCACACAATACTTAACGTGTAATGGGAGAGGAACATTTGAGAAAGGAATAAGGGGGGGGGGGAGAACGAATTAAAAAAAAAAAAGGATTCGCATACTTTACTATCTCAACTTCTATATGGCATATATACTTATAAAGTAAAGAGATTTATAAAATGTCCCCCCCCCTCCCGATAATCCGAAACGTGTGCTTAATAAAGCAGAGGTTTTATACCAGCCGAGAATCAACTCCGATATTTCCGAGGACTGCGAGTTGGCTATTTCCCTTGGGGATAAAAAGCACCATACGTGAGTTAATGTTACACTACTCGTCCATATTTATGCACGAGCGATTGTCGTTGCGTAACTTTCTTTCTCTCAACATTACGTTATTCATAGACGTCCAAACAGACCAGGGTCGCCCCGTGCAGTAGCATATTTTGCCGCCCCTTCTCTCTTATTTTTCGTATAGTTTATGCCAACTTTGCCGCCCCAAAAAAACTTGTCGCCCCGTGCAAATGCACGTCTTGCATCGTCGGTAGAGCCGGCCCTGAAACAGACAATCGAAACTAAATGTAAACTGCTTTGCGAATTAACTCGATAAGAGTCGAATATGTCAACTGAA
This sequence comes from Typopeltis vanoorti, assembly GCF_054136105.1. NCBI lineage: Eukaryota > Metazoa > Arthropoda > Arachnida > Uropygi > Thelyphonidae > Typopeltis > Typopeltis vanoorti. The sequence goes on along the minus strand of NC_143551.1, from coordinate 4,228,803 downwards.
AGTAGAAAAGCTTCAGACGAAATCAAGACGAGTTTTCCCTCATCGGGAAGAAAGCTAGGATGAAAAAGTTTGACAAGCAGATTAATTAATTTAATTACTGAATACGTCAATTAGTTCAAGTAGAAATTTCAAAATCTGCAACTTCTATTTTTTGTGTTGACAGCTGTTTTCCATTTTGACAACCAAACTTCGTTGCACAAAACATTCTTCAAGGGTAATTACATCCAACAAAGCATATTTATTCCATAAAATAATATTCCATAAATGTCATGCATTTATAGTAAGGTTTTAAGTGTGAATATTACGGAATGCAATTCTAACATGCGTGCTTTTTGATTTTGCACACATTTGAAAAGCCATGCGATAAAATTTTAAGGCAACAAACTGCAGGTCAACGTAATGAGATGTCGCCGAGATAAAGCTTAAAGTCCAAAAATACAGAGCGCACTGGAACCACACAGACAATCCAAGATTTGACATGTTAAAATGATCGTAAAATACACTTACACATTAATTCCAGACTGTGCATGCCACTGTGTATAGAAAAATATCCAGGCAACACCGAAGTCGCTTCAATGACGCACAAATATGGCCCACTCGAATGTCAACAGAGCATCACTACGCGTTCACCGAGAAACGAGGGACTACAGGGCGATCAACATCCTGCCTCAGCCACCATTTCCGGAGCGTGCTGTAAAGCGCGCGGGCTCGAGAAACCAAGTGCGGGAAGCAGGATGTAAGACGGCTGACATCGCTACCACAGCTGCTCCCTTGTGATTGGTCTGCAACCACGCCATTGGCTGCATTCAATTGCGACTTCCCGGCTTACGTGATAGCAGGCATAATGGACAGACACTGCAGAACGGTTATTAATGCCGAGAACGAACGAACACTAGCGCACGCACCATATATTCATCCAGTCAGGTGAACGGAAGGAAGTGGCGAATGACACGTTCACATCTAACAATACCTGTAACTGCCTCTCATCCTTTTAATCCAACATTCGGGTCAGCAGGGACTTCATAAAACGCATCATCCGAAACGAAAGCGACCATCCATTAAAATAATGAATTTGGTTCGAAAAAAGAGTACGGACTGCAGAGAGTGAATGTCCCTTTTGAAAAACGCTTCAATGGAATAATGACAGAAATAAAAAAAAAAGGCGAGAAGGACGAGCTGAATTAACCAGTAGATCTGTGTCTGATCCGTTCGCCAGATCATACAGAGCTGCAAACAGATAATGACAAATTGCTCACGAGCACAGCATGTTTCCTTGCGTGCTGAAATGAATTTCTCGCTTCACGGAGATTTTTCTGCAGGTCTGATCGTTGCTTTTATAAAGAGATGCGTTCGGAGGGGGAAAAATCATTAGGATTAGGAGAATATCACGTATTTACTTTCATCCAGGAAAATACAGAAGTCTTCCTAAGGGATCAGATCAGTAGAAATTCACGCGTAGATTTTGAAAACGAAGTGATTTTGGAAGCGTTTGGTTCCATTTGCTGAGAATCCTCGTTACTGTTCAAATTTGAATGCTTCGAAGTTCCATTTTAAGACTTCACACAGAACACGAAATCAAACCACTTTCCATATCATCAGTTTGCGTATTCAAGACATTCGTTATTATTTTTCTTCTATTTGTCTGAAACAAATATGGTGGACAAACACTGTACATCCCAACTCAAAACCAACAGACTGGAAAATTGTCGATCGGAAGTTAGCATGGTATAATTTTTCATGTAGTACTATCATAATATCCTGTACATCCCCTGAGGGTATATGCCAGGAATATGATGATGAGCACTGTATCCAGTATAACGTCCGCACCGATACAATATTCCTCATTACAAAGAGAGAATAAATGAAATGTCTCTACCATATTCGTGGTATATTAGGGAACAGAGTACACACTACACATTACTGCAACGAGAACAGGTCCTGATAATCCACACAGGAATACATTGGCACCGATTTACTCTTTAAAGCCGACTCAACTTCAGATTTAATCCCGATGAATCCTTGTCGCGAACAGTTCATTCCGCATCATCCCACAGATGCTCAACAGGGTTGCAATCTACTGAATGTGCAGATTAATGAAGTATAGTAAACAGCAATTTTATACTCTTAAAAATTCTTGACCGATCTAAGGTCTTTAAGCTGAGATAATATACGTTTTTTGTTATTAACTTAAGAACGCATAGTTATTTGAATTACGGAGCACTCGAGAAGGGCTACTCAAACTTATTTCTCAAGTTTATAATATATAGAAAGTCATAAGTAATTAGATTTTAATTACATACAAACAATAGGTCGATATGTGCGTATGTCAGTAAGACCACAGATCCGTTTCGTCAGCCTAATCAACATAACATTGCTGTTAACCGTCAGTTGCGAGTGTGGCGCAACACCTGAAGTCAGACGCTTCAAATTCATAATTTACAAAGCGAGAGTTGCAATCCTAGAACAAGCAGTAAATGTCAAGAGAGGAATTTCAGATACCCTCCATCTCTTCAGGATAGGAAGGTCCAGGGTCACGTTACGTGTTTGCCTTCAAGTTGGAAAAACGCGAGTGTTAGGTGCTCTCAACACGACTTACGTCAACGTAAATTTTTGTGTGCGAACTTGGGAAATGACCAAAAGATACTCAAAGCCATATTTTTCTGGTTTTCCGGAGGAACGCCGCATTTAATCTATTAATGTAATATACTACTATCACAAAAGTACACTTTCTGTGCTTCTTCCCAGAAGGAACCTAAAATCTAGGAAAGAGCCTTTACGATATGAAGAAAATGGCACGCGGGGATCCTATTTTTTCCATTTTAGCGCTTCACAATGGACGGAAATGCCTCGACAATTAAAGAGGAAAGTTGCTAAATCAACTTTTCAACATTACAAAAGAAAGCAACATGATATTTGGAGTAGGCGTATGCCCAGGGACGCATTTACATAAGGCGTATTAGTAGCAAGATGGGGGGCTTCACTCTCTATGGGGGCCACATTTTAAGACATTACTCCTCACAAACAACAATATAAAAATGGCCTACTTATACAGTAGTTAGAAAATAAAATACTTATTTTTAAATATTAAATTCATAATATAAAAAGTAGAGGCCGCTTAAAAATTTCTGAGGCCTTCCACCTCCATTTGAAATACATTGTCCTTTCCTTAGAATATAAAATCAACAGGAACTGCTGTATTGCATGAAATTCATGTACGTGAGCGTTTTTTTTTTTTTCTTCCTCTTTGCTGAACGTATATACACATCTAGCAAAACCTGGATAAGATTCTGTCCACCTGTTGAAGGAACATGGATAAGAAGTGTAATTTGACCGTCATATCCATTAGAAGGTGTGACAATCCATCACGCTGAAGAGAACACTTAACTAGACTACCTGGCGTAAGTAGCTACATTCACTGCCGATAGCAAGAAACGCAGTTGCTTGCGTTTGCTCGGTAACCGGAATCTAAGTTATATTAGACTAAATACCTAAGAGTTATATTCATTTTTACTACTTGTTTTATCGTATAATTATAGTTTTTAATGCCAGTGCAAAATAAGAAATCTTTTCATACTTTCTTCACTTCATATTGTATCACTTTCGAAGATCAATGTCACTATCAATTTTGTTTTGCTAATTAGCTTAGTCGCAATACATTTTATTCTCCCAGAACTTGATTCAGGATAATTTTTTTTTTGTCAAACAATTATTTTATAAATTCATGAATTAAAATAAATACAGCCTCCATCTGTCGAAATTAAGTTTTCTTTATTTTTTATTCATAATCTTAGCCGAAGGTTAGTTCACAGATTGCGCCAAGGTTCGCACTTTTACGATTTTGCTTTATAGAGTATCATACGTAAATCTTGAATCATATCACGTAATGCATAATTTTTATAAAGTAATCTGTAGGTTTTTGCACTTCAACTTTCTTGGTTCCCCCTAATCACTCACTACAAATCGAAATAAAGAGCGGTTATGAAGTCAACTGTTATGTACATATTTTCGGCCAATTTCGATATTACGCGGCAGTTTTGAAGTAGCAATACTTTCCCTACAGTTTATCATTCGAAACACGTATAGGTGCATGCATCCAAAATGAAATTTTATTTTCAAAATTTTCATAATAGAATTAACATTGTATTTCGCTTCTGATGGCTAACTCCCCTCAAAAAAGCATCACCACACACACAAATACTGCTAGGTAACATATGTGCTAGATGAACTATGGGAAGAGATTACAGATATAATTAAAACAGAAGCAAAGAAGAATATTCCAACAGTTTGTAAGAAGAAGAAGAAGTTTAAATGGCTGTCAGAAGATGGCATGAAAACTGCTCACGAAAGGAGGAAAATGAAGGCCACAGGAAATTTGCAGCAAGTACAGCATTTGAATGCAGAGTTTCAACGACAAGCCAGAAGAGACAAGGAAAAATGCTTGAACCAGGAATGCCAACAAATAGAAGACCAAAACAAGATTTTAATTATATTGTCACTATTATAATATAAGATTTTCAATATTGTCACCTAGTGCCAAGGTGACAATATTGAAAAGTAAACATAAAGGATATCTTACAGAAGCTGCAGACATCAAAGAAAGATGGAAACAGCATCGAGAAGCCCTTTACAGAAAGGACTCCAAAATTACTGAGAAATTTGAAGAGCAGGATTATACACAGGAGCCAGCTCTTAACAGCTCTATGTCAGCGAATTTGGATCACAACTACGTGGTCTAGGGAATGGAAAGAATCAGTTTATATACCTTTATTGAAGAAAGGCGATGCAAGAGAGTGCGAAAATTACAGAACTATAGCACTGATTTCTCATGCAAGTAAAGTCTTACTTAAGATCATTCAGAAAAGACTGAAACCGTTCATGAAGAGAGAAATGCCAGATGAATAGGCAGGATTTCGAAAAGGCAGAGGAACAAGAGATCAAATCGCCAATGTGAGATGGATAATAGAAAGAGCACAGGAATATCAAAAGAATGTCTGCCTTTGTTTCCTTGACTATAGCAAGGCTTTTGACTGTGAAATGTGTTAAGAACAATGTCATACTTCATAATGAGTTCAGAACAATGGTATTCCCTGTGGTACTGTATGGATGTGAAAGTTGGACCCTGCGAAAGAAGGAAGATAGATGTATTTAAATTATGGGTTTGGAGACGCTTACTAAGAATACCATGGACTGCAAAGCAAAGCAATAAATCAGTGATAGACAGAATAAAGCCAGATTGCTCCCTCGAAGCTATGATCATCAAGCAAAAATTGTCATACTTCGGACATATTATGCGAGCAAATGATAGTCTGTAGAACATGATGCTTGTTAAAGTTGATGGAAGCAGGAGAAGAGGAAGACCATGAATTAGCGGTGGATGGAGTTAAAGAAGCAACTGGAATGCGCTTGGAAATTCTGAAAGATACGGCCAGGGACAGATCTGAATGGAGAATGTATGTTCATAGTATCACCAGAAGTCGAAAACGACTCGATGAAACATAACAAAAACATGTATGCACTTTCTTTTTCTTTCAATTCATTATTTTTTCAAAGTAACTGTACCAGAACTTTTAATATTCCAATACGAAATTAAATTGTGATTATTATAAATTAGCAAATTTTGTATATTTTCTCATTTATATTATTTCCTGCTGAGGCACGAAAAGCTGCTGCTAAGGCAGTAAAGCAGAAGTCTTGGGAATCCTTTGGAGAAAGATTAGACTCATCCTATGCAAATGCAAACAAAGTATTCTGGCAGACCATCCGCCGCCTTCGAGGGAGGAAATCGTGCACAGCAAGGGCAATTAAGGTCTCTGATGGTGCACTTTTAACAACCGAGAAGGATATCCTCTACAGATGGAGGGAATACTTCAATTGAGAGCCTTCTTAACCCAGGTGGCCCAGCAGTTGTGGACATCCAAGAGGTGCAGATCAGGGCAATGACTAGTCTCACAGCAGAAGAGGTCCATTTAGCAATAAAATCGGGCAAGGCTGCTGGCGATGATGAAATTCGGCCCGAAATGCTAAAAGCCTTAAATCGAGACTGTGTCCTCTGGCTGACTCGAGTGCGTCAGGCTGCTTGGATATCTGGGCGAGCACCAAAGCAATGGCAGACAGGCATAATAATACCAGTCTTTAAGCAGGGAGACCAGAAGGATTGCAGTAACTATCATGGCATCTCTCCGCTCAGCCTGCCTGGGAAAGTGTATGCTAAGTGCTTGGAAAGACGGTGCAGGAGCATAGTTGAGTCAAAGTTCCAGGAAGAACAATGCAGCTTTCGTCCTGGTAGAAGCACAACTGACCAACTATTCACTTTAAGGCAAGTCTTTGAGAAATCTTGGGAATATGCCAAGAATGTCTACACGTTTTGTGGACTTGGAGAAGGCATTTGACCGGGAAAAGCTTTGGCAAGTAGTACAGGAGTATGGAGTGGATGGTCAACTATTAGTTGCCACCAAGTCCCTGTATGAACGCCCAGTTTTGTGTCAGAGTAAACAGCACAAAGTCTGAACCTTTCACAGTCTCCGTTGGCCTCCGTCAAGGGTGTGTTCTGTCACCCCTCCTTTTCATAATATTTATGGACTGGATTGATAGGCACAGCCGAGGCAGTGAGTGTGTCAGAATTGGAAAATGTAGCATTGGACGTCTGCTTTTTGCAGATGACCTAGTTCTGCTTAGCTCTTCCACAGATGACCTCCAGCGGACCCTGGATAGGTTTATAGCTGTTTGTGCAGACGCCGGAATGAAGATCAGTGTGGCCAAAACTGAAACATTTGTGGTCTCAAGACAACCATCCCAATGCACTCTAAATGTAAGTGGAGTCCCAATGAGGCAGGTGGAGAAGTTTAAATACCTTGGGTCCATATTCACGAATGATGGAAAATGGGACGTAGAGCTAGATACTCGAATTGGCTTAGCAAGCTCAATATTGCGGGAGCTTGACCGTTCGGTAGTATTGAAGCGGGAGTTAAGCCAGAAGGCAAAGCTGGCTGTCTTCAATACAGTCTATGCCCCCATCCTCACCTATGGTCATGAGAGTTGGGTAATGACCGAAAGAATGCGAACACGAATCCAAGCTGCTGAAATGAGGTTCCTTCGAGGGGTTGCGGGGCTGACAAAACTCGACAGAATCAGAAGCTCTGCAATTCGGGGAACCCTCAATACTCAACCGCTGCTTCTCCGCGTTGAGAGATCACAGTTACGTTGGTACGGGCACCTGGTCAGAATGCCACAAGAGAGGCTCCCTCAGCAGGCCCTCTTTGCCAAGCCAGAGGGTGGGAGGCCACGTGGAAGGCCAAGGACTCGCTGGATAGATTATATCCAAAACCTTGGGTGGACACGTTTGGGAATCCCACCAGAACACCTGAGCTTGGTGGCAGAGGATCGTGACCATTGAAAGTTCCTCTTGCAACTGTTGCCCCCACAACCCAATTAGGAAGAATGGGTCTTGAAGATGTATGTATGTATATTTTTTCCTGATAATTATAAATCGTTAAATTATGTGATATTGGGGAAATTGATGTTTAGAAAAAGAGTTTCATCCTACAAAAGCAGAATAAAATGTTTCGAACATCTGTAAATAAATCAGAAAGGCGTAAAAAAATAATAAAATAAAATAAATTTCTGTGTGTATTTGGCTATTGTTAGGCACTTTTTAGTGTGTCTATTGGACTTGTTTCTTCCTCACTTTCTCAATAATTTTCGTTAGCTATATAATGGAAGTTGAATCTGCCAAATAAGGGCGTTTGTTGTTGCTAAATGGCCGGAGGCGTGGCTTAATTTGTATGTTCTGGATCGTCCAACATTCGGAAATTAGGTAGGGGCGGTGGACATTGATTGAATTTTCATCGCATTTTATGGCAATAGTTTCGGATATTCTAAGCATTGTTATCCGAATATCCGAAACTACTGCCATAAAATGAGATGAAAATTCAATCAACATCCACCGCCCCTACCCAATTTCCGAATGTTGGACGATCCAGAACTTACAAATTAAACCACGCCTCCGGCCATTTAGCGACAATTGTCGCTAAATTTAGGGGCGCATATTGAGCGACAACAAACGCTCAATATGCGCCCCTAAACACAATAGTATATATTTATATATATATTATTAACACAAAACCCGGGTTTCCAAATTTATTTTCCCCGCGTCAAAACACTCCCCCACGCTCCCTTCTCCCCCTCGTTATAAACAACCTTCAGCAGGATCATGAAATTGGAAGACATCCTAGTATTCAAACAAGGTATGTACAAAAAAAATTTTTCCACCTCTTTTATTCTGCTATAATTGCCTTCTATACTCACCCATAATGCCCTAAAATATATATACCTAATTCACTTCTAATATTAATTTTTAAAACGGGCAATAAGGAAGAAATTAAAAACTACAGATCTATAAGCCTACTCCCCACCATATATAAATTTTCACAAAAATTATAAATAGAATAAAATCTAAACTAGAGGGAATGCAATCCTGTGAACAAGCTGGATTTAGGAAGAATTACAATACTTTGGACCATATTCACACATTAAGACAGCTCATTGAAAAATCAATTGAATACAATAAACCCTTATGTCTGGCCTATATATATATATATACTATGAAAAAGCATTTGGTTTAGTTAAAACATCTGCAACACTAAAAGCACTCGAAACCCAGGGAACTGAGAAACCATATATTGAAACACAAACATATTTACAATAATGCAACTTCTGTAATTAAATTATATAAAAACAGTGAAAAGTTCTCAATACAAAAAGGCATCCGGCAAGGCGACACCATATCTCCCAAATTATTTACAGCTGCACTAGAGGAAGTCTTTAGAAGCCTTGATTGGAAAACAAAAGGAATAAAGATAAATGGAGAAAGGCTGCATCATCTGAAATTTGCAGATGATATTGTCCTGATACCAGATAATCTTGAAGATCTGGAAGAAAGCTAAATCAGCTAAATGAAGCCTCCAGAGAAATTGGATTAAAAATAAATAGAGAAAAAACAAAAATAATGACGAATAAATACATAAACCATACAACTGTCAAAGGTGAAAACCATGAAATAGAACAAGTTACTTTTACATTTTCATGTGTGTGGAACAGCAAACACTCAAAACTGCCGCACTGGAAGCATAGATTATTTTGAATTTCAACACGTTCCTTTACATTCGCCAGAGGTCGCATTATATAGATAGGATTTATGCCTAAGTTCGTTATCGGACCGTTTTTTCTTCGAAGAAATCCATCAAACTGGGCCTGTGACCTGCGTATTATCGGAACATGTTGAGTAGTTTTGTCATCCCGCAACTGCAGCAAAGAGGGTGGTGAACACAACAGGTTTGTTGCAAGATGAAACCTCCCCACATTGGACGCGAAGTTAAAACAATTATTGCGTCAACAGTTTACAGAGTAATCAGTTGCTCATTTTCTATGAAATGGCCAACGCGATCATCAGACCTCAACTTATATGACATTTTGGCTTTGGAGCTACATTCTTCTTCTTCTGCAGCTTATCCCACTTAAGTAGGATCGCTGTTTTTAGTGAGTCTCCTCCAGATCCTGTCTTGGGCTGTAGCCACATCCAAGTTCTTCATCGTCAAGTCCTCCTCCTCCACCAGCTCCCTCCATCTCTTCTTTACCCCCTCCCCTGCACATCCATCTGCATGACCTTTCTTCCCACATACTCGTCCTCCCTCATCATCACATGACCAAACCATCTCAACCTACCCTCCTGTATCTTCGCTTCTAAGTTCGCAACTTTCACCGTTTCATTTACATAGTCATTTCTCAGACGATCCTTTCTGGTCACACCGCACATCCACCTAAACATTCTCATCTCCGCTACTTCCATCCTCTTTTGGAGCGGGATTGACTTGCTCAGGAATAGCGGCTCCTCTCAAGATTATCTAGATTTACTTGCCATGAATGGACTCAAAGAGAGAATTCAATTGTGGTAGATCGTGTCTAGATCATGTATTCGGGAGAAGTAGAAGCAAAATCCAAGCAGCGGTTTTGCGCCAACCTCTCGCGGATCATTTTTCAATCGATATTAAAGTGTATTTGCAAGTACAGCACAGATAGTACAACCGAAAATATCCCCAACACAACAATGATTCCAGAGTATTGAAGCATAACTTGAGCACTGTCTTGGGAAGAGATAATGACGGAAACAAATATTGATACCGCGTATCATAAATTTATTGCAATATTAAACAATAAAATACAAGACTCAATTAAAGTCAAAATAATAGAGAAAATGAAAGAAACAAAGCGCTGGATTACACAGGAAATCAGACATTACATAAAAATTAGAGAAAAATTGTATGAAAAGTTTCAAAAATATCCGCACAATCAATATTATGAACCCAGTTTCAAGTACTATAGAAATCTAATACACCATAAACTAAAAGAAAGTAAAAACGAAACGAATACTACAGAAATGAATTCCTAAAATGCAAAGGAAACCCCAGAAAACAATGGAAGTTTGTGAATAAATTAATCGGCAAAGATATACAAAACAAGCCATTTCCATACTTGGTTATCGATAGGAATAGAGAAAATGGAGGCAGAGGATTAGCTGAAGAATTAAATAATTACTTCGGCATGTTCAGTGAAAGCATTCTGAAAAAACTCATCCCTCTGAATTGCATCCCCAAGAGAATTGATAACTCCATCTATCTTTTCCCCACTTGTGAAAACGAAATCAGAAGTGTTATAGCTAGCCTAAAAACAACCAAAACTTTAGGACACAGTACTGTAGTATTAACTGCAGCATTGTGAAAGAATGCGAAATGTACATTTTTAACCTATCACTGATGACAAGCACGTTTCCATCGGATTTTAAGAAAGCCTCAGTTGTACCGATTTACAAAAAGGGAAAAAATAACTTGAAAAATTACAGACCGATTCCTCTTCTACCGGCCCTTTCGAAAATATTAGAGAAATTTGTAAAAATTAGACTCATGAAATTTTTGGACAAAAACTTCTTTTCAAAAAAATCAATTTGGATTCACATCCCCAAATGAACATAATTTAGCAGTATTTTTAGACGCACACAAAGCTTTAACACTGTATCACATGAAATTTTAACTAAAAAAAAAAAAAAAAAAAATAGAAGTCATAGGAATAGGAAGTACTGCCTTAAACTGGTTCAAAAATTACTTAAATGCTAGATTATAAATTGTAAAAATAAACAGCTATTAGCAGTTCCAAAACGGTAGACTGTGGTGTACCACAAGGATCTGTCTTAGGTATAATTTTATTTAGTACTAGGGGGGGATCCTCCCCCCTGGAACCCCCCCCCCCCGAGATCCGGGCTGGTAAGCCGGTAAGCAACTGACAGTTTAAAATGATCGGCTCTCGTAATTTCAATACCGTAATGATATTCTTATAAGAACGTGCGATCTCTAGTAAACTTAGTAAATCTCAGTGTGCTTTGTATGATTCCAAGAACTTCGAACAGCTGAACTTGGATTAGTGATATCAGCAGCAGAATTAATGCTGAGTCAGCTAAGTCATAACGCAAGTATACCCGTCAACTGCACACATCCACTTGGGTTTTTCAAAACCAAAGTAAAGGGATGAAATCAGTGCCAATCTGAAACTGGTTTTCTCAATCAAAGGGACACACACATTCTTCATCTATTTGACGATTACGACGAAAACTTCTCGTTTATTTGTAGTACTATTAAAAAAAAAAAAAAGAAGAAGCCTAAATGGTTATTTGTTTCGAACTTAATGTTTCTGTACATGACTGCATAAAAAAGATCTGAAACAAAAAGGAGTATTTCCTAAAACGTCATTATTTAATCCTCAATTAAATCCTCATCCGCATAATTAACAGGGCACCAACCTTATCTACCTCACCGTGTATTATGAATGAAGTGTTGGGTGGTGAAACAGTTAAAAAAAGTTATGCATGACAACCTTTATTACTTTACGGTGATGACAATGTATACTGCAGATCACTTACAAGAAATTTCCGGTGTGTTTATCTTTAAATATCACTCACACGAGAGGCAGCAGGGCCTACAGCAAATAAAAGCCGTGCGTGACCTAATATACACACACATAATTGAAGAGCAACAACCCATACAGTTTTTTGCTTTTTCCCATCTCACAAGTAAGGGGAAAAGACTATTTAAAAAATTATAATAATCTACGGGTAGATAAGTACTCATAGCAATACGTATAGTTTAACATCTGAAAACTATTTCACTGCTCACGCCAGTGAAATGGTTTTCATATCAGAAATAATGAAAATTACAACTTATTGTCTTCGTGAAACGTTAGGTTCTTCATGAAAAGTCAGAAATCACGTGTTCTGAATTCTATTGCATTTTAACTTCGATAATATTCTGTTCCTTTGGGAGCTGACTTGAGTTTCCAAAAATAATAATAATCACATCGAGTATGTTCATCATCGTCAATTCCTGATATATCACACACACACACACACACACCTTAATATATACATATATATTAAGGAGAGTACAAGACACCTTAAGTGTACACTATCATCAATTTTCCTCTGAATTAGTCTGTCAAAACTCCAATACTATCTCATATAATTGCATCACTGCACCCAGATCACGGTCTTACTTTGGGTGTTTTCCCTATCATTCAAACATAAAATATACGTTCTGATGGCATTCCCTCTCAACCTGTTCAAGACTATACGGAGTTCTCCCAGTTATCTAGCTTTCATCCTTAAGATCTGCTCATGAAACAGTAAACTTCCGAAGACATGGTTGAGAAGATCGAACTCCTGATGACTACAACAGAACTCTCGTAGTACCTATTATATAAAAAAAGAAATAAAAGAACGTGAAAATTACAAAGAAGAATACTGAGTGTTTCAAGTAAGATTTTTCAAGCACTTGAGAAGGGACTAAGAAAAACTGAAAGAGAAATACGGAGGATTAAAAACTGGGTTCAGACAAAATAGAAAACGTCAAGATAACATTTTCATTCAAGACTAAGAGTTGAGAAATCATGAGAATATATAACAAGGATCTGGAAAAGACATGTAACATGGTGCCAAGAGAAAGCTTTTCAAAATGTTACAAGTACAGTACATCCTGTAGAGCAGTGCTTCCCAAACTTGATGTCAGGGCCCCCTTTGGAAAAATTAAAATATTTAACGCCCCCCCCTCGAAAAAAATCGTAATATAGACATATATTATTATAATATTTATTGTATTTATATTCAATACAAAACATACGCAGCGAATACTGCTAAAATCAAATGCAAATATTACATTTTTAGCATCTCACATACCCATTTGACATAGCATATTATCTCATATTTTTATGTAGATAGATATATTGTTATTGTACATTTGCAGTACGAGCACATGAAGCGTAAAACGATTAGTAATAAAGAAAGAATTAAAAACAAAAGAAGTTTTATAACAATTTAATGCGATGGATGTGTCTCAATACTGCTACACGAATATCAGGTGAAATATTTGAAACCGCAATTCTTAGATTTCTGCTTTGAAATGAAACTTATATGAATAAGCTTATATAAGCATATATTTACTCATATTCATTAAGCGCCGAAATACGCAGGAAGCAAAATTTGTGAACCAACGCCAATGTGCGATTTTTTCCTTTAAAATATAAAAAATGACAAAAAAAGAAATAATAAAAAGTAAATACGTTTCTCTTAAGATTAAAAAAAAAAAAAAAAAACTCTACTTGGTCTCAAAAGATTTTAGATTTGTTGTCATTATTTCACGGCCCCGTCAACAAAACCTACGGCACACAGTTTGGGAAGCGCTGCTGTAGAGTATATGACGTAAATTGACGTTCTATACAGCAATACGTATAGTTTACATCTGAATAATATAATTCAGCAGTTAGAATTGAAGGCAGAGGAAAATGATTTAATGTAAAATCAGGTGCGAGTCGAGTCGTTATCCTTATTCAAAGAATATAAAAAATAGACAGGAATGATGAAAACAGCAACTGCATTCTAAAAGGAGAAATTATAGAACAAATATAGCATTTCGGCTATTCACGCACAATTTTTCGTGAAGATACAAATGAAATATGGAAACAGATAACAGAATAAACAGAGCTGGTATGGCAGGAAGTCAAAATAGAATAAGAGAAATTAGAATACTAAACTAGCTGTATACAAGACAATATTCAAACCAATTTCTACTTACGGGTCTAAGAGCCGGATTAGAAATAAAACACTGAATGAAACGTTATAAACCACAGACATGCGAGTTCTCAGAAAAATCAGGTGGCATCAATGGCAGAATCAAATTAAGAATGAAGATAGTTGACATTGTTAATATTCAGGAATGTGTAAGCGGAGCTAACCCTAGGTGATATGGTCATTTTAAAAAGAATGGGAGAGGAAAGATTAACAAAGCTGGTGTTTGATGCCAACAGAGAAAAAAGACTGTATCAATTCCTTTAGATCTTTAATTCCTCTGAAGATCAAGATCTAAGGGAACTGATGCAATTAGATGCGTCTTAGAAGAACGAAATATAAGATTAGAAAATATGGGGGGGGGGTTACAATTTGCAGATTAATTTGAAGGAAAATTGTTGATAGATAGTAATAATGCAAACTCTTCAAGAAACACCTGTACATCCCGGCTTGGGGAGTGTGCAGGTCATTTTGAACACCTGAGGTATTCATCAGGTGTTCAAAATATACAGGCGTCCTCAACAGTTGAGGACGCCTCTACATACATACCTCACCCACTTCAAAGTTCTAACGCACCATAGAAGATGTTTTCTAGCAGGCTTTATGTTCAAAGGTCATGTGGCAAAACATGCGTCCCATTAATGTCTTCAAAGATAGCTAGCTCTTCATACATTGATGGAGAATTGCTGCATCTGAACTGATTATCTGCATATGGATTTTGATTGGTTCACATGTGACTATTGAAAATACCATCTCCAGCCTCGTCTGTGAACAGATGTAAGAGAAATCGCTGTTCACGCGTACTGTGCGCCCAGCGTTCTTAAATTAGTCGGAAAATTAGCTTTTCTTTTATGAAAATTCTAGTTTTTAAAGTGGTAACTATTTTTCTTGTACAACAGTTGAAAAATTTAAGTATACGGCACGTCATTTCGCGTGCTGGTAACGAATTCGTACATTCGTATTCCTTTCTCCCCTTCAACGTGAATTGACTCTTCTTGGCAAATACCAGCCGAGGGTTTCGCATCTGTGGTGGAACAGTACACTGTTGTACCAATCACTGACACAATCGACGATGACGATCGTCTGATAAAGTGACTGAACAAGATGGAAATGGTAAGATGAAGCCGATTTTCATGCAGGAATCCATTCAACTGTACGGGAGATGACTGCAATCCGCCGTGTGCTATCGGGCAGATTCCGTGCCACTAGTTGCAGTATGTTTGCTTTCATGTGCGTTTTCATTGGCACGTTTATAATAAAAGTGCCTGCCAGATAAGTCAGTAATCTTGAACTGACCATTGCAAAACTCCCATGTAAGACTTAGCAACACTGAAACAACAACAGCTACTACCGCTTAGGGCAAACGCAACTGGATCTTGGCTGCAATTTTGATTAGTGATTCACCCAGTTTCATTTGCCTGTTTTGTATGTTGTCGCCGTTTGTGCTCAACGTCTCGGAAATGTTAGGTATCCAGACTCATGTTTATTGGGACGTTTCCCTTAGTTTTGAAGTGCTTTTCTGTATGTTTTTCATTCACTTGATTATGCTGTTATGTCTGTTAACTGCGTGTTCTTCAATTATACTTAACTGATCGTGCTGTCTACAGATAGAAAAATTAGCACTTTTCTGATAGGAACTTTACAAAAATTAATGCACCCCCCACCTTTTTTTTTTTCCAAATTTTTTCCTAACACGAAACTATGGACAGTTTTAACAACTGTTGTTGAGCACGTACGTCTTGGCAAAGAACATGAGTATTAGACGTCTGTTTATAGATTAGAAAATTACAAACATTTAAGTTTAAGGACATTCTATTTTAAATATCTGTAAACAAATAGCTAATGAAACTAGAAGTATGACCTCGAAATACAAGCGTGGCTTGGGGACAGATGGCGTAATAGCAACATGTTCTGCTGCAGTTGTTCATTAAATTCTCCAGTGAAAACGGTGTATTTCAAGGACGTCAAAACTTGTTTGACACCGAAAACGAAACAGTTCCTGTGAGAAAACAAGCAAACTACTGTATATGTATTTCCTCTCCCAAGAATGCCATAAACCTATACTTTTGATCAGAACAAGTAAGCAGGGCTGAATATTACGCAATATTTTAATAAACTTGACTTTTTTTTGTTGTTTCTTTCAGATAGCTAAACATACTTCTGCTTCAGACACTACCAAAGGGGGACGTACTTTCCCTCAGTCTTCTTTTCAAAGATTTATCATAGCACGAAAGTCTTTACTTAGACAGATGAGCAAAGCTTCTTTGCGACACATGCCTGTGACTAACACCAGTGAAGATAAACTTCAATGCCATAAAAACGCTGGTGGTGCTTTTATTACCAAGATAATTTCTGGCATGCCAATTCAGTCAAAACTTAGGTCATCTATTTCGCCTCAACAGTCCTAAGTCTGACAGAGAGAACTCAGCAGTCATAACACACGAAAAGTATCCAACATGTGTGGGTGTCACTCTTGAACAAAAATCAAAAACACAAGGACTAAGAGTTAGTGCAAAGAACAACATTCTACAAAAACTCAGGTCAAATTGGAGTGCATCTGCTGATACCTCAAGAACTGCAGCTCTTTCCCCATGTTTTGCACCTACAGAATATGAATGCTCAGTATGGATATATTCATGCCATATCTAAAAACTTGATGCATTATTAAACTAGAGTTGCAGACAAATCACACGAGCTCCACTAGCTATTAAAAGAACCATCCTTGTAACGGAAGAGCTCGGAATTGCTAAATGATTACAAACATCCAATGTAGTGACAAAATTCAGCTAGACTGCGCCTCATCTCAAGACAATAAGCTTTCTTCCTTCAACAGAACAACCACGAAGTAGAACTTTGGCAAAAACGACGAGAGTAACAACCAGGATGAGCTATAACTGCCTCTATCAGAGAAGCTACCACCTGGAAAACATCTAGACTGGAACACTTGGAGAGAATGAACAGGATATGCGCCAAGTGGGGGAAAAATCAGAACAACGAGAAGAAACTGAGTTATATGAAAGATTGAGTTCTTTGTAAGTGTGGTGAAACAAACCATGAAATTCCTGCAAGGGTCACCGCAGGGATTTCGCTGAGTGCACAGATACTGCTGTCCAGTGTGCGAAGATTGGACTGACATCTACATTTGAACACTCGTGTTCTTTCTTATGCCTTAACTTGTATTACTATTGTCATTTTACTGTGTACTGCAAACTGTACTTCTTAATTAATGATTTAACTAATTTAGCTGGAATTTTGAGTTGTTTCCAATGGACAAGAAATATTATCTGCTTTAGCGTGCAAAATACATCCATTAAATGAAAGATCATAGGGAAGCTGTGTCTGGTACGCGTCGTTGGAGGAAACTAATGGAGGAAAAGTAAAAAAGACTGAATTTATAACCACAAGCACAGAATTCTTAACACAGAAGGATAAAATATCCGCATTTTTCAACTAAGTAGGTAAATTGACGGTTTGCGTTCAAAGTTTCTGGACGAAAGAGCTATAATATCATACCTCCACTTCGCCATGTGCGCCAATTAAAAGAAAAGATTCCGATGGAGCCCTTTCATTAGTTTCGTTTGACTGGACTGTTTCGCATAATTTGGGTTGCACAAAAAAACGAAATGGCTTGCAATTTAATTACTCTTAATCCGCAACATCATGAATCGGATCACGGTACTTGACAAACAATTTGACGGGAAAATGTTACGGACTTTCGTACGCCGAATTCGGACTTTTTGTATATCAGCTCACAAACGAACATTACCAACTATCGTAAAGAAAGCAGTTCAGTTTCGCAGCATCGCCATCTGTCTGTCTGTCCGGCAGTGTTAGTCGAATTTTATTGCTTCCTGCCGTTATAACTTTATAAAAATGAATGGTAAAGTGCTGATACCACTGATAAGAAACATACGTCTCAAAAACTTAATGCAAACGGGATGAAAATCATTTGGTTTGCCAAAAGTAGCGAATACTCGGACTCGTGAGGTTAGTGTGCCATTAGAGCGTGTGTTCAAACTGTGAAGGAATGAACATATACGAAATGCTGGAAACATATATATCATCTACGACTAAGTCTAAAAGACGAAGTGTAGATGGAGAAAATGGTGAAATCTTTGAAACTCGATTGACAAAATTTCGCTAAATCTTTCGATGGTTCATTCAAAGCTGAACGTTAGGATGACTTGATTTTTATTTATTCATATTATTTATATATATATATATATGTAATAAATTTTTTTAACTTGGGGATATTGTACATTAGGTTAACCAAGTTATTTTAACTCCTAATCCCAAGTATGCAAACAATTAAGTTTGCGACTGAAACAAAGTTCAAGCCTAAAGATGATACAACACCAGGGCAACTCATTGTAAAGGTGGATAAAGCTCTGATCACAATTCTTAGTATTTTCCCATAATGTAAAGCACATCTCACTAGAAGATACTGCAATGCATTATGGGTGGGGTCACTACCCAGACTACCCGGTTTCAACCTTTTTTGAGGTCTCCTCACTGAGTAGCTAGACCCTAAATACCAAGGTTAACATAACATCATTGGCCAGAAGGGTGAAGCAAGATGCTTTTATTCCCCGTTGTCTGATAAGGAGGATGAATTGAAGGAAAGATTTATGAGCTGAGAGCTCGCTCTGGGGATGCACGGAGATTAGTCATTGTTGCAAGTATTTAGGATGGCTTTTGGCCTCTTGTAAATACCAAGGTTATAGTAATACAGAGCCTTATCAACTTTACCTATAGAAGTTGCAACAAGGTGTTTTTATTTTTAATAAAAATCTCTGGAGGAGATATAGATGTAATACATTTTTTAACTTGGGGATATTGTATATTAGGATAACCAAGTTATTTTATAAACTTGGTTATTTTAACTCCTAATCCCAAGTATGCAAACAATTAAATTTGCGCCTGAAACAAAGTTCAAGCCTAAAGATGATATAACACCAGGGCAACTCATAGTAAAGGTGGGTAAAGCTCTGATCACTATTCTTAGTATTTTCCCATAATGTAAAGCGCATCTCACTAGAAGATGTATACTGCAATGCATTATGGGTGGATAATGCATTGCAGTATACATCTTCTAGTGAGATGATCTTTTTGATGAACTTTGTCCTTCCGATGCTTCTTTAACGCCTCTCAACTTTTTGTAATTTCCGTCATTTGTGTAATAAGTTAACTTGTGATTTCCAGTTAATTCATCTTCAAAAACCTCAACAGTTGTCTTCAGTGGGGCATGTAAAATGTTTCTGCGGGCTGTCCTTAACAGATTCTATTATTTTACTCATAACAAACGTTAAACTTACAGCCTGTACTTCCTCTATCATTCTTTAACGCTCCTTTACGAACTAGGGTAACAATTTCCCGCCCACGAAAGGTTATTAATCAACATATAGTACTAATAATTTTGTACCGTGAGTGGGTTAAGGATCCCCCCCCCCATTTATATATATTTTCTTGTAATTTATTTATTTTTACATAGTCCGGAAACACAGCTCTAGAGACCAAACGTGGAACTTTTTTCAAGACACTTCTGCCCTCGACATGCGGGGTGGTGGTGGTCTCACACCAGGCGATGATATTCATCTCCCGCCTAAAGACAATCGCAAACATCTCAAGCCCACAGCGGGATTTGAACCCGTGACCTGTTGGGTGGAGAGTGGGAACACTAACCACTCTGCTAACATTCAAGGGATATGCGAATACGATGCTGTTTGTTAGGCTAGTGAAAAATGTGTGAAGAATTTGTAAATTTTTACAACTTTAATGATGAGTAACTTTTTACAGACATTATGAGAAAGAAACATTTTATCGCGAAAAATCAGCCGATTTAATACTTTCAAAGAACCATGATTAGAACTATATTTACATACTACGTGTTTCTGTAACACGTAGTATGTAAATATAGAGCGTTTCAACGTTGTTCGTTTTATGGAGTGCACAAGGGCCTGATGTTAATATTCTAAAATACAATTGTACACACAAAAAGTAGGCATATATAAATCTGTAAAATATATTACTAAATACTTCTTCGCTTTCTGTTCTCCAACATTATCTACGGCGATAGAAAGTATGTAAGATGTTTAGACATTCAAGTACATTTAGTGTTATGTAGCAATGAATTCTGAGGGATCCGTGGAGGTGTTAAGTGGTAATAATAATTTTAGCAGAAACAGATTTCCTGCTTAGTAAATCGGCTTTATGTGATCAGATGCTCTTGCGTACTAATTGTCGGACTAGTTACTATATCTCCGCATGCACCCCATTCTTCCTTCCTTCGACGGAAGGAACTAAATTTCACTTTTTGGCATTGCGACACCGCTGGCACTACATTCCTGAACGAATTTTGACGTGGCAAAATTGGCTTTAGCATCAGGAAAGTCGTAAGGAATTTTCAATAAGTCACTGGGTGACATGACAAAGGAATAAAACTTGTTTTTAAGGAAAGACTACTTCCTAATAACACCTATCTGGATCTAACACCTGTTAACACCAACCAAGGCCAATT